>NC_000072.6:139942911-140615411 GCF_000001635.26 Mus musculus
CTCTAAGCCACCGTGTTGGTGCTGGGAATCAAAGCCAGGTCTTCTGGAACATTGGTTAGTGCTCTTAACCACTGAGCCATTCTCTACCCCTTAGCTGTATTCTTCTTCACATGTAAACACTATTTTGCCAACACTACTTTCTAAAAGAGTCTGTCTTTTAGCCTATATTTTTTAAGTTTTTAAAAATTATTTTAAATTATGTGGGGTGGGTGTGTGAGCATGTGTTTATACTCCCTTGCGCGCGCGCGCACACATACACACACATGTCCATGCACTTGAGTTCAGGTGCATGCAGGAGCCAAAAGAGGGAGTCAGATTTCTTGAAGCTAAAGTTATGGGCCTTTGTGAACCTCCTGACATGGATGCTGGGAACTGAAAAGAGTAATCTAGAAGATAAACAAGCACTTTTAATTGCTAAGCCATCTTTTCAGCACACAGACTTTCCCTATATTTCTAAGTGGTTTATCAAGAATCAAATAGCAGTAGCTGTGTGGGTTCCTTTCCGGGTCTTCTATTCTGTTTTCTACATGTTTGATATGGTTTGAGCAACTGTCACACTGTGTTTTCTTACCATGACTCTGGAGTAGATGGAGCTTGAGGTCAGCCATTGGGATACCTCCAGTATTGCTCTTTCTGCTAAGAGTTTTTGACAATCCTGCATCTTTGTACTTTCATATAAGTGTTATGACTTGGGGATAGATGAGATTTGCAGAATTTTGACAGGGATTCCACTGACTCTGTAGTACACTTGGTAGTACAGGTACTTCCCTAAGGTTGATCCAGTAGGCATGTGATTACAGGAAGGTTGTCTGACCATTTAGTCTTTCAATGACTTTCTGCCCAGGTTATGGACTTTCATCTTAGAAATCCTTAACATCCTCTGTGAAGTTTATGCCTATGTGCTGTATTTTTTTGTTGTTGTTACATTCTGTGGCTTAGAATAATTTTTCTTGACTTCCTTTGTAATGAGTTTCTGCTGTACAGAAAAACTACTAATTTTTTATGTGGATTTTCATATCCATGAACTTTGATGAATGTATTTATAGTCTTTAATGATGACCAATTATTTCTCAAAGAAATCAATCCTACACCTTCTATAAATTTACTAGCATCAATATTTTTAATATCAACAGCTTTAATTTCTGTTTTTGTTTTTTTTATTTTTGTTCCCAGGTGTTTATGTTCTGTCCATATGTTCTAAAATCCTTCTTTACGTTGCTTTTTCTAAATATATCTTGCCTCTTACAGATTTCAGGCAGGTAAGGCTATAGCCTCTGCCTTTAAATGTAATTTTTTTCCAATACTCAGGGCCTTGACTCTTAAAACTAATCGCCTAGTTTAATATTTCGTGACTTCAAAGACAAAACAAACTTCCCCCTAAATTTAAATCTCCATTTTTAATCTTTCTTTCCATTTACACTTTTCTGTCTGATGGATACTTATACTCCGATATCTTTCCATCTCAAAAAATCCAAATTGCTCCCCTGCTCTCCATGAAGACTGCTCCTAACTCTGGCGTTACTTACTACCAAATAATAGGTACCACTTTATTGAGTTCTGTGCCACCTTCACATAACCTCTAATTAAATTTTTATTATAATTTATTTTCTATATTTCAATTCAGTTTTAGCCTTCTATGGAATTATCATCAAACCCATTCAATTCCCTTTTATGTCTATTATTATCAAGATGCTATTCAATATTTTTTCTCATCTATGAATTATTTGATTGACTGTTAAAATATTCTTTGTTTCACTTTCTCAGACATGTCAACCTTTTGACACTGTCACATGACATTATAATCTAAATATTTCACATTCAAGAACTGCAGGATCAAGTTACAAAAAATATCACCAAAATTTTTCCTATAATGTTTTAGGTAATTTTATGATTTTGTGTTGGTTCACATACATAGCTTTCCTAGGGAACTGTAGGCCACAGGACACAAACTCTACATTCTAACCTAAGTAACAAAATCTAGAGAGAAGAAAGAATAGAAAAATGTTACAAGATTTCTACAGAAGTGAAGACTTCAAGACAAAAAGCTAGTTCCAACTTAAAATTCTTTAAAGTGTTCTCGAAGGCATTTTATTTATCACTATGTTTTGGGTTTCCAACCATGGATTTAATAATTAACTTTTGAGAGTGTTTGAAGACCATCCCCTTTTATCCAGCACTTAAAAACTCTTCACTACAAGTATTAAACATGTTGTGTGGGAACTCACGTAAACTCTAAGTTAAAACTTGAATCCAAGACTGACGAGTCCTCATGCTGACCTTCTGCCTCAGCTCCCTTCATCACACTTCCTCAGGCTCTTCAGGGCTGCAGTCTTCCTCAGACCTTCTGTGTGGTGCTCCCCTCAGGAGAGACTGTTCTTACCTAAGCAGTTGAAAGCACTGCTTCCTGTCTCTGTCCATCAGAATTCTGTCCACTTACAAACATCCCCATGCACCTAGAACCAAGCATCCCCTAGCAGGCAGCAAACTGGAATTCTGCAAATGAGCAGTCGGGGCCTCGATCCTCCTGATGCGTGATTGACGTGTAGGAGAATGGGATTTCCATTGGACTTCTAAAAGGATTCTCTTCTGCTCTCTGTGCCTGTGTTTACTTTGCCTGACTACAACAAAAAGCTTTGAACCAGTGCAATGTGCCAAGAAGTCTCAGACCTTCATAGATACACTTCACCTAAAGAAAGTCTTGTGCCTATAGACACAAAAATATAAGTTTAAATTCAGCAAGTTTAAATTTTTTGCCCAAGATCTCACAATTAAGGATGTAAATTTAAAGACTTAAAAACCCTGAGCTCTTGATATTTAATCTAGATTTTATGAGTAGTGCTTGCTCATCCTACTAATGCACATTTAGCTTGAAGTTTAACCAATAGAAGTTATCGGAATTAAGTGATACAGAGAAACTGTAAAACTGAAACAAAGCTCAAAAGTCTATGGGCGAAGTAAGAATCTACACAAAGGCATCTTTGAATTTCCAGGAAGACAAAAGAGAAATTTGAGTGAAACTGTATTTGAAAATATGATCGTGTCTCTGGCTCTTTTGCCTGCTCATGGGGCCCTTTTCCTCGTAAATGGATTGCCTTGTCCAGCCTTGATATGAAACTTTATGCCTAGTCTTGAATCTTGGTATGCTGTGTTGGGCTAAAATCACTGGCCTTCTATTTTCTGATAGGAAAAGAAGGAGTAGTAGATCTGGAAAAGAGGAGATATGGGGGCACTGAGACTGGCGTAAGGAGGCTGCAGTCCACATCTTGTATGAGAAAAAAATTAAAGAAAAAAATATATATATATAATCACACAAAATTTCCAAACTTTAGCAAAAAACATACAATCCTAAATTCAAAGACCTCAATGAGTAATCAAAAGGAAAAAGTCAAAGAGAATCATACTGCTAAATGCTGAAATCAACCATGGAGGGACTGGGGAAGCTTCCATAGCAAGAGAAAGGGGACACCCAGTGAAAGAGGACGTGATGTAGGATAAAGTCAGCTGGAAATCATGGAAGCGAGAGGGTATCACAGGAGCTTTCGAGTGTCCAAAGGGGATTCCTCAGTGTAGGCTTTTATGAGCAAAAGTAATGTCTTCAGAGACAGTGGAAAAACAAGCGTGAAGAAGAATGGGGGGGGGGGCAGGGCAAGCAGGCAAATTCTACAAACGAACTGAGCTTACATGTTTGTGTCTTCCATTCCAGGTCTTCTGAGTTGACAATTAGGGAAAGAGTTTGAAATGGTCTGTCTTTCCTAACACAGGGAGCTGGGCTGTAATTTTCCTTTAGCTGCAGCCCCAGGTATTGATGTGTTGATTTTCCTTGTCCTTCAGTTTAAAATTATTATAGTTCCTTTTCTGATTCCATCTTTGTGAATCGTTTGGATACATCCTATTTTGTTACCAACTATTTGGGAAATGGCCAGAAACCAGGCTGTCCTTAATCCATTGTGGTACTAAGACAACATAGAAATCAGAGGAAACTGAGGGAAATGGAGAGGCAAAGAAACTGGTTGGGAATCAAAAACCCAGCTCATGAAGAAGTCAAATTTGCTTGCAGAGATGGTGCTTGTTTCTAAGGACGTCATAAACTAGCGCTGTTATAAATAGCAAACTGGGGCCTGGGCCGTTGGGAGACTGTACTTAGCTTGTGCCAATGTTCAGCCTCATGCCACAGCACAACAAAAACCAAACAGTATCTGAACAAACAAACAAAAACAATACAGGGTGCTGTGTGCTTTTACAATCCCAGCACTCGGGAAGGAGAAATGAGGACATCAGAAGGTAGTTTGAGGACACGTTCCACATGATCTGAACCTCTTTAGATCGACTGAGCAATGTGTTAGTCTGAGAACATGATGCATCTGGGTAGATGCTCCAA
The DNA here is from genome assembly GCF_000001635.26 of Mus musculus. Lineage (NCBI taxonomy): Eukaryota > Metazoa > Chordata > Mammalia > Rodentia > Muridae > Mus > Mus musculus. The sequence goes on from NC_000072.6 coordinate 139,947,290, forward strand.
GCGTGACAGAAAAGAATGTATTCTGCCCCTGCCTGGGAGGAGTTTGGCGAATGTCAGTAGGGTCATGCCGGTTAATTATTACATTTCTCAAGCCTTAGACAGTCTTGGTGATTCTGTGTATATTAGTTCTGTGAATTATTAAGACACGGGTGTTAGAACTTCCAAACATAATCACTAGCACATACAGAGCTTCATGAACAGTTAGATTATGTCCTCCATATTGTTCTCATTTATCAGTGCCCCTGATCATGCTCTGCTCTGTCATCCTTGGCCAGAGAGTGAGACAGATAACTCAGTTTGCTCCAGATAGATACTTTGTATCTTGTTTTGTTACATGGTGCTGTGGGCAGGATCTCACTGTAGCCTGGGCTAACAGTCATGTGGGTACACCTGGCCTGGGCCCCTGTGGAGGACAAAGGTTGGTGTTTGGTGTCCTTCTCCATTGCTCTCCACCTTTCCTGGAATAAAGTCTCACTGAACTTGGGGTTTACAACTTCAGCAAAACTGCCTGGCCAGTGAACCACTCTGATTCATTTGTCTCTACCCTCCCGAGTCCTGGGCTTGCACCTGTAAACCACCACACCCTGATTTTTATGTAGATGGTGAGGATGTGAACTCAGGCCCTCATGCTTGGGCTGTCAGCGCTGCCCACTGAGCAAGCTCCTCAGCACCCAGCCTATTGTCTTTAACTTTAGTAGATACAGTTTATGGTTTCACACCTCCTAACTCAGTGTTGCTTATCAGTTCCAATGGGTTTGTACCACGGTTGGGCTATTGACACAGGCACATTACATCCTGGCGTGTTTATTTGAATTATGAAAAGAAATAAACACATAGGACAGGATTTGTGAGCTTCTGAGGTTTACAGGCAGACAACTCTCCTGGACTCTTAAAGGATTCGTTTGCCCTTTACATCCAGTTTCTTCCTATACCAAGTGCAGAGCAGCACACATTTGATCTTCCAATTCTTTATTGATTTGAATAGCTTCTCAGGTTTACATCATATGCTCATATCTGGCTTTTACACTGTCCTTCAGACATAGCGGTAGGCAAGAGCCCAAAAATTTGGATTCACCCACAGTAGTTCAACCAATTAGAAACAAGAGTTTAATTAGCAGCTAACCCATAAACAGCTCATCAGCCTTTTCTCTTGAATAGATTCTAAACCGCAAATAAAGTTGAAAGCCGCGCTTCTCATGTTAATACCGAGGAGTAGTAAGACCTTGACAAATTTCACACAGTGCTTCAGTGACAGGAGTTGAGGACTCTGATTAGAACTCTGGGTTTTGCAGAAGCAATTGGATTTATATGTACTATGTCAAAAAGGGTGTTTCATCTACCAGAGCCCAACCTCTGTGAGCAGTTAAAGATGTTGGGTTATAGATAAAAATAGTTTTAAAATGCAGTTGTCCCCAGTGATTGGTTGCAGGAACCCCCCTGAAGATACTAGATCCCTTATATTAAGTGGTATAATTTTGCAGATAATCCACACAGGAATAGTATATACATCAATGATCTCTAGATTGCTTACAATGCCTACTATGGTATAAATATTATAGAAATAGCTGTTATGTTACATTATTTATGTAATATCATGAGTAAAAACATATATTTTAAACATGGACACAGTTTTAAAAATATCTGTGATCTGTAGTTGATTGTATCCAAACTGCAAGCACAGCACTCTCTTTCTCTTCTTCCCTCCCTCCCTTCCTCTCTTTCTCCCCCTCCCACCCTGAGGTGTGTGTGTGGGGGGGGGGGTGCATAAGCACTCATAAATGGACACACACAATTAGGAGCACAGCACAGCAACTACTGCTCTTGAAGACCAGGGTTTGTTTCCCAGAAGCCACATTGGATGGCTCACAGCTGCCTGGAACTCCAACTGCAGGGGTCCTCTGGGCCACCGCAGGCACATGTCCACATGCAGTAGCACACTTGGGCACAGGAACACGTGCACACACAGACATACCACACAGAGCAGAAACAACACACACACACAGACCAGACACAACACAAACACACACACACACACACACATACACAATTTTAAAATGGTAATAAATTAATACTTTTTTTAAAAAGATGTTGATGCCTTGACTCAGGTTTTTTGGTTTTTTTTTTTGGACCACTCAAATATTAAATACATGATAATTATATTTTTTTCAACTACTTTTAAAAATAAGTCTTGAAAATCATCTACCAGTCAGAGTCTGTGAAAGGTTTAAATTAGTGTGAAATGAAGCAAGAGACCATCCTGATTTAGGTCATGGAGTTCTGAATTCATTGCATTCCTATTGACCAACACATACAGGTTAGAAAAATGATTATAGTATTTAAGTTAAGAAGGAAAGAAAGAGGAGTTCCAGCCACCTCCACCTTACACCGCTGCTGTCATTGGTTTCGCTTCAGCCAGTCTGATGACTGACTTGGGCACACACATCACACGGGCCAGGCACACGGACAGCTGAGGAGATGATTTTATCGAAGGCTCTTGTTTCTGGCATCCATCTCAGACTTTGAAAATCCTATCGTATTTTAATTATGGTCAGTTGATTTTCACCGAAGCTTGTATTATCCAATAATTAGAGGCATTTAAGTTAAAAATGATGGAAAATTCTCATAAATTATTCATTGGAAAGATAGTAATGGATTAAACACAATTAAGCTTCGGATTAATATAAGGAAGGCTCCAAGGTGTCTGATAACTTTAAGCCATTTGCATCTTCATCAGTCTTCCCATTAAACTCCATCTAGAAGCACTCTGAATTATTTTATTTTCTTCACAAAGACTCATACAAGGCTATGGTTAGACATAGGTTCTATAGAAAAATCTCCAGCGAAGTAAGCAATACTAGCTTATGCATTATTTTAAGAAAATGGTCCAGGGCCAGAAGGATAGCTTAGTGAGTAAAGGCACTTGTTGCTAAGAGCACACACCAGAGTTTGATCCCTAGGACCCATGTGGGAGAAGGAGAAAACTGATTACTGCAGATTGTCCTCTGACTTCCACGTGTGTGCTATAACGTACAAGGTCACATACATACATATTACATACATGTGAAAAAATTAAAGTTAAGTGCTTCTCTAATGGTAAATATTATGAAGAGGCTGAGGAACTACTATTGCATACTCTGCAATGTCCAGTGTTATTATTTATTTTATAAACAACTTGAATGGCATAGACTTTCCCTTATTATTTTATCTTCCTTTTGCCAGAATGCCTTTCCATTCTCTCCCTTTTTATAAGTAAATTTTTCTAGACACTTTCACTTCCTGTCCTTAAGAACAGTGACACGAGAAGCCATTTGAAATGCTACATGCCATCCAGAGCAAGAAGTAACGGCAAAAAATTAGTGTATTCAATTATTCATGCAAGTAAAATGAGATCAGCTAGAAGTCAAGATCATGAACAAAGAGTTACAAAGTAACTCATTAAATTCAACCAGGCTACTCCGTCCTGTGTTTCATTCCTGAGTTAAGGAAGCAATCATCTCACTAGCAAATTCCAAGGACATCTGAAAAATCTTCATTCTATTCTATTAGACAAATGACACACTTAAAAATTATTTGGGAAGGGTATACAGGGATGTGCACATGTGAAGAGTAAACGGGGATGCACACATGAGTGTGATGGTGTGGAGGTCAGAGATCAACATTAAATGTTTCTCCTCCAAGCTTTGTTTTTGAAATAGTTTCTTATTGAACCTGAGCTCATCACCTAGCCACCCCAACAGCCAATCCCCACCATCTCCCAGGCTCCATCTCCTGGTGCTGAGAGCACAAGCAAGTGTCAGCATGCTCACCTTATTAGACAGGGTCTAGGCATTTAAACTCAGGTCCATATACTTGCCAATAGCAGTTTACCTAATCTTCCCAGCCTCCTAAGAGTAGTTTTTAAATGATTCATCAGCTGTCACTAAAATCCTTTCTGTGCCTACTTCTATTAAATTTGGGGAATATACAATATTTTTCAAGTATTATAGTGAAGCATTAGGTCTTTTATTATTATTTTTATTTAATTGCTATTATAAGGCAGAGACTCCTAAAGCCCAAACTAATCTCGATTTCAGCATTGCCCGTGCCTCTAACTCCCCGGTGCAGGAATTACAGGTATGTACCGCCACACCTGACTCAGAAGCCATGAGTTTAAAACTTTGAAGTTTTGTTAGCAAGACTTTGACAAACGAGCCACAGACATGTTTGAGACATTGATTTTATTTATGGAGAAGAGTTAGTTTTATTGTGAGTCCTGCCTCTGTCTTCAACTTAGGATCTTTATGAAACATCTGTGTATTTAAATGTAAGCATGACAATCAACAGCACAAGAATAGTGAGAGGAGCAAGCTTATTTCTTTCTGATTCATCCTTCCACACCACATTAAGAGAAACAAAATGGGAGGATTTGTAGAGTAAGAGGGTATGAGAAAGTCCCACAGCATACCGTTCACTCACAGTGAGCCATTTATATGACCGTGGCTTTGCCTCTAATGCTATGATAAACACCGTGGCCAAAATCAACTTGGAAGGAGGGAATTATCCCAGTTTGCAATTGATAGCCCATCTGGGAGGGAAGCAAGGGTTGCACAGCAAAAAACAGTCTCAGAAAAAAAGAGAGAGAAATTGTGAAAGAGAGAGAGAGAGAGAGAAAGAGAAAGGAAGGAAGGAAGGGAGGGAGGGAGGGAGGGAGGGAGGGAAAGAGGAAAGAAGAGAAGAGAAAAGAAAAGAGAAAGAGAGCACATGAAGAAATATGGCTTACTGACCCACTCTCCACAGTACACTCAGCTCGCTTTTTTATGTGGCCCAGGACCACCTGCCTAGGGTTAGTACTACTCACAGTGACCTGGGCCCACGCACATCCACCATTAATGGTGAGAATGTACCCACTTGTCTACAGGCTTGATGAGCAAACCAAACAAACTTCAATGGACACACCTCTAAAAAGACAATGGCTCTGGAGACCTTAGAGCAGGTTCTTAGGGAAGATCTGTGGAGGTGTTTGTAATGAGTCACTTTTTTAAGAAGGGGTTTGACTAAATTGTTGGCTTTGAAATCACTTGTAGCTTTGGTGTTCAGGTTTATAGGCCCAAAGCCATAAGCTATACTGTACAGCCTATGTGTGTATTAGGCTACGCCATCTATTTGTGTGCAAGTCCTCCCTGTGAAGAAGTTCACACTCTACTAGGAGCTCCCAACGGTGCATCTTTCGGGAGACCCATGGTTGTCTTTGATGCTACTGACTTCATGGCAATGTTAGATGGAATACTGGGGGTGGAGAAATATGGCTATTTAGAGATAAAGGTAAATAGAAGCCAAATTTTAAGTAAAAACTTCCAGCATTTCCTTTGAGAATGGAAGAATCTACTGATGAAGTTTGGTTAAGTGTACTGATTAGCTTTTCTACTGAGGTGATAAATGCTTGGCACAACAACTTGTATATGAAGGCTCAGGGTTGAATCGTAGTTCAGTTCATGGTCAGCTGGCTCCTCTGTGTCTGGGCTGTGAGGAGACAGAGCTTCCTGGTCAGGAAAGCACGGAGAATCAAAATTCATCATCAGAGGGAGAGAGAAAGATGCAACACTCACAGGCATACCCAGAAGTGATCCACTTCCTCCAGCTAGGTCCCAACCACAGAAGCTTCCAAAGTCGTACAATCAGCTGGTGACCAAGCCTTTCATGCCTGAGCCTTATGAGAGGACATGCTAGGATTTTGTGAATAGACAATAGAAAGAAGCACAAAGGAATAGAGAGCTGGGTAGAATGGGAGGGCCTTCCAGTGAAGAACTTCTGAGCACCCACCCCCAAGATGATGATATACATAGGGAAAGGTTTCTGTTGTTGTTGTTGTTTTTCATAATTTTATGATGGATTTCAAATGTAAGCTGAGAATACATAGAATCAGAGCTAGAATGAGCCACAAAACCTAAGTGGAGATGGCTTCACATTTACCTCCTGAGCACTTTCTAAAAATATCAGCCAAGATTCTAAAAGAAAGGAGTCAGGACACTTTATCTCAACACACTGTGGGTAAAGACAATCTCCCCATTGCTAGGGTGAAGGTCTGATCTTCTCCAGGTCTCTCTCAAGGAGTCTTAGTGAAGGTCAAAAGACAATCAGAGTAAAAAGAAAAAAAACAAAAACAAACAAAAAACCCTAAGTTGAAGAGTTAGGCCAGTAGAGGTTGTATAATGATATTTAAAGTCAAAATTAATCTGCATGAACATAAGGACAAAGAGCACATTGATAACTGCTTGATGGCAGGACAGCTGGTGGCACCTTAATAAATTATTCCAGATCCTGAAGGAAGAGGAGGTGACACCAGGACGAAGGGGAAGAGTTGATGTTGATAAGACAGCTACAGAGGAAGAAAAACTTCTCGACAAGACCCAAGCAATCAACGTCTGCACTTAAAGCCGGTACCAGCCAAGGGAAACCTACTGTTCACATTTACAACGCACTCCTGGCTCAAACTGGAGCCTGTGCTCTTGCAGCATTCTGAAAACTCACGGACAGTCAAGGACCTTCTCAAGGGCACTAACTCGGAAATAGAAACCCAAAGCTTGAGGGTGGCACTTAAAGGGAGAGGCTCCCGCACAAAACGCGTCTGCTGTTCTGTCACTTGAGTTTCTTCTTCAAGCAAAGAGGAGCCCAGACGTTTTGAGACGGGAGGGGCTGTAACCAGATCAGTTTGGGGGTGTTAAATATGCTGCTGATATACAAAATGACGGAAGGGAAGAAGTAAAAAATATTTAAAAGCCATTAAAAAGGCAGGGCAAACTGCTCAGCCAATGTAGTAGTTGCTTTACATGTAAGCTTGAGAAGCTATGTTTGATCTCTACTACCCAGGCATGGTGGCACACGCCTGGGTCCCCAGCTTGCTGGCCAGCTGGCCTAACCGAGATGATGAATTACAGGATCATTTCAGATTCAGTCTCAAAAAGTACAGTGGAAAACAACAAAGAAAGACATCCAATGTCCTCCCCTGGCCTCTTCCACCTGATCACCTGATTGCACCACTCACCCCCTCTCCAACACACACACATACTCATGCTCAAGTGTGTATGCAAGTGTGTGTGTGTGCATGCATCAAAAAAGAAAAATATTTCAATGATGTATAATCTCTTTGATATATTGGAACTTAAATACTTAAAATTAATAGCATGATCCAGGGCAGTTTTAACTTCCAGCCCAGTGGAGTAATAACTATGTCTTATAGTGGAAGCATTTCTTCCCTGGAAAAAGATCCTTAGTCCAACAGAACATAAGGTCTGGGGACAAGAAATAAAAATATTTTAAAGCTACTGGTATCATGGTGAGTGGTCCCACTCCTTTTTCCCCCTTAATCTTGGGAACCATGAACATGGTGGGGGAGACACACAGTTCTATATATTTATGGGATGCTACATAGTAGGTATATAGCCTGCTGGACATACTTACCCAACTCTACAAGACATTTTTACTGAGCTGAAGCCGTAACTGAGTCTTCAGAAGGCCATCCAACAGTTCTATGAATAATACACATCTACAGCTGCTCAGGAGCAGGATACAAAGAAGGGGATTCTATTGTTGCACTTCTATTGGAGGGAGTCCCTTAATCAGGAGCACTGTTGCATAAGAACGATGGTACTGAACACAAATCCCTATCAGCCTATCATCATCCCATTATGAAGAGAACATTGCCCCTCCATAATGGAGAAGGGCCAAGGCAAACAACCTGCTATCAGTTTGGTGCCATCTTTAGGATTCAATAGCCTACTTTCTTCTGGGCAGATTGCTCACACCCCTTGGGCATAGCCTGGTATTGTGTGAGGCTTTTCCTAGGCAGACACAACATACAAGTCTACTCATCCCAGACTTAGAACCCAGACATTCCAAAGTAACGATTGCACAAACATCCAATTTGGTGAACTGGTGAGTTTGTACTGGGGTTCCTTGCAAGAGTAGGATGGCTCAAATGCAGCTGTATACCTGAAAATCTCCACCACGTGGGTAAAGACCCATGCTAGAGCTCTCTGTGTCACCTGCAGGTGGCTGGCTCTACAGGTCCCGGACTCTTGTCCAGTAAGCTGATTGGAGTCCCCTTCCCCAGTTGTTTACTGCATTTACAATTCTGGGAAGGGACCCTCGAAATCTTGTGTGTTCCAGCTTTCCCACACATGTGAGGTTTATATCTGGGGTCTTAGGAGCCTGGCTGCCTCCTTCCTTGACAGCATGTGGTTGTTGTGAGGAAGCTGCTAAACAACACTCAGTCTGTTTAGTGATTGGAATCTGTGTTGCTGAGCTCTTAAAACTGCTCACCTCATGTACAGCCAGGTGAGGTGGTACACGCCTTTGATCCCAGCACTTGGGAGTCAGAGGTAGGTAAATCAATGTGCGTTCAAGGCCAGCCTATTCTACAAAGCAAATCCCAAGACAGACTGGGCTACACAGATAAACCCTGTCTCAAATAAATAAATAAATAAATAAATAAATAGATAGATAGATAGATAAATAAATAAATCCAAGCCAAAAAAAAAGAAAGAAAGAAAGAAAGAAAGAAAGAAAGAAAGAAAGAAAGAAAAAGAAAAAACTTTTCACCACAACCACCACGTTTGGTTTCTTCACTGGTCCATGGGGAATAGCAAGGTTAATCTGTATAAATGGATTGGGCCATTCCTATGTATTTTGGTTAATTATATCCTACTCTGGTGATGACTCATTCTGTGATGAGAATTTGCACAGACCACAGATACATTCGTGGCGTTCCCCCCTCCCCCCTTGAAGAATCCTTTCCACATACTTTTTTCCCAGATTTCCCTATCACCAATTTTGCAATCATGTTCTTTCCACGTCCCTGACTATGCATCCAAGCCATTGGCTTCAACTCACGAGCTGGTGCATAGACACATCTGGCCATTTCTTCTTCCAAGCCAAATAAGCATGCAGGTGCTCCTGCTTGAAGTTCTGCCCACTGGGAGATGCTCCCTTCAGCACCGGTCTTCAGAGCCATCCCAGAGCCAGCCTACAAGGCTGGAATTGTAAACATCCAGATGGTGCCCACCTGTTGAGGGCAGCTTTATCTGTAGACCAGGACTTCTTCTTCACCTCCTTTGCTAAACAGTTATATGAAATTTGGGGGTAGAGATGAGACTCGGTGGCTGAGCACATATTGTGCATACAGGCCTTAGGGGCAATCCACAACACCAATAAAAATTCATCAGGAACTTTCTAGCTGCAGAAGGTGAGGTCTGGATGGGCACAAAAGCCAGGGTAGCAGGAGTTGAGGACTTTGAACATTTGGGCCAATTTATATAACTTCCCAGGCCACCAAGAATGTGTAAACAGCTTTGTATTTTAGAGCATTAAATGGTATTTAATGAAATGTTTAATGCATTGCAGTAAATAATAATAAGCCCACAATTCCTCATATTTGGTTTTTAAGCCATCATCTTTCAAGTTAAATCACAGTAATATTTCTCATGTGTTCTTTAATAAAGGTCCGTTCCACCAAAAATCACAGTGATAGCATCTATTTACTTCCAATCACTTTGATTTTGGAAATGGTGGGCTGACTATCCAAATGGTAATTAATAAATAAAAATACCCACAATAGACTTGAAGGAAAGGCAGAAGGAAAGGGAGGCTTTCCCAAAGAGTCTGCAGCTGCTGGCCACACCATTCCAAAAAGGATCGATAGACTTAAAAATAGTCTCAGTGCACTCATTGCCATCCGAGGTGTTAAAGGCTGGGAACTGGAGATGGAGGTGGGTGGGGCAGAAAAGCTCCCTTCAGCATTGCTGTCCAGGTAGCCCCTTCAGCAGATGCCCACTCCATCGAAGACAGTGTCTAAAAGTGCGTCTAATGGATTTGATGGTAGCTCACATCCTACATCTATTGAAGCCATTTAAACTGTATGTCAGTTATAATAAGTCTGACTGTGATGTCATCACAGAAGCATTCAGACCATTAAAGGCTCCAACTCACTGTATATATTAATATGTTAAATTTGATGTTTCAAAGATTCTTAAGTACTGTGCTTTCTCCCAATATACTTAATTCCTGTCCTTATTTGTGACTAACATTCATCTCTTGATGGTATCTGTCAAAAATGCAAATTAAGGTTTCACTCTAAAACATAAAACTGTAATTGATGGACTTTTGAACTCTGTTCTCTCACATAACAATTTCAGATGGAATATCTCTTTGACACTGGGGTTGGAATTATTTTTGAGCAGTCAAGTATTTCTTCTAGTTCTTCTTTTTTTCTTTTCCTTTTCTTTCCTTTTCTTTTTTTTTTTTTCTTCTTTTTATTTTTCTGATGAACTACAGACGCTTTCATAACTCCAGATCCTGCCTCTGGTCTGGCCACTTTGTATCTAGATATTTGTTTTCTTTGATAGTGACACCATTAATATGTATAACCACTTTCCGTTGCAGCATCTCCCAGATGGCTCTGTGCCCAGTGCACATGTTGAAATTTATCTTCTACCACATCCCAGTGAAGTTCGGAGAAAGAAAACAAAGTGTGTTCCAAAATGCACTGACCCAACTTACAATGAAATTGTAAGTATACGTTATCGCCTGTCCAGGTAGTTTGTATTTTTCTTACCAGTTTTTTTTTTCTATTCTTTTTTTTTTCCTTCCTTTTTTCAGCTTCACAACCAAATATGGAGAATTTTCAGTAATTGGAAGCATTGTTCCATAAAGGCATGATGTTGCCCAAAATAGTACCAGCATGCTGAACACTGTTCTAGATGCTATGGGAACTGGAAAATACAGACTATCAAAGCTCTGACAGGCCAACCTCCAGCAGGCATGGGAGGGTTGCTTTGCATACTAACAATTTCCCTGACTCTATTGTATTCTCTACCGTGTTCACCTTATTTTCTTTAACCTTGTTCTAGCACATGCGAGTTTTTCTCACCTAACCATTTTATCACAAGCCTAAAAGCTATTAAAAAAAAAAAAACCCACTAATCAGAGCTACAGCATTCTGCAAATAGCTCTCCTACAAGGTTTCAAGATCCAATCTTTCCAGTCTTCTGGTTTCTCTCTAAAGCAACCTGCCTTTGTTGTTTCTTACCTCTTTCACCTCCTGACTCAAGTTTTTCACCTGTTTATTCTTGCTGTGTCATCTAGAAGAGGCCAACAAGAAACAAAGGCATCATCCCATGTTATTTCAGCTGTGTGTTTGTTAGGACAGGGTCTTCCTGGGCATCCCAGGGTTCACACAAGCAGGATCCTCCTGGCTCAGCCTCCCCCTGGTGTGGTGCAGAGCAAAGCCTGTTGACTCCTATCTCAGCTTTTCTGAGCAAGCTTTCTTCCCCACACCACCAGCCCCAGCTCATTAATCAAATCACACAAGCTGCTCTCACTTCTGCTTCCCTTCACCCTTGGATGCTGTGCAGTGTAGATTCTCACCTTTCCTGGTAGGGCTTCACTCAAGTGGTATCAGCAGGCTCCTAATTGCTAAATGCAATGAGCCCTCAGGCTCTCTCCCTGCTGCAGGTGCAAACTGACAACCAGACACCCTGATCCTTTGAAACCTCTGTGTGCCTAAATTTCACCTTTTCTTAATTTGTTCCCTTCTCCTATAACCTCCATTTTGTTTTAATGCATTGCTATCCTTCCTCTTAAAATGCTATTTGCTGAAGCTCTATGGTCCACCCTGGCCTGCTTCCCCTTCAAAAAGCATCCCTCCCTAGGCAAAGGGTCTGCACGCAGAAATTCAAACAACCTCTGATTTAGAAAAAAACAAAAACAAAACAAAAAAGCCAACATCAAAACAAACAAACAAAAAATGCAAATGCCTTAAAACTATCTGAGTAGTGACTCTGAGTTCCTCCTTTTGTCTGCACTCCCCTAAGAATCCCTGAGAACCCCTGCGTTTCTTGAGGAATCAGGAATAAGCTGCAGAGGAGAACGCCCAAGGTGAAGCTCTCAGTCTATACGTAAACCCTGAATGTTTTATTTCCTTGACATCTTTGGACTTGGATGTCAGGAGCTCTGCTTCACTCTGCTGGACAATGAAGTATGATGACAGAGACTGGATACATTCGCACGTTTTCTGTCCCATCTCAGTGTAAGCTTACATTCCCCTAAGGTCCAGCTAGTCATATAACCCAAGCTGATCTGGAACTCGTGTTTGTAGCCAAGGATGACTTTGTGCCTCTGCTCCTCCTGCCTCTTCTTCAAGTGTCGGGATTATAGGTGTGCACACCACACCTGGTTAACTCAAGGTTTTGACCTTTGACCCCTCTTCCTCATTGCTACAGCATGCCATTTAAACTTCTCCCAGCCACTTGGAAGGTAGGCTTGCTTCTTTGCCATCTCAAAAGAGACCTTCTCTTTTGAGGGGGATGGAGGATTAGTTTGTATGCATTGGCAGCATCACACGCATACATTTTATAGCTCAGTTTTCCAGTTACTGTGGTTTGCATGTTCCAGGTGTATGTCTATCCACTACAGTGATTACAACCCCAAAGGGAAATGACTCCCCTTCTGTGTGAATATCCTCTCAGCTAGGGGTGAAGCCACCTGAAGCCCTTCCTCATCCCTGCTAGAATGTTGGCTGGCTTAATTTTGTGCAAATTCAAAATAACACCTTTAATGACACAGTCTTTCTCTGTCACATGTCCAACAACCAAGCTCTACCGTTTCTACTAGAACACCATCAGACTCCTAAATCCAGTCTTCCTTCTCCTGGTCTAATTCTGTCTGAGGTCCCTGTCTCTTAAGCCATTACACAGCTGTTATCCAACTCATGTGGACTATTTTTTGTTTGTTTGTTTTGAGATGGGATTTCTTTATGTAACCTCAACTGACCTAGGATTGACTATGTAGATCAGGCTAGATTTGAACTCACAGAGATCTATCTGCCTCTGCCTCCCAAGTGCTGAGGTTATATATCTATACATACATATACATATACCATCAGGACCATCTCTGTGAAATCGTTTTATTAAATCTTTTATATTTTTATCCAGAGTGTCACTCAGACATATTGATTATTATTCCATTTACATTGTTTGAAGGGTCCTCATTGCCAAGTGTCAACCTACAATTTTAAATGTGGCATTAATATCCCTTAAGTTTTAACTCAGTAACTTTCCTTGGTTCCCTCTTGGATGAATAACATTGAGTATTTTCTTTTCTTAGATTCATGTGCAGTTAGAAAAAATAACATAGATTCCAATGGCTCTCAAGCTCTTTCCCCCAGTGTAATAGCTGATGTAGCTTTAGTTACCTAGCTACTTTAGTACCAACACTAGGAAGCTGACATGGGTCTGATCCAAATAGCTCATTCTGATTTTAGAAGTCCTGAGAACCCCCTTGTGTAGATGTGTAGCTCTGAACATTGGTGTTACCTACTTGATACCCAGTCAATGTACAGAACAAAACCATCTCATGGTTTACAAGGATAACCCAACTGTAGCCAAAACTTTCTGCTTTTGGATGGTATTAGATCTCTATCCCTACAAATTTATCATTTTTAATGTTACACAGCTGGAATTGCATACTTTATGATAATTGAAATTGCCTTTTGTCTCAGTTACTTTTTCTCATGGCTGTAACAAAATATCTAGAAAGAGCAACTGAAGACAGAATTTGTTTTGGCTCACAGTTTGAGGGTGCCAGTCTATCATGGTGGGGCAGGTGTGGGAGCAGAAACTCCAGACAGATGCCCATGGCGTTGTTCACATTAGGGGCATCTTCTTACCTCGAGAAACCTAAACTCCTTCACAAGCATGTTAGATGTTTGTTTCATGGTGATTCTGAATCCCATCAAGTTAGAGACCAAGATTCACCATCAATCCTTTTTAGGAACTGCAGTGTCTTATTTATTCCCCTAAAGTGCTGCATATGGTCCTGATGACTCTTCAGACCCACAGTCCCACTCTGCCTTCTCTGCTGCTGTGACCTAGGAGTCCTGGTACCTCCTGCTTCACGCATCTTTGTAACCTTTAGACCTAGAGTAAATTTTCTGACAATAAAGGGAATGTCTCCTCTCCCCAGATATCTTTAACACTTAGTGTTAGTAATATTTAAAACTGTCTTTAAATGTTTCAGGAAGTTTTATAAATGATACATGCATGCCTATAAAGGATTATCTAAACTGGTAGAGGTATTTTAATGTCTTATTACTCATTAAAATGCCCATTCATAGCTAGAGATACACAGCCAATAATATGAAACCTGCTCTCTTTCCTTGCATACAAGCCATTCAACCTCACTATCAAGAAACTTTGTAGAGATTCTGTATCAAAAGAGAAGAGACAGGCTGCTGAGATGGCTCAGGAGTCAGGAGCACTGCCTGCTCTTGCAGAGGGTCCAGATTTGTGTCCTTGCACCCACATGGTAGCTCGCAATGGTCTGAAACTCCAGCCACAAGGGATATGACACCCTCTTTTGTCCTCCTTAAGCAATACACACATGTGATGCATACACATACACTCAGACACACATACACATAAAATAAGTTTCTTTAAATAAATGGATTAGGTAGATGGTGCCTAAAAAACATTATTTGAGTTGGCCACATAAGTAACAGAGAGAGAGAGAGAGAGAGAGAGAGAGAGAGAGAGAGAGAGAGAGAGAGAGGGAGAGAGAGAGAATCTATAGCTGTTGCAATAGAAAGGAAGAAAGAAAGATAGGAAGAAAAGAAGGAAGGAAGAAAGGGAGGGAGGGAGGGAGGGAGGGAGGGAGGGAGGGAGGGAGGTTTCAGTCCCTATAAGGAAATTAAGTGTTGATAATATAAGGAAACAATGAATGTCACCAGCAGTCAGTATTATTTTAATAAGTTGAAAGTTAAATCATCAAAAGCTTAATGGATTATGAAATCAGCGGTAAGTATGCATGCATGAAGCTTATTTTACAATTCTTGGTATGGACATAAATTTTCTGACGGCTTTAGAAATCCCAAGTCTTCCTAAATCCACGACCTAGTAATCCAGATTCCTACAATTCCTTCTCGGCCGAAGCCTTCTTGAGGAACAGACACACACTGTTCATATTTTATACACATTTCAAAAGGCCAACAAATAATGAAGTCCATACTTATACAATCCCAGTCTGCATGGAGTCCAAAGCAGGACTGTGGGTATCAGAGAGGAGATTGAGACTGACTGGAGATGCGGGGAGGGGCGGGGGCTGGGGTGGGACAGGGAGGCCAGTTGAAATCAGAGGACCATGAGACGAAAATCCAGCACAAAATTCTGAGTCTATATCAATGCAGCAATGCTTATAAAAGATTGTAGAGAGATCATCCTGTGTATTATGTGGATGCCTCACCTGTCAATTAAAAAGCCTATGGCCTATGGCTTATGCGGGAAATAGAGGTGGGACATCGGGAGGAGAAAGAATTCTGGGAGTCAAGGAGGCAGGAAGAAGAGCCCAAAAAGAGGTGAGGAGACTGATACATGGTAACCAGCCACACGGCAAAATGTAGGTCAAAATAAATGGGTTATCTTTAGTTATAATCTAGTCAAGGTAGAGCCCAGCTATGTGGCTAAGGTATTTGAGTCTGAGTCTTATTTCTGGGAGCACAAAGCTGGGAGGCAGAACCAGGCCTAACTTCAAGAAAACCATGTCCCACGGTAGGCACCATTTTGTTGTTGGAAAATTTAATCCCAACCCAGTGTTTCTATCCCACCTTTAACCATTTAGTTCCTGGATAAAACACACATACAATCTTTATACTTATAATAACCCTTAATCAGCACACAAGCTGGGCAGAGATCTATCTATCCTCTATTCTTTTATGTCTATTTCCCAGCCAATAATTCCATTATATGAGTTCCTGTGTTTTGTCTGGGCTGCTCTTAACTCCAGTTGGCCAGCCCACCTGGGCATTATTTTACGACTCACCTAACCCATGGCGGCTTCCTTCTCCCTCTACCTTCTTTCCCTCTCGTGGTTATTCCCTGATGCCAGGGAAGTCTTGGAGTTCTAAACCCTGCCTATGTCTTTTCTGCCAAGGTATTGGCTGTCAGCATCTTTATTCACCAATCAAAAATCACTTGGGGTCAAGATCACATAGTGTCATTTGAGACTACATGCAGACTCTCTCGTCTGTGGGGCGACCAGGTCTTGGCGGTCTGCACTTAGCATTACGATCAAAGCAACAGACCAAACCTCAACAAAAGATGCACAAAATGTACACTTGACTTTGTATCTGACTTATTTTCTCTTGTCTTCAACACTGATATGGGGGATTGCATTTCTACAATAACCCTCTGCTTTATTTCTGTGAGACTTTAAGGGCTCCCTAATAGGGGACCCGTTGCTTATTAAAGAGCTCAGAGCCTTATCACATGGCATCCCTGGGTATTAAACAGCTCTGTTTTTCCACCTCTGACGCATGCTCACTATGAACATTCCTCACTATGGTGGGATTCCTCGAACTGCCAAGGCCTTGCAGCATACTGTGAGGTGAGAGAGAAAGACCTGGTTCCTATCTATGAGTAAAGCTCTGAGACATACAAAGGGATAAGATGTTGCATATCAATGTCTTACCAAATTTTTCACTAAAACAATTCTCCCCGTTTTTATTCACAGGTCCCTCTGAGGGAGGGGTAGTTCCAGGACTCTGTCCAGTGGCAGAGACTCCACCCTTCAATTGCCAAAGCTTTGGTACAGGGCCCAGCTTGTCTATTTGACTCTTCCCAGTGTGCATCTCGGTGGGGTTTCCCAGCTGTCTCTCAGAATTCTGCTGGCATACAGAAATCCCATGGTGCACCTGGGTCAGGAACAGAATGTTCAGGGCATCATCTTTCAGCTTTGAGAAACAGCTGTGATTTCAGCCCTCACACCACTGTTCTTTGTGCTCGGCTACCTCTAACATCTGGTTGAAAACATGGTTAAAGGATTCATAATGAAGGAAGAATTTCTCCCTTGTAACAGGATTACATTGTTATTGCATTGTTCCTTCACTGTCCTTTGCTTGGGTTATTATCCAGGAAAATTCTAAAGAAAACACCAGAGCGAAAGGACACACACATGGTGCATGCTTTACCTGCCTAAAGCTCCCTTGCAAAGTTCTTCATGGGCAATGAGGATGCAAGGACTGTGCTCTAGGTCTAGCCAGCAAGCTGGAGACACCTGACACTTGCTCTTCTCTCTCTCTCTCTCTCTCTCTCTCTCTCTCTCTCTCTCTCTCTCTCTCTGTCTCTGTGTGTGTGTGTGTGTGTGTGTGTGTGTATGTACTTGTGTGCTTTGTGTATGCAGATCTGAATGTGTGTATATGGAAAGCAAAGGTCATCATTAGGTGTGTTGTTTCTCAGATTTTGTATCTTCACTAGATATTTTGTTTTGTTTTGCTTTGCTTTGTTTGAGACAGGGTCTCACACTATGTAGTATAGGCTAGCCTTGGATTCACAGAGGTCCTACAGCCTCCTGCCTCTGCCTCCTGCCTTCTGCTTCCAAGTCTTGGCATTAAAGATATGCACCACTACTCCTAGCTTTTTTTCACATGGTATCAAACTCAGGGCCTTGTCCTTTACTGCTGTCTCCCAAGCCTGAACTCTTCTGGTGTTCACAAGATGAGAAAGCTTACTCGGTCGGCCATGCACTACAAGTTGCAGAGGCCTGGTCCAGTGCAAGACAGTGTTGCCCTAACACTCGGTCACCTGCAACATTGCAGCCATCTTCACAAGAGGACAGAGGGCACCAAATATCGATGTGTCAGGACACATCTTCTCATTAAATAACAGATGCCTATATATGTACATGATATCCAGGCCCAGAGGGTGCACAAGGTATTCAAGCTCAGAACTAACCCATCCCAAAGCCCAAGTCCCCCAGGACACTCTTCTCCTTCCAATTCTCTGTGCTTGTGTGTGCTGAGCCTGCCCTCACCCCGCCCTTAATATGCTTCCCACCACCACAGACTCGCTGATCTCCTGCTTATTACTCTCCCACTGCAATCATGAAAATGTACTTTAGCCTTATTTATTAGCCCCTTGTGTCAAATAATGTCCAGTGAATGCCTATGTGTGAGTTAATAGATAGTCATTACACTCAAGTCTTTCTATTTGAGGTGCCAATTCCAAGCCCACAAATTCTGCATGTGTCAGGCTGACTGAAGATTTGCCTCACGCTTATCGGTAAAAATGGATGAATACACTATAAACTTAATTAAGAGAAATATTCCTTATTCTACTTATATAAAGACATATTATGTCATTTGATGAAAACACCACAAAGAATACATCTACCTATCTTCTTCTCCAGCATGACCCAACAACTACTTGTTGCATGGTAAAGGAGTTTTTTTGGTTTTTTTTGGTTTTTGTTTTTTTGGTTTTTTTTGTTTTTAATCACTATAGGTGCACAGAACAATTAAGAGCTATATAACACCAATATTTTAGCTTTGGTCACTTTAAGAAAATCATTTGCATTATTCAAGAACAGGTTAAAAATCTACCAAGGAACACAGGTTTAGAAATCCTAATGTTTACATTTGCCACAGGAAAATAATAATAAATTTCAAAGTGACTTCCTGAGACTTCCTACTTTCTGGGTGCTTGAGGAAATCGCTTTTGTCAGGAAGCGTATTCCTCAGCCAAGTGCAAAAAACATCCCCTATTTGTGTATTTGATGAATATTTAAAGTTGATTTATGAGTGTTGAATATTCGGCATAAAGCTTGAATTAGTCTCTCACTAATTCCTTTTCACGATGCTATAGGTTAGCATTCTTATTCCCAACATGCAAAGGCTCACAGGCGAAGACAGATCCGCGTGAATGTGAATATAAGTTATTGATGTGTTTTGTTGAAAATCTTCCTTTTGGAATTGATTGGTGCAATTCACAGAGTTCCTGAGCCAGACCTTTCCAGGACCCACATCTTGAAAGTGTGCCACTCTCCTCCTCCTGGGTATCATTTTGAAAGCTCTGTCGTCTGTCTTCTCTGTGGGACAGGGGAGGAATTCACTGTGGACAATGTTATCGGCAGGAAAGGGGAGGAGAAGGCAGGAGGTTGAAGGTGGCCACTGTGGAGGAAATAACAGGGAGATCACCCTGAGGTTCTAGATGGCTTTCTGGGCAGCACCAGGCATCCAGCAACCGTGAGATAACATGAGTTACAGGGACTGAATTTGGGGCTGTTTGATGCATTCTCTAAAGCCCTTTATTATCCCCTGAACCCCACACCTGACTTGGGATACTTTAAAAAGGCAATCCTAGAAAATCAACGGTAATTTTCTTTGTGGTGCTGAAGCAAGAGTAGCTGGATAGAGTAGACTAGATAGCATTGCAGATCATGCACCTTGATTGAGTTAGCTTTTTAACTTGCTAATTAATTTTTGCCTATGGCAGAGAACCAAATGTCATTGATCAGCTTGCATTTCTTCGGTGCTGGGGGAGTACTCATGGGCACACATGCTCGGCAAAGAGTTAACTTCAGGGGCTTCAACTCCAGTCCTCACCGATGGAAGGCGTCAGAGGGAGATAAATAGATGCAGACAATGTGAACTGCTCAGATACCCCATCCTTACTCACAGAGGCGGCCACCCAGCTGTCTGGGGTCTTTCCTTTCAAGCTGCCTCCTATTTTGCATATACTGAGAGCCCTCCATTCTCCCTTGTAATGTGGCTGTAAATAGCAAATATGTATCACTGTGTGAAATTCCGGCTTCTAAATGTGTTCTAACACGTTTCCCTGGCAACCATGTCAACTTTCCATGCATGCCTCTCTTTCTTTCACATCTCATAACTAACATCTTCACCCATCCCCCACTGCCAATCTCTCTCACCCTCAACAGGCCTATCATTGTCATGACCGTAATGCCCAGAATATTAGAAGCCAAAGTGGAACAAGATCCACTGGGGAAAAAAAAATAAATCACACGAACAACCCATACATATATATGCATATGCATATATGCATATGTATACACACACACACACAAGTCAGATCTTTGAGAAGAAAAAGCAAACATTGCATATATAAGACCAAAGAACGTCAATATTTTAGCTGTGAGTGGAAAGGCAGATTTCTTTCCCGTTTTTGATTTGTTTGTATTATATGTTTAATTGGCTAGACATATTTTCATGATTAAAAGTCATGCAGTTTTAAGTAAAAGAAGTGATCACAAACTGATTCCATTGACTGTGCAAGGACATATTACCTTCCCCATTTAAGCAGCACTGGCCTGTCATTCTTCATGGACCTGCAACACAAGGATGTGGTACCCAAGCTCCTGTGACAGGTTCAAGGATGGTTAGAGGCAGACGATTGGATTCTATTCCTAGTGGATATCTGATTGAATCACTGAATTTGAAGTGGGAAATTTTAATGAAACCAGTAACACTAAGATTCTTGAAGAAATAGTCACTGAATTCTGTTATATCAGTAGAGCCTTGACTCTTCAGGGTTAACACTGGAAATAAAATATTTTGACATGAGCCTCTCCCCTCCAAGGTATAAGTTGTTAGCATCATTTTAAAATTTTAAATCCGTATTAAAAAGAAAGATGCATTCAAGCATATCTGATTCACACGTTCCTTCTCTCTCCATTTTCAGGTGGTATATGATGAAGTCTTGGGGCTCCAGGGCCATGTTTTAATGCTTATCGTGAAGAGCAAAACTGTATTTGTGGGAGCAGTTAACATCCAGCTCTGCAGTGTACCCCTCAATGAAGAAAAGTGGTACCCACTAGGAAACAGTATCATCTGACTAACGCCACGAGCGTATGCATTACTGCTTAAGTACTTGTATGTTTTCAGCTTCTACTTGCCTCTGTCACATATGCAAGGCATCTTTCTCCTGGGAGATAGCTTCGAGCAGTGGCTCTCAGCCTTCCTAAAGCTGTGGCCCTTTAATATAGCTCCTGGTGGTTGTAGTGACCCAAACCATAAAATTACTTTAGTTGCTACTTCATAATTGTAATTTTGATACTGTTGTGAATTGCAATGTAATTATCTGATATACAGGATCTCTACTATGTGACCCATGTGATAAAAGGGACATTTGACTCCCCCAAAGGGCCGTGGCCTATGGGTTGAGAACCATAGAATGTGAAGGTTACAAAAGAACCAGATCAAAATCTGCCTTTTGTAGCTATTTCTTCCCTATCTTGTCCTTATTTTCTTATCATATTTTCTCCTTGGAATATCCATCATGTAAAATTCCATATGCAAAGTAATCAAAGAGTGATTATTTTCAATATGCATTTTGAAAGCAACGTAAGTTCACATTTTGTCTTAATTGCTTGTTGAGGTCAAAAATTATATTTTCAAGGTGTTTCTCTAAAGCTGGGAGAAGTTCATGAATGAATCTAAAGGCTAAGAATACCTGCAATATATTCCAAGCTTAAATATGTGTACAAACCACATGTCTAGTCATGAGTGGATTTACTGAGAGAACTGGTGATCTCCCACCATATGCTATAATTTTTCTATCAAGAAAAGGCCTAAGATTTTCTATTACATAGATTTTTTTCTTTAAGAATTTCATGCCTATATATAATGCCTTTCATTACTCTAGTTTCTCTCTGTTTTTGTTGCTCCCACACCCATCAACAACTGTTCTTCTCAAAAAAATCCTGTATTCCTATAGGAAATTTTGTTTTTAAGATGGGAATCTTGCTATATATCCTAGCTGACCTAGAACTTACTATGTAGACCAAGCTGGGCCCAAAATCACAGTGGTCCTCCTGCCTCTGTTTCCCTATGGCTGGGACTCCAAATCATTGGTCCTGATCTGTAATCTTTAAATTCAGTTCTTAGAATTTGATGTTGACTAATCCATTGTCATTGTGTCTCCCAGCCTCCAATGTGCTCACACCTTAAGTCTTACTAATCCCAAACTCAGAATGTCAGACTTTCAAGTTCACTGTTTATAACTCTTTTTCACTTGTTAAATGCTATCATTGCACTCGAACCTACCCCCTGTTCTCACCATGAACAGAGTAGATGATCTTACAGAGTGTTACCAGCATAGTAGACAAACCCAGAGTAGTGCGCCTTCAAGATAATCAAACTGGAGGTTCTAAAAATAAAACATCTACCATGTAAATTGTTGTTGGTTTTGTTTCTCTAATCTTGATTTGCTTCATTTTTAAAGAGGAATTCATATTGCTTTGTTTGGCCGGTTATATAATCATATAAACACATGAAAGCCTGTGTATTTAATCGCTGACTCCATCCAAGAAAACCATCAACATTGTGAGCTTTTCTGTCCTGTTCATTCTTACAGTTCCTTGTCTTGTCTTATAGACAATGCTGACATAACATCTCCTTACAGTGTCCCTGTCTTGGCTTATAGTGACACACTGTCTCTTCGGCTGAAACCTCAGCTTCTTTGCTCCTGACCCACATTCTCCCTGGCAACTTTGTTTCCTGCTTGGAATCTTTCAAAGGAAACATCAACAGTCCTCCACTTTGCTGGACCTGCTGCATCAGTAGCTTCTGTAGTTCATCTCCTTAACAGAGACGAGTGATGGGTGCTTCTCTCAACCAGTCCCCAGCTGTGCATTGAACATGGTCCTTTACCCTCATCACTCAAACACTTTGTTCTTCTTCATGGCAAAACTTTTCCAAGTGCTTTTCTCTACCTTCAACAGTTTCTATCTTCCAAAGTTCTCCCATGCCCATCAGGGCAGCGGTTTGTCCCACCACTTCAATGAAAACATCCATGTAGCTAATTAAACCCAGCTGTCTGTTTCCCTCTCCAGTTTGAGCTCTCCATCTGAACCTCTATCCTCAGTAACTCTGTCATACACATACTTTCTTCCAGACACAGCCTCCATGATTTTCTTTTATACTCTTGACACATTGTTCTCATTCTCCAGTTCATGAGCCTCCTGACTCCGCCCCACCCTAGTGCTGAAGTGGCCCAAGCTCCCTTCATCCCTGGTAATGATCTTTCATATACTCAAAGCTTTAATGTCATCTGGATGCTACTGGTCCCCAGCTTTATATCTCCACCCTGCAACCCCTCCCAAATCCCAGCAGTAATACCCAATTACTTGTTTAGCATCCCTAGAGTATCTAATAAAGACTTCACACACACACACACACACACACACACACACACGCACGCACGCACGAGTGCTGCCCGATTGAGAAAACCCATTAGACCTGCTTTCAAACTACATCCCAAGTCCAGTCACTTAGCAACCTTTCCTATCATCATCTTCATCTTCTGTGACCACAGATGCCTTCTAAGAAGCCTCATGGTTTCTGAATCCCAGCCTCCTTCCATTCCTTTTCCAGCACCATGGCCTCTGGGATGTTGGCATCCTTCTGCTCTAAACTCTGCAGGAGCCTCTAATTTCAGAGCAAAAGCCCTAGCCTTTAAAATAGCCTGAAAGGCCCTATTGCTGACTTCTCAACAGCTCTCTGTCTCTCTGATGTTGACGCTCCTTGTGTCCCTCTATCCTCAGAGCTCCAGCCGTGGCCTCCTTTCTGTCCGCTGGACACTTCAGGCATGTTTCATCCTTGAAGTCTTTGATCATTCAACCCCTTCTCCAAAAAAAGGTTCTTTGGGTCCCTCTGTCCACTTTTCTGACTCCCACACATCCTTCAGATCTTGAGCAAATGTCTCTGTCTCTGTCAAACCCATCCCATGACACCACGGTGACATGGCAAACTGCTGTCCTAGGACACACACCAGATCCTTCCTACCCTACCTTTTCTCCTATATGTTTGTCATCTCTAGATGTGTGCGCATTCACATTTTATTTTACATGTTATTGATATTTGCTTCTCCAAGCAAGTAATAAGCCCTAAGCCAACACAGGTTTTTCTCATTGACAGTACATCCTCAGACAAAGCAAAGGGGAGCTCTTCCCCGTGACCTCACTATGAAGAACTCTATTTCC
The DNA here is from genome assembly GCF_000001635.26 of Mus musculus. NCBI lineage: Eukaryota > Metazoa > Chordata > Mammalia > Rodentia > Muridae > Mus > Mus musculus. The sequence continues at coordinate 139,971,092 of NC_000072.6, forward strand.
CCTAGAAGTGACTATGATCCATACCCAGAGTCCTTGCCAGACTAGCCTTGGTACAAAGATCAGCTAATTTCTTCTCTAGGCCTTGAAGACTTCCTGTCTAGATCTATTCATCTCAAGTCTGACTGTACCATCAATGAGAGAATGACAGGGCCCAGGGATGTCCAAGGGGAGGCAAGATGTGACTTGACTTTGCCTGTTGAGTGACTATTAGATCACACATGGTGAGAAGGGAGCCAGGGAAAGGAAGAAAAACAGAGCATATGAGGGACTCTGGACATAACCAGCTCTTCTACCGCACCAGAATCCACAAAGGATTCTAGCAAGTCAGAACTCTCAAACCTGTCCTTCTAGGTCTAGACGGAAGTATATTTCCTGTAAGAGGAGAAAAATGCATTACCATCTGCCTAAATTAATATGGAAGAAAATGAGATTTATCCTGACCACACAATTAAGGCTATCTGATAAGATTTGGCTAAAAAAGCCAGAAAGCTCAAAGTAGGTGTCTTTATCTGTCTCACCCAGAATCTCCCAGTGCTGAAGTGAGGAGAAGCTTCCAAGAGTATTTCAGAGTGTCGTCGTGTTCTACTGACTAAGGTAGCCAAGCAGCCCACTTGCCCAAAACATTTAAGTGTACTAATCATGTCTAACAACAGAGTAGCTGGAAAGTCTGGGCAGCAAGGCAAGCAAACAAAACACTTTAAAGAGTGATGACCTTGGGGGAGAGCCAGCTGCTCAGTGTTTCCCAGAACTCACTTGGTGGTTATAACTACCTGTAACTCTCACTCCAGGGAATAAACTCTTCTGGCCTCGGCACCTATACTACCCATCCATGTCCCTCGAACCAACACACATACATAAACAGAATTTGAAGAAGAATAAGCACCTAGAAAATTTCCCACAAGTTCTTAGGAATCTAGAAAAATACACAAATGCCCAATTTAAATTCACAGTGAGAAAGGTCCTGGGATTACCAGAAGCACCCATCTCTGGCTACCTTCCAGGCTGTGCAAAGTTGACATAAAGGTGAAGGTGAGGTGGAGAGTTTCCAGATGAGAATAGAAGAAGGCATGTTCCACTATGCACAGAGAGTCAATAAACACTGGACATGGATTTATTTATACATTTAGGCTCTAGGGATTTACAGAAATCTATCACATTATAGTTGACCTCTAAGCTGACATACAGAGCTATCAGACACAACAGAGAATACACACTTTAAAACACGTTCAGAAGGGTACAAAACAAACTATGCTAATACTGTAATGCCAAACCCCAGCACAACCTGGAGTCAAGAAGATGTGATGGTTATAGTTGGTACTTTATAAAATATAGATTCTTCTGAAAGGAAGAAAGAGAGGGGAAAGGAAGGAAAGAAGGTTGGAAAAGGAAGAAAGAGAAATGAAGGAGGGAGGAAGTGAGGGCAGGAGGGACAAAGGGCATGGTGGCATATGCAATCCCAGCCTCAGGAAGTAGAATGTTGTGAATCTGAGGCCAAGCTGGACTGAAAAGTAGTGCAACTAACCAGTACCCCCGGAGCTCGTGTCTCTAGCTGCATATGCAGCAGAAGATGGTCTAGTCGGCCATCTTTGGGAAGAGAGGCCCCTTGGTCTTGTAAACTTTATATGCCCCAGTATAGGGGAATGCCAGGGCTAAGAAGTGGGAGTGGGTGGGTAGGGGAGCAGGGCATGGGGGGTATAGGGAATTTTCGGGATAGCATTTGAAATGTAAATAAAGAAAATATCTAATAAACACACACACAAAGAATGAAATGAAGTGAGATGAAACTGAAAGTCATAAACAGAAGGAAAATAAGGCCTTTAATTATATATCAGGTTTTACCTACAAATGTGTACGTAGTCTGGCATGGCTTTGGTGGGGGTGGAATGATATGGCTTCCGCCTCTGGGGCAGGGCCAACATGGGCCCCCGTGAGTGTCAATAGCTGCTGTGGATGTAAGGCTTGTTGGTATAATACTGTACGTATTTTTACATTCCTCCTTCAGAGAATGTGATCTCTGTGAACATTAATGACTCCATGAAAATCAGAGACAGCAGAAGTCTGGGAGGTGAAGGTGTGGCTAATGTCTCAGCAAAGCTGTAAATGCTGGGACCTTTGGGACAGCCCTTAAGGCTATGGAAAAGAACTCTAAAAACATGAGTTTGAAAATACATAATTTCTCAACTCTGCAAAAAAGAAGGATGCGCTATGTGTGTAGTATGGGGCTTCATGAATCTAAAGGAGCAACGGTAGCGGCATTAGTGAGCCGGCTTCTGAGAACGATACAAACGCAGGCAGATTCCCGAGTTCAATGTCAGCCTGGGACAGAGCAAGGTTAGGCCCAGGCAATGTGGTACAGATGGTAGCTTCAGGGGGTGGGGAGGTCCCACCCAACTAGCTTATTGCCTGTACTTAACAGAGGCAGGAAGATCTCTGAATTCTTTTGCAATGTTAAAAAAAAAAGTATGTGTGCTTGCTCTCTCCTAAGAATCAAAGGGCTGGGGTCTTGAGATCCAGATTCATAGGACAATCAAAAGGGCACCTGGGGTAAATGACTGGATTGTTGTGTAAAATAAAAGACTGAGCTTGTGATCTGCAAAAGATGAGCTATCCAGAGAAATATTTTAGAATTTCAATGTATCAAGGCAAAAAAAGAAAAAGAAAAGAAAAGACAGCAGCACAGAAAACACAAACACAGAACATAGAGTAAAATCAATACAGCAAACAGAAAAAGGACAAAATAAGCAAAGTTCTTCCTTATCAATAAATAATTTAACATAAATGTTTTAAACCATCTCCAATCGAAAGATGTAGATTAGAAACTTCCTCAGCAGAACAGCCATGGGTAAAAACGTCTACTGAACATCAACCTCCATGGAAAAGACTTAAATCATTCCCTTAAGATCAGAGGCAGGGCCAGCAGGAGGGCTCAGCTGGGGAAGGTACTGCCTGGCAGACCTGACAGCCTGAGCTCTGTCCCTGGAACTCTCAGAATGGAGAAAAAAATGGGTTGCACAAGTCTTTCTCTCCTCCCTCTCCTTCTCCCTCCCCTTCTCCCTCTCCCTCTCAACACACACACACACACACACACACACACACACACACACACACACACACACACATGAATTTGAAAAAATAAAATTTAAAACACCAGGAAAGGGGCAAGAATGAACTTTTCAGCACAGTACTGAGTGTTGTCATCAAAACAATTAAGTACAAAAAGAAGATGCATTCCAATAGAAAAGGATGATCAGAAATGGTGTACCTTGCATGCAGAAATTCCTGAAGGTTCCATAGAAAAACATAGACCAACAAAGCAGTATAAAATAAAACATTAAAGTTGGTTGTATGTCTTCTCTTTAAAAGAATAAAATTGGAAACTTGCACTCTCTAATTCCTAAGCTTACTACAAACCTATAATAATCAAAAACTTTGGCAGCAGCATAAAGACAAGAATATAACTGATGGAGGAGAATCAATAATCCAGAAATAAATCCCATCATATATTGTCTGCTGATTTTTGATGAGCTTGTCAATTCCATTCAGTGGTAAAGACAGTCTTTTCTGCAAAGAATGCTGAAATTACTGAATATTTAGATGTAAAGAATTAGAAAATATCTAATACCATATACAAAATTACCTTGAAATGTTTGAGAGATCCCAAGATAAAATTGTAAACTATAAACTCAGAAGAACACAGTGGGCAAAAGCTTCATGCGATTGGATTTGGCAATGATCTTCGTTGCTGTGGAAACCATATGTAGTTTTACGAAATGAGGAGAGACTGGGAAAAGGACTTAACTAGGTTGAGTAGCTAGCTCAGTCCTCTTGCCTCACAAACGTGAATATCTAAGTCCATCCAAAGTCCACATGAAATAACAAGTGTGGAGCATGCATCCACAGCCCTGGTGATAAGGAGATGGGAGAGAGAGGCAAGCGTATCCCTGGAACTTCATCCATGCTGATCTTTGAGGACAGTGAGAGACTCTGTCCCAAACAGAATGTTAGAAGGCTCTTAGGACACAACGCCCAGTTATTCTCTGCCTTCCTCACAGCCCACACTTACACGCCATAATGTAATAAATATTTAAAGCCAATTTGCTATATGATCCTACAATTCCACTCTGTCTTAAACTTTCCCTTTACGTTTTCAGAAAGTTAACTTTACATTTCTGAAAGCAGGCACTCAAAGAAATCCAAGTGTGTCGGTGAGCCTCACTGTCCATAGCTGAAATATTGTAGCTGAACAAATATCAATCATCAAATTAATGCATTGCCAAAGTACAGTGTCTATATAAAGATAGGACTCTACATGGAGATGGACTCTGTGTGTGTGTGTGAGTGTGTGTGTGTGTGTGCATGTGTGTGTGTGTGTGTGCGTGTGTGCGTGTGTGTGAACATGCACATGCATTCCATGGCGCACATGTGGAGGTCAGAGGACCAATTGCAGGAGTCAGCTCTCTCTCTCATCCTTACAGTCCCAGTGATAAAACTCAGATCATTAGGTTGGGTAGCAAACACCTTTACTTGCTAAGCCATCTTACCAGCTCCACCCACAGAGATAAAATGTTGAAAACATTGTGCTACGTGAAGTAAACCAATCACAAAAAGCTAAATACAGTCTGGTTATACTTATTTGGGAGAGAAACAAACAGAAAAAAAAAGCAGAATAAAAGTTACTAAGAAACACTGAATTTGGGGGTAAGATACTGTTTAATGGGTATTTAATTTCAGTCTTCAGAGTCTAAGAAGTTACAGGGTAGATGGAGGAAGACTACACATAATGAATGTGTTTAATACCACTGAGCTATTCACTTAAAGGACACACCATGTGTATTTTACAAAAACAATAAAACAGGAGGGATCAGTATTGAATTGTTTCTGCTTAAAATACTTTTGCCTGCGTTTAAAAGTGTTAATAAAACCCTAATTCTGAGAGCATGTCAATGAACACACTATATGAAGTTGTATTTTGTGACAATAAAAACAGAAAGGGGATATGAAGTTGCATATGACCATAGCTTTTATAATCCTTGATATTGCCTTGATAACAATTTGAATTAGATTATTATACTCTAAGATGATAATTAGGATGTACAGGCCTAGCATTAAGAAAATAACTATGCTAAGGAAACAGGAATAAAAAGGTTATTTAATATATCTAAAAAAAAAGAATGATGTCACAGAGCCCCCAGGGAACCAAAAGGATGGCATCATCAGAAATAAAAGGGAAACTGAGTAGGGTTAAGCACTGTGTCTCTGTAATTACATTAAATATAAATGGATTAAACTCTCCAATTAAAGGCAGGGTTGGAGTAATGTATTTAGTAAAGCAAGATTTAATTATAAACCATCTACAAGAGACTCTGTATCCCATGATGTAAATAGGTTAAAAGGAGGAAAAACTAAATTTATGCAAGCAGTAACCAACCAAAGCTGAGCGGCTTTGTTGATATTTGAAATAGAGAAAATAATACTGAGGTTGCAAAAATTGCTACAAGAAACAAAAAAGTAATTATGCATAACTTACATATGAATAGTTATATAATTTATATGAAACTAAAATGTCACAAGCCATGGCTAAGTTAATTATATATAATAATGCATGTTATACTATAATATATATGTGGATAAATCTGTTAATAAGTTATAATGAATACACAAACCAAAAATGAACAAGTTGAAGGAAGAAATGAACATCTCATCAATATTTAAAGATTTTGATGTCTCACTACAAATAACAAATAGGATCATGTAGATAATCTGCACCTATGGGTATAGAAAACTTCAGCCAACAATCACAGCAGGATACAATGTATTCCCAAATCCACAGGGACCATGTCCCAGAATAGAAAATTGAGTATATCACAAGTAATATTCTAAACTGTATTATGTTGAAGTCTAGGTATCTTATTTCATTTTTCTATAAACATAGAGCTATCATAAAAAGTGAAAGTTAATTTAGAGAAATACTCCCCGCGAGGCGGGAATCTCAAGTACAGTTCCTAAACAATAGAAGATAAAAACTGCGGTTTCAGTACATAACCAAAGCGCTTGCTTTTTGTAATGGTTTCGGTTCCGTCATCAGATAAAATCTCTTTGTTGTGCATGGCAGGACCAGGAGTTCCTAGGGGAAAACGACCTCAGGTTGAGAACAAAAGACATTGTCTTCATTTTAACTTTTAAACTCATTTTTAATTGTGAGTCTATGTGCATGCTTCTCCAGGTGTGCAGCAGATGCATACAGGCATCCACAGAAGCCAGGAGAGAGCTTCAGACCCCCTAGAACTGGAGTCATTGGTGACAGTAAGCTTCCTGGAGTGGATGCTGGAAATCAAACTCAGGTCCTCTGCAAGAGCAGTAAGTTCTCTTACCTGCTGAGACATCTTTCCAGCTCCTGGGAGCTCTTTTACTACATCGAGAGATAAATAAGTGCTCGTGATAGAGGCTGCTCCATGACAAAGGTGTAAACATTACAGGAAGGCAGGAACCAGTCACATTTTTACCACATAGTTATTAATTGGTTGGCAACTACTGTTCAGCACCTTAGTTTCATGCACAGGGAAACCTCCCTCCAAGGAGTGGCGATCATGACGCATGAGTCTTCAGCTCCTGGAGCCCGATGGGCACTTGTCAGAGCTGAAACCAAAGGAAGCCATTCATCCACTCTCCGTGCCACATCCTGACTTGGGATGCTCGGTGGGAACTTTCTGCCCTATGACTTAGGGATATAATTTTACTAAAATAAACTACAGTTTAGGGTGTAGATGATTTTTAAAGTTTTAAAGATAATTTTGCCTTTTAATTCACCCTTTCTTAGTGAACCGCCTTGTTTACCAATGCCTATAAATTATGTTTAGGATATCTAATTTAGTATGGTATGCAATATAAAACTCTGTACTTTAAGCAATGCAGTAATTCCTTCCTAACTTTGTGGGTTTTTTTCTTCCCATAAATATCTTTGCTGATAATTTTCTTATTATTGATAACGTAAATTAGATCTGTTTAGAGTCATCTACCACAATATATTAAATCTGACCTCCACTTTTTTTTTAACTACTGCCTGAACAGATGACAAAAGGCCTCACTCAGTGGCTTTTGGTTTATTTTGGTCAACGTAGTTCAGTGAAAGTGATATAATGTGACTCCTCTCATGCATGTCTGGAATACTTCCACCAGCCGCCTGTGAAGAAACCCAGGAGGATTATGCAAGCCCATCTGTATCAGCCTCCACAGCTATGGCTCTCATAGGATGAGTGCAGCCAGTTTGAAACACTCAGCCCCAGTCATCTCTAGAGTAGAGACTTCCAACAACATTTCCTGCAGTGGCAGAAATGTTCTGTATCTCCCATATCCAATAGGACAGCCACTGACAGAAGCCGTTCAGCACTGGAAATTGTGCCTACAGTTTTTACATTTCAGTATTACTCAATTCAAATGGACTTAAATATAATAATAAATAGAAAAGATCCCATCTTGGTGACTGAAGTAAAGATTAACCCCAGGTAATCTGACCAAATTACAATTCACAAATAGATGAATGACAGTCCCCAAAACTATTTGGAGCGGGGGTATTTTTATGATCATTATAGAATTCTAGGTATTTCAAAGTTACAAAAATCAATGTAAATCAGTATGCCCTGCCTTTATTATTCTTCCTATTTTACACAGATATCTTGCAGGAGCTTCTGACAGTCATCTTGGATGCATGGGGTGAGAGACTGCTATAGAGACAAAGCTGCAGAGATGTTGCTGAGGGCAGAGGAGAAGCAGCAAGGTCCTGCTCAGTTATTTGAACCATCATTCAAGTCTCCTTTGAAGCCAAACTGTTCTGTTTAATAACAAAGGGTCAATGAGCCCAGTTGTTTGTGTAAGCCAATTTAAGACACATTCTCTGTATGTTGTAACAGAAATAATAATGTGTAACCCATATCCCATCTTAAATGCTTTCTAAACGTCCTTTTGTCAATCAGAGTTCAGTGAAATTGTGTGGAACTGCCTTTGAAGTATCACCCTGGGCTCTTCCAACTGAAGAATGCTGTTTTGACTTATTCATGTGGAAGCTATATTCCTTTTATAGTTAGGTGTTTAAGAAAAAAAATGTATTCCTGATGCTATAGCGACTCTGATGTAGATTGCAGAGAGATATTGCCAAAGTGTTAGGACAAAAGCCTCAGTTTGAGAGTGTCAGCGGGGCCACACAGACCAATAATGGCCATCAAAGGACAAGCAGTGTGAAAGGGAAGGGGGAGACTTGATCAGCAGGGTCACTCTGAGAACAGCAGATACAGAGGTTCAGAAATCCCAAAGCCATCTTCATAAGGTTAACAAGAACTCTGTAATAATTTTTTTTTGAGACAAACGTTTTTGCATTATAAAGGACACCTCCCCTAACAAGGAATTAATAGAACACTCAAATTATGTGTTCCCTGGAATTACATTTATGAGTCTAAAGCATTAAAGAAAAGCATTTTTGCTTTCCGAAAAATATTGGAGCCAGCCTGTTACAGGAAGTATGTGAGGTCAAACACAGAGAGAGAGAAAAAATGTAAGGAATTGGTTTGTGAATAGCTGACAAACCAGATGGTCTGAACGAGCTATGATCTGGTGGATCGTTATCTCCAGTCTGCCTCTACAAGAGATCCTGGGGGTGTCAAAATCACCATCATCACTTAAAGGGAGCAATAATTGGCTTCCATGAGATGATGACTCCCGCTTCATACACCCTCACAATCATGGGTAGTTGCCCTCATATGTGGAAGAACATCTGTCCTTTGAGGCACATTGATGCTTGGGAGCAATTTTACTCCTTTGTCATAGAGATGTTTGTAAATCCTGCAGTTCGTGGAATCTAGTGGAGCTGAAGGCTGTTACAGGAGGGGAAATCTTTTAAATGAGAAGAATTGCGAGATTAAATGGATTTAAGTCAGTAACTGTTGTTCTCCTTCCAAATGGACCTGCTAGCCAGGCTGAAATGGAAAGCTAAGCAAAACGGCTGTGTACACAGAGGATAATGGGTTCTTCTTTCAGTGTGATCACAGACTAGTCCCACTAGCTCACCTTTCTCTTCTCAGCAAGGTGTTGAAAGACGGGTCAATATTAGAGAAACCAAGTCAATAGCTTGCTGGGAAGGTGCTTTGAGGAATAAAGAAAGATTTATTTTTGAAACCTTGGGGAATCTGAACTCTTGAGCAAATGAAGAGTGCTTCACCTTCCTACCTTGCACAAGTACAGCCAATAATTTGGCTGTATTTCAGTTCCCATACACATATATTGCTTTTTCTCGCTGTGGGTGGTCACTCCAGCCAAGTGTGAAGCTTTGTCAACAGGAGTTCTGATTCCACTGTATATAGAAACTATGGAGGGAAGACTGGATGGTGATCAAATTTTAGTTTCTTCAAAGCTGAAGCAGGCACACAATACACAGTGAACCTGCAGTGTACCAAGATGGCAATGAGTAGTGGTCAAGCCAACAGTCTTGCATTCAACCACCAGTACCAACAGTAGGCTGAAACTCGAGCATGAATCTGCATCACCGGGAAGGTATTTTAGAACACAGACTGATAGCCATAGCTTCTAAGTTCCTGGGGTGGCCAGACTTGGTAGCATAAGCCTATTATCCCTTCACTCAGGAAACAGAGGAAGGATTGAGAGTTCAAGGCCATCCTGCTTTCTGTAGCTAGTTCAAGATAAGCCTGGACTACGTGGGATCCTGTCTATAAATAAATAGGAAGTTTGGGGTGGAGTCCGGAGGCATGTCTTTCTGAAATATGTTCTGAGCTAATTGCTTTCTTGGTCCTGAGACCATTGCACTGGCGGATCCTGAAGTACTCAATGAAATCACCATACCCAGCATGCACCATGCCCATTTCATTACAACCTCTAAAAATGGAATGAGTGCGTCAGGAGGTTCTCAAATGTTCCATGTGATTCAAGTGTGCAGATAAAATGGAAACCACTGTTCTAGTCTTTCTAGTCTAAGGACAACACTAACTGTTCCTAGGAATCTTCATAAACCTTTCTAAACAGCCTCTTCCATTGGACTTTCTGCAGGGTGTTACCTGGTTAGAACTTCAGTGATTGGAGAATCTGGAGTGTTCCAGGTCCAGAGGCAAATTGTCAACCATTTACTGCCCTCCTATCTGTAGCTGATCCAGGATCTCTGTGCCCATTAGATCAATCCTTGAGAGTGCACAGAGTACAAAGTTCCAACCAAACCCAGGTCTGGGAATGCTGGCCAAGACCATCTGAGGTTTATGACAGGATCTCTCATACTCCACTTTGCTGGAGCCACCTAGTTAGTGCTTCAACCATTGTGCTTGGAAGTGGGTCTTGATTTATGACCTTGCTTTTATGTTAAAACAGGGGGAGGAGCTTCATCTTACTGTTGCCTGTTCCACATGGAAATATGGGATCTGGAATAACTGTAGTCTGTGCTTCTAACACACGGTTTCTCACATTTAACTCCAGCATAAACTATCTCGTTGATTGAAAGACTGTTTTTGTGAGGACAAGAATATACCAAATAGGTCCATAGATGCTAAAGGTTGAAGTACAAATCTATCCTTTATTTTGTCTTAAACATTATTTACCACTATCTATATAATGTATGTAGTGTTTATTTGTGAGCATGTATGTTTATACACAAGTTGTGGCTAAACATTATTTTCAATCAAACATTCAAAGAGGTCAGAATTTTACACTCTCTAAATTAGTGATCCGTGTTCCCGATATCAAGATACTTTTAAGTAACTTTCAGCAGCATGCTTCAGTATTCCTTTCTGTAAGTGTTCTAATTAACAAAAATATGTATGTATGTATATATATATGTGTGTGTGTATATATATATATATGTGTGTGTGTGTGTGTGTGTGTGTGTGTGTGTGTGTGTGTATACTTTTAGTGGATAGATCATACTTAAAGAGCATGTAGGGTTATATCCAAGTTCTTTATGTGTCTACCAGCTTCTAGAAAATCCTGTGGTCCCTAGTCTAGAATAGTACTGTATGCCTAGCATTCATTCAGTTCCTTGGCTGAATGGAAAACAGGGAAGTTTCTACCACCTGACTGAATTAAAGTGTGGGCTAGTCCTGCTGCCAGAACACATGTTGTCAGTCCTGAGGCAACTCTACTTTTCATGTATCCTTGATACCTGCTTTTTGTCAGAATACCCAAGAGAGAACTGTAACTGTACTGCTCTTTCTCCGTAAATCAAGATTTGTGTTTCTTCTATGTTTTCAAATATGATTGAAGGCCATTGTACTTCCTGAGTCTAAACTGCACAGCATGCTTACTTTTGAGATCAAACCTCTGATATCATCAAGTCAAAATTTCCATCAAAGCCAAAGGATTCATGGTGACTCCCTTTAACAGCTCCAAACCCAGTGTTGTGTGATATACATCCTGGGAAGACATGAACAGAGGTCTAGTCTGATGACACACCAAAGAAAGAATGCCACAGAAATCTAGTTTGGTCAACCAATGAGTTTTATTAGGGTGACTTACAGGAATATGAATAAGGAGTTCCATACAGAAGCAGAAATGACTCAATGACTCCTCCATTAAAAAAAAGTATGCCCCAACATGAGTGACAGCTAGCTGGAAGCCTGGAGTGCATTTCTCAACCTACAGACAGCTCAACAAGTTGAAGAGAATCCTTACCAGGCAGCGAGGCTTGCCCCAAAAGTGTCTCTAAGCAAAATTGACTGCTTATTCAAGTTTGGAGAAGGGACTTAGAGAATCATGTCAGATTCAGGGACTTCCTGAAGCTTTTGAGTTGTTTACTTCCTGAGCTTAAGCCCGTTTCCCTGCAGGCTGGAATGTTTCACCTCCCCATAGAGCATCCTAGTGTTTTCCTACCCTCTTAGAACAATCCTGTCTTAAGGAGCTTCCCTCTAAGATCGACAGCTTTACATTACATCCAGTTGCTGATTTTTTTCTGCTGCTTTTTATTTAATCCATTTAAATTTTTTCAGTTTCTTTGATATTAATACATTATCAATAGTGGTATTCTTTTAGTTCATTAAATAATATCCTATTATATGGATGTAATATAATTTTATTGTCCATGGATATTTGAATTCTTTCTAATTTGTGATTGTTTTAAATACAGCTGTTGAGAGGTTAAGGAAGTTTTTAATGTAGTATTGTGTTCTTTCTGAAGCTTTCTGATTTTAGTCTATCAATAAACTGGTAGTAGTCAGATTCAAGGAAAACTACAAATTTACATGAGAGCCACACACATACACATGAGGACTGGACAGTTGAAGACTACAGCTTATATAAAGCTAAACAAAGGTGTTACAGGCTTTGGGCTTCCATGGGAAAAGAAGAACCAACATGCTAAGGAAGGCTAAGGAGGCATACAGTGAGAAAGACTGGCTCACTGTGCACATAACCCAGGTAACAGATATCTGTGCTCAACAGGAGAGAATCTGTGAGAGACAGGAGACCCCCCAAGCTCTTCCCATGAGAAGTTCTCTCTTGGTCAGAAAGCAGAATGTAGGTGGAAAGCCTTGCTTATATCTGCTGTCTGTATATTTAGTTCACTAGCTGTCTTCCTCTCTCGGCGTATTGTCAGCTGTATCATATAAAAGGGCAGCCTGGGACAGCAGAAGTCAGCAGTTTCTCTAAATAACAGGAAAGAAATCGGGGAAAGATACTTGTGCGGGGATATTTTTCTCTTCACGCCACCATGTAAAATCCTTGTTAGCACACATATGTTGTTCCTCTTATGATAATGTCTGAGGGTGGATAGCTGAATCTTATGGTAGGCAGATGGTTAGTATATATTCATTGCTTTATATTGTTGTGATAAAACGCCACAACCAAAAGCAACTTATGCAAGAGTTTATTTTGGCTTACAATAAGAGAGAGAGAGAGAGAGAGAGAGAGTCTGTAGTGGTGGGGGAGGCATGGTAGCAGGCAACTGCAGCAAGAAGGTGAGATCTCAACTCCAACCACATGAAGAAAGCAGAGAAAGCAAAGAGGAAGTTGGGTAAAGCTGTCAACTTGCAAAGTCTGTCTTCAGGGATGCACTTCCTTCTGCACAGCTCCACATCTTAAGCATCCCATAACCTTCCCAAACAGTGCCACCAACTGGGGACTAAGTGCCTCTGGGGGACTTTCTCCCTGAAAGCACCACATTTAGCTTCATGAGAAGCTGCCCAGCTGGTCCCAGAGTGAGTGTCCCATATGATGGGTGTGAGAGCTCCAGGTTGCTTACTCCTCCTCAAAATTTTCTGTGAGAACCTAACGTTACGGAAGGCTAATTAGTTTCAATTTGCATTCCCCTGATGGCAAATGATAGTCAGTTGATATTTTCAAGTGCTTATTGTTCACGCACACATTTTCTCTTGGGAAATGACTATCCAAATATGCACCTTATTTTTCTTATTACTGTTGAGTTGTATATGGATCTAGTTCATATCATATAACCTAAGTACATATATACTAACATATTACATATATATTATCTATAATGCTTGTTCATATTATTAATATTTATAATGTCTTAGTTATTCTGTTGCTGTGAAGAGACATCATGAACAAGACAACTCTAGAAGAAAGTGTTTAAGTGTTTAATTGTGGCTTACAGATTCTGAGGTTTAATCCACAGCCATCACCTCAAGAAGTATGGCAGCAAGCAAGCAGCCATGGCAACAGAGCATTGGCTGAGAGCTATGCTCATGAGGCACAACCATAAGGCAGAGAGAGGGAACTAACTGGAAATGATATGGTTTTTAAAACAAAGTCCTCTCCTAAAGACACCTCTAGCAAGATCACATCTCCCAATCCTTCCCAAATAGTTCCACCAACTGGGGACCAAGTACTAAAATATATGGTCCATTCTTATTCAAACCACCAAACATAGCTATAGATATGGTTATCTGAGGTGTGTGTGTGTGTGTGTGTGTGTGTGTGTGTGTGTGTGTGTGTGTGTGGTGTTAGAGATTTGTTACATTGCAAATAAAGCAATCAAAAATTTATACTATATTCATAAGGATTTTAGTGAGCAGGAAACATTATTTTGGAAATGCTCAGTCTTACTATCAACTCATGAAGGCACTGAATTCACAAACCGCCTATCTTTGTTTTAAGAGAGCTATGATTATACACATGTACCACAGAGCACCTTCTTATTCACTCTCTCCTTTCATATATCTATCTATATCTCTATATCTCTATATCTACCTATCTCTCTCTCTCTCTCTCTCTCTCTCTCTCTCTCTATATATATATATATATATATATATATATATATATAAAACACAAGCACCACAGAGCTCTTCCTTACTCACTCTCTCCCTCCTTCCAGCATGACCCTCCTTTTCCAGGATGACTCCCAAGTCTCCCCTGAGACTGACACAGAGATTCTGGTGGAGGCTCTGTTCTACAGTGCAGGCTCTGTATCCATCACAACAGCCGTAGTCTCTTCTTTATCCAAAACTCACAATGGAGAAACTTCTTTTTGCTGGCTGGCTGGAAGCTGCTTCAAACCTCTTTAAGAAACAGAACAACTTCTCCCTGCAGCAACCAGCTTGCCACTTCACCTATCCTGGCCACCACTTCTCACTCTAAAGTCTGGCTCATTGAGGTTGAGAGATTTTGTTCTGACTTTAATAACTGAGGGCTCTGAACCAGCAAATATGAAAATAAAAATCTCAGAGTTGATACCATTTAACTTCCATGTCACTCTGATGGGTACAAAATAATGGGAGAAGTCTAGGCTTGTGCTGATCTCCAGTTACGGACCCCAAAGGCCAAACACGGTTGGGTCCATTGCTCTCTGCAATGAGGGAGGTGCATGTGTGGAATTAGGGTGTCTCTATAGATCAGTAGTTCCCAACCTGCGGATCATGATCCCTTTGGGGGGGGGGTCGAAGGATCCTTTCACAGGGGTCGCATATCATATATCCCACATTTCAAATATTTACATTACAATTCATAACAGTAGCAAAATTTAGTTCTGAAGTAACAATGAAATGTTTATGGTAGGGGTCGCCACAACACGAAGAACTGTATTAAAGGGTGGTAACATTGGGAAGGTTGGGAACCAGGCTGTAAAGTGATTATAAAGGCTTTCTACTGGATTTGGGCTTGCATTATATGATTTAATTCAAAGAAGTAAGGGTCTCCTATGTATTGGACACTGTCAGGGATAGAGACAGAGAGCTGACGAGGTGGCTCAGTCAGTAAGGCTCAACAATAATGAGGACTCAATTTTGGAGTTGCACACGCATAAAAAATTCAAATGTCGCAGCATGCACTTAGTCCCAGCACTAAGGAAAAAGAGATGGGAGGAGAGTTCTCTGGCCAGACAGCCTAGCTGATTGGTGAATTCTAGGTTCAGTGTGAGACCCTATCTCAAAAAATAAGAAAGGAGAGATGGAAGAAGACACCATATATCAGCCTCTGGCTTCTACACACACACACACACACACACACACACACACACACACACACACACACCAAAAAGAAAATTAACAAAGTGAATAAGGAGTGAGTCCATGATTGGGAAAGCCATCTTATCTATAAAGACACATAACTAAAGCTAAAGCTATAGCTGATGATGTGTCAACAACTACTCACACTATTCTGAGTGAGTGAGCACTGGACATTGCAGTGTTTAAGCAATGTCCATGCTCTAACACTCACTGATCGTAGACTTGCTCCATCACAGTAGAACAAATATGTCTGGAGTTGATGTTTATGTTCTGCAAGGAAACCCCAATCCCAACAGCAAATTCCACATCAGCTTCTAGCCACTCCCACGCCCAGCTAGCTCATGGCTCCAAGCTTGTACCTAGCTGTCAGTTTTACCAGTTGTAAGCAAGCAAAACCAGGAAATATAACCTAATCAGAGCAAGCATACACAGCTTCCCTGAGGATCTGACATTTTAACTAAGAGTCTAAAATGCAAAGGTCTTTTTTCACCACAGTCCCGGGAGCTCATTTAGCCTTTTCTTGTGCTTTCTTCTCATCATGACACTATTATTTCTCACAAATGAATTATGCTTAAGAAGCAAGAGTCAAGGCTGACTTCCCACACTGTGCCCAACCTTCCTGAGATGTGAGAACATCCCACGGCCGTGGAGCTTCTGTGGGTAATGTCAGATATAAATTCTTGGGAAAATATAATTTTTTAAAAAGCATAAAGAATAAATGATAAGCAATGCACATTTTAAAAATGAAATCAAAATGTTTAAAGACTGCACAAGAATATAGGATGAGAAAAATTTTTTAAAAAAATAACATTTCTTCAAAAATGATATGTAGAATAGAATGTTTAAAAATTAATAGCTAGGGATGGGATAATAAGTCAGTCATTAAAGTGATTGATTTACAAGTTTGGAGAACTGAGTTCAATCCCCAGTACTCACATAAAAACCACACAGCTCATAGTATAATATTGTCACACACACAAAAATAATTATAACCCTAGCATTAGGGACAGGGAGACCAGTCAATCCCCTGAGGCCTGCTGGCTAGGAAGCTATGATTTTGGGTGAGAGATGTACTCACAAAAACTTAAGTGGACAATTCTTTAGAAAGGATATGGGACACCTGTGACCTCTATAGGCACATACAAACATGTGTGTGCACATGAAGTGCCACTTCATACACACAAATTAAATGAAAATAGTTTTCAAAGTCAAAGTCAGCGGGTGAGCTTAACTGGCCCCTGTGGGAAAGGTGAGAAGAGAAAACACACTCGTTTTCTCATCCATTTCACAGCTTAATGGTGCAAGTGAGAAATACAAGTTTATCCCAAAGCAGAATTAACGCATTCGCTTGGGAAGCTCACTTGAAGAAAGCCTTTTAAAAAGCTTGCACACTTCCAAATCTTCAAAAGACCTCAGAGATTCGAGGTTAGAACCTTGGGTCAGTGGCTGAGCACACCCCAAGCCCTGCTACT
The DNA here is from genome assembly GCF_000001635.26 of Mus musculus. NCBI lineage: Eukaryota > Metazoa > Chordata > Mammalia > Rodentia > Muridae > Mus > Mus musculus. The sequence goes on from NC_000072.6 coordinate 139,988,007, forward strand.
GGGTTTACAATAGAGAATTCAGCGAGATCCAACCACTGACTGCTAAATGGAAGCTGTGGGGTCTTCCTCAGAAACCTAAACTCTGTGGGAGGCAGATTTTTGGCAGTCACTCATACAGCCCTTAGAAAAATGTGTCAGACCATGCGTCAACACCAAAGGACACTGCTCGTTCCTTATGTGTAGGCATTCCCAGGGGTATTTAATTTTTTTTCAATCATAAATTTTTATTGATTATTTGGGAATTTTTACATAATGAACCCTGATCACACTCACTTCCCAGTTGTCCTGGGTCTGACTTCCCCCTTGAGATATCCCCAAAAGGAAAAAGAAAAAAGAAATACAAACAACAGAGTCAGAATTGTGTTGTGCATATGCCCACTGGAGCATAGTCAAACTTCCAGTGGCCAGCATCTCCTTGGAAAAAACGTCCTTCCCTCCCCACCTGCGTGTGCCCCTGCCAGCAGCCAACCATTGTGGAGAGCCACACTTCTGCACCCTCATCACGATTCTTTAAGTGTTTTCTTCCTGTGTAGGCTGTTACTTTGGGTGGAGTGGTGTGGTAGAGACGTGAAGGTTGTCATAGGAACCTTCTACGACCTTCTTTCTCAACTGTGAATCTGCAATCATCGATACCACTGAAAAAGTCGCTTCCCTGCCTTTGCAATCAGCAGGAGCACAGATGATGCACTTTTAATAGTTGGCGTTCAAAGTGATAGTTGGTGAAACGTGGCCAGATGGGTTGCATTTTCTGGTCATCAAAGGATAATGAGATTAGGATAAATCTTAAACAAACAATGGTTTCTTGGTTTTTAGTTACCTCTGAAGTTAGATTCAGTATCGGTACATTTCTACTTGGAGTGCTAATTTGTCAGATGTCCTGAGTGTGTCCATCATAACACAATACAGGTACCAGCATGGTGGGGCAATCATTACTGATTTTTTTTAAAAGAATAATTAAGAAGTAACCATAATCTCTACCACTTTTAGCCAAGTTAAATCTCAGTGTTTGTGAAAACTGAGAACTCTCATCTCTGACCAATACAATATTAAAAGTACATTAAGGACAGATTCAAAAATACTGCAAATTAATTCAAGACCCCAGCCTGTAAGTCCGCATAATAGATTTCTTTTATAGAAACGGAGTCTGACGATAGTGGGAATGCAAATCAATTTCATACACACTTATAAAAATGTCTGTATAATTACAGGGTACCAAATCAAGCACACGGCATCTAAGAAATGGATTGAGAATTCAGGGGCTAATTGCTCTCTTGGATATAAGAGGCCACAAAAGGCCTGGCAATCTAATTCCTTCCCACTGCAATAGGCGGCAGTGGGTGTTGGAAATTTAAAACACTCCTCGATTTCACATCTTCTGTGCTGCTAAATATTTGCCAACATGTCTTATATGATCATGCATACTTTTAAAAGCTGTAAATTTTACTCCTTAAAAATGATACAAGCAACTGAGAATGCAACCCTGGAAGCAGAAGCATAGAAGAAATCAGCAGTCGGGGAAACTCACACTGCGCCCAGAGAATAGCATGGCGTGTACCCAGGGAACAGCGATGCGTGCACCCAGGGAACAGCGTGGCGTGCACACGGGGATCTGCAGTGTGCATCCTCTCATGGTTGCCCACTAGAAGGTGAATAAAATAGATATACCTGACTTAATAGTCTTTTATTTTATGGTTAATAAAAGATGTACCAACATTCCTTTGGACTGTTTACTGTGATGTGTAGCTAACGCGTCAGTTACATGCGTCACTCTCTGAAGTACCAAACATAAATAAACAGTGAGGAAGGTTCAAGGTTCGCACCGGATTTGGAAAACAGAGGAACACGACGATAACCTGTGGAAGAGGAACTGTGTCAAATTAGAAACAACATACTAAGAGTAGTGGCCTCCACATTGCAGCTGAGGAAGAAAGTGTCTCTGAGAAAGCATCTTAACGTAGTTATTGCTGTGGGGCAGGGCTAGAGTTATTCCAACATAGTATGTGGCTTTTCCGTACAATGAAGTGTTCCTAGTTTCTTTCCGAACTTCCAAAGTTCTGTGTGTCCCAGTAATGAGCCCACGCCTCACGTGTCTCCTCTCCTCAAGGGCATCATGATCCAAAGTTAGACATCACCCTTCTCCTTCCAAAAGACCCTGACTGCTTCCTGGTGATAGAAAAATAAGCAACAAAGCTATTCTAGCACTAAATAAGCCACTTAGAGAAATTGACTGTGTACCACGCTTCCAGCCCCGAAAATGATCCAAAAAGATCTGGACCCCAGGGTCCCAGTTTGTCCTGTGTCAGAATGAGCCAATCTTTCCCCTCTGTCTTACCCCTGTCCTTCATATCTTCTTTCACCATGACTCCCTTTCATGGAAAAGGAAGAATTGGGATCTTGGTAAAGAAGCACACATGCCAAGTTTCCCTTAGCAGCCCAGCATACCACATCTCCAAATCACTTTCCACAGAAAGAACATGTCTCTGCTGTTTGACAGAAGGAAATGCATGTGTCCACCCAAAACTCCCTTCATATCCCACAGATGTAGATGAAGCAATGGAAAAATTTGGTGTGATCCAAGTGCAGCTTTGATAGAGGTATATTTACATGTTAATAAAATCACCTTACTTTTGAGAACATTACCTTTGTTCATGCAAAGAACTGGTAAAGTGTACTGCCCGAGTAATTCATTTCCTGATAATAAGCCTTGTTGAGTTTCAACAACAAAACGTATCAATGCCAGTTCTGGCACTTGAATAAGAAATGTAAATGTTTCATTCCACTTTGGACTAAAAGCTGGAATGGAAAGAAATAGATACAGGATTATCACAGATACTTTCTTTAACGAAAAAAGAATGCAAATAATAATGGATCGCTACAATTTTTCTTTCTAACAGTTACGCAATAACAATACAAATTTGTATTTTAGAGCACTTAAACATTTAATGTAGTCAGTGAGTGGAAGATGTTATAACAATAATTATCCTGGCTTTTGAAAACTATATAGGAATTGCAACCCCCAACAGGGTTCACAAGCCAGGAAACTACAACTCCAAGAGGTCACATTGTATCCTAGCATTGCGTAGCAGGTTGCAAAGCAGAGAGATCTGCAATCCTGGAGAGACTGCCTTCACAGTAGACAACTGAATCTTTATGAAACACGACTGAAGCTAAGGCACTCCCTTCCTTTAATATGAAATGGGGACACAGGAAAGTGAGAAGTGCCATTTGTCTGTATCAGATCGTTAGAGGAAGAACTCTCTGCCTTGTTTTTCCCTAATGATGATTTCAAAGTCGCAAGTTGATAATTTTGTGCTCTAGTAAAATAAATCTTCCCAAGAAACCAATCCCTTGCCACAACAAGGAATCCACATTGTTTTTCAGCTTGATCTAAATCATCTAAAAGTTAAACCGTGAGTTAACAGATTTACAATAATTACACCTGAGCCAAGTCTGTGCTTAGAGACCCAATGGTTGAGAGAAAAATTACACATGTTCAGGTACAGATAAAATTCTTCCCAAGTCATGTCACTAGCTTTTATCATTTTTAGCATTTCTGATAGATTTTTTGAATAATTATAGTGATGTGTATGATTTCTATAGTGCTCCTGCAGTCACTAGATCATTTTACCAAGTGGCACTCCTGAATGTGTCCTCAGCCCATGGAAACAGGAAACTAATTATCTCATTCTGGAATCATGACCTCGGCCTAAAATCAAACATCATTTCATACTGCACAGGGGCAGATTTAGAGTCGATTCTGTAAAGACACTTCTAAAGCTCTACAGAAAATCCATAAGTAGAGTCATTGGTCTTCCTCTAACACCACTTTATCCATGTGCCTTGCCTGCCTCCCTCCCTTCCTCTGTATCTAATCTGTGTCTTTTGCATACACATACACGTACATTCACATATGGGCAAAAGTAATGTATTGTTACTTTTATAAAAAGTATTCAGGACATAAAATTTGGTTGGTGGGTGTACTTTCCTTGTCTGAACAAACAGATGAGTTAACTAAGCCTTATCCAAATGTGATCCTTTCTTCACGGACATTCTCATCTCTTCTTACACTACCATTGTCCCCATAGTCTTACAATCTATCTGGTCTTCCAGCTAGATCATTACTCCCACAGGGTGACTTGCACAAACACCCTCCATTCATTTCTGCCACCATCTTCCTTACAACATGGCTTCTATGCCCTTTAAGTGCTGGGTTCCTATCCCGGCACTTTTTCTGTTTCTCGTTTCTCTTTCATACTTTCCCACCTTACCTACAGAAACCATCTCCTGAAAGCTCAGTGCCTTACTCCTCTGTGGATGCCTTCATGTTATCCATAGTGAATTCCCCAAGAGCAAGCATGGCTTTTCAGAAATGCCCATGAGCAATCTCAATATGACTTGTCTACTTTCTCATTCACTAGTCTTTCTTGAGCATCCTATACTCTGCCCAGTTTTCATGAGTGAGAGCCATGTTGTTCTTTCTCCCTTTGCTACCCTTGTCTCCAACTGTGAGATCCTATGACCATCTTCTGTGGATCTTTGTACATGGGATTTTGTTTTCTCCTTCAAGCCTAATCATTTCTCATCATTATAGTTTTCTTCTTTTATGTCATCTCTCATACTAAGCTGTAGAGTGTCTACAGTAAAGTTAAAATGCTTATAAATACATATCTACTAAAAAGATTTTTTTAAGTTTCTGGCACTTATAAAATCATGGGACTTTACAAAGCAAGATCTCAAGTCTGAAGAACCAAACTGAATTTCCTCAGAGACATTCACACAAAACCCAGAGGTATAACCAATATTCTACAGTTGTATTATTATAAGGTGCACACTAATTTATTCTTAAATTAATTTTTTAAGAATTATTTTCTAAAGAAGAAAATAGAAATTATTCCATAAGAAGTAGAGGAGCTCACCATTATTCTTAACAACACGAGTCTGCTGCTTCACGTGGTCGTTTGGAACACCGTAGACTTCTATGATCACTACTATGTCAGGCGTGTTAGAGGATGAGCTAACAGGCAACTGGATCCCACTGATGATCTGTGCAAACACACATGACCAGAAGAACTTAGCTGAGCAGGAAAATGCACCACTACTTGACCTTAATAAGATAGCATATCTCCAAAAGACAAAGACTCTAAATTATCTGCTACAAAAACTGAAGCTGGCAAACCAGGGGGATATTTACATTTTAATCCTTTTACTCTCAAATATCACTAGATAATGAACAAGAATCTGTCTAAAGCACTGTTTTTACTCAAGTGTATTTATAATGGAATCTACCATGTCCAAGGTTTATAATTCATTTGCATATATTTTTATTTTAAAAACATGCTCTAATCATTTTTACTAGTTTAGTGTTTCTGCTTTCACAAATATGAAATGGTGCACCACATAACATTTTCTTTAAAATTTACATTTTAATCAGTTATAAAGTTTGACATTATCCACTGTTAACAGCATTGCCATGCCAAGGAGCTGGAGCTTGATACGATCAACTATCTCATATGCATGTTAGGAACAGGGACCGAAAACATACTTTTAAAAGTTACTAGTTATATTTTTATTTATATTATCTTGTTGTCCCAGCTAGTTATTGAATTAGGATTGTGTTTTGATTTTAAGGACAAAGTGAGCATTTGAAATATGTTGATTTAAGATGAGAAATAAAAGTTAAAAAGCTAGGACCGCAGCCCTGGATAACTGCCACTGGGAACCATATCTTCCCACATGCCTCCTGACTACACACTAGCTTCCTAAGCCCTCAAATGCCCAGCCATTGGCTGACCAGAGCTTACTCAAGAAAGAACAGCTAGACTTGGAGAGCCACATAGAAAGCCACATAGAAGGCAGTAGAGGAGAGGGCCAGAGAGATTCATGTTGACCCTTGGGTGGTCTCTGTTCACATAGACACTACCAAACTCTCAGAAGACCAGAGATAGAACCCACAGACCCCAATATAAGTTCCACAATAGAAAACAGTGGATCAACCCTCTTATGATTTAATCCTACTCTGAACAGTGTACACGTCTACACTGAAGAAAAAATAATGAGCAAAAACAAACACAGAGCAATGACTAACAGAATGGTCCAGATTCTCAAGGCCCAGAACAGAAATAAAGTAACATGAAGAAACAAGACAACATGTCCCAAACCACCCCCAAAATTACTAATCCTATAGTAATGAATCCCAATGAAAACAACCAGGAATACCCTCCAGACAGAGTTCAAAAGAACAATCATAGCTATGTTCAAATATCTCAAAGAAGGACAAAAGCAAAGATCCAAGTGAAATGCTAAATTAATCAAAGGCATAAAAATTCAGTTCAATAGTGAGAATAGGAAAAAAACAAACAATTGTAGAAATGAAGAAAATCAATAAGTCAAATAAAAATAGTTTAAAATCTCAGAGAAAAAAAAACCTCACCAACAGAACTGATCTGGGTGAAACCGATGAGTCAGGGCTGGAAGACAAAGCAGAGGAAATCTGTCTCTCAGCAATGGTGAAGGAAAATATAAAATACATATGGAAACAAAACATGGGAGCTTTGGGACAGAATACCACAAAATGTCGTAAATTTTGAATATAGGCCTAAAAGAAGGAGAAAGCCATCGAAAAATCACCAGGAAAAATTAAATTAGATTGCCCAAATCTAAAGAAAGAGATGCTGATCTAGGAACCCACAACACCAAATCAGACCAAATCATCATCATCATCATCATCATCATCATCATCATCTCCCCATGATATAGTACAGTTAAACATTTTAAACAGAAAATAAAGAAAAGGCATTAAAAATTGTTAAGTCAGAGCCATCAAAATAAAAAATGATTTTTCAATAGAACATTTTAAAACCAGAGGGATGGAGAAAAATGTATTCCAATTTCTGAAAGATCACAGCTGTCAACCCAGACCATTGTACCCTGCAAAACTATCCATTAAAATGAAGGAGAAATAAAAAACCTTTCCCTGATAAAAATGGATTTGTGACCACTAAGTCGGCTCTACAGAGGATACAAGGAGGAATACTTAATTCTGAAGAGAATCGTAAACAAACCAAGAGATTATAAGGAATGAGTAAGTAGGGCCAGGATAGTTAATCAAAAGAAGTCGAAGAGAGCACTACAAAATCAACAAAATGACAGAAATTGATATGCGTCCTACAGTAATGTAATTCCTGACACTAAAAGACACATTCTAGCAGAATGAATGAGAAAACGGGACCCTACTTTTTCCTGTCTCCAATAAATTCACTTTATCAAAAACAATAAACACTATCTTATAATAAAAGGATGGAAAGGGGTATTCCAAACAAACAGTACTAGGAAATAAACAGGTGTGCCATAGATATTTTAACTTTGACAATAAATTTCAAATCAAAACCAGTTAAATCAAACATTACAAGGAAGGTCACTTCATACTCATAAAAAGACCAACCCACCAAGAAGGCAATACAAATTTAAACACATACATACCAGACATAGGTTGACACAGCCTCATTGAAAACATATTACTATATTTAAAAACACAGATAAACACAGCACACAGTTTATGAGTAAATTTAATTCCAATTTTCACCAATAGACAGGTTATTGTGGCAAAGCCTAAATAGAAAAGCTCTGGATGTAATAAATCAAATGGAATTAACACATTTACAGACTTCTGTGCTCAAACACTAAAGAATACACATTTTTCTCAGTACTCCATAGAATTGTCTGCAAAATGATCATATATTAGAACGTAATTAAATCTCAAGTATTAGAAAATTCAAATAATATCCTGCATGCTTTCCGACCTTAATTAAGACCCAGTCTGACCTGAATCTGTTAGAGAAGAAAGTTGGTGATATACTTCAACCTATAGGCACACACACACACACACACACACACAGAAAAAATGGCTGTCCAAAGAGGATTCTGACAACACAGATATCAAGACAAACAACTGAACTGACAAGGGAGAACTCGTGAAACCAAAAGGCTCCCACACAGCAAAGTGTATCATCATTAAACTGAAGAGACAGCCGACAGAATGAGGGCAAAAATCTTTATCAGCATTATATGGGACTGAGAGTATCTATAAAGTACTAAAAAACAAACAAATTTTAAAAACCAATTAAATATTACAAAAACCACCAGTCAATCAAAAACTGTGTCATGGAACTAAGCAGGGAAAATTACATGATATGTGTGTGATAAGTTCTCAAACAATAAAGAACTTATAAACCTAAAGGTACAGTTATAAAACCTGAACCACATTTTCAATGACTGAATATGATTATATGTTTCATATAAACGACGGCTTATATATAAAAAGAGAGAGAGTGGCACAGAATAGAGAACAGGAGGAAAATGGAGGAGAAAACCTGATGTGTAGCTTCTTCTGTCCTAAATCCACACATGGCGACATCACTATACACTAAGGTAACTGAAAACATTCAAGAGGCAGAAATCATTCAGTGTAGTTAGATATATGCATGCTTAGAAAGAAGATTGCTTGTAGATACTCACTACACTACTTCCAGATATGAGTGCTTGGCAGCTGATTATTAGCACTATGGGAAAAGAGTGTGGCCAAAATGGGACTGGTTCAACTTTGTATACTCTATGCTGAAGAAAAGGAAAGGAAAAGAGAGGAGTGGGAAGGGAAGGGGAGTAAAATGAAGGGGAGGGGAGGGGAGGGGAGGGGAGAGGAGAGGAGAGGAGGGGAGGGGAGGGGAAGGAAGAAGGGAAGGGAAAGGACAACTGGGTTAAACCAAAACTTGACGTTCAAAGGTAACAGAATAAACTGGAAATGTCAATTGTCTTCACCAAGGACTCAAGGAAGCTGACAGTAAACCCAGGCCTTCTGGTTTCCAAACTGTGCTCCCAGAACCTGGGAGCTTAAAGTAGCTAACTACAAAGCTCTTTAGAATAGCACGATGAGAGCACTCACTTGTATAGCTGTGGTGGCTGCTTCCAAGGAGACTCACTAACCTGTTGTTTGAGTCCAAGCCACTTAACACCTCAAAGTGAGATTCTCAGAGAATAAGGCTGCAGTAGGAGCCCAGAACATTCATAAACAACTGTGTGCACAAACAACCCTGAGAATTCATTTCCATCAGACACCATGGATGCTCCCTCTACTATTCTCAGCAGTCAACAGATGTCACTCATTCAATCAACTTCCACATAGGAACCATATGTTTTCTGTCAGACCCTGTTGAGTAGGCTTGAACAGAGCCCAGCTCCTATCCTTAAAGAATCTTCAGATAGCCGGAGAACAAGAAGAAAATGATTCTAATGCAGGGTGCTATGTGCTGTAATGTGCTTGCGTAGGCTGTGATGGAAGGAAGCTGTAAAAGGAGAACACAACCAAGAAAAAAAAAAAAGCTCAGCCTTCAATGGGAAAGTAACTGGTAAACAGAAGTGAATGTTAAGTACTAATAAAATCATCATTAGAATAAAACCTCTCTGTTTGACTTAGGGAAGAAGGACTAAGAAGACTGAGACAGGCTGTTTTCATTTAGTTTCTGTTATTTTTGTAAACTACCCCGACAAATAACTTTCAAGGAGAAATGATTGTTCAGCTTACAGTCCGTCATTGTGGGAAAGTCAAGGCAGGAAGCTGAAAGAAGTAGTCCCATCTACAGTCGAGAGCAAAGAGAGAATCAATGAGTACAAACTTGCTGCTTATTTTACCTTCTCCTTTTATACGACCCAAGCCTAGGGAATGATGCCACCCACTCTTAGGCCGGGTCTTCCCAGATAACCCAATAAGAATATCTCTTACTTGGGACTGGAGAGATGGATCAGTGGAAGAGCGCTTGATACTCTTCCAGAGAAACAGAGTTTGATTTTCAGTACGCTCTTGGAAGCTTACAACTTTCTTTTACTCCAATTTCAAAGAATCCAATACTCTCTGCTGGCCTGCGTGGGCACCAAGCATGCATAGGATGCATAGACATGCACACAGGCAAAATACCCATTCACATAAGTTACTAAAATTAAATTTCAAAAGAAAATCAAAGACATTCTCACAGACCAATTTAATCCAAACAATCTCTCACTGAGACTCTCTTCCCAGGTGATTCCAGACTAGGTCAAGTTGACAAATTCGGACCCAAAAGGACATGCATGATATGTACTTATTAATAAGTGGCTATTAGCCAAAAAAGGACAAAATGCCCAGGATACAATCAACAGAACTCAAGAAGGCTAACAAGCCAAAGAACCCAAGAGAGGATATCTCAAACCCACTTGGGAGAAGAAAGCCATCATTGGGGGTGCGGGGGACCTGGGTGGGAAAGAGGACAGGGAGGGGAAGAGGGAAATATGATCAGGTATTGAGGTGAGGAAGCAAAACTGAAGCCCTAAGGGCCAACATAAAGAATGGAAATAGGCAACCTCAGGAGGTAGGAGGTAGGGAGATCCTCTTGAATGTACCAGAGACCTGGGAGATGAGAGTCTCTCAGGACTCAAAGGGAGGGACCTTAGATGAAATGCCCAACAGTGAGGAGAGGGAACTTGTAGAGTCCACCTCCATTAGAAAGACAGAGCATCTAGAGGAAGGATGGGGTGGCCAATCCCACAGTCAAAAACTCTGACCCAGAATTGTTCTTGTCTGAAAGAACTGCAGGGACAAAAATGGATAAGAGACTGAGGGAAAGGAGGTCCAGAAACAGGCCCAAATTGAGATCCAGCTCAGGGGGAGGCCCCAAGGCCTGGCACTAATACTGATGCTATGGTGTGCTTACAAACAGGAGCCTAGCCTGACTGCCCTCCAAAAGCCCAATGGACAGAAGCCAGTTACCCCTGTGGTTGAATTAGGGAAAAGCTGGAAGAAGCTAAGGAGGAGGGTGACCCTATAGGAAGACCAGCAGTTTCAACTCACTAGACCCCTGAAATCTCTGAGACACTGAGCCACCAATCAGGCAGCACACACCAGCTGATATGAGGCCCCCGACACATAAACAGCAGAGGACTGCCTGGCTGGACTCAGTCAGAGAAGATGCACCTAACCCTCAATAAACTTGAGGCCCCAGGGAATGGGGAGGTCTAGTGGGGTAGGGGTGGGGTGGAAATGGGGGTGGGGGAATCCTCTTGGAGACGGTGGGGTGGGAGGTATGCGATGAGGAACAGTCAGAGGGAGGACCAGGATGGGGATAAAGACTGGACTGTAAAAAAAAAAAATTAAAGAATAATAACATCAATGTGAGCTGATTGCACATGTTTAAGAAGTCAAAAGAAGAGACCTGGTGGTAGATAACGAATTCCTGAAAGAGGACAGCAGCAAAGGTAGTTAGACCAAGGGAAGGGATCATGGAGACCTGGAGTGGACTGGATAGAATTTATAAATGAATGATATGGGAAGTGAAAGAGATGCATAAAAACACTGCCATGTTTTCTGGTCTGAGCTGGTCGGATAAGTCATGCCATTCACTGACATGTCAATAAAATAGTTACAGGTAGATTGACTGGGAAGGGGTGTTAGGTTTTACATTTTTAACTTTGACAGGATAGTGATTTGTAAGTATGGATGCTTGGTAGACTGTTTAAAATATACTTCAGTTTCTAAAAAAACAAGTGAAGTCAGGTTTAAGATTTGAGCCTTACTGGCTGTTAGAATCATGAGCCTTTGCATATGGGAATGTGAGAAGAATCATTAGCTTGGAACAAAGGTTAGGGAAAAGCTTTATGCACTATAAATATTTTAGGAGTAGTTACAAAACGAGGAATCCATCAATGAAAGTGAAACGGATTTTCATGGCACATAGATAATAAATCCAGAACAAGAGGAGCCTCGAGTGTGTTAGAAGGGCTCTTAGGAGCGGCTAATCCACCTTTTCTCACTGAATCAACTATTTAAAAGATGCAGAAAGGAGGCCAACGTGACAATCCCCTTGTAAGAGAAGCTCCGTGGTCAATAATACTTCTCCACGTGCCAAAAAGTGTCAGCTAATCAATATTTGTAGCCCCCATTGGAGGTGATTTCTTGCTATCTACTCCGACTGGATTATAGTGTCACAACATCCTACGAGCAGGAGCAAAGCTAGCTGTGCACCTCACCAGCACGCTTTCCTGCAAATCCACAGCATTTCCTCTCTGTCTACCTTTCCTCTACTGTCCTCTCCAATTTGCCTGGTTGGGAACATCCTCTTGAGGGACAGGGGAGAGGAGAAATGGGGTGAGAAACTGTGGGAGGGGGACTGGGATGGGGGCAATGGCTGTATTGTTAGTTAATTAATTAATTAGTTAGTTAGTTAGTTAGTTAAAATATACAAGCCAAAAAAAAAAAACTTACTACTTAGAAAATAGCTCTTAAATTCGCTCATTCTTCACTGGTATTAAATGGCTAGGGCCTGAAGCAGGTAAGAACGGGCTCCCAAGCCCAGTAGTGGTATGACAATAGTGGACAGAAATGAGACAGAAATGAGAGTTAAGTCAAACCTATTCTGGGGACAGTTTCAAGCATCACAGTTAGGAGTGAAGATTGAGAGGCTCACTCAACAGCTGATAGAGTCCCAGACCTCTGCTAGGTAGCAGCATGGAGCATGTAACTAGAAACAGAAAGATCCCTGACCCAAATCCCAAGAGAACATCTGAGATGGTGCCAAAGATTGTCAGAGGAACTAGTTGAACAGAAGGGAGCAACCAAAGAGGCCAGGCCTGTGCGGTTCATTAGCAAACAAATCCTCCAGTCGTAGTCTATATAGGTGGAGGTATAGCCTAAGGCCGTGGCTTGTAATTATGTGGAGAAAAAAAATGCAGCCAGACCTTCTTGAAAGGCTTGGTGACATTTTAAAAAGTAAATAAACATTGCATTTAGAAATGCAGAGAAAGAAGAGCCTGTGCTAATGGAGAGAGCCACTTTTGCTATAATGAACTTATACAGGAAGCAATAAAGCAAAGAGATGAAAGAACGAGGGGGGAGAAGTGGGAGGAGCAGGGTGAAGATAGAAATAAAGAGGGGGGTCACATGGGGTGATCACCAACCAGAGACTAAACGTGCAGCGGACAAATGCAGATGTGTGTGTGTGTGTGTGTGTGTGTGTGTGTGTGTGTGTGTGTGTGTGTTTTAAAGATTGATGTTATGTATATGAATACACTATAGCTGTCTCCAGACACACAGAAAGAGGGCACCGTATCCCATTACAGATGGTTATGAGCCACCATGTGGTTGCTGGGAATTGAACCCAGGATCTCTGGAAGAGCAGTCAGTACTCTTAACCACTGAGCCATCTCTCCAGCCCCTGTGCATCCATATTAAAGTGAAAATAAAGCCAAACATAGGCGTCTGAAAAGATGGCTAAGCAGCTGAGAGCATTCACTGCTATCCCACAATGGGCAGCTCACAATCATCTGTTCCCTCCAGCTCCACGGGGATCAGATGCCCTCTTCTGGACTCCACAGGTATCTGCACGCACACACCCACCCACCCACCCACCCACACACACACACAAATAAAAACCAATCAATCAATTTTAAAAATTAAATATAAATTTCATTGTAGGGAAGAAATGTTTAAAAGTTCTTGAAAACTCCAGGGGAAAAAATGAGAACATTCTAAGCTTAAAACATATTAATAGACGTGGATAATGGATACCGAAAGTATACCCCTACCTTTATTTGCAATCAAACAGTTCAGAGACATATCAGGGAAAGAGCACTGGACTGCAAAAGTAAGAGATTAACGAGAAAGAAATAGCACCTAGAACTTGCTGCTGAAATTCTTTAAAGGTAAGGGACAAAGAGTGTCATGTCTTCAAGGTCATCAGCAGGCTGAACTCAAACCACTCCATCACGATGCTAAATGGTGAAAGACAACGGAATGATATAAATAGATCTCTCCAAGGAAAAGGTTTTAGCCTCAATATGTCCATTCACTGGCAGAAAATCATTCATGTGAAAATGCACACAAAGAAAATTTTCAGATACAAAAAAAGATGCTAAAACAGCCCCTATTAACTGTGCCTAGAAAGATTAACAGGAATTTAAAGGGCATTAGGGCTGATCGGTAGTATTGAAATATTAATGTACACTATCTAGTTTACTTAAATACCAGCAAATAAAACAAGCCATTAATCTTACTCGGATTGTGAGGGTAACTGGATGGTCGTCATATTCTGGTTCATTTGGGTTAAAGCCCAGGGTTGTATCTCTAAGGATGTCTGGCTTCAAAATATATCCAGAGCCTCCATTATCCAAAAATTTCCCGTTTTGCAAATCCATAGGCAGTCCAGGGGTTTGAAAGTTCAAGGCCACTGTGATAAAGAAGTTGACACTGTTAGGAAATAGCATAGTTAAGTTCAATGGTGAATTGAAATCTTTAAATACTGCTATTTTCATGTTTTCTAAGAATATGGATCATTTATCTAATAAGTCATGGATTTTTAAATATGTTATTGCTGTCTTGTCATGGTGGTTTGAATAAAAATAGTCACCCTAGGCCCATAGGGAGGGGCACAGTTAGGAGGTATGGTTTTGTTGGAGTTGGTGTGGCCTTGGAGGAACTGCGTCACTAGCTAGGATGGGTGTTGAGGTTTCAAATACTCAAGGCTAGGCCCAGTGTCTCTCTTTCTTCCTAATGCCTGAGGATCCAGATGCAGAGCTCTGAGCTACTTCTGACCATATCTGCCTGGATGCTGTCATGCTTCCCACGATGATGATAATGTACTAAACCTCAGAACTGTCAGCCAGCCCCTATTAAATGCTTTCTTTTGTAAGAGTTGTAAGGGTCACGGTATCTCTTCATAGCAATAGGAACCCTAACTAAGACACTTACTCATGTTACTGTGTGTCTGTGAACTATAACGTTCAATTCATAAAATTAAATTATTATATAGTTGTTGGTTGGTGGGTTAGTTTTCAAGACAGGGTATCATATAGCCCAGATGGAAGCATCAAACTCTCCATATAAGGGGAGAAAACCTTAAACTCATGAAGCCCTTGTATCCCTTTCCCTTGTGCTGAGATTCCAGGTATGCCCAGTGATATCTATCTACTGTATAATTTGGAATAAAGAAATAAAAGTCTCATTCAGTATGGATTACAGAAAAGCAGTCCACATGTCAGATAATATTCAAGGAGTATAAAGATAAAGAAAATAGGACTGGGGCTCTAGATCAGGAATAGAGTGTTGGTTTAACTTGTATAGGGCCTTAGATTAAAGAGAAGGCACCAACTATATCACAAATATCCAGGTCCAAGTGGTGGATATATTCCCTCAGAAGACAAACTGATCTACACTACAGAGTGCCTGGTAAGTGGTCCTGGTGTAAGTCCTCCCTCAAGCCCTCACTGTCCCACCTGATCCTGTTCCCCATCTTCTCAGGCCTACATGTACACCTCTCCACAGCCCAGGTGGTGAAGAATGAGCCCCTGACCCTGGGTGGTTGGTGCTGATGTCATACCTGCTCTATGGTTAGCATCAAGGAGAATCTGGCATGGAGAAATAACCAGCCCTGTGACCCTACTCACCTTCTGAGACTGTGAACGTCAAAGCTCATATTAGTTCAAAATGATGAAGGGCACTTGGCTTGAAGAAGACTTGGACCTGACTCAAGCAAGGAACTCGATCTATCCATCCAGTATCCCTCTCCCTCAAATGCACATATTCCAATATCCAGACCTTGGAAAGTCTAGACTAATTCACAAGATCAGGATATTGGAATATTAGTCTAGGCTTTCCAACCTTCAACTACATCTGCCCTCTCCAACTATTTGATGAAAAATTTAGCTCTAGACACCAGTGGTTTACCATGAGTGCTTGATCCTGCTTCCAGGGCCAAAACTTTTCTGGAAATGTCCTTTAACTCACACAAAGAATTCATTTCTACTTACATTTGCAGATAGGTCACTACCCTGCATAACATACCCATCTGACATCCTACATTCCAAAACTCTTGAGGGTTAAAGTTAGAAGAGTCTGCTCTCATCATTTTGGGGTATACTCTGGTGATGAATGCCGCGGTGTGGAAAATAAACTCATGGACTACAAAGAGAAAAAAGAAATGAAAATGTTTGAAACATTTGTAGTCAGCGAAACAAGATATTTTTATATTATTACTCACATATGTAAAATAATTCTATACATGACCTTGGCAAGAATATTTATCAATCACAAAATAAAAAAAGAACCTATGCACTTATGCTACAAAATAATTCAGAAAATTTTATAATTATTTCATGGAGCAACTTAAGTACCCTGATCATTTACTTGAACTATTTCACGATCACACTTCCAAATTAATTCCAAGTTAATACAAGATTACACACAATTCCAAAATTAAACATTTTAAGTAACATATTCACCAATTTTTAATCATAATTTTCACATTAAGATGCACTCGCATGTAAGTCATATGAAGCTACAGGTTTCTAGTTAAATTAATTTAGTGATCATTTCACAGACTTAAAGGAACCCTTGAGTTATCTGGCTTAGCTCCCAGTCCTCTGGCGCAGCATCTTTCCCTCACGTGCTTCCAATCTCTGCTTTCAACCCTCTATTGCCAATTTCACTACTTCCCAACAGTTTTATCTTTTTTATTGGTTATTTTATTTATTTACATTTCAAATGTTATCCCCTTCCCAGTTTCCCCTCCACAAGCCTCCATCCCCATCTCCCTCCCCCTGCCTCTCTGAGAGTACTCGCCCACCCTTTTGCTGAGCTATTCATTTGCTTATAACATGTACATACACGTGCATATGTAATCTATATGTATTTTGTGCATTTCTGTTTGTCTATGTTCTAAGTGACTTGGAATTTAAAACTAATTTGCATCCGTCACCATTTGACTGACGTCCCTTTAGATGAACACAGATGTCATGTTTTTTTTTCAAGAGTTTTCTCCTTTCACTGAACAGATCTCACTGCCACAACCATTCCTGACAGTATGACACCCAATCTTGAGAAAAGTGATAACTATGCAAAGCTCATAGTATTTGCTAATGGGAAAAAAAATCCTTTCCTCCTTGTCCTAAGCAGTATTCTGTAAAAGGCATTGCTAATTTAAAAGCCAAACATTGTTTTGAAGTCATGCTCCCTTCTGCACTGGACAGGAGTCTATCCATAGGCGTAGCATGCTCACTTGGCATCTGGAGCTTCACCCTCTACATATGATAAATGAATTGTCGCTAAGGTCTCTATGATAGCGAATTCTGAGTGTCAATCTGATTGGGTTAAGAAACACCTGGCATCAGAGAGGCACACTTACATGTGTGTCCTTAAGGGTATTTCTATGGAGGATTACCTGAGAATCATCCCACGGGCTAGGTCCTTGCATTGTTAGTAAAAGTGGGAAAGAAAGAAAAGCAATTGATCACACGCTTCTGTATCCCTTCCTTCCTTCCTTATCTAAAGAGATGTGAGCAAACACTGCCCCCTGCCCCCACGACCATGGAACTGCAGCCACCATGCTTTGCCAGCCAGGAAGGACTGTGTCCCCTCAGACTGTAAGCCACTGTGGCTTCCTTCCTGAGATTGCAGCTTATTGGATATTTGGTCATAGCTGTGAGAACAGTAGCTAAACATGTTGCTTCTGAAGCTTTGCACCAGAAATCACTCACAGTTTATTACAAATTCCCTTCATGTTCTTTCTAGAAACACGTGGAACTCAAATAAAAGAGAATAAATCTACGCATGATCTCAGCACTCGATTAAGAATTACCAATAACTGGGTGGTATATGTCTCTCCATTCCTTTCTGTTTAAATGCTAATTTTCAAATGGACTCGTATTATTTATTCTCATTTACTGGATGCCACTTGTTTTACACTCAGCTGGGATAATGTACTATTCATTCCATTTTGGTGACATTCCAAGATTATATTTTTGGGATGTTTATGATGATGAGTACAGTAATAGTAGATGTCTGTGCAGTTAAATCTTTGTTGCTATCATTAATTATTTAGTATCAATGACTTCTGGTCAAGAAAACACAGTCTACCCTCTTCAAGACATAGTGGCGCTGTGCACAATGTCTGGGCTCAGCTCTCCTAATCACTCTTTTAAATTGTGCATGTTTAATATAGTAGGGGTAAGAGAGTGTTGACTACTCCCATTATGCACAGTGTTACTATACTCATGAATTTAAAACGTTGCCTGACACTTTGGAGTGTCAGATGCCGGCTTCGTAAAGCAGGTCATTCATTCTCTCTTGAGTGTATTATGCAGTAAGGAACACACACAACCCAAGGTGGAGAGATGGCTCAGCAGGTAAGAGTTCTCACTGAGCAAACATGCAGACCTAGTTTAGATCCCCGATACTCACATAAAAACCCAGTGTCTCAGTTAGGGTTTCACTGCTGTGAATAGACACCATGACCAAGGCAAGCCTTACAAAGGACATTTAACTGGGGCTGCTTTACAGGTTCAAAGGTTCAGTCCATTATCTTCAAGGTGGGAGTATGGCAGTATCTAGGCAGGCATGGTGCAGACGAAGCTGAGAGTTCTACATCTTCATCTGAAGGCTGCTAGTGGAAGACTGACTTCCAGGCAGCTAGGATGAGGTCTCAAGACCATGCCCACAGGGACACACCTACTCCAACAGTGCCACACCTCCTAATAGTGTCACTCCGTGGGCCAAGCATATATAAACCATCAGATCCAGCATGTCTACATGAACCTGAAGCCTCAGCACTGTTCCAGGGCAAGGAGGGGTGTGGATCAGTGAGGCTTGCTGCCCAGCTCCAGTCTCCAGGGAATACGGCAGAGAATGACAGAATAGGGCCTGATGTCTTCATGTGGATCCTGCATTGCACACAAGTCTTCTCTCCTCTCTCTTCTCTCCTCTCTCTTCTCTCCTCTCTCTTCTCTCTTCTCTCTTCTCTCTTCTCTCTTCTCTCTTCTCTCTTCTCTCTTCTCTCTTCTCTCTTCTTCTCTCTTCTCCTCTCTTCTCTCTCTCTCTCTCTCTCTCTCTCTCTCTCTCTCTCTCTCTCTCTCTCTCTCCCCTTCCTCTTTCTCTTTCCACATGCCACAAAGGTTTCTTGTTGCCTACAATACAGTCTTCCATTCCACTCTATTGATTCATTCCACCCCATTCAGTAGACTGCTGTGAAATACACGTTTCCAAAGCACACAGTGGCCCAGGCTACAATGAGATTGTAGTCTGTTTCTGCTTATACTTTCTTCCAGGAAAATCCAACTGTTTTGTAGCAGGCTCAGCCTGCCACAAGGCCCTGTAACCCGTCACTGTTGTATGACCTGTCCACCACAGGTTGCCCACAGAAGGGTCCATAACTCACACTCTCAATCAAAATGCCATGACATTCTTTAAGAAAATTAAAAAGCATGGTGGCATACACCTTTAATCTCAGTGCTCTGTAGTTCTGGTCTACATAATTATACCTTGTCTTTAAAAAAAATTAAAACACCTAATAGAGTTTTTTGACATACAGCTTAATACAATTTAAAAATATGTTGTTTTATGATTTCATAATATAGATATTAAGAATTTTTACATAGATAATAAGAATATAAATGCAACTCTAAGTTATATTAAGTGAATTGAAATTTAATAAGGATATACATTCATAAATACCCCAATCCATATTAACCCCTTAGCGATTAATAGAACTGATTTAAATACTCCATCCTTTGGAGCTGTAAGCATTTACCTCTCAATTTGGAAAGTTTTCGAGCTCGAGACTCTCCAATCGAATTGGTCTCATTAAATTGCTGATAGACTCTTGAATATTGGAAGTTTCGGAACTTCTCAGCCTTAGTATAAATGACAAGATCAGATAAGGCCATGGCTATTTTCATCTTCCTCTTCTAAAAATAAAAAAAAAAAACAACATAGTTGTTTTACATTTCACATTTTTGAAATTTTCCTTTTATAATTAAAAAAAATGCTTTTAAACAGATCACTTCAGTTTCTTAAGGTTATCTCCCCAAAACTCTTTGGGTTAAGTCAATGTGATTTTTTTTTTAAGATTTATTTATTATTTTATCTAAGTACACTGTAGCTATCTTCAGATGCACCAGAAGAGGGCGTCAGATCTCATTACGGATGGTTGTAAGCCACCATGTGGTTGCTGGGATTTGAACTCATGACCTTCAGAAAAGCAGCCAGTGCTCTTAACCACTGAGCCATCTCTCCAGCCCCAGTGTGATTATTTTTATGGTCACAGTATTTATTGATCATAAGCATTAGACTAGCCTTAAAATCTGTTTAATATGTTAAGATTTGAGAATAGTAATTTTTAGTATTTTCTTGGCCTCCAAGGATCTTAGGTTATTCTCATAAATTCTACAAATTTAAGAATTGTAGCCATAAAAATATTTCCAGTTTGCTCTGACATTTTGGGATAAACTTTATTGTATAGTAGACAATTGCTCTTCTACTGTATTTCCCTAAGCCATGTCTCAGGTTTATGAAAAAACACCCCTTGCTCATGCTTATACTATACATGAATAGTTGACACCAATACATCTGTGATAGGTTTCTTCATAACATCCTCACTCTTACACCTCATTACACTTTCCTTTGATACATCCATTTTTTCCACCACCCTCTCCCGTGATCCCATTGACTGACTCCAGTTCTTCCCCTCCTCCACTTTCATGTTATATGGATTCCCCTAGCTTCTCTTACCCCACCCATCTCAGTCCTTATAGTTTGTCATTCTTTCTAGTCATCCTCATCCTAATATGTATATATATGCATGCATAAATAAAAAACATTGCTTCCTGTATCAGAAAAATGTGCAGTTTTTCCTTTCTGAGTACAAATGGTCTCACTTAGTATAATGATATCCAACTCAAAGATAGTGGTGTCAAGAAATAAAGATCAAAGGAAAATAACACATCTACATCATATACCCTTGCAAGGCGCAGGGAACATTACAGAAGAGGAAGAAAGAAGCCAGAGGTCAGGGAAGGTTGCTGAGAAATACTGTTTTCTAGACAGGACACAGCCACTGTACTCTACGGGTTGCCTGCACAAGATCAAGCCAGCCAGAATTCTAACAAGGAGTGAGAGGAGGCTCATGAGGGTCTAATAGCAGTGAAGGGTCACTGAAGGAAAGAAATTCAGTTTTCTTTAGTATTGTGGCCCACAATAGGTTGTCCTATACCCATGAGCATGAAGATAAATATACAGGAAGCAGTTATTGGACTAAGAGGAGGAGGAAGAAGAGAAGAAAGAGGAAGAAAGAAAAAGGAAAAAATAAGGAAGGAAGGAAAGGGAAAGAAGATGAGAAGAAAGAGGAGAAAGGAAGGAAGAAAAAAAGGAAAGAAGATGGGGAGAAGAGGAGGGAAGGGGGAGGGGGAAAGAAAAGTTCATCAAGTGTGAGGAGTGCATGTAGAGGCAATAAAGGAAGCTGGAGAGAACCATGGAGTTGATGTGATCTAAACACATTGTGTTCATGTATGAAATTACAACAAAAGTAAAGATTTTAAAGGATAAACAGTAGAAAGGTTTATAAAAGACCTACAACTAAAAATAATGATAATTCAGTTGATTTGAAAGATAAGACAGAATTTGAAGAAGTGGGAACTAAAAACCAACACATTGAATCCATTAAATGAAAAAATAAGCAAGGTTAACAAACTTCTATCCAAACTCATCAAAAGAGAGAATATCACAAAAAAAAAAAAACAACTAAGGTTAGAGACGAAGAGGATGTTTCAACGGCTTCTGGTGAGGTACAAAGGATTATTGGGAAATACGTTGAAAACTTATATTCAAAAGAAAATCTACAAAAGGGGACAATTTCCTAGATGTATATGGCTTTTATGTGTTTAAATACAAATCATGCCAAAAGGCTTCCACAATCCCAGCTGACCACCTCAGCTTCAGCAGTTGATACAAATAGGAAAATCATGGCAGATGGAAAACAAAATGTTTCTCACTTAGATAGCTTGTTTTGGCAATAATCTTCCCCAAATACAGAGAAACTAGGACCAAAGATGCACAGAGTTCTGTCTGCCTGGTTGGAAACACTACACCAAGCCATCTCTCAGTTAAGATTCCTTTCAGTGAACTATTCATTTGAGGAGAAATAAATTCCCACCTCTGTCAAATCAACTGGATATAGCATGTAACATCATAGGTGCATTTTACCATAATCATATGAATACATTTAATACTCTGCACAATTGACATTGATTCTGTTGCCTCTGTCTCTATTACAAGGCAGAGAAATTGTATCATGTGCATGATTTCTACTGTGTAAAATGCCTACTACAGTCAAGAGCTCATAATAAATGTCTCCTGCAGTGAAAGTATCTTAGGAAAGGCTACCACAAAAAGAGACAGATTTCTAATGTTTCTGTCCTCTGTTGACTTCTTTCCAAGTACAATTTTAAATTGGACTCAGGTTTTCATGAAGAGGAAGCTGACCCCTTATGTAAAATTATTCCAACTCTTCACCAAGAGCACTAGAAAACTTTGATCACTTTTCTCCAGAAACCTATTCTCACCCTTTTCTTGACGCCTGCTATTCCACTCAATGTCGAGGGATCTGCTTCCCTCTCCTCCTTGATCCGTGATAGGAAGACATCCCATGTTTCTGGATCCATTCCTGAGTCTTCATCACCATCTTCATAGATGACTTCTTTCCATTCTAGCACTTGGCCACTTTTGTCGGTTCCTATCCTCTCGTGGGTTTCAGATAAGGTTCCCACTTTCCTGTTTTTCACTAATATTTTGAATTTTAGTGCCTACAAAGAAACAGTTGGACATGAAACAGATGTATAAGCAAGTCATCACTGTGAACTTGAGAAATAGCCCAACATACAAACAATAAAGAGGAAGTGGGACTAAGTCTAGGAATTCACCTACAGCACCAAGGTATAGCAGGACCTCATGGTTTGGAATATTATTCATGCTCATTAAAAACAAGTGACCACGAGTCTCTCTAAAAGAAGCCTATTGTAATGGGAGTTTCCTCTAAGTGATCTTCTTTCATATTTCACAAGTTGCTAAATTTGAGATAGGTTGGAAAGTGTATTGAAATGTTTGTCACACTGCTGAATTTTAAAAGGTTACTACTTCCAGCAGTAGAAACGATACTCTCATCCAATATTAAAACAACCAGTGCAATCGGGTATATGAAGATGTCCACCACCAGCCTGTCTGACATCTAATACGGATTGCATTTAAAACTTATAAAGCCTCTTTGGTTTTAACCAACTTGGTATCTGCAGTCCATCAAATCACGGATGTGACAAACTTGACCACCATCAGGGGTGCTCATTCACATTCACGCTGAATTCAATCTCTTCTGATACCTTTCACAACTATCTCCACCTGTTTCAAAAATTCATTAATATATCTTGGTGCCTGCTATGTGTGCTACATACAACACTGAAAGATGTGTCCTTAGGAGACAATAGTCTCCTTTCCTTCCATCAGCCCTACAACTTGATTCTTCCTTTATAATGACCCTTACATTACTCTGAAATATGCAGTTTACAAAAATGTATTCTGTGTCCACATGCCAAGGGCACCAGGAATGGTGCTTCCTAAAGGGACACATTTGGGGGATGTACTCCACAATTAAATAAGTCAAAGTTGTAAATGATTTTTCATGACTCAAGCATCCATTAACTGGATTCAGTCCTCCATCACATTGAATTTGCCCTTTCCAGTTCTCTAATGAACACCTGAATCCTGAATGAGAGCGCAAAGCTAATTGCTTTCCTAGTTTTAACTTTGCTGTGAGTTTCTCATGCTCTTTGGTGGTGGGTAAGGGGATAAAACTTATTTCATTGTGAAAGGTTAAAATCTAGCATGACTCCCCACAGCATGGGTATCGTAATTGTATAGAAGTTTGTTGAGATCTATGGATTTGGGGTTAAAGTTTTAATAAAAGCTTTTTAAATCTTAGATTGTAGGGCTGGAATAAGGCTAGGATGGCAATTTCCCAGGTAATTATCTCTGTCGCTGAAGACTGAGCACAGCGTGAAAAGGGGAACTTTATCTTTAATTACTCATTGATTCCTCGGAGAGCATGTCCTTACTGTAGTGTGGAAGCCAAAACATCAGTGAAAGCTATAAAGAGGAAAGCAAAAGAAAAAAATTAAGGCAGAAAAAGAAAAGAAAAAAAAAACCGTGCTAATGGAAGACAATATTCAGAGAGAATTGTTTCAAGTTTCCAGAATTGGATCATGGCTCTGAGCTGCATCTTTGGTGGTTTGTGTTCAGCATTTTACAACAAGTCTTATAGTTTCGCCACAACTGAACATGCTTAGTCTTTGAGCATTTTTCATGGGTAGAAGAGTCATGATTTTCCCACTCATCAATTAATTTTTGTCGTCTGTCTGAGTTCTATCATGCAAGCACAGTCATTTAAAAAAAATTCTCTCACTCACTCAAAATATATAAGGGGAAATATTCAAATACCACAAAAACAATGCTACATTACCAAAACTGTAGGTACACCAAAATTCAGGTATTGACTATTAGAAAATATTACTTGAGGAAAAAAAAACTCATTTATTCAATGGCATTGGGGGTTCTGTATCGACCAAGGAAAACTTGGGGAAGTGGTAAGATCTTTGAATTTGAGAGAGCAGATCACACTGCATCTATGCCTAAAGTAGTATTGAAATAGATGTGAGCATTTTAAGGAAAGGAAAAAAAAGAGATAACAGGTCCTATGTGTAGCTGGGGAAACAAGTGACACTTACTCTGAGATAGACCCATTTGGAAACACTCTGAGATAGACCCATTTGGATAGATCAGTAGGAAGTCTTGGGATGACCAAATGAACAGGAGGAAGAGGAAGGAGATAGGAAGGAGTCCTAGGGGCTAACTGAGAAGGGAAGAAACTCACTACCCATTTGTTGATATTTTGAGTATGGAGTCTATTTATAACCTGAGCATCTCACCTCTTTAACCTTTAGCTTATAAAATATATCAAATTCCTGAATTTTCATATTAAAATGCCTTCATAGTTTGGACCCACGGATGAAGTGATGAACTCCATAATCAAAAGGTGGATTTTTACATCTATCTCTGCATTTTTTCCTTCTCCTGCTGCTGTTCTAAAATATCTTGACAAAAGCCACTTAAAGGAGAAAGGATTTATCTCAGCCTACAGGACCATGTTACATTCCATCACAGCAGGACGGTCATAGCAGCAGAAGCTCAGGAGCTGGTCACACAGCATCCACCATCAGGAGCAGAGAGCAGTGACCTCATGCACACTGGTGCTCCACTTGTCTCATGCATTAGACAGTCCAGGCTCCATTCACAGTTAAAATGAGCCTTCCCACATTAGTTAGTACAAGCAAGGCAATCTCTCCCGCAGGAATATCCACAGTCTAACCCTCCCAGTGACTCTAGATTCTGTTGAGTTGTAATTAACAAAAGCCACCAGATTTTATGAATGTTTCTTTCTTCAATTAAAAAAAAAAAAAAAAACATTTCTTGGGCACTGCGTAGCAAAACCATCTTCTCTAGGAAACAATCAAAACTAAGCTCTGTGCTGGTCTCTAACCTAGGTGCAAAGGTGATCGCCGTCTGTTGTCTGTTCTTTGTTTTTTTCTTATCCACCCCCCCCCCCCACACACACACACACTAAGCTTCCCAGGCAAAGCGTTACCTCTGGAGACGGTAGTGTATCTGGAAACTCCTCAAGCATGTCCGAAAGCAGGAAGTCTCCAAAGGTGCTCTGCAGAATGCTAGCCATCACTTCCTGCTGACCAGGGGAGCAGTGATTTTCTAAGGACAGCACTACTGGGTAATCAGATGTCTAGAATAGGAACCGTTGCTATGGTTACTCATCAGCACTTCTAAATTGCCCTAATGCAAATCGTCTAAACATTTATCTCAAAATTCATCTCCAACCTTTTTTTTTTTCAAAATAAGCATGCTTTAAACTGAAAATTACCTTAGCATTTGACAGAGTGAAGATTTATGGAAAGAGAACAATTCTTGTTTGCCTTGAAAGTATGAGCAAAGCCTGAAACACCATCAGTGTGAAATGATTTCAGTAAGTTATATAAGGTCCATAGAAAGAAATGGTGTACGTTCTTCGCAAGAAATTGAAGACCAGGCCTGGAGGTTTAGGCCTGTAGTCCCAGCGACTCATGAGGCTGAGGGAAGAAGATCCCACATTCAAGGCTAGTCTGTGCTAAAGAGTCTAAGGCCAGCCTTGGCAACTAAGTGAGACCTTGTCTTAAAACAAAAAGTAAACCTAGAGCTGGAGATATAGCTCATTGATAGCATATTTGCTTAGCATGCAGAAGACCCTGGGTTCAACATTCAGTGTTCAACCCTGCCCCCACACAATCTGTGTGGCTGTATACAACACCATAGAAATGGCTTTGATGTATTTTTATGAGAGGAAAACTTGCCTAGAAGACTTTGGGTGTTGGAAGTTCCCCAAAGTTTCAGGAAACATGCTTAGTTACAAAATAATGGTCTCACTACAACACTTTAATACATGTGTATCATTGTGCTTCATACACACACACACACACACACACACACACACACACACACCACTCAAGTATTATTTGCTGCTTACCATAAATGGGATTTCCTTTAAACTGTCACTTTCAGTTAGGTCATTTGTTTATTTAAAAAATGTTTTTAATTTTTACTCGGATTTTCTTATCTATACATTTACTGAATCCGTTTGCTGGCTCTCGGTTGTTTGTAGAATGTTTGGGAATTTTCATGAGCTTTATGTGTTATCATGTCATCTGAATATAGAGAAACTTTCATGTCTTCCGTCATAAATTTTAATGTCCTTTATTGATCTCTTTTTACTTTTGGTACGTATTGAATGTGTGTACTAATACATGCATGCTTATGCATATTCTTACCATGGCACAGGTATGGAGGTCAGAGGACAGCTTGAAGAGTTGGCTTTCTCCTTCAGTGTGTGTATTCAGGCATCTAACTCAGTTTGTCAGGCTTGGTGGCCAGCACATTTGTACACTGAGCCTTCTCACCAGCCCATTGCCTTACTGTTCTTGTCCAATCGTTCCTCCCTGTTGTTTGGAGTCTTAGAAAATTTAGACTTTTACACCCTTGTGAGGACTTTGAATTTTAAGAGTGTGCTTATTGCCTCGTGGTATCTATTATCCTAAGTGATGGGTATCACGCGACATATAGGAAGAGCATTTGGGGCAAAGGGAGCATTGAGTACTGAGAACTTTAGATATACCTGAAAACCAAAACCAAAACCCCGAGTGAACAGGGACAAAGGTCACAAAAAAACCAGTCACGTGAGGCCCTATGAGTCAAAGGTAGAGTCTACCTTTGGTTCTGAAAGTCTTTGCAAGTGGGCATGATGTGGCCAGCTGCATCGTCATTCTGATGTGCATGATGAATGAGAAATAAATACAAAGTTCTGCCTTCTGGTTCATATTTTACAGATTAGGTGATGTAGTCCCAGGGAACACTGAGTTTACTGAACCTCTACGTTTCCTTTTTGTGGACATTTAATGTAATTACTGAGGAAATCTTCGTTAAAGCTCTTTGACTGTGCAACAGATACAGTTTGAAAGAAATCAGCTATGTTAAAATTTCAAAACAGACTATCTGAAGCAATTCGCAAGCTTAGAAAAATAGAGCCAAGTAATATGCAAAATTCCCTTTTTAAAAAAATCTCACAGGAGATTACTAAAAATCAGCCCCAAATCAGATTAGACTTGTAAAGTGAACTTAGTTCTACTAAATGTAGTTCACAGCTGTAAGTAATGGATTAGTCAATTTAAATTCTAAAGTGTCCCTCAGAGCCCTATGTGTTATCACTATTGTAGCAAAAAATAATGTCAGCAATTGAGGTGTTGGATTGTTGCCACATTTTATTTTATTTTTGTCTTAAAGATAAAATATTTTTAAAGGCTCATGGTTCCTAGATCAGTATATCAAGCTTTGGGTTAATAACACATAAGAGAAATAAATACATTTTTAGCTAATACAACACACGCACACATGAGGAAACAAGAATTCCCATGACCACTCACTACCTTTCACTTTGATAAACCTACCTTTAGCTACTAAATATTACATGGATTCTGATGCCAATCATAGCTTAAAAGTTAAAATCTCACAGATTTAAAGTAAGGCCTTGCTGTATAGCATTTGGGAGCAGTAAATTCTTTAAATGCCTGCATCGGAGACGCACACATACCACAAAGGCATACTTGTTTATTGCTTGGACCACAGTTTTGAAGAGAAGCTTGCTGGTGAATGTGTAACCATGGTACACAATGGGTTCATTTTGGGATCCATCCCAGCAGTCAATTTCCAGACAGCGGCAGCCTTTCACAAGAGCACTAGCAAAAGGGAGGCAAAATAGTGTCATATCTAGACCATGAACCATGGGTAGAATAAGATCAAAATGTTCAGACTTTTAAAATAAATGGATGAGCCAGTCTGTATAGAGAGAAGTTTTGGATCCTAGGAACTTACAGCCTTATGAAATAGAAACACTCTCTTTGCCTCTGTCCTACAAATGGTCTCTGCTCCTCCCTAGTCATACAGGTTACTCTTCATTGCTCTTATCACAAAGCTAGTGTGTGCTGGGATGGGGAGGGGGTGGCTGCCTCTAGTTATAGCTTCGAAGCCTTTGTCCCGAGCCCAGACAGAATTGCTAATGGCGATGGAGACCCCTGTTGACTTTGTTATAGTTGTAATGGGATAAACAAACAGCCTTCTGTAAATTCAAAGATACTTTAGCAAAGTTGTACCTCATTCTTTTCATCACACCAAGGTTTGGGAGGTGAAAAACACTGTGAGAAGCAGAATGGGGGAAGAGAAATCATGGCCACCAGCAGAGAAAGATTGAGCTTGACAGCTCAGCAGCCATGCTTTCCCAGCTCACAGCAACTCATGAAAGGACAGTTTCAATCCTAGTGCAACTATATAGGCCAGGAAGTCTGCAACTACACACACCAGGAAGCCTGCAGCAACACACACCAGGAAACCTGCAGCTATAAACACCAGGAAACCTGCAGCAACACACACTAGGAAGCCTGCAGCTACACACACCAGGAAACCTGCATACCTGCTCATCTACACTGCTTTGACGCACACAATCTCTTTGGAGTAAATGTTGAGTGAATACACCAATTTCACAGCTTTCTCCAAACTGAGGAAAATATATTCCCACTTCTGCTCAAGTCTAAAACTGATTTGATTTTCCATCTATCAAATAAATCGGTTTCTTGATCTACACATAAATTGTATCTTGGGTTTTGAAGTCAGTTGTACCCAGTGGGTCTAAATGGATTTTCAATGTTCTTACTCAAAGAGAGACTGACATTTTAATAAACATAAACCTTTATTTAAACGGTGGCAACCGGAGAAGATTGCATTCTGTTTTCTCACTGACTTGATAACGGTGAATGTGCACAAATAAAGCTGTTGCTACAGTCTTTGGGGACACCTTTGGACAGTCATTTCATGTCAGTGGGAAATGGGTTTGACTTTTATCAGAGTTTACTACATTTTCTCGATTTAATTATAAACACTGTTTTACCGGGATCAGGATGCAGTTCAGGGGCAGGGTGCTTTGCTAAGATAAACAAAGTCTTAGCTCAATCCTTGGGATTACAAACAGGAAGTCTAGTGAGTTAGTCAATTATGCCTAATAGAAACAAGATGCTTTCTATTTCTCATGTATACACAGTTGCTTTGAACTAAATACACTTTCCTTCTTTTGTTTTCCTGTGTCCATGTCATGACTGGGATCTACCATGCCAACACAAAGGCCAGTGCCACTGACACAGGGCACAGATATGGTCCACTACCATTGGCTAGACTCCCACAGTGTCCACTGTTCCATGCGCCCTGAGTGCCACGAGACTGAGAAGCTACACGCTCACACAAACTGTCTGATACAGAATCAACTATTCAGCAGTGGTTTGTGTTCGTGTGAGAAAAGAGCAGGCGCTCTGGTGCCTAAGAAGAAAAGGAAAGCAGACACAACTAACTTACATCCTTGAAAGAGACAGCGCTGTATAAAGCCAGGCTGAGTTGAAGCAGCAGAGTTCTAGAAGACACTCATTCGACAATGAGATGAAGCAGTTCTCTTGTCTAAGCATGAAACCTCTCTCTCTGCAGAGAAAGGGCTGAAGGCCAGAAGTATGTTATGTCATCTGTTTTCGCTAGGTGACTAATTCTTGGGTGGAGGTGTATTGAGTCTCACAAGAAAGGGTTTTGGTGGTCACAAGTGGACATGGCAATATGATTTGAGTTGGCACGATGGAGGCACATAGAGGAATGTTCATAAACGTTCTACCATGCACAGCATGGACCCCTACCACCAAAAGGCATTTGCTTCAAACATGAGAATGTGAGAAAGGCTGGCCCCACGTTGTTATAGCCTGGAGGTGGGACTGGGGTTCCAGCATAACAAGCCTGTATCAGTCAGCCGTCTTCCCAAACAGCACACCAGGTGATCATATGAGAAGATATACCTTCCAGGACAAACACTTCTCCAGGTACCATCCTAGTCCCTCTCTGAGGAGCTGAGTTGAGGATTACTTGAGAATACAATGAAAGACTTAGAGACTGTGAAAACAGGTCAGTACCCTGCACTCAGGTAAACAATAATAGTGTGTGTTTCTTGGGGCTTTGAAAAAAAGAGAACGGGTGGATTTTCTGTGTCTTGGAGGCATCACCAATACAAACTAGAATATTTGTTGGGCGTTATGGGGACTGTAATTTTGCAGCGCATACCTCATTACCCAGATGTGTAGTGATGGACTATAATGTAAAACTGCAGAACTGTGGTCCATTTTTTTTCTGTGTTAAAGGAACGTCTCTGGAGGGCTGCGAGAAGGGAATTGCTTAACTACCATTATTTCCTGCAGAGACAGCTAAGGTGCTAATTCTAGGATCCTTAAACTGGGGTAAGTTTGTAGAATTATAAATGAACACATTTCTTGGCTTTAAAGCTTTTTTTTTTTTTTTACAAGTTCTTGGATTTTTAAGTTAGAAAAGAAAGACGGAGCCTTTACTTGGATTGTCTTCTAACACCCAGGGAAGGATGCTTGCTTTGCCCTCCGTTTAGGGCTTATCAAGCCAGGCTGTGCTGTGCTTCTCAGCAATACAGAATCTCTGTTCTCTAGAGTCCTGTTGCACGGTGAACTCAGACTCTGCAGCAGCATGAAGAACCGTATCTAAAACTTGGTCTGGACAGAAATCTTTAACAAAGGTTTTAGACAACAATAACGATTCCTGCTGCTCCTTTAGGCTGTCTCGATTTGAATCAACCTTCGCAGAAACTGCACATCCAGAACTTTGATCCCTGCCAAAAAGGTTTAAGTGGGTTGTGGCTATCTGCGGCCAGGCATGTGATCTGCTGACCCCTCCCATTTGACTCTGGTTCTTCTTTTGAAAAAAGAAGGGAGATAATTTCTCATTCACTAAGGGACCATTTTTTTTCCCAGCAGCCATGTTATCTTCATTATAAATCTTTTTTTAAAGATTTATTTATTTCATCTATATGAGTACACTGTAGCTCTCCCCAGACACACCAGAAGAGGGCCTTGGATCCCATTAGAGATGGTTATGAGCCACCATGTGGTTGCTGGGAATTGAACTCAGGACCTCTGGAAGAGCAGTCAGTGCTCCCAATCTCTGAGCCATCTCTCCAGCCCTTCACTATAAATCTTATAGCAAGTCCCGCTCTCCCTTAGTTTCAACTGCTAGAAGTCTTTTGAGTGGATTGCTACATGCTTTCTAGCATATGAACAAGACTTTGTGGCACAAAACTCATACTTTATTTCACCATTAATCATTTAAAATCTACCTTAGATACTGCCTAGAAAGCAAGGTATAAATTATTGTGGTTTTTATTTAGGTGAAGTTAGTATTTATTGTGTGAATACTATTTTTTATTTAAAATTTAATTTTTAATAGGAAATAAAAGGTCTGGATTGTGGCTGGGGATGTAGCTTAGTTAGTGGTGCGTTTGCTCATCTTGCACACAGGAGACCGTGCATTCTATCACCTGTACAATATAAGCCACACATGACAGGAAACACTTAGAATCTCAGCACTTAAGGAATAGAAGCAGGAGGACCAGAAGTTCAAGGTCAGCCTCAGCTATGTCATAAGTTCAAGGTCAGCCTCGGCTATGCTATGTCATAAGTTCAAGGTCAGCCTCGGCTATGTCATAAGTTCAAGGTCAGCCTCGGCTATGTCATAAGTTCAAGGTCAGCCTCGGCTATGTCATAAGTTCAAGGTCAGCCTCGGCTATGTCTTAAGTTCAAGGTCAGCCTGGGATACATGAGACCCTGTCTTAAAAAAAGAAAAAAAACAAAACCCATCACATTGGGAGACTTCTGGGTAGATTAAAGTGTTTAATGTTAACTAACGTGTTACTGGTTTTTCCTATTTTAAAGGTACAGTAGAGACGTGTCGCAGCCATCACAGGATGAAGAGGGGAGAGAGGAGGAGGAGCAGGAACTCACACGATGATTCTAAAACACTGTTTTCATCATTCTCCGAAAGCAAAGAGAGGAGAGATGTGCTAAGATTCGTCATCCACAGGTGTCTGAAGGAACAAGAGAGGGCCTACAACTGAACACACACTGATTCTTTTTCCAGTAGGTTGGGACAGTTATTGCATTCAGTAATAATTTTTTGTATGTCTGGATACATGCACTTTGAACTTGTCTGTTTAAACCATTGGAATAGCATCAAAATGTCAACCATAAGGTGTAATTAGGACAATCTACTCATTTTCTACATTGATAAGACTTTCGAATTTCTATATTGACTTAGATTTTAACTTGGACAGACATTGACACTTGTTTATAACTTTACTGTAGGGTTTTATCCTCCCTACCTATGGTAGTTTCCATAAACAATACAATCCAGTCTCATCATTTTAAAGATTACCTGTATACTAATGGCTTTCAACTACATTTTTCCCAACCTGATGCTGCCTACTTGACAAAGGCCTTAGAGAACAGATTGCTCACGAACGCACAAAGGGAGCATGGAGCTCTTGCTTTTACCTCATACTGCATGCACAATAAGCCTTTGGTGTCAGCATCTACATTCAATCAACTGTTTCCCTACATGCTTGTTTATTGGGCCAATCAAGTCATACGGCTTTCCACGTCACCTGTTGAGCCTTCTCCGTTCTGCGTCCTCAAAGCAGCTTGTCCTCGTCTTGGCTGCTGGCCTGGTCCTTCACAGTCATCATCACCCAGACTGCTGCTGTGTCCTCCCTGCTTCTACAGTGTCACTGTGACACTCTCTCAAGGAAAATCCGTCTGGTGACTCCCCTCCTTCTCCAGGGTCCAAAAGCCCTTCCCAATCTGACCCCACCCCATCCTCAGGCCCCTTTTTTACTGTACATCCATGTATTTTTTGCTATTTTCTAAGATTTGAACATTCTTTTTTTTTCTTTTTTTTCTTAGATATTTTCTTTATTTTCATTTCAAATTTTATCCCCTTTCCTCATTTCCCCTCCAAAAACCTTCCTATCACATCCCCCTTCCCCTTGCTCCCCATCCCACCCACTCCGGCTTCCCTGTCCTGGCATTTCCCTACACTGGGGCATCGAACCTTCACAAGGCCAAGGGCCTCTCCTCTCACTGATGTCCCACAAGGTCATCCTCTGCTACATACGCAGCTGGAGCCTTGAGTCCCTCCATGTGTGCTCTTTGGTTGGTGGTTTAGTCCCTGGGAGCTCTGGGGGTACTGGTTGGTTCATCTTGTTCTTCTTTCTGTTCCAAGAACTTGCCATTTTTTGCATTACATCTTTCCACCGCTCCCTCTTTACCCTCTGCCATTGGTTGAGGAACCTTCTCTGACAATGTGAAGGTGACGCCCTCATGCCCATATCACATTCTCTTGTGTTGTTTGTCTCATCTTTCTCAACCTCTTCAGCCCCAGTAATAGTCATTTACCTTTTTTATCTGCCGATTCCCATGAATTTGTATGAGGTCTCTAAATGTTCATTCCCGATAGATCCCTGCTGACTAAGCTGGACCCAGTGTTAATAGCAGGCTGTCTTGTAGGATGAAAAGGTGAAGATATGGCACGGACTGCTTTAATCCATATAAATGAAACACGCTGATCCATAAAAAATCTATCCAGAACACCAAACCACACATCTTAGTATATGTGTGAAGTGCTTTTTCTTAGAGTACCACGCTCTGGTGTCTAGTAATTGATACTAACCACCTATGTTAGAATCTAGTGTATTGCAAATAGGCATTTGAAGGTTATATTTTCCTATAAGAAATGTGCAAATGGTTCAAAAAGCTTCCAGTGGTGTAGATCCATGGAGAGGAGGACAGCAGGAAGGAGCAGGGGGCGGGGGGAGTCTGTAGTGCTAGCGGACATACATAGTTTGTTAGACTGTTGTTTCATGTAGGAACCATCAATGTAGTGGCAAACTGCATCCCTAACGCCTCTAACTTCTGTTCTCATGTGCAATCTCCTTGTCACTCAGCACTCTGACTTACTTAGTACCAGCAAGGGCTTTAAATGTAGGAGTCTTAAAGGTCAAAATAGTTATTGTGATGGCACATACTGAATAGGCAGAGGCAAGAGGATCATGGCTCCAAGGGCAGGCCAGACTATACATCTAAAGACTACAAGGACGGCACAAAGGTTAAGAGCACATGCTGTTTGTGCAGGGGGCCTGAGTTTGATTTCTGTTGCTCATATCCAATGGCTTACAATCACCTATAACTCCAACTCCATGGAGATTCTACAACCTCTTCTAGTTTCTGTGAGCACTTACACACATAAGCACATAACCATACACAAATGCATACACACCAACTTAATTTAAAGTGAAAAATATTAGCGTGGACCTAGGCCCCTGACACAGATGTTACAGCTGTGCAGTTTGGTCTCCATGTGGGATGCCTAAGAGCAGGAGCAGGCAGGGCTGCCTCTGACTCTGTTGCCTGCCTTTGGATCCCTTCCCCCTGACTGGGATGCCTTGTCCAGCCGCATCAGAAAAGTCACTTAATCCTACTGTATCTCGATATGCCAAAGCAGGTTGATACCCATGAGAGGCCTCCCCTTTTCTGACGAGACAGGGAGGAACGGCATAAGAAGAGGGGAGGGGCGAGAGAGGGACTGGGAAGAAAGAAGGGAGGGGAATCTTCAATAAGGATGTAAAGTAAATAAATTAATGAAAAAATTAAAATTAAAATTAAAATTAAAAAAGAATCAAAATAAATACCTTACATATCCCCAAATGTCACTCGGTCCCAATATTTGATCGGATATCAAATATGTGTTGTGAGATGATGAAATAAAATAATCACTTAATGGATGATTCATATCTTGGTACACGGTTTTACAGTTCTCTTTAAACAGTAGACATTCTGATGAAAACATGTATCTTGCGAAACCTTCAATTGACATCTGTCGCTCACCCTTTACTATACAAAAATAAATAAGAAGGATGCAGATATACCATCAGTAACTGACGACTTTTATATCTCATTTCTTAACCTAGCTGTAGATCATGTTTATAACATTGTAATGTAAAAATAATATTAATCTATAAATCCTTTCAGGAAATAAATTCTTTTTATCTGTGCCTGTGCCTGCATGTGGTTGTCTATACATACACCACAGTCATGCAGATGCCTGCAGAGGCTGAAAGGGGCACTGGATCACTTGTAGCTGGAGTTACAGATGGCTGTGAGCCATCATAGAGGTGCTGGGAATCCAACTCAGATCCTTCGAAAGAGCGGCAAGTGCTCCCTAACCACTGAACCATCCCGCCAGCTTCGAGAAACAGATTTCGTTTAACCATATTAACAGCCAAGCATACATTATTACCTTTGATTTTTGTTTGACCTTACAAATATATGTGAGTATGTCTGTTATAGAGGGATGAGCTTCTTTGGATGAGACTTCAAGAGCAGAGCACTGTGATACCAGAACCAGTCCCCTGCTAACAATGGACATCGCCCCAACTCAGCTCATGAAAATAAAAAGCTCTGATTAGCTTTATTTTTGTACTTTATATGGAATGATTCACATAGTGTATTTTTTGTTGTTTTTTTTAAAGATTTTAAAATTTTTAATTTATGTGCATGTGCACACATCAAAATGAATGTGCACTTGAGTACACATATATGCCTTTTAAAGATTTTATTTTATTAGTGTGTGTGTGTGTATTTTGTGGGGTTTGAGAGGTGTGCACAGGCACATGCACGTGTGCTCATGTGTGCATGCCCAATATATATAGATGTCTGTGAAGGCCAAAAGAGGGTATCAGGTCCCCAATAGCTGGATTGTCAGGGAATGTGGGTACTAAGACCTTAACTCTGGTTCTTAGCAAGAGCAGCAACTCTAAGCCACTGAGCCATCTCTGCAAGTGTCTGTGTGTGTGTGTGTGTGTGTGTGTGTGTGTGTGTGTGTGTGTGTGTGTGTGTGTGTGTGTTTTAATGCCTGGTTCTCTTTGCTCTCTTTGTGAGATTTATTCCTGTGCCTGCATACAGTGGCATGTGGCTCATTCCCTCAGTTTCCTATAGAGTTTAGTCAATGAGTGTGCTACGCCTCACTTGTGCATTCCACCCTTCATGAGCATGTGATGTCATACGAGAAGCTGCCACAAACAGGACTGAGGTACACAAGCAGTACACATCCTGAGGAGTGAGCAAACATCTCTGCTCCGTGCAGGATGGACTACAATCACCTACTGCCAATGATCTCTG
Organism: Mus musculus; assembly: GCF_000001635.26. Classification (NCBI taxonomy): domain Eukaryota; kingdom Metazoa; phylum Chordata; class Mammalia; order Rodentia; family Muridae; genus Mus; species Mus musculus. Next base: position 140,024,607 of record NC_000072.6, read on the forward strand.
AACGTTTGACCCACGTAATGTGCACCAAAATTATTGACGAGTGCTCTGGATCTGGAAAGTCTGTGTCTGAATTTGTTTACGATGTGACCAGGAGGATGCTGGTTAATCTTTCCCAATGCATGAAAGGTGGTTATCAGAAAGCTCACCCCATGTACAGAGCTTTTAGCTCTGCAAATGTCCAGTGCTATTGTTGCTGTTGACTTGTTCAGCTCAAAAGGAAAGTAGAAAAACACATTTATTTTAGACTAAAGTTGGGCCTTTCATTTTAGAGTGTTTGACTAGTCTCTGGTCCTCTTAATTTAGACGAGAGTTTAGTCCTCAGAAGCCAAGTCAATTTCTAGGAATTAGTCCTTCAGAAGACAAAAAGTGGTACGCATAATATTAATATTAGCTGTGTTACAAAAGGAGAATAAACAGGGGGAAAGAAGCAATAGAAGCTCAAATGTAAGTGAAGTGTTATGTAGCCATTAAAACTTATGCATCATGAAAATATAGTGATATAAGTAAAAATAATTTTACAGTGACATATAAGTAAATATAGTGATAAAAAATACAGTGATATACGTAAGTCATGCAATGTGTATGGCATTGAATGGAAGTGAAAGACAGCTTTCAAAACACTGTCACTGAAAGAAAAGCAAACTAAAACAAATTCTGCTGTTCCTATTTTAGCCAAAAAATAAAATCTAGAAGAAAACACCTAAAATTTTACACACATACCAACTGTTTCTACGCCACATAAATGGCAATGTTTCAGAACAAAAACACCACACAACGTAACGGTAATACTTTGTATTAATTTATTCATTGGATTTGTCTTGCAGTCCTTTTGAACTCTTGAATAATTAAATAAATGCATTTAATAATGAATAGAAAACAAGGGACTGGGGAGATGGCTCCTTTGGTAGTGTTTGCTGTTCCAACATCAAGACCTGAGGTCAAACTCCAGCACTCATGTTAGAAATAAAAAGGCATGCCTTTAATTCCAGCACTGTGGAGGCAAAGGCAGGAATCCCTGGGGCTTAATTGTCACAAGCCTGGCCAAACTAGTGACTTCCAGATTCTGTGAGAGACCCCCACCTCAGATAATAAGGGGGCGAAAAAACGGCAAGGCACCCAACATCAACCTCTGTATGAACATGCACACACAAGAACACATGCAGTAAAAAGATACAGTACAAATCAAAATCATTTCATGCTGCTTAAAACCTCTAGATGGAGAGCTCACAAGATGGCTCAGTAGGCAAAAGGACTTGATAGGCAACCTTGGGTTTCATGCCTGAAACCCACTGTAAAAGGAGAGACGAGAATAATTATTTTGATTAGTCAATAGACTTGCCAAACCCACACTTAAACCTGTAGAGCCTTCATTCTCCCCTGACACTCTAGAGCTTCTATATCTTTTCATAATTATGCAAATATGTAAGTACATTAATGTTATAACATTGATAAAAATATACTGGAATTTAAAAAATAAAGGAAAGAGAGAACCAACTCCAGAAAGCTGTCTTTCTCCACACACACGCTCACACACACACACACACACACACACACACGCTCACACACACACACACACACACATGCTCACACACACACACACACACATGCTCACACACACACACACACACACACACACGCACACAAATAAAATATTCTACAAATACTTTCTAAAACTATCAGATTGTAACGAAAATTTATCTCTATGGATTTTGAAAGGCTAATTTGGAACCAGTGAGCTGAAATCAGGGAGTTAAGCAGTTTAAGGACTGTGAGATCATACACTGCATTGGCTGAGTCTAAACAGCCCAGTGGTTAAACTGTTAATGTAGAATTCTTGACTGTGTATGACATCATCTACAATGGGTAAGAATTCAGAAGTTGAAAGGAGAGCAGTGCCCAAATTAAATGGAAATACAGCCCCATGATGTCAATCGCTACCCTTTTGTATATGTAATTTACCACCCAGAGATAACAGGGCCAGTGTGACTCTTTTATAATGTTCACTAAGTCAATGCTACTGAAAGTACTCATCTGCAAATGACTGTTTCTAACCGACAGCAGCATAAAGGGTTTCAGCCAGACCATCCATCAACTCACAACGTCCTTAGAGAAAGCTCGCTATTAGAAAAAGACTAAAAGGCCAGCCGAACTTTCCAGTCGTGCCGGTGACAGAGCTGTTAGCTGCTTTACCTACTGATGCAAGTTCTGTATGTTTTTACAAAGGCAGCAAAGGTCACCAGTGTTCAGGCCAACCTGGGGCTAGTGAGGTCCTTCATCATGTCAGTGCCGCCTCCACCATCCTCCCAATATGCACAATGTTGTCCTAAAGCTCCAGCCCTAACTCTGGCCTACATGGTCCTCCATGATTTGCCTCTGTCTGTCTGTGAAACTCCCCTCCCCCTCGTGCCTCAAATTCTAACCACCCTCATCAGGGTAGATTCTCCTTGAAGTAAGATGGCAATTAACACAGACTCTCTCAACCAGTCAACATGCAGAGAATAAGAGATTGTGGTGTTCCCCAGTCCTAAATAGCATCTACATATCACACTGATCTCCAGAAGGCTCAGGGATCTTTGGGAAAGAAAGGATGGGAAGATTATCAGAGCCAGGAGTGGTAGTTGACATCAAGAAAAGACCGTTTGTTTTTTTTCCAGGCACAAGGCAGCTATATATGTGAGCTCATGCCATTCAGTAAGCTCACTGCCACGAACTCCCATTCCTCTGACACACACACATTGTGACAAACTGCCCTGCCACATGTGTAGAGCAACAGGTCCAATCATGGGCCAAGACATCTAGAAACATGGGTCAACACCAAGGTCTTGTTGTTATAAGCTGTTTATATCAGGTGTGGGGTACAGTGATGGAAAGCCAGCATAGATGGAGACAACAGTCATGATCAAGGGGAAGACCATGGTTTTGTACATGTGTTTTTATGTAATGCTCACATACCCATTTCATAGGTTCATACTTTCTTATTTAAACATATTTAGCAAAATGCATAAGATGGCAGAGCGCCTATAATGGTTTTGTTTTATTTCCATTTTTGTCTTCATTATACTCATCTCACACACACACACACACACACACACACACACACACACACACACTATTAATGTATATATACTACTTTAGAGTGTATGTTCACATATGTATGTGCCTGTACATGTATGTGCACATGTGTGCATGTGTGTATGTCTATGCAAATGTGCATGTGCATACATGTGTGTGCACATGTGTATGTATGTGTGCATGTGTCTATGCACTCATGGCACAAATGTGGAAGCCCAAGAACACCTTATAGAAATAGTTAATTTTCTCCTTCCACCATGTGGGTTCCAGGGAGCAAATACAAGTCACAGGCTTGGCAGCCAGTACTTAACAGCTGAGCCATCTCAATGGCCCTTCAAGATACTTTTCTTTATAGGCACAGGTAATAGAACTGTTATCTTGCTTTCACAGTCAAGGATCGGAACACTTCAGAAGTTCAGTTAAAAGAAGAGATGTAGCCAACTGAGTGGAGATGGCACCATTGCTGCACATTATAGATTCAGGAAAAAAATGTGTATATATCCTATGAAATACAAAAACAGCATTTATACTCCCTAGAAGCTCATCCACACCAAAATTTTAATTTGATGGTCATAATTTACAAGAGCTCTTTTCAAATGAATACACAGCCAGGTTTTTAAGAGGTTTTAACTGTAAGCAGCTTACCTTCTTCAATGGGCTCATACTTATTGATGATCTCTACTGAATCAGAGTGATCGATCTCCATTTCATACTGCTCTTGGGTTAGAAACTCAATCAGACTGTTCTCAGAAAGAATTTTCCTATTTTCAGTATACGTGTTGAAAATCTCCGTGATTTCTTCTCTATGTACAATACACCGGTAAATGGCTCTAAACTCTTCAATGGTGATTCTTCCTTGGTTCTGTCTGTCATTTTCCTACTAAAAAAAATGACTGGTGGGATCACACTGGAAGAATGGAAAATACAAAGGAAGCGTCACAGTATTCATATATGAGATGGTGATTCATACAAGTTAAACTCATGCTGCATCCATCCTGAAGATAAAATGCATTAGCCTGTGGGGGGGGGGGGGGTGATACCAAAGTCTGTAAAGGTGAATCAGAGATCAAGGTTAAAGGTCAACATAGAGAGCACATAGGAAGGGCTGTGGAGGAAGATAAAGATTGTAAACTGCTTTTCAATTATCACCATGTGGTCCATGCCACTTCCGTTCCTTCCTCAGGCCAGGCCATGATCATGTGTTCACGATTCTTAGCCTGGATTATAAATGTCAGACACATTTAGTAGCACAGTGGACTGTGGAGGCTGCAGTCATTAAGAAGCACCTTGAAAAGAAGTCTCAGAAATTATTATAGGGTTCGATACAGAAACAAACCAGATGGGTTCTACCAAAAAAGGCTGGGTTCATCTGGCAGTTGTGAGAAAAGTATAGTTAAACCCTGTGAGATAAAAGGTAAGTGTGGAGAGCCTTTTGGAGTGCCACTTGGCAGGAATCTGACATTAGGGCATGACAAAGAAGTAAGTTCATGCAGGGACCTGACATTGGCCAAGGACTAGGAAGCACGAATCTGATTTTAGGGTAGAACAAAGAAGTAGGCTCAGATATCTTGATCAATGAGTTTATTTCTTATATTCTTGCCATTTTAAAGAGTACTTCACTGAGAGTATTCAAAATCTTTTCATTCACGTAAAAGTTTTAGATTTACCAATAGTTTCCATGGATTTAAAAAAATGAATATTTCAGTACATTTATTTGTGTGTGTATCTAGACATGTACATACCATTGCATACATGTGGGAATCAAAAGAGAACCCTTAACTAACCAGTACGCCCAGAGCTCGTGTCTCTAGCTGCATATGTAGCAGAAGAGGGCCTAGTTGGCCATCATTGGGAGGAGAGGCCCTTGGTCTTGCGAAGATCATATTCCCCAGTACAGGGGAATGCCAGGACCAGGAAGTGGGAGTGGGTGGGTTGGGGAGCAGGGCCGGGAAGGGTATAAGGGGCTTTGGGGATAGCATTTGAAATGTAAATGAAGGAAATAGCTAATAAAAATTTCCTTAAAAAAAAGAGTGGGTTCTTTTTCTCCACCTTGTGGGTCCTGTAGATTAAACTCAGATGATCAGTCTTGGTCTCAAGCTCCCTTACCCAGTGAGCCAACTTGAAGCCATCTAATGACAAACAGACCCATAACAAGGAGAGAAAATAAAGTCCCAAGCAGCTAACTGGTGGATTGAGCATCTCACACATAAAGTTCTCAGACAGAGTGAATGCAAATCTTGTCCCAGTGGATCACCAGCAAGTGAAGGGATAGAAAGGACTATTCCGTTGTCTTCTAGGGAATTTAAGAGGAAAGAACGTCTGTTCTGTTGAAGAAGGATCAATCAACAAGGTCAGAAGCCATAAGCAGGTCAACTAAGCACAATGACCTGGTTAAATGGGTCAAGGTTGTGGGCTTGTGAGTAGAAGTCCCTCTCCCCAGGTCCTAACTTCCAGTCAATCCCATAGTGCTACCAGTTTGTTCATCAAAAAATATTTGGTATTTTCCTAGTCAAAAAACGTTAGTGGTTGTCCATTGCCTACAAAAGATAAGTTAAATTCTAAGGTCTACCCTTTAAGAAGTCCACCATCAAGCCAGGTGTGTTGACTCGTGCCTACAATCTTAGCATTTGGGAGGTAGAGACAGGCAGATCAAGAGTTCAAGTTCATCCTTAGTTGCACAGGAGTCTGAGGCTTGCCTGGGCCACGTGAAACTGTTGAAAAGTAGGAGTAGAGAAGGGGAGGAGTCAATGAAGGCTTAAAAAACAAGGGGAGAGGAGAGGAGAGGAAAGTGTCCAGAGGAGATGGGGAGGGGAGATCAGGGGAGGGAAAGACAGGAGGATAAATGAAGACAAGGAAAGGAGAGGAAGAGAAAAGAGGAGACAAGAAAGAAACTTGCCTCCTTCTGGCCCCAAGCAGGTTTTCTCCCCAGCCCCTCCGTGGGCAGATCCTACTCCAGCCACGTTTGATTCCTTTCTATTCACCAAGCTCTCCTGCTGCACTGCATGCACACGACTTCTCATTCTTCTGTCTTTAAAGAATGCCACCTCCATCTCTTCTAGAGTCTTTCAGGTTCTCTGGGACATTCATCCCAGCCAACTCAAGAGTGAGTTCAGTATTCCTTTCTCTCCAGAGAAAGCGCCATCCTCCTTTCCCACAGTGAATACTTCCTAAGAGAGCTATGGATTTATCAAGGGTTGCTAATTACCTAGAGACTATAAAGTCTATGAAGACCTAAGTCCTGTAGTAACAAATTCTTAAAATTCAAAAGAATATAATTTCATACTTGACTAACAAGCAGAGGTATGATCGAAGACTAGGTATGGGTATTGAAGTCTCATGTAATACTGCTTATAAAATATTATAATGCTATAAATTAAAGACCATTAAAAGTCAAGGCAATAAATCTTTTTGTAAAAGTATAATAAAAAAACGTTTAATAAATTTTTGCTCAAGCCACGACTCTATAATTCATCTTGTAGAGAGAACTTCGGAACATATTGCCAAGATCATAAACTGAAATGTTTTTTACCTAAATTTGTAATAAAAAGTCACCTTGTAAGACAATAAATTTATGCCATAATCTATGTCAGCTCTTTAGGAAATCAATACATTTTGAATAATTCCTAACTCAACTTCATTCACTCCTTACAAAATGCACAGTTTGTACATGGAAAATTCGTAACTCTCTTATTTACGACTACAACAATCCTGTGGGATTAATATCCCCCATTTCACAGACTAAGAAATTTGCTTAGGAGATTTACAATTCGCAAAAACTGTGGCTAAGCCTAACATCTCTATACTTTGAGGCACTGCCAGATTTAATCACCAAGTCAGCATTGTTTCATTAGATTTACTTCAACAGGAAGTGAACTCATGGAGAAAGAAAACTTTTACCAAGTGGAGTTAAATGAGAGTGGTTGCTCTGGACTGGAAAGATGGTTCAATAGACAAAGCATTTCTCAGGAAAGTACGAGGACTGGAATTCAGATGGCCAGCACCCAGCCAGAAAGCTGGGAGGGTGTGACCAGCTATCTGTAATCCCAGCTCTCAGAAAGCAATGACACGGGGTTCTTCCAAGCAAGCTGCTTAGTCAACCTAGTAGAATCTGAAATCTCAGGGTCAGTGGAAGGATGCTGCCTTGGTAAATAAACTGGTAAATGATCAAGAAGATACCACTGTCAACCTCAGACTGCTACACACATGTACACACATGCAAACATGCGCACACACATACATGCTCTCAATACATACATGAATATGCCAAAAAAGACTTGAGTGCTCAAGATGATTAATCTGAAGACATTCACAAAAAGTCAGCCAGCCAATATACATCCCTTAAGTTTTTATTTAATCAATCTTTTTTATGTCAGTTTACCTAAGAAAATAAAGTATCAGAAAGCTGAGAACTGCCTTCATAGGTAAGTTTACCACAGTCACCACTACTGTTCCCAAAGCTCTCAGGGTCATGGGGTCATTGTTTAAAGGTTTTTTTTTTAACTGTATTCTAAGCGTATTCTGGCTCTAATTTTTAAAAGTTTTACATTTATATATTGCACGGGTGGGTATGTACTACAGCATATATGGAGGCCAGAGGACAACTTTAAAAAGTCAGTTCTCTGCTCCCACAACGAGGGTTCCAGAAAGAAAGTGCCCTCACCCAGTGTACCATTCCCACTGGCCCTTCTGCCCTTGAATTTTATAAACACTGTTGTCATAGGAACACCAAAACTATTTCACCTAAGAAAATAACCATTGGTCCTGCCCACGACTGAACAGTAGAATTTCCCATTGCTGACTCATTTCCACTCTTTGGTAACTGTTGACCATACTGTAAAGTACTTTCAGTGGGGTGGGCTCAGATCTTCTGTGTCTGAGAGAAGCTCCAAAGCAATATGAGGTTGTATAGATAATGACGACAACCGTTCACATCTCATGTGCTTTCTAAAATACTTCGCTGTCTCCACATTTATCGCAAGGAGAGTCTGTTAAATCAGGAAGAACATGACTTTCTCCCTCTTAGAAGATGCTATTAGGTAGAAAACTCTAGCTGTAAAATGTCTTGTTGGGGATAGAGGTGGGGGAACCTTTTGTGTTCAGATGTGAATTCCTAATGAGCTAGTTCCTCATCTCCAAAAACATTATTTGAAGGCCCACATCCCTAACTATCTAAATTGGCCAACCTAGCTTTTTTTTTTTTTTTTTTTTTGTCTAGTTCTCAAAAAGAAAGCTGTCAACTTTCTAGGACAAAGTTCAGCTGAAACCCTTGTCTTCTTGCTTTATTCATTGCCCTACCCTCTGACACTTAGTGAGATTGTCAAACCAGAATCCTTCATGCTCTTTAAACAAAGAAATCTCAATAGCATTTCTCCCTTGGAGTAAGTCAAATACAAGTATTTCTCCAAGTTGCTCATCCTTTTTTATATATTTATAATATAATGTATTCTACACCATTTAGTCACAGAGAGCAACAGGCCCTGACTCAAGGCTTCTGGGTCATGTACCTGGCCTTGTTTACTTCTTCTTCATGGTTGATCTTGATTTCATGTTCAATTTTTCCCCAGACAGAGCCAGAACCTCCAAATTCCCCAAAGGCACTGAGCATCACCGTTAGAGAGCTGAATACTGAATATTTCATCTGATATGTGTGGTCCCAGGATAAGCGGAGGAAAGCTGAGGTCTTTGCCTTTAGGCCTGGTCACCTCTGGAAGCCATTGGGCAGTTAAGCTGGGCCACTCTCGGGCCTGGACCACCATCGAAGCATGAAGCAGAGTGTTCTTTTCCCATATTTTGTACTCCTCATTGATCACCTACTCTTTCACCTTGTCATCAAAGGATGATTCCTTGTCAGCCATAGCATCAAATCAGATAAACCCGGAGGGCTTGGGCAATCCTGGGGATATGTGTTACAGGAGTGTTGGGGAGGCTACGGGTTGGTTAAGAGTTCTTTAAATTACATTGCTTGGGCAAAATTGGCATAAAACATTTATATACTTTGGTTCAGTGGGATGGCTCAGCAGGGAAAGAAGCTTGCCACCAAGCCTCACAACCTGAGCTCAATCCCCAGTACCCCCGTGGTGGAAGAAGAAAACTGACCCTCCTCTAGGTTGTTTTCTGACCTCCACATGCACACTGTAGCACATGTACACACACACACACACACACACACACACACACACACACACACAAACACAAACACATACGCATAATTGTAAATTTTTTTAAAGTTCACATGTTTTTATACACATACACATAACACTTTGATAAATTAGGAGATAACTATAAAACTAATAGAATATGATGAATATCATATATATGTTCTTCTGCCGTGTGTGTGTGTGTGAGAGAGAGAGAGAGGGGGGGGGGGAAGGGAGAGAGAGGGAGAGAGAGAGAACAGCTAATATAAGATCTATTCATCAATTCTGTGGCTGTAATGAAATTTCGCATACTACAGACAACCTCACATAAGCATACCTCAAGGACTTTTTCATATTGTAAACTGATACTCTACCCTTTGATAATACTAGCCTACTGCCTTCCATACTGGTCTCTCCTAACCAGCACTCCACCCTTTGCTCCTGTGAATTTGAAAATCACCTATTATTCTCATCAGTAAGATCATGGAGTATTTTATCCCTTTGTCTGGTTTCTTGGCACCTAGTTCCTCTTCTGGGTATTCATGCTATTGTGAGTTGGAGAATACCTTTCTTTTTCCACCTTTTTTTCTCTCTTTTTCTTTTTCTTTTTCTTTTTTTTCTTTTCCTTTTCCTTTTCCTTTTTTTTCTTTTCCTTTTTTCCTTTTCCTTTTCCTTTTCCTTTTCCTTTTTCTTTTTCTTTTTCCCATAGTAGTCCACATTACGGATATGGCATGGTTTCTTTACCCATTGCTACACTGATGAACAAACACCGTCGCTGCCTCCACGTCTTGGCTGTAAAGATAGACTGCATTAAGCACGGACACTCGGGGCAAACTCTTATTTTGTTTACAGACTTCTCAGGACCAGAGCTGTATCACAGAAGTCCTATGTTCAAGTCTTTTGGGTCTTCTCCATGACATTTTATACAATGTCTGCAGTGATTTACACACCTGTGAATCGTACACAGGATTTGTTTTTCTCCATATCCTTATGAATGTTTGCTATAATACACGCATACACATACGTCATTCCACTGGCTGTGACATGCCTCCTGTGCTTTTCTCTGCACTGCTGTAATGGCTAGTTTAGTTTTCAGATACCTGTTGGCTATTTGCATATTTTTTAGTAACTGCACACAGTCCCTTTGTTTATATTTGACTATTATTATCCTTTTTTTTCCTCTACTGCATTTTGGAACCTCTTTGTGTTTTGGATATTAGCCCCTTAGCAGATATGTAGTCTGTTACTATAGGTTGCTTTCTTGGTTTTCCACTTCCTTTGTTCTGCCAAAGCCATGAGTGTGATTCCATTATCCCTTTGAACTTTATTTCCTGTGTGTTTGTTCTAGAAACCAACAGGGGGACTGATGTGAAGAGGGTTTTTTCCTAGGTTGTCTTCAAGGACTTTTCTAGTTTGAGGTCTGACATTTGCATGTATAAAGTGATTTTAGTCTTGTTGGTGTGTGCCCTTAGAGTGCAGTCCTAAGCTTTGCATCTGGATGTGCACTCTGCTTCCCAGTGCTGCTCATTAGGGAGAATCTCCTGCTGCCCCCCATTGAGTGTGCATGGCATCCCTGCCATTGAGTGTGCATGGCATCCCCGCCATTGAGTGTGCATGGCATCCCCGCCATTGAGTGTGCATGGCATCCCTGCCATTGAGTGTGCATAGCATCCCTGCCATTGAGTGTGCATGGCATCCCTGCCATTGAGTGTGCATGGCATCCCTGCCATTGAGTGTGCATGGCATCCCTGCCATTGAGTGTGCATGGCATCCCTGCCATTGAGTGTGCATGGCATCCCCGCCATTGAGTGTACATGGCATCCCTGCCATTGAGTGTGCATGGCATCCCTGCCATTGAGTGTGCATGGCATCCCTGCCATTGAGTGTACATGGCATCCCTGCCATTGAGTGTGCATGGCATCCCTGCCATTGAGTGTACATGGCATCCCTGCCATTGAGTGTGCATAGCATCCCTGCCATTGAGTGTGCAGGGCATCCCTGCCATTGAGTGTGCATGGCATCCCTGCCATTGAGTGTGCATGGCATCCCTGCCATTGAGTGTGCATGGCATCCCTGCCATTGAGTGTGCATAGCATCCCTGCCATTGAGTGTGCATAGCATCCCTGCCGAAGATCACTGACTGCATAAGAATGGTTTATCTCGGGGGGGTCTCCACTTTGATTCCTTTGTTTATACACCTGTGTTATGTCCATCCTGTAGGCATAATGTTATTGTGTACTGTGTGAAGATTCAAATGCTGATTTTTGTCTCCCCTGTATTTGGTTGTAGTCCTTATTCAGAGAGTCTCCTATCTCAATCTGTTCAATCCCCAATTGTTCCCTGGTATGCCAATAAAGAGCACACAAGCCAATGACTGAGCAGGGGAGAGACTAGAGCTGGAATTCCTGCCGGCCAGGGGAGGGGCAGGAAAGAGAATTCAACCACAGAGAGAGTCCAGGAAACACACCTGGAGGAAAGAAAGCCATATAATGCTAGTATCTTGGGGATTTGAGCTGGGAGGTAACCAGATTAGAGGATTGGAATAGAGTAATAACTGCTCAGTTGTGCCCTTAAAGCTTGATAAATAAATATACTAGTGCAACTGGGTAAGAGGAAAACTGTAATACACTTCTTAAAAAGCTACTACCATTGTAGCATGCTATTATTTTGGTTGTTGCAACTTTTTTACTTTCACTTTTGAAACCAAATTATACTTTGAAAGCTTCTTCCAGCTTTGCACTTTCTTAAGATTATGTTGGCTATACAAGGTCTTCTTTGGCTCAATAAGAATTAAATCTTTTTCTTACTTTTATCGGGGAAAAAAACAAAAGAGAAAGGAGAGAGAGAGAGAGAGAGAGAGAGAGAGAGAGAGAGAGAGAGAGAGAGATCTGTAGATTACTTTTGTCAAGATGAACATGTTTACACAAAGTATTTTTCGAATTATTCCTGTATTTTAAACTTTCTTTTGATGATGTTGCTAGTCTTCATTGTAAGTATTTTATCTCCTAGGCTAAACCTATTCCTAGGTACTTGATTCATTTTGATATTAATGGGGAAAAAATGTTTTTTGGTTTCTTCTGGAGCCATTCCTTGCTGGTGAGTAGAAATGCAGTAGTTTATGTACATGATGCTGTGTCTTGCCACTTTGCTGTATTTATTAGTGCTGGCTGATTTTTTTTTTTAACAAAGTCCTCCATGATTTTCCATGTAAAATCACCTGTGACCAGAGACCATTTTACTTCTGCTATTGCAATTCAAATCTGTTTTATTTCTCCATCTTAACAGGCACATTCCGCGGCTAGCACAGTGTTTCCTACCCTATAGGGTGATTAGGATAGTTGGGGTGGGAACCTTTGCTTGCCCCAGCTCACAGAGGAAAGTCTAAAGAGTTTGAGGTTGTTCATTTGTTTGGACTTGGTTCAGTTTCAATTTTCAGTGTTTCATTTGTTTCTGGGTTTTATGGTTTTTTCAGTTACTTTTGATTTGGAGGATTTTTTTTTTCCTGGTGGCAGTGGCAGGGTTTTTTCGTTTGTTTGTTTGTTTGTTTGGTTGGTTGGTTGGTTGGTTTTTTTTGGTGTTTGTTTGCTTGGTTTTGTCTTAAGATTATTTCTTTTTATACAGTTTCCTTGAAAGTCATGCATGTGTGCATGTTCCTGTGTATGTGAGTGAATTCGTATGTATCATCAGTACATAACACACATGTGTGCATGGAGACAGGGGTCAGCGTTAGGTGTCAGAGGTCAACATTAGGTGTCAGAGGTCAACATTAGGTGTTGCTCTCAGTCACTTTCCCTCATTGTTTTGGAGACACGGTATCTCATGAACCAGGAACTCAATGGCTGACTAAATTACTTAGTATTTAGTCAGGATCTTCCTCTCTCCACCTCCCCAAAGTTCGTTTTACAAGCATGTGTTACTGTCAGGGTCCATGATTCACTGAAGAATGATACCCCAGACTCAAACAGTACGTATACACAAAGCGGTTTATTCTGCAGAAGTCCTGCATGCTGTAGTCTGCCCATTACCAGAATAGAGAGACAACCAAGTGGGCTTGCAGGCCTGATTTAAAGCATGTTAGGGAATTCCAGAGTAGGTGACTTCTATGTAAATCTGTTGGGTCCATCTCTATGGACATTCAATTACCGGGGTATGCGGGGACTGGAAACTTGCTGGGGAGGTCTGGAAACTGTTTGTGATCCATTGTCTTGGCTCAGGCCAGGTGACAGGGCATCTTCTGAGGCCTGTGGAATTGCTCATTTCTTGGTATCAGAGATTTAGGCCTAGTTTCCTTAACTGCCAATTTGAAGCCTGTCATGGAATGAGCCTAGCCTTCCCATTACAATACCTGGTTTTTTCCAAGAATACTAAGGATTCAAAACCAGGTCCCTCAAGTCAAGCACTTTGCCTACTAAACCATCTCCCCAGCTCTGACGCTCTAGTTTGTTAATTGAAAAAAGAAGACTTGAGGGTTTGAAGGTTATCGTGCAATTTCATTTTATCCTTCATTTTCTTGATGTGGTGAGTAGAAATGCTTTCTGTGTATTGAGCCTTCCTTGCATCTGAGTGACAGCTCCCATTTGGCCATAGCGTACGTAGAATCCTCCTTGAAAGTTGATGCAGTTGGCTTGCTGAGGAAGTTTGTGTCTGTGTTCACCAAACATACTAGCTTATAGTTAGCTGTTCTGAGGTGTTCGTGCTCAGCTTTGATATCAGGATTTTGCTGCGGTTATAAAATAGCATTATAATCTTTTTTTTTCAGTTTTACTAGAAGTATTTTAAAAGGATGAGTCTTGATTCCTCACATAAATAATCTTCACCTAAGTCATTGGTCCTAGGCTTTGCTTTATTGATTATTTCACTTAATAACTTGGTATTACTATTATTATTATTATTAGTTTCAAGTTTTCTACTTCTTTTTCATTTAGTTTTCATAGACTCTGTGTGTTCAACAAGTCAGCCAATCTGCTGCTCTCTGGCGGGCCATATTCCGTCATGATGTTCTTTAATTCTGTGGGGTCAGTTTTAATGTCTCCTCTTTCCCTTACAAATTTATTCATTTGAGCCTTCTCTCTCTTTCTCTGCCTTGATGATGCTTTTGTTTGTCTATTGTTTCATTAGTTACTGTGATTACTGTTTATTTTATTTTTTCTAAAGCAGGTGACATGTAGGTCAGACCAATACCAAACCCAATGCATAGCTGAAACTCACCTTGAACTTGTCATCTGCCCCCTTGCACCCCCAAATGCTAGGATTACAAGTGTATTTTCCTACAACAGCTGTTATGCCAACCACCACTATTCTGTTCCTTTGAGCTTTCCTCTGGTCTCATGTCATCAAAATAAAACACTACCATTCACTTTTTACATTTAATCCTAGTTCAGATAGCCTTAATTTTGACCTTTATCCCAGATCTGGTGTGACCGTTTCTATATACTCAGGAAATTTTTCCAAGCCAATGTCCTGGTATTATTTCAAAATTTAATAGTCATTAGTTTACTCTGTTCTTAAGATACTGGTTTTCTGCATGTATTTTTCAATACATATTTAGGTTCATGTATATGTATCTGAGTGTGTGTGTTCCACGTTCTTAAAGGAGATGGGCCAGGTGAGAAGAAGGAATTAGGTTCCTTGGAACTAGTCACAGGCTGTTGTGAGACACCCCATGCATGCTAGGAACTACACACAGGTCCTCAACAAGAGCAGTCAGTGCTCTTAACCTTGGGCCATCTCTCCAGCCCCATGTGTAGTTTCTAAAATACTCAAGTATCTACTAATGTCTACTTATACTGGAGTAAATCCTTCATAGAGTGGAACAGGCAGGGAAAGGGTTTCATCTCACCTTAAAAATATGTTTCACATGAGCAAAGTGGCATGGGAAATCAAGTTTCTCAAGCAGTTTGTGAGTAATTTCAACGTTGATTTTTCCACCTCTAAAATCATCCTGAACCTTTGACAAAAACCATGTATGAAGCACGGGAAGTTAAGGAAATTCTCGAAGTCACTCACTGAGGGATTTAAAATTCTTAGAGAAATAATTTGTCTGCAGTTTTAATGGATCATCTATCCTGTGCTCAGACAGTTGTAAATAAGCACTATTTACAATAAAATAACAGCTTTTCAGCCATAGGAAAGGTGTGGAAGATATAAAAAGATATAACTCAGTTAAAATGCAGGATGGTTTCTTAAAATGGGAGTAAAAAGTTAGCACTTGAGAAATTCATTATTCCATTACTACACACTGTTGGTCTGAGAGCCTGAGCCTGAGAGTTACTGAACTCCAAGATTCTCTCCCCGACCTGACCTCCCTCATCAAGAAAGATGAGAAAATCAACAGTCAATCTTACAGAAGTCAGAGCACTGGATATATTCATAAAACATTATTAAACATAGGCTACTGTGTGTTCAATAGCAACTATGACTGGTTAAATTACTAGGCAAGTCAAATGTCCTACAGGAGAAAGCTGCTCCAATCTCTGCTCCATCTTACATTGTTAAAACTAATGAGTAAGTCTCAACCTTACTGACTATGGCTCAATACGAAAAAATGCATTTTCTTATCCTAACAATAATGATGGTAGAATATAATAGAAGCTAAGAAAACCCAGGAAGCTCAGAGCTGTGGAAATAAGTAGAAGGCTCACACTTAAATGGCAGACACTTGAATTCGTGACTCTGTGAAGAGACTGAGAGACAGTGAAGAGAGGGAACCAAGCAAGAGAGGGAACGAGGCAGAGAGAGACCTTCAGGATGGATATCTTGCTTCTGCGAGCTCATGAAGTTGGCTTTCCATGATTTCATGATCTGGGCCGCTTGTCCTCCCATAGAGGGCTCTTCGTCTAAGGTGTCACTTGTCTTAGAAGTAACACTGTCTTTTTGTGACCGTCATCAGCTGTTCTCGCTGCTACCGCTTTTCTAGGGAAAAGGCAGAGAACACATAGCCTGTTGCCTTTGCTCTTGTAGATCAATGTGCACTCAAAAAGTGCACACACATAACACAAAGAGAGGGTGGTGGGGGGGACATGAAAGATGTGGTCCCTGCCTAAAATATTTGACTTCTTATGTTATGAGAATTTCTAATCCCACTGGCATTTTCAATAAACTCTATTTGTGTCTCTGTGTATGTGTGTGTGTGTGTGTGTGTGTGTGTGTGTGTGTGTGCGCGCACGCGCACATGCACATGAGCTCACACTTTTTGTAACGTGTGCACTGAGATCAGAGGACAACTTGCAGGAGACATATCTCTCCTTCCATCCTGTGGGTTTTGGGAACCATACTCTTTCTCAAGCTCGGTGGCCGGGCTGAGCTATTTCTCAGCCTTCATTGTATCTCATTTTGTGTTTCCTATTTTGTTTCTAACCCTCAAGTCTTTCATCACAATGTTTACCCCCAGGGTGGGGCAGCTATTCTAAGGGCCTGAGTGGAAATCAGTACCATATGACAGTTGAAGAGACCACATGCTAGCCAAAGCTGAGTCCAAACCCCAGGGAACATCTCTAGACTGCCAACATCATATAACAGACACAGAGAAAACATACCACTTTCGAAGAAAACTTGTCCAGAAGCTAAGTTCTTAAAACCTTCACAGTTGGCATGGCTTGCCAGCTGAACTCCACACTGTCAGGTTACTATCATTTTCTTCTTTGGTTTTGAGTACTCATTGTGACGTCATTAGAAGTTCCACACTTCTCTGTGACGTCACCAGGATCTGCAGAGCTTGACTGACTGCCCTTCTTCATAGACCAGCATACTGCTCTAAAGCTTGAATGAGTAACACCTTGAATGGGCAAGGTATCCCATGGACCGTTTTCTCACCCTGTGAGCACCCTTCATTTCAGAAGCTTTGCTTCTGCTGCCACTGGCCATGTCACTCAGCGTCTTGAGTAGGAAAGAGAAAGAGAAAGTCATCCACAGGCTCTTAGTCCAGGCTCCTCCTGGGGAATTTGTGAATGCCTTTGACGATCTCTGTCTGCTTATCCGAGATGAAAAGCTTATGCACCATCAGGGTGAGTGCGCAGGCCATCAGCACTGCCAAAAATACTGTGTCCCACTCTGCATCGACGGCAACCCAGTCCTCCTGTCTCACCACAATGTGATGGGTGACTTCCGCTTCTTTGACTACCAGAGCAAACTTTCTTTCAGGTTTGACCTACTCCAGAATCAACTGAGGGATATCCAAAGTCACGGAATCATTCGGAATGAGACCGAGTACCTAAGATCCGTTGTTATGTGTGCCTTAAAACTCTATGTGAATGATCACTACCCAAATGGAAATTGCAATGTGCTGAGAAAAACAGTCAAAAGCAAAGAATTCTTAATAGCTTGCATTGAAGACCACAGCTATGACAATGGAGAGTGTTGGAACGGTCTTTGGAAGTCTAAGTGGATCTTCCAGGTAAACCCGTTTCTAACCCAAGTCACAGGGAGAATTTTTGTGCAAGCTCACTTCTTTAGGTGTGTCAACCTTCATATTGAAGTCTCCAAGGACCTAAAGGAGAGCTTGGAGGTGGTCAATCAAGCCCAGTTGGCTCTCAGTTTCGCAAGGCTTGTGGAAGAACAAGAGAATAAGTTTCAAGCTGCTGTCATAGAAGAACTACAGGAGTTGTCTAACGAAGCCCTGAGAAAAATATTACGGAGGGATCTTCCAGTGACACGCACTTTGATTGACTGGCAACGGATCCTCTCTGACTTGAATCTGGTGATGTACCCCAAGTTAGGGTATGTTATTTACTCAAGAAGTGTGTTGTGCAACTGGATAATATAAAAGGTTGCTGCTCCTGGTTATCGGCTCAAGCTAAAGTGTTTTCTGGGGAGTAAGTGCTTGGATAGAGTTGGGAAGCTCCTGGACTCGTAATAAGCCTTTCTTTAGTCCTGTGCCAGTTTGAAAAGGGGGAAGAATAAGAAATCGTGTTATACAGTCAGTATTCACCAACACAGCAAAAAGGGTAAATACATTTCATAACGTTAACTGTCACAAACTCAGAGGTTTTTATTAGAGCCTAAAATAATTTACGAGGTGGCCATGATTAAGTCTATATGACTCCTGTATATGTTTCTGTGTTTGTGTGCCTGTGTGTAGGTGTGTGTGGGTGTGGGCGCACGTGCACCAGTGTGTGCTTGGTTGTGTCTGTGTCTGTGTCTGTGTCTATGTTGGTGTGGGAGTATGTCTGTGTATGTGTGTGTGTGTCTCTGTGTCTCTCTGTGCACCTGTGTGCCTGTGGACTTGTCTGTGTGTGAATTCAGCCTCTCTCTGGAACTGAGTAGGTGTGCACATCGCTCTGCAAATGCTACTTCACATTACTCTTCAGTTTGAGATCAACAAGAATTGGGTGAACCTTAACAAATAACACTGGGTTTGGATATTCTATGAAACCAGCGCATATCAAATCTTCCAGTCAGGATGTTAGAGAGGTGTCTTGGGAGTTAGAGCACTGGCTGTTCTTCCATAGGAGGTTCGTTCAGTTCTCAGCACCCACATAGTGGCTCACAGTTGCCTGTAACTCCAGTCCCAGAGCTCCTTGGGCTACATAGTGCACAGCACTGCCTACACATGCAAGCAAAACACTCAGACACATAAAATAAAACTGAAGGGAATTAGTAAAATTGCTTCCACCCCTCTCCTGCTCCCTTCCCATGCCCCTCCTAAGGAGGGTATAGAATAGCTATGCATCTCTGAACTTCTAGAATAGCAGGGTCTAGAAACCTTGTGTAGCTTAGCCAACAAAGTTGTTACTGTAAACCTGTGTAATGCCCACTTCATAGCAAACTCCATACTAAATATTTTACAAACAATAGTTCGTTATCTGTCTGGTTCTAGTATTACCCCCCATTTTACATGAATAAAATGTAAAAGGTTTCAAGTTGCTCGAATCATCAAGACATACAACATCTTAATGTGTTCAGGATGCCACAGTAAAAATACTGAGGGGTGTGGGTCTATGAGATGGCCTGGCGTGTAAAGTTCCCCGCTACCATATCTAAACCTGAGCTCCAACAAGGATACACGCGGTGGAAAAAATCAACACCCACAAGTTGTCCTCTGACCTCCAATGGAACTCCTATCCCCAATTCCATTCACACAACATGAAATAAAATACAAAACAAAACCAAACAAACAAAAAGACATTACCATGAAATGAGTAGCTAGTACTAGAAAATTAGCACTCACCAGACCGAAGCTGGAAAATTCAAGATCAAGAGGCAAGCTGAGACAACGCCTGCTTCCTCGTGGGCAGTGATCCTTTTTATACAGCACACCTTGGAAGGAAACAAGCTCTTCAGAATCTTTTTTTATAAGGATGCTAATCCTGTTCATAAAATCTATACACACTCATGATCCCCTGGAGGCCTCTGAGGCCACCGGCCTTAGGGACATTTCAGACTAGCATGCACAGTGACTGGTGTAGATGACTAAAGATCATACTCCATGGATCGGCTCTCTGGGGAGGCTTGTTAAATCATCACGTGATGCTTTGAGCATGGGATGAGAAGATCCTCTCCCGCGGTCAAGGCCCAGTTTTGAATACTTAGTTTGAAACTGATGCCACTATTTGGGGTAGTTTCTAGAAACTTCTAGAGATTGGGCCTAGTCTGAAGGAGCAGGTCACTGGGGACATGCCTTTAAAGGTTAAAACTGTCATCTAGTTCCTTTTTGCTTGATGTCTACATGAGATGACAGTCCCTCTGCCGCGTGCACCCATCCATCATGATGTCTGTCCAGACACCAACAGCCCCATCACCACGGACGGTGCCCTCCCTCTGAAGCCGTGAACCAAGGGAAAACCTTCCTCTACTGTGTTGTTTCTGCCTGGCATTTGATCACTGCAATGAGAAAACCAAGTCGCGCCCAGGAGTGGTGGGCTCTGCTGAACAGTTCTGTGGGCAACCCAGCACAGAGAGATGGCCCAGAGGAGAGATCTGCTGCTGCCCAGCGCGCATCCTGGATGCAATCACCCGCTGCTATTACAGTGAATTCCTCCTGAAATGGAGAACGAGATTACGGGGAAGGAGACAGTAGGCCCCATTCTCCAATCCTGACTGATCTGAAAAGAAAAGTGCTTCAGATCTTGAGTCCATGCACCCGGAAAAAAAGAGCCGGCTCTGACTGGTCCACATTGGGGCAGACAAGAGCCCGTACAGGAATTTCTAAACTGCATATCTTCCCCAGCTATTGGTGATTTGTTATTTATTATTTCCATCTGTGTGCAGTGGTGTTTACATGTTTGTGCTTGTGCGAGTGGGGGATGGTATTCCCGTGCGTGCAGAAGCGGCATGTCCGTGTTGGGTGACCTCTGAGAGTATCTCATTGTACCCTCAGCCCCAGAATATGGCTAGACTGGCTAAGTTCCCATGATCCTCCTGTCCCCACACAGCACTTACAGATGGGTGGCCATGCCAGCTTCTTTTCCTCAGGTGCTGGGAATTTAAACTCCTGTCCCCATGCTTGCTCAGCAAGCACTTTACCTGCTGAGCCATCTCCTCACCCCTGACTCTTTCGTTTGATTTGAGAATTCTCTGTGTATGTCTTCAAAAATACACAGTTTTGGAGCCCATCCAGAAACAGAAATTCATTCTCCCCTCTCCCCTCTCCCCTCTCCCCTCTCCCCTCTCCCCTCTCCCCTCATGTTAGGTATTGACCCTGAGACCACTTGCCCTCTATTACTGAGCTACAGGCCCCAGCCTAGGATATCTACATTTTAAAACAAATATCAGAAGTATCTTTGATACAAAGTCTACCAATCTAAACCACATTTTAGGAAATACTGAGGTAATCTTAAACAGCATGCCTAATTTCTGTTTATTTACAAATCACTTCTCAGAAAACACATTGCCCAGTAAAAGCCATCTCTTCTACTCACTACATATGAACCAAAGCCAGGATTTCATCTGTTATGTTTAAGAAAGGAAGGAAGGAAGGGAGGGAGGGAGGGAGGGAGGGAGGGAGGGAGGGAGAGAGAGAGAGAGAGAGAGAGAGAGAGAGAGAGAGAGAGAGAGAGAGAGAGAGAAAGAGAAAGTCTTTAAATAAAACAGAAAATAAGGTTGTTCTCCTGAACTGAAATGAAGCTATCAGATAACCCCTTTAATAAAAACAGGATGTAGTTTATGGTTCAGGTGACTTTCTAGATCATTCCAGAGCAGGACCCAAGTGTTTATGGGGAAATTACAGACACATTTAGCTTCCCATCTATAGTATTACTTTTCCTGCTACTGGGATAAAACGCCCAGACAAAAGCAAATTACAGACGGAGAGGGTTTATTGTGTCTGTCAGAGTGTGATCCATCATGGCAGGCAGTGCTGGTGGCGGGAGCTGGTCCTCTTGCAGCCACTGTCAGAAAGGAAAGGACAGTGAGGCCCCATGCTCAGCTAAGCCTCTTTGCACACCATCCGAATCCACCCCAAGGACTGGGACCTTCAGGATGGGTCTTCACACCTATCCTGCCAGTCCCTCCCAGGCCTTCCCAGAGGTTTTCCTAGTCTAGATAACTCCTCACTGGTGAGCCCAGGGCCTGCCTTTCTAGTGGAGCCTAGACCTGGTGAAGTTGATGATCGGTACAAACCATCCCACACCCTTAACATTCAGCCTGGACAATAATATTACTACCTGCATTTGTAATCCCAGCATTCACAAGGCTCAGACAGGAAAATCACAAATTCAAGTCCAGTCTGGCCTAAATGAAGTCAAAAGCAAACCAAAAACCATTAAATACAAAAATATTGATATTTCCAAATATCTGTCACATGCAGGAAGTTCTTCAGATGTAAAATGTTGATCTATTTTTCTCCATCCAATTATGCAGTTTTCAAAATTATGGATATATGCAATAAAAATTTATAATTGATACTCTTTTACATAATGCATGTATCATAAACACTGTCCCATATCATTCAAAATTTCTTGGGCATATAAATTTAATTATTTACATGTTATTCATATTATAAATGTACCATAACAAGACAGCCATTCTTTCTTCATATATAATTAAAATTTTTAGAATTTCTTCTGCTATGAGTTATCCTAAAATGAGTATATATATTCTCCATTCCTTGGGTTATTTCCTTCAAGACTAATTACCCAAAGTTTCATATTAAAAAGACACAAGGGCACTAATGCTTACGCTGCAGATTTACAAAGGCCCTGCAGACACATTCTTAGCAAATCTGTAATCCCTCAGTGACACTGAGAAAGTACGGAGCTGGGCCTAATGGAGCACACCGATGATCCTAACACTTGGAAACTGGAAACAGGAGGATCCGGTGTTCAGGGTCAGCCTCGGCTCTAGAGTGAAATTGAGACCAACCTGGGCTACATGATCTCTATCTCACAAGAACAAAAAGAAAGGAAGAAAGCAAAGAGGAAGGGGGAGGGAGGGAGGGTGAGAGGGAGGGAGGGAGGGTCTAAGCAACCACAGAGGTTTTCATAAGCAATATTGAGTATTTAAAGCAATATGGTGTAAAACTAAAATGTATGTAGCCTTTGCCACATCAACACCAACTGCATTTCCTCGTGGAAAATTTCTATGTTAAGGTGTCCGGCGTGGACAGGGGACTGCAGTTACTAACGCTCGTTTCCACCTTTCCTAAGGAATCGTCAGGTTTGGGGTTTCTATCTCTGTGCTTCTCTTATTCCTTTCTTTGCCAACTTATTAATGAAGCTTGTGACTTCCCACTTAATGAGTTCTCTAATTGGCCTACTTTAATTTCTTGTTCTGCGAAGCTCTTCTCAATTAGCTTTCATAAACCTCTGCTGATTACCTGCTGATTTACTCACAATCTTGATTAAACACCTCTTTGTAACATTTACTGACTGGGGAGGACATTCCAAATCTGCTTAGCCTTCAGGGTCTGAGATCTCAGCAACTTTATCACTCCACAGACCACACTGGCTTCGCTGGGCTTCCAGCATCTTTTCCAGGAAGCCAGGCCTGGCCACCCTTCCAGCACAGTCTCTCCAACCCTAGATTCTGGCAAAATGCACTTCTAATTAATCATGGGACCTGTTTGCCTTAATCTGGGTGTCCATATTTCCCTGATTTTCTTAAGAAGAATCTTTCGTGTATCAGCTGAAATCTATGAGGCGGTGTGTCAGGACACCCGAGTTCGAGTCTTTATTCTAACGATTACTACTTTTGCACGACTTCACCATTACCAAGTTTGTCCATCCCATGCAACACTAGAATGAGGCACTTCTCCAGCTGCAAGCCTGGGGCATCTGCGGACCGTTGGGTGAGCCATAAATGGTTGATAAGCAAAAATCCAAAGCAAAGAGAATGCTCAAGCTCTACCTTCCAGGAATCTGACTTTCTGATATCTTTATCCCAAGCACAGCCTAGAATTTTCAAAATCTTCCATGCCAGGTACATTCTCCTGATGTCTTGATCATCACCAAGTGTTCATGGATTCCTTAAGGAGGCTTGCCTACTGACAAGATGTCTCTCTTAACTGTGCACCTCAACACAAATTATGACACACTGGTAAAAGGTATGATTAAAAAAAAAAACCATAGGGACAAACATGTGGGACCTTAAAGAGAGGTAACAAAACATGAAACATGAAAGAATTCGGGTCTTCAGGTCTGGCTGAAGGGGAGGCTAAAGAGCCAAGTCTCTACACTGGGTCCTCATGATGATAATAATGAAGGAATAATGACACTCCAGCAGCAGTCAGTCGGGGAAAAGGAAGCTGACAAAGAATTCCTTCAGATATTTATTGAGGAAAAAAAGGTCATTTGATAGAAATGGTATAATATGTTAAAAACCACCAAATTGGCGCCTTAAAAGGCTTCATTGACAATGAGAGAGGGAGACAGAAGGCTAAGGAGGGAGAAAGGCACCCTGAGAGGGTGGCAGGAGAGAGGCCAGAGGAGCCATGTCGGTGGCAATCCCCTGAGAAATCTCAAGAGTGAAGGGAATGTCAGACTTTTATTAAGATGTTGGGGAGGCCAGCAGGAAGTCGCGGACAGCTTGATTTGTTTCAACATAGCGCGTGACAAGAGCGGCGAGTAACCAGGTACTGGTTAGGACCATAAATTGGAAGCTCTTGTTGGGCCACAGCTCCAGGCCCTAGAGGCCCGGTCCTCTATCCCAGGAAGAGCTGCAGGGAAGTGTGGCCTGATCTCTTCAAGCCGCTTCTGTCTTAAGGGGTAGGTGCACTGACTGTACATACACACACACACACACACACACACACACACACACACACACACACGCACACGCACGCGCACGCACACGCACACGCGCGCATATAAACACATAAGCACGTGCCTTGTTGTGGTACATTTAAAAGTGTTTTTGACAGCTTTCTAGGTAATTTTTTTGTACATATATTTCATTTTACCTCTGCTAAAAAAAACAGTATGCTCTTCTAGGTTATAAATACAACATTCCTGAATTAATTTTGTTACATAAATTTAACTCTCAACATACTGTTATTATCTCCCTAGCCATGTTCACTCTTATTTTAGAAGGTGTAAAGCCCTCTTTAGAATGCTGTGTCCATGCTGTATTCTCATAGGAATGAAGAGTTTATAGTATGGATGAGATTTGATCATTGGACAGATTGGGTTTTTCCATTCCCGGAATGTGATCTTTGATACTTGGGTGTCCTCTGCTTCAGGGACAGTGGTGGTCTGAGTGTCTTTACTGGTGAGTTTGTAACACTGTTACCATAGAGTTGGGAGTGCCTAGGACCTCAAGCACACAACCATGAGACTGATGTGAGCACCGCAGGTAGATGTGGAAGTCCTAGAGTGTCATCACAGATATCCCCCTGCAGCTGACAAGTATGGTGAGGGTATGAGAATGTCATTGTTGTGGAATGTCATTGCTAAAGAAGGGGAAATACTATGATCACTATGTGCTTTTAGCAAATTTGCCAAACAGTATCCCAGTGTTTCTTTAAAAAAAAAAATGTGGTGTGTGGGTGTGTGGGTGTGTGGGTGCATGTATGTGAACCTGGCACAGATGTCTCCATAGGAGCCCAAAGAGGGTACCAGAGCTGGATTTGGAGTTATAGGCAGCTATGGGTCCTGGGAACTGAGCTCCAGTGCTCTGCAATAGCAGCAACCCTCTAAATCCCTAGGCCCTTGCTCCAGGTCCCCAGCCCCTGATATTTTTTAATAAATATTTCCTATACTCACTTTCTCAATTATTTCCTCATCCATTCTTAATATCATTACGTGTACTACATCTGAGAAGAAAGTGAGTGAGCTATGAGAAGTAGGGAGGAAATAGATGCATGGTTAAATTAAAGAAGAGAAGCCAGGACACAGCCCAAAACTAAGGTCCTGAAAACGGAGCAAGGCAGACAGCGGTGTGAGGTGGGAATCAGAGAAAAGTGCACGGTGTGATGACTGGAGTTCCATCGTTAACGCCCGAGGAAAAGCTCTGTGTGGTACATTCCTACAATCTCAGTACTGAGGAGGCACAGAAAGGAAGAGCCCGTGGGGGCTGCTGGCCTGCTGGTCTACCCAAACCACTGAGCCCCTTCCTCAGTGAGAGCCCTGTATCAAATCAAAATGAGATGGAGGGCTTGCATGATGTCTCAGTGGGTAAAACCCAACAACCTGAGCTTAATCCCCAGAACACAGATGCACACAAAAGCACACAAGCGTACACACACATACATAAACACACACTGATACATATACTCATACACACACACAGGCTCACACACACTCACACACATATACATATTCACACACACAGAAACAAATACACACACATACAATCACACACATGCACACTCACACACACACATACACATAGACACACACTCACACATAAACACACTCATACACACATACACTCACACAGGTGCATACACACACATAGACACATGCACACATACACTCACACAGGTGCACACATACATACATACACACACACACACACACACACACACACCAGAATAAACATAGAAGAAAAATAAAAAGCAAGCATGGCTTTCCTTATTCAGTAGCAGCAGGAACTTGAGATGAACCGAACTGCCCCTGTCCCACCACACACACTGTCCCCAGTCTTTCCTCCGACATCATCTCTGACTCACACCAGGAGAGAGAAGTCTGCAGCCAGAGAGCAGAAGCTGAGGGAAGGTAAAGACAAAGATGCCGCTCACATGCCTGACACGGAAGTCCTCCGGGAAGGAATTGCTCCACCCTGTCTCTGCTTGAAGTGAAGCAGGCTGCATGTGCCGGTGCTGCTCCCAGGCCATTGACTAGAAGATGCTAAGGGACAGACACCAGGAGTGTGCAGCCCTAACGGGTAAACGCCCAAATTCTGGGATTTCTCCGCAGGCCCAGAGATTCTGAAAGTCTAATCATGAAGATCTAGCATAGCTTCATTTGAGGCTCACTCAAAATTAGAACAAGCTTCCTTTCTCAGAGGTGCTCCAGAGAGCCACGGGTGTGTTTCCCCCGTGTCCAGTCTCCCACACTATCACCTTCAACTCCGCTCATATCTATCTGGATACCGCTCTTCCGTCCCTAACGGCAAAGAAAATTAGCTAAGAGAAGCTGCTAAACTATTCATTTTTTTAATTTCTACTTGTGACAGTTCAATGAATATGTCAGGAGCAGCAAAGCCACAAAGATAAAATCCATTTCTTGTTTTAACCAAGTGCTGCACTGGAAGAAATTAACTGTAACTTTATTAGTCAGATTCCCCACCCCCACCCCAGGAAATGAGAGTGGCCGGGAAAGGGGTTAACACTTTTCAGTGGGTATTGGAGATGCTTTGCTGTCCTTTACTACAAATCACACACTCCCCAGGGGCCCTGGAGTTTCCAAACAAAGAACAGAAACCCTGAGACTTAGTATTACATAACAAATTTATAACCAACCCAAGAATGTGACTGCAGAATATCGCTCTCCTCTGCCGTTCTTTCATAGCAGCTGGAAAATATTACAGGCACTACGGTAGCCAAACTCAAGATATATCCATGAATGTTTTAAAGTGTACAACTGAAATGTAGCCCTGAGGGTCTGAGCCAGGAGGCATTTGGAAATAATGAAGCAGCGAAGATGTTTTATGGAGTCAGCAGAACCCAAGAGATTTCCTCCCAGATTCTACAGTTAGATGCCTAAATCCAGAGTTAGGAAACTATCTGGTGTCCTGGTTATGTGTTTCTATTGTCGTGACAAACACTATGACCAGCAGCTTGAGGGGAGATGGTTTATTTCGTCATATTGGTCACAGTTCTTCACTGAGGGAACTCAGGGCAGAAACTCAAGCAGGAACCTGAGGCAGGAACTGAAGCAGAGGCCATGGAGGTGAACCTCACAGCTTCCTCAGTCTGCTTTCTTACACAGCTCAGGACCACTACCCAGGTGTGATGTCACCTGTAGTAAAGTGGGCCCTTGCACATCAACCAATAATCAAGAAAATGTCCCACTGGATTACACATAGACTAATCTAGTGAGGGCATTTGTCAACTGAGACTCTCTCTTCCCTGTTGATCAACATTGAACAAAAACAAAAACAAAACAAACAAACAAAAAACAAAAAACAAAAAAAAAGGCTGTCAAAATTCCTCTCTATCTTTCTAGAAATGCAGTGAGGAAAATCCTAAAGTAATTTGTACAGTAAACAGTTCCCTAAGGCATCATGGGACATCTGAAGCTGAGCCATCAGTAAAGCAGGGTAGAATCCTTGACTCACAGTACTCTGCATCACTGGACTTAGAACATATAGAAATTATTTTCTATCAATGTTTCTACCTGTTGTAGTCCTGAAAATGTCCATGTACTAGGAATTATGGATCTTGGAAAGCAATTTAGGCAATGGTCCATGTTCGTCTTTCTGTTAAAGTATTTTCGAGTCTCCTGTGGAATTGTCATCTTAGAGGGTTGCTGCTTCTGTCTGCTAACCTATGTCTAGTCCTGAGAGCTTCTAGCCTCTGTACGATCTAATCTAGGCCTAGAATGTTTTCAGCCTCAGACTTGCTGCTAAATAAGCTCACCCTTTCTAGCTCTTTCTGATCTCTGGCTGGCTGATTCAATTCAGCTGTCTGGCTTAAACTCCTCTCCAAGCTGCCTGGGCCAATCTGACTTCTCTAGGTTTCTCCTGGGTTGCTCTGCTTGGCCTCATACTAACTGATAATTTGTTCTAATCTTCTGGCTCCTTCTCATTCTCTGGCTCATTCTGTTTTCACCTGTGTCTAGCTTGTTCTCTCTCTAGCCTGTCTATCACTGCCCTTATAAAACCAACTCTCTCTCTCTCTCTCCCTCCCTCCCTCCCTCCCTCCCTCCCTCCCTCCCTCCCTCCTGCATTGCTTTCCAATCCTCTCTCCTGAGAGGTGAGCACATTCTATTCTCTCAAATCTTTCTCTGTTCTGTCACTTTGTCTGGTACTCATTAGACATCATGTTCAAACATGGCTGCTTCCTTCTATAAACTAACTTTATCTCCATTGCTTGGGATTAAAGGTGTGTACTAAAGGCATGTCTGTGTTCCAGCCAGAGGGATTAAAGGTTCGTAGTAAGGACTTAGTCACATGACAACACAATCTTGGGGTTCACCGAGTGATTAAGTACCCTGCAACATATCTTCACAGAGAGCAATTCCTGTTATGATTGTGTGTGTGTTCTGTGTGTATGTGCACCTGTGTGTGTGTGTGTGTGTGTGTGTGTACACATGCACATGCAGGTGTACAGTGCATATTTGGGGGCCAGAGGTCAATGGCAAGTATTTTCCTCCATCACTCTCCACCACTTCATTTTTAAAAGATTGTTGTGATTACGGTTGTGTGTGTGGTTGCATGCATGGGAGCCATGATGCAGCTGTAAGACCACAGGACAGCCTGCAGGAGTCAGTCCTCTCCTTCCACTGTGTGTCTCAGGGATTAGACTGTCTGTCAGGCTTGATGGCAAGTGCCCTCATATTTACTGAGCCATCTCAGTGACCCTCCATATACACATGTAGCATGATTTCCAACTC
The DNA here is from genome assembly GCF_000001635.26 of Mus musculus. Classification (NCBI taxonomy): domain Eukaryota; kingdom Metazoa; phylum Chordata; class Mammalia; order Rodentia; family Muridae; genus Mus; species Mus musculus. The sequence continues at coordinate 140,053,744 of NC_000072.6, forward strand.
TACTGTGGGATTGAAGTTATACATTCTAGTCTTCTTGGATTCAAATGTCAAATCCATTCATAAATGTGGACATAAACCAATATCTGGCTTATAAGACTGGTGCTTCTAAGCAGCCATTCAGAGCCTTCCACAGTGAGCTTCCATATAAATTCCTGCCTATTTTTCAATCTCATATATGCAAGAATATTTATTCATTCAGTAAATCTCCACTGAGCCCATTCCTGAATACGGCGATGTGCCAGCCTCTGTATTCAGCACTAAGAACACAAAAAGAAATAAGATACTCTTCCTGTTTGTAAGTAGGTCTCCACTGAGCAAGGGATAATGCCAGGTGAAAAGCCAACCACATAAGTAGCAGCAAACATTACCCTGTGGGAAATTAGAAGAGGCCACCAGAGAAAGCTGGTACAGTGGCCACTGCCAGAACCTTCTGAAGTGAACACTCCTCTTGCTACCAGGAGCCACACTAGGGTAATACTCACAATCTCACCCCTTCCCATTGGAAGCTTACACTCACAAACTGAACCACACTAGAAGAACCCATGATGTCCTTATGCACACACACACACACACACACACACACACACACGCTCGCACATGCACCACATTAGATCAAGACAGCTTTGTAACATTTCTCAGTTCCCAAGCATCATGTAGGACTGGCTAGGCCTTTGCTATGACTGACTGTCTCTGCAATCCCTCCACCCACTTCTTACCCAGGAATAGACAAATCTTTCTTAAGAAGGCGGGTAATAAATTTAGCCTTCACAAACCACAGAGAGTAAGGCTCTGTTAGCAATTTATTTTTCTTTTCTCACAATTTTCTAAAAAAAAATGTAAAGAAATAAAATAAAATTATTCTCTCTTAGCTTCTGATCATACTCAAACAAGCTAGGAACCAGAAGTGGTTTGCTGAAGCCTGCTCCACACAAAACAGGCTACGGCTGCTCATCTTAGAAACAGCCCAGTGAAAGCCTGTAAGCCAGTCTCTGTCTAAAGGCTGCTTCTGGGAGCCTGCCTGACTGTGACAGGGGAAAGTCTCAGAGACAACCGGGCTCAGCATGAGTTTGCTAGTCAGCAGTGGTGCTGGCAATGATGAACTTGATCTGAACCCTGCAGTCATAGAAAATAAGAGTTAATTGTCTTTATTCCTTGTTTCCCAAAGCCTGTCTCCTATGGTGCTCCAAGAAAGAGTTTTCTGCAGTGAACCATTTCCCCAGGTACCTGTGATCAAGACTTTTTTTCTTTCTTCCTTTCTTTCTTTTCTTTCTTTCTTTCTTTTTTCTTTCTTTCTTTCTTTCTTTCTTTCTTTCTTTCTTTCTTTCTTTCTTTCTTTTTTGCCAATTAAACTAGTTTTATCCAAAGTAAGTCTACATTAAATTACAGTATTACCAATCTGTAGACACAATGAACTTAAAAATAAGAAGTAGAAATAGACATCTATTTGGTCTTTCAGAGACCACATCATAGAACTCATAAATGAAAATGTACAAATATAGAAATGATACTTAAAGAGAAAGGGTTTTAATATGGGGGGCCCAAACATGCATGTTTCAAAAAGGGAGAATCCTTTAATTATTTAGCATAAAATCGAGTTATATATACTTGGTATATTCCAGAAAATATTGCTTTAAACACTTATACATGATCAAAATTCACTTGGTAGCTTTTAATCAAAATGAAACATGATACTTTGTAAAATATAAAGTACTGTTAAAGGTTGCAAAAGTGTCTGTCATCATCACAATGCCAACACCACTATGGAGCCTCGTTCTCGCTGCCCAACCCACCTGAACCCACAGGATATCTCCAGGAACCAACAAGTCCTTTGCCTTTTGGCAAACATATCTAAGCTCCGTATAGTGCCAGGGCAGAGATCCAAGATGGTGTCTGTGCAAGACTATAAAACCAGGCTCGATTTTATTATGGTAATCACACAAACTGCAACTTCAAACAGCAGTCACCCCAAAGCCAAAACCAGAACCTCCACACTCAATCAGCATGGAAACAAACATGAGACCCCCCCCCCAAGCCCCTAAACAAACGACAAGCAGCCCTCTAGGTGAGCTGTATCTCATGACAGACATGATGTCCTCTCGGCACATCAAGGACCTCACTTAGAAACCTGATTTACAGAAGCCAAAGTTTCCAACTTTCTGAAAATACACAGAAGAGAGGCCAATGCTCAGGGTGCAGAGATCCGAGTGGCAGCCTGGACAGTTTCTTCCCAGTGCCCCAGCCCGGGGCTCTCTCTCTCTCTCTCTCTGAGACTTCATCAGGGGAAGAACACAGCAGCTAGGGTATTTCTGTGTCCCACAAACACACACACAACAAACCAAGCCCGTGGCTTTCTGCCAGAGGAACGAGAGCTTGTGAAGGAACTTCTCAATGCGAAGTCAGAGAGTAACAGAAACAATAAAGAAGTAGGGGAAGAAGCAGGGAGAGAAGATGAGTGTCATCTCAAAGCCCTTGCGCCCTGGGAAGGATGAGCCAAGAACCACATCCTCTGCTCCTAATCCAAGCATCCACAGTTGGGGCAGCTCTAGGGACCTGGAAACAGCACAGCAGCTCCACACTCAGGTGCTTTGTGTGTGTGTGTGTCTGTCTGTCTGTCTGTCTGTCACTGGGAGACAACAGTCCACTGGTGCGTCACACAACATAGTGGTCCTGATTTGGACTGTCTTTGTCTTGTTCCATATAGTCTCTGTCTATAAGTGACTCAATCCTTTTGTCAAATATCCAGGCTTCACGGGAAATTTCAGCTGATTGTATAACTCAGACACTAGGAGATAATGACCAAGAATCCTCTGCATTTTCTTTATTCTGACTACAACTGCGTCGATCTTGCACTGCCTAGCCTGGAATACTCTCTCTGTGGTGCTAACCTGTTCTTCAACGGTCTTCTTCATCCTGATTTGATTGATCTTTTTTCTGAACAACTTGTGTTTGAAGTCTTCATTGAAGATGAACTTATCTCCATCTTCCACCTTCTTTCCTTTCGGACTTTTAATCAGGACCCGTGCTTTACCACCGTCGAGAGATTGCAGTGTGCTCAATTCGCTGTCCTCTCCTTAAAGTCTGCCTTCAACATGGCATGTCCCAGTGTTGTCTGCCATTGCAGCTTCCGGACACTGCGCTTGCCCAGGTAGAACATCTTGAATACTTCCTGAAGTCTGACCATCTCTGGAGGGAGGCGCACTTTCATGGGTGTGTATGTGGCCCAGTAGCCCATGGTGAGTATGTTCACCGTGAGGTCAATGGGGCCTGGTGCACTTTGGTTCGCATATGCTGTTTGAAGTGAACCATGAGGTCTTTGGAGAGCTCCATGTCCTTGGACATGCCCTCCAGCTTGCTGGTAAATGCAGCTCCACACTCTGCGTATGTGAAAAAAGGGTGAGATAGAGCTGGCATGGTGCCCGCCCGGGGACCGGCCCACCCTGAGCTCACCACACTTGAGCTTGGACAGCACGGACTTCTCTGCATCCATCGACGCTCTCTTCCCGACCAGCAGCAATTTTGCCATGTCTTTCTTATAAAACGTTTCAAAGACGTCTTTACCATGGATGAAACAAAATAGAGACATGATCCTGTCCAGGATCCTCTCCGGCTCCTCGTCGGTTGCTTTTTTGTTGCCCTCATCACCTAGCAATGAGCTCTGCAGGCTTGTATGTTCTCTTGTTGATGAACATCTCGAAGGACTCCTTCATCGGGTTGATGAAGCACTCATTCCTCTGGAAGCATACCTCCACCATGTGGTCCACTTTGTCCTCAAATTCCAGCAGGTGTTGGACCATGTCTTTGTCTTTCTCAGGATTGATGACAATGGTTGTCCCAAAGTCGTGAACAAAGTGGAGAGGCTGTGGACAGGAGGCTGCTTTGGAGTTTGCTAAGCACACTCTCAGATCTCCGGGTGCAGAAAGACTCATTTAACCTGAAGTTCTAGGAAGAGACTGTCTATGCTGCTGAAGGTCAGAGGCTGATGCAGGACAGGGAGGTTCTAGAATACCTTAGCCATGTGAGGAAACGTCTAGAAGAGGAAGCAGACCGAGTGATCACCTTCTTAGACCACAGCACACAAAAACCTTTGGCTGCCTGTGTGGAGAAACAGCTTTTAGGAGAACATTTGACAGCAGTTCTGCAGAAAGGGCTGGAGCTCCTGCTGGGTGAGAACAGGCTACCCAACTTCACCCAGATGTACCAGCTCTTCAGCCGGGTGAAAGGGGGGCGGCCACGCTGCTGCAGCACTGGAGCCATCAAGACGTCTTAAAGCTTGTCCATCATGACTTCTCTCCACCCGAGAAACTTTTACACGACCTCAGGTTTACAGGGGCACAACGTACAAACAAAATATTGACTGATGGCCAATCACAAATTTATTTTAAAGCGATTCTTTAGTGTACATATGATTCAATCATTTATTAAAGATTAAAATCAATTTGCATCCTGATGAGATGGTAGGGATTGTTTAGCAAACACAGTACAGCACAGCAATATGCTAATGCATGCCAAGGACTGATAGTAGCAAGATATTAAAAGTCTTTGTTATCCATAATGACATCACTTTATGGCAGTATAGAAACCTTTAGATGTACAATGGCAACACTGTGCTTCCTGGCATGCAACGATCTCCATTCTGAGCTGCATTTCGGGCAGCTTGTGATGGTGTCGTGGGGTGTGATGTGCGCAGAGTGCAAAGTGCACATACGTGTTCAGATCTGAGGCTGCACATGCGTTCTCAGACCTGAGGCTGCATTGATTCCCCATGATGCAATGTGAACAGTAACTACCAAAGACAACTCAACTTTTGTGTGTTTTATTTTGAATTAATTTAGGGGGCTCTGTGCCTCCAGAAACCCTTTACACTTGCCAGATTTTTATAGCTCTTACATTCAGTTACACAACCCCAGTCAGGGTTATGACCCACAACTAAAGAAGCTTTGAGTTCAATAAGATAGAGAGTTCGACTCTTTCCCCTCACTCTCCCCAGACATAGACAAGCCCTTCATTTATGGGTTACAAGGCCAGACACTAACCTTAAGAATGCCCATTCTTTATCTCCTACATGACAAACTAAATTGTGTATCCCTGCGCCCTAAAGACGACCAACATGACACAGGACTGAGCGTTCCTTATTCATCTGTCTGAGATCCCCCTCTGATGACATAAACAGACACCGCTGGCAAACCATCTGGATGTGGCTTGTGTGCTCTTCCCTATCAAGTCTAAGGCAAAGCCTCCCTCCCCGAACACTCTGCCCCTCAGCTCTGGACAGCTCACTTTATTACAATATTCTGGAAATTTCCCATTCGTTGCTTGTTCTGGTTTGTTCCTTTAATAGTCCACAGACATAACTACAGAAACATACTGTACGGAGACACCAGGTACAAAGGGTCAGATTCACCAAAAACACAGAGCAGCTTGCTGTTCTGGACACAGAGCTCTGGCTGGGGCCAAAGCTCAAGAGACTTCAGGGGGGACAGCAAAGCTGAGAACCTTGCATATTGAAGTTAGCTTTTGATCTTTAATGCTGTGGTGTTCCTGCCTTCATCCCAGCCCTTCTTGAAGACTAAGTGACTTGGCCACTAGCAGCGAACAGGTCCTGTAAGGGAGGAAGAAAGTAAATATTAAAGGTGTCACTGAAAAGAACACTGTACCCTACAGTGGAAACCTTTGGCTGACAAATCCTTAAAATCCTCAGAAAAAAAAAATCAGAAAAACTGTATGTCCGCTAGTACATTTTTAACTCAATATTGACACTCCAGTCTCTTTCCCAGGTGCTGGGATTACGGACACGCACCGACGTGCGGGGCTACAAGATTTGTCTTTAAAAGTTTAAAGAGTTCTGTAGAATTTGGGGATTTTAAGGATTTGCCAGGAGAGCACAGTGCATATTAAAGCAAGCACACACTGTAGTGAATAGAAAGGAGGACTTTTCTTATGATAATGTCACTCGGCTCTTTAAATCCTATTAAACATTTAAAATTTTTATTGCAATCTTTTACTGTGTGACTGTGGGAGAGGGGGGAGTACATTCATGCCAAGCAACCGCACATGTGTGGAGGTCAACGGGCAACTGGAAGCAGGTGATTCTCCTTTCACCCCGAAGTTCCAGGAATCATATTCTGGGTGTCAGGTTTAGCAGCAAGCTCTTTGTTGTCTGTTGAGCCATCTTTCCAACCCCTGATTTTATTTTACAGGCACACACACACACATTAGCCCCCAAAATTATTTCTAAAATAATGTTAAATGACAACTTTTTAGGGCCCTTCTATTGTATTGACCACACACACACAAAAAAAAAAAAAAATTCAAAGTTGCCTCGTTGTACAAGGTACTCTTATCCTATTGTTAAAATCAATATTCTAAGTTTAGAGCACGGAAAAAAATCAGGACTCTTTCATGCCCAGACTCATGCCTGTAACTCATTCACTCCTGTCTTATTTAATCCAATACAAGCTGACCATGAAGGAGGTACTATAATAATGCATTTACTATATTTTTGAAACACATCAAGATCCAAGAACAGTGGGATCAGCTTGTTCAATAGTGGAAATTTTACTAAGCACCTTTACTGTGCAAAACCAAACCATATTATTAAGCCAACAGCTAAATATGGGGGTTAGAGGGAGGTGGCAAGGCTTAATTTTGCATCCAATAAGTGTTTATTTATGCATACTTTTCGAAATATAAAATTCAGGGCTGCTCAGATAATAGAGTACTTGGGTATCTCGCACAAAGCCCAGTGGGTCAATCTTCATCCCAATACAAAACTTCACTCACCAGATAAGGACAGGGGAGTGAGAAGCCCAATGTCATATTTTACTACAAAGAGAGTTTAAGGTGAATGGGAGACACTGTCTCAACCAAACAAGAAATATAAAAATCGTTGTGAGAAAATCAGATTCTTTAATATTCACGAGGAGCCACGAAGACAACATTTTCATATCGAATATAACATGATTTATCCAAAGTTTGTAAGAACTATGCAAAAAAATACATGATTGACTATGATGGACAGTTTGGTTTAAGAGCAATTGGTGACATGAGAATAGTCTCAATTGTTAATGGTCCTTTGGAGTTCATTTGTCTTGTATAACTCAGCAATAGACCCAGAGCCAAAGTTTCCTTGCCATTTATGACAGAAATTACATGAACTGCATGAAAATTATTTCATCTAAAAGTAAGCATATTTTTGCTAGCTGAAGTAGAAACATTAAATATTTTATAGATTAATAAAAACAGAGTAAATATATTTTGAAGTAGGACATAGAAGCTGCAGCCTGGAATCCCAGGACTGGGGAGGCTGAGGCAGGGGGATCACCATGAGTCCTCAGGGCAGCCTGGAATGTAGAGTAAGACTCTGCCTCAAAACTAACAAGCAGAGAAAGAGAGACTAAATACCTTATGGAACGGCTCAGAAGTAAGTTTATTTGAGTAAAAGATAAGCTCCCATCTGAGAGAAATGAGATGTTTACCCACAGTTTATTGGCAGCAACCTTCAAAACCTTAATAGTCCCAATTTCAGTACCATGTAAATGAAGTGTTTGATAGACAGGGAGTGAAATCCTGGGTTCAGTTGTTGACTCTCCATCTTGAGCAGTGAACGTATTTGTGAATGCCTTGGAAATTACTGACAAGAAGCCCTTAGTTTTTACTGGAAATCTTTGCTCTTAAGGTTCTCCCTTCTCCTTCCTCCCCATGCTCCTCCCCTCCCTTCCCCTCTGAAATCTTATTTTGCTGTTGTCATTTGTGTTTTGTTTTGAGACGGGGCCTCACTAAGGAGCCTTGCCTGAGCTGGAACTCACTGTGCAGGCACCAGGCTGACCTCAAATTCCCAGACATCCTCCTGCTTCCACCTCCCTAGTGCTGGGACTAGAGGCGTGTGCCAGCAGGCCCGTCATACTCTCTTAGAAGGGTGTACTCCAAGCAGTGGGCATGGCCAAGTTCAGAGCACTGACAGCACTCAGGTATTCTTGGGACCTGGAACTCTTCATAGCCTGAGGAAACATCCCTTAGTAAGCAGAGTGGTGGGAGGTGAGGCTGTGAAAAGGATGGTTGCAACAGAGACCTTTCTCGAACAGTGTGAGCTGTTCTCTGCAGACAGGACACAGGAAAAGTACAGTATATAGAAACCAGGCCTCTAAGAGTTATCTTTTACTTTTCATCATAAGACCCAAACATAATTCTCATTCAGTCTGAACACTGATGCTGTCTGCCTTCTATAAGGTGAGAAATCTGTCCCTGAGAGCTAATCTTCTAGCAGAGAGATGTGGGGATGGAAAAGGGTGGGATGGGATGGATGGCATGGGATGGGGTGAAGTAGGTTGGGAGGAGAGGAAGGAGGAAGGGAAGGGGTAGGAAAGGTTACGGAACTCAGCAGCAGGAGCATTCATCACTGTTCAAACATTTGAATTCGCATCAGGGAAGACTGTGTCCTGTCTATTGGAACAGTACAAGAGCATGCCTGTAATCCCAGCACTGAGGAAGCAGGAAGGGGAATCCCTGGAACTCACCTCAGACCAGTGAGAGAACCGATCTCAAAATGGGGCAGAGGATACAGACCCTGAGGAACTACACAAACACATGTGTGCGCACACACACACACATACACATGCACACACATACACACACACACACATATATATACACACACATACATACACATGCACACACATACATGCACACATATATACATGCACACACATACATACACACACATATATACATACCCACACATACATACACATGTACACACATACACCCACACATACATACACACACATATACTCACATACATACACACACGCATACACACACACATATACTCACACATACACACACACCACATGTAAAATAGAAGGTGAGGGACAAATGAGACCATCAAGAGGGGGCTGAGAATAATCAGAACAAAGTATGATGACCCATGTTTATGAACATGCCATAATGAAGCTCTGGAGGCAAACTTTATTTTTTAAAGCATTTAAGTAGTGCCTGTTGATTGCTTAGCTTTCTTTATGAGAAAATAAAAGAGATTTTAATAAAAAATTTCAGGCAAATGTCTGTGTTTTAGAGTCTAGCCTATTTAAGTAACTGGCATATAAAGACATTTAAAATGTTTTGTGCATGTAGAATAGAAAGGGGCCTCTTTTTGGCTAACAATTTATCTAAATTAGGTAGCACATAACTTTATACTTTCCAAACTATCATACATATATATATGAAACTTTATATACATGAAATAAATAAGAAGAAGGAATTTGACTGTGCAGACTATTGAAGAAGAGTATACATTATTCACATTAATGATGGGAAACCATTAAGGAAAAAGAACAGGACAGCTTTCTACAGAAAACCAAGCAGAAAAATGACTTGAGTGGTTTAATTTCCATTTTAAAAATTAATCTAGCAACATTTCCTACCGAATCTTATAATTGGTTCTATAGTTAATTAAAATTTCATTAGTGAGCAGATATGAAAAGCGCTGCTTATTTAAAGTATTTATTAATCCTTCTTGGATGGCTAATGAATTAAAGCCTCAAGTGCCTCTGTTTGAAAGTAACCACCCTGCTCATTCATCTACTCCCAGAGAGTAATAAGTTAAAACCAAGAAGGTCCCATATATTTGGTACTATTATTTCTCATAACTAAATTGCAAGGGTAAATTAATTCCGTGGTACTTTCTGAAAAATTAACTACTATTTCAGCTAACATCATTCGTTCTGCTCCAGTCACTTTGGTGATTAAGATTCTATTTGAATTTCTTTCCACTTAAGCACGTTAGACTTTTGTCAACATTTTTCTCTTTGCCCAAAGGTCTAGACAAAGTCATATCAACAGCGTTAACTTTTTTGATCTTTTGGCTGTCCGTAGACTGAGATGCTATGTCACTGTCTGGCGTTCAGATCACATTCCATCGCCTGCTTTAAAACATTTCTAAAGAACCCGTCCATCACTAGAAACTTTGGTATTCTGAGAATACTTGGTGTAATGGTTTGGGTTTGAAGTACTCCCCACCGCTGCCACCACCACCCCAGAGCTTTGGTTCACAATGCAATGTACTGAGGTGACATCTTTGTAGATGTTTGGCTCACGAGGCTCTGAAATTATTAGGTTGGTCCATCAGCACAGTCATGTTTAATGGATTTCTGAAATGAGGTAGAAACCTTTGGAGATGGATGGTCTTAGCTGAAGCAAGCAGGTCACTGAGAGTGGGTCCTTGAAGGATCTCTTCTCTTCTCTTCTCTTCTCTTCTCTTCTCTTCTCTTCTCTTCTCTTCTCTTCTCTTCTCTTCTCTTCTCTTCTCTTCTCTTCTCTTCTCTCTCTCTCTCTCTCTCTCTCTCTCTCTCTCTCTCTCTCTCTCTCCTCTCTTTCCTCTCTCTCTCACTCGCTCTCTCTTTCTCTCTCACACTCTCTCTCTTGCTGTCTCACTCTTGCTCCCTTGCTCTCTCACTCTAGCTCGCTCTTTCTCCCTCCCTCCCCATCTCTCTTAGCACTTTTGCTTCACCACACAGTCCCCCGCCCTGTGCCATCTCCTCACAGGCCCCTGAAACCACAGAACTGAGTGACCATGGATGGAAACACAAGCTGAAGAAAACCTTTTTCTCCTTTCAGGTTACTTTGTTCACAGTAACCAAAAATAAAACAAACAAACAAACAAAAACAAAACAAACTTCCTGACTAATATATATATATATTTCCATATATGAAATATGTTTCTACTAACATATTTCACGTATTTCTTAAGAGCGCATGCCCTATTAGAAATGGGTTCAAGCATCCGCAAGGGAAAGCGGGCAAGAGAGATGCTGACAGCTTTGCCAATGCTGCGTTTTATTCAGATCTGTCTCTACAGTCAGAAAACCATGAGAAACCTTCTTCTGAGCTTAAGCCCCTTCCTGTTGTGAATGCTGCTTACTGCTAATTAAAAGTCATCTTAGAGAGGCTGCTGTAATTATGAGCATTAGAGTAAGCTTACTAAGCTAAATACAGGAAATGAACTTTTCCCACCTGAAGCGGAAATTAGACATTTTAGTGAAGGGCGTGTAGCTACTGTAATACTCTATTTACACACATGTGCACACATGTTATAAGATCAAACTCTAGATTCATTTAAGAAAACAATCATAATAGCTGTAGTGGCTACAACCACACTCTTCCTTTTATAAAAGGGTCTCACATGAATTTGCTAACATTTGCTCATTAACTGAACTGCACCGACCAGCAGTTTCTTACCGTTCAGCCTATATGGTTGATATAGGCTTCTTTTCTGTTCTGTTTTGGTGTTGAACTTGAACCCAGAACCCTGAATGTGCTGCAGCTAGGATCTTCCACTGAACTACAATCCCAGGCACAATGTTCTGTTTTCGTCTATTTCCTCCCTAGGTTGAGTTTGAACCCTAGTACCCACATAGAAGGTTGTTGTGATAGATAGTGCATGTCTATCTATCAGAGTGGTGGGGAGGCAGAGATAAAGGACTCCCTGGAGCTCTCTGACCAGCCTGCCTAGCCAAATGAGTGAGTTCCTCGTTCAGTGAGAGAGCCTGTTTCAAAAACATAAGCAGGAGAGCAATCGAGGAAGACAGCCACACATTAGCCTCTGACCCCTGCATTCACATACACGAACAGCCTCCTGCACACATGTGCACACACACACACACACACACACACACACACACACACACACACACACACACACACAAATGAAAAACGTAAGTTAAAATTCGCCAAATCCTCATAGATGCATTACAGTATCACAAAAAGATAACTGAAATCGCAGCATAATAAAACACAATGACCTCATCCAGTATCCTCACCTTAGAGTAGCTGCTGTGGCCCCAGGAGAAACACTGTGTCCAAGGCAGCAGGGCAACTTTAGCAAAAGCCAGCATAGAACTCAACCTCTTCAGTTCTGTCCCTAACCTCTCTTCACCGTGCCGTTAAATAGTATCATTGCCTCACAATGATGTGACCGAAGCTCTCTTCTAGACCATAACTAGTTACTCCCTGCATGCTCACATGCTGTGCTCTCTAGAGATTTCATCTATTAACGGTCCATATTCTCAAGTTCCCTCCTGTGAGGTTGACCATCATGTACCAGAAGTATTTTAACCAGTTTCTACTCCCATCTTTTTCTCCACTCATAGTTGCTTTACTCTCACTCAACCTACCAGAAGTAGAAATACAAATGTCAGGTGTCATTTCTCGAGGCTATTCCCGTGTTTCTACCACTTTCCAAACTAATGTAACCAAATCTACAAGAGTGTTGCTTCAGAATCAGAAAAGGGAATTGGAGCGTTTTCCATAATGAGAGTGAAATGGAGCGTTCTGGTTACAGAAATGGACTGTATCGTCATCGCAAAGAAAACTCCGGCAAGTGTCCCACATTGCAGAGCTCATCCAAGAACTTTAAAGATGAAAATTGGTCCTTATTCCCTAACAGAAGCAAACCACTCCTATACAGCACTTGCGAGAGCGCATCTTTATGGCAGTAAAGCACCATCGTTAACTACGTGGGCTGCTCTCAGAACGGAGCAGTTCCAGAGTCCAGTGTAAGGCCTATGGGTTAGAGCAGGCAGACATGACTTCTGCCCGGGAGGCTCCCTGGTTCTGTGAGTCGATGCTGTGTGAGTCCTCGTGGGACAGTTTTGAATGGAAACACCAGGGGTGTGGTCTTTGCACCCACTAAGAGCAGAGGGGCTATTCAGAGATGCAAAACACTCATGTCCTTACATTTTGACAGACAAGTAATTTATGTGGGGGTGGTATGTACCAAGATCCAAAACAACAACAATAATTGGGAAATCACAAGTGTTTAAGCAAGCAAATCTGTTAAAAAAAAATACAGAGATGTTCAGAGAACATCTGGAGAAGTTACACAATTTATCAGTAAGGTTAAGAGACAAACAAAATCTAAAATAAAACATTTCCACTAAGATCCGTGTGTGGGTATATTTAAGCTTTCGTCTATCTGGACTTTACTTTGTTAATTTATGTGAAATTGGGATTAAAATACATTTTCTTGCCTACATAAAGCAATGATGCCATTAGAGGTAAAGTCCTCATTTCCAGCACTAGTGTGCACAGCCTCCTATGGATACGCTGACTTCCTATATCTGCTTGTGTCTGTTTTCATTCGTCTTTCTGCCACCCTTCCCATAAGTCCCCATCACATGCTTTCAAAATGTAGCACTGAGATGTTGTCATGGTTTTTTTGTCAAAAGGTCTTGACCATCTCAGTGTTGTTATTTTATACTCGATTAACTTTAGAACTTTTGTCAGAATTATTTTTCAATTAAATTGGAGTTATGGTAACTTATCACGTTTGGAGAAAATGACATTCTCACATTTTTTAATTACTGTGATCTTCAAAACACTGTAAAAATCTTCTGTGACTCAGTTCACTCACATGAACCCTTGGAAGAGTCACAATTAATACTAACATACAAATAGCAAAAGTGAGTTTAAGGAATTGTTTCCTCTTTAATTTAATTAGTTTTTTTTTCTGCATTTTATTTATTCTGAGAAAGCTACTCACGTAGCCCAGGCAGGGCTCAAACTTGTGCTCAAACATGCCCAGACATTTGAAGCCCCTGCCTCCACTCAACTGCTAGGATTACGGGCATGGCTTCATTGATGAAAGGCACGTACTCTACAAAGTGAGCTGTGTGCCTCAGCCTTGAGTCTTGGGCATTCTCAACAGCTAATAGGTAGAAGGAGAGAAACCTGAGTCTGCTTGGAATTAAGTCATGATCTTAGTTCCCTGCAGAGACCCCCACTGCTGTCACACCAAGACTTGAGAGAGTGAAGAAAGGAAGGGTCATCTGAAACCATGGTCTCACATAGCCCCTGGGATGTCTCTGCATCCAAGCTGAGAATATGTTAAGCTTGTCTTCCCTCCTCTCATTCCCCCATTGCTGGGGTTCCCACAGGTGAACGCAGGGTGCAGCATCCATCTGTGGAACATAGCTGCAGAAGAGCAGGTGGGTCTGAAGGGGCACACACGTTTTCAGCTCCCAGCGAAGGATGAGATGCACTATTCCTGGAGTGTACAAATGAAAGTTTCAAAGACTCCGTGACTTTGGAGCCTGTATCTTTAGATAACTGACACGTTTTTAAATTTCTTCCCTAATGACTACATTAGAAAGGTTTTCTACATCTTGAGTGAATTTTAATACTTTGGCCTTCAGAAAGTTATTCCTGTCATTGACTGCTTCGATGTGCTGAAATCTCTTAGGAGTTTATTCTTCTCTCTGTTCATTGCTAATTTCTCCTTCTCATTTCCAAGAGCCTTCATATTCTTTTTGTCCAGGTTTTTCATTCATTTATCATATTCTACAAGCCAGTTCTTCTGAATACTTATCACTTTTATTGGGATTCCATTCCTTAGTTTTCTTATTTTTAATTTATACAGTTGTGTACATAGTATGTCCTCACCACTGATATTTTCTAAGACTTTTCTTCTTCCTGTTGCTATTGTTGTATATTTTATTCCAATCTTTGAGAATTTTTAAAGACCTAAATGATTGAAAAATTCTTATTGAAATCATAATATTAATACCAATTTTATTTCTAAGAAACAAAGAATATCTCCTCAATGGTCTCTACCTTTCTGGAGACACCTGATAGCCTGCATTTAATAGTAATCATTTTTACAAGTCTAATGATCTTTATTTTTAACTATGTGCATATATGTCCTTAGGTATGTGCACATGAGGCCAGGAGGGGAAGCCAGACCTCCTGAAGCTGCAGTAATGGGCAGCTGTGAGCCACCCTCTCTGGGTCCTAGGAACCCCTAGATGGTCCTCTGCAAAGCAACACATACTTCTAGCCACTGAGCTACCTCTCCAGCCCCTCATGATTTTTATTATTTATATTAGTTTTACTTAAGAGTTTCCAGCAAAGACAACTGTTGTGGAAAGCATCCAAGCACAAGACACAGAGCTGCAGCAAGCAGCATCCTTACGGGCAGCTAAACGGGTATGAGAACCTGCACCCTTCTTTGAGACCCCTGAGCTCACTGGTGAACGCTGCTTCCGAGTCCTCTTGCAAAGCACACCACAGGCTCAGTCCATGTTCGAGGCCCACCTGCTTCATTTCACATTCCCACAATTCCAGATCTGTAACAGAGAGCATCGCCATACTGTATTCACTGCAGTTGTCAGAAGGAGAGGGGGAACGCGCCTTATTTTATTTAACATACTCAGCTAAAGTGGGTTGTCAAAGAGCGATGCTCAGAGTCTGCCGACAGATGTAGATGTCCTTTGAAGCAAAAACATTCAAACATTATTTGCTTCATTACTCTACATATTCTCCCACCAATGCCACAGGATTGAGTGGCACGTCTCACTAAGTTAAAAAATAACCACGTTTCCGTCAAGTCTCTGTATGTATGCACTCTCCCTTTTGCTCCCTCACATTAGCCTTGCGTGTTTCTCTAACCCTATCAATCCCACACAAGGCTTCTGAAAGTTGAAACAGCCTTCCGGTTCCATGTTACAGCCTTGCATTCATAGCATTGATGTAACTCCATAAAATAAAGGGTAGTAGATAAAAATAGAAAGCCACCATCAATGAGCCAGCCTGTGCAGTACAGTGACGAGTTCCTGGGTGAGAAACCTCAGAGGCAGGCGTATTCGTATTTGCAGCGCTGTTTCCAATGAAGTGCTTCTTCCCCTAATGTCTGCAGTGAGATGAGCTGCAGAGAGTAAATGGAGGATTCATGTCAGGCTTTCATATACGAAGGAAGACAAGTGTTGCAAACAAAGCCAGAAGAACGGAACACTGTGACATTCAGATCTCCCAAAGCGAAGTGTTCCTAAGGAAAAGCATCCATACGGTGCGATACAAATTTAAGTAAAGACAAAAGAGTGTAATCCTAACTCACGGTTTCTTCTTTGAACACGCAAGGAATTCACTTAAGAAGTCCTGTGGCAGAATATCACAAAGAAACCTTCTGAGATGAACTGTAGTGTGCTGGGTTGACAACTGGGCAATCTGAAGTTCTCATTCAGCCACCCGACATTTAACTCTTTGTGTAACAAAACACAGAATTCCTTTAGCTTTTCCTCTTTTCCTGGAGAAAAATGTAAAAAAAAAAAAAAATACTGAATGTACTTTACACTAAGCAAACCAATTTGAAATTTTTAGCACCTATGTATCTTACAATTTTACGATATACTAACCATGAGTTTTGAACATTTTGAACTCCCACCATCCTATACAAACCAACCAACCAAATCCTACTGCCTACATTCTCCAGCCATAGGACTTAGAATACATGCTGGAGCCAAAGCCTCCATCAAGGCCACTGCCTGATCCCCCATTTGATGCTGGCTTCCAACCAAGAGAGGTACCAGAACTAGAGCCACTGAAGGGGTTACTTCTGGAACCAAAAGCCTGACTCTGGTTGCTGCCCCTGGCTTTGCTTTTATGAGAGGGGCCTGACTGGTTCTGCTAAGTAGCTGACACCATACCTCACTGCTCTGCAGTCATCTCAGATGCAGGTTTCATTACTGGATTAATGCTGACGACTCCAAAGTTCCACCCTCTACACATATTACCTCCCTGGTTATTTCCCAAACCAGATCCACCACCTCAACTTTTAGCAAGCCCACCCCAATTCCCAAGGCCACCTGGAGTACCACTCTCTTCCCCTTCTCTCTAACTATCTATTGCTGTTTTGTTTAGGTTCAACATTGGATGTACACACACTGATTCCTTTAGCGACCAGATCCTCTCCACATAGAGATTGTACAACAACATAAACGTAGCAAAGGCAAAGCCCGGAATTGTGAAAGCATCTTTTATTTGCCTGACGTAGTTGTCATCTCAGGGACTTACTGTTCAAGAAGCTCACCTTTTGTAGTTCATTCTGAACTCTGCCTGGATGGGCCAACTCAGCTGTTCTGGCTCAAACTGACTGTTCCTCTCTAAGCTGACTGATTCAATCTGGCTTCTCTCAGCTTCTCACTGGATTGTTCTGCTTGGACTCAAATTAACTCTGGCAATTTGTTCTAATCTTCTGTCTCCTTCTTATTCTCTGGATTCAGTTGCCTCTGCTGACTGCACTGAACTGCAATAGCATTACATCATCTTCTGTTGGTGTTTCCTGAGCACATCATCCTTATCTTCTGACACCCATATACGATCAGACTCCTTTGCTGCTGCCATTACGTGTGAAAGGGAATACTGAGGCAGCCAAGGTGATCTGTTACCACCCCTTCATGCCCACAAAATCCAGCCCCTCATTTTTAAAGTTTATCATTATTGTATTAACAAAATATACAGCCATGTGCTTTGAGATTTATATGAATAGCATGTGCTTCCTTTTACAAGGTGGTTTTTTGCTAAACCATTCATGGCTGCTTACAATCAGAGGTTACTCATTTGAACTGCTTTGGAGTTTTCTGTGGTCATGTATAATCTATGAGCCATTTACAACTATTCTATAGATGGAAGGACACTTTGTACCCCACATTTTGCAAGCCTGGATGATGCCACGGAGCTCAGTTGTGTCTCCCTTTTTGCAAGAGAGGGGGAGTTGCCATAAGGCACCTAAGACTGAAAACGGTAATGACAGGTAAGGCGCATCCTGACCTTTGAATAATACCTATTATTACAAGATACACAGACAGCTTCTGCTTTTGAAATATACTGAAGGTTTCTTGGGTTTTGGTATATGTCCAGATTTCATTTCAGTATGTGCTCTTTTGAAAAGTAAAAAGCTCTTTCTCTTCCTGAGTTACAAAATCATTTACCAAACTATGAACTCATGATTATTGATCAGGTTATTCAATATTACATATGGTTTTTGTCTCCTAACCTGAAAGTTTGGGATAGTGTTTAAATCTTTTACTATATCCTTTAGTTTGTGTGTGTGTGTGTGTGTGCATGTGTGAATATGTGCATGTGTATGGCATGGTACACATGTGGAAAACAACTTGTGGGAGTTGATTCTCCCTTTCCACCATGTGGATCCCAGGTCTTCAGGCTTGCAGCAAGCACCTTTATCAGTTCAGCCATCTTGCTTGCCCAAGATCCCCTGCTATTTCATTTCTGTGTTCTCTTTTATACTTTTAACAAAATCTGGAGTTATAAATTATATTTTATTACATTAGAATACTTTGTTACAACTTCCATGTATTTATTGACATTGTGAACTAACCACTTTGTTATAGTCTCTATTGTTACCTGCATATTGTGACTAACATCATCCTTTACATTTTGTTTTAATTTGCCTGCTGTATCTCTTTGCCTCTGCTTAATTTCATAATGATATGTTCCTGCATGAAGCAAGTCTCTCAGCTAAAGAAAGATTTCTCCATTAGATGGAACCTTATTAATATGGAGATTTAGTCCACTTATATTAACTATCATAATTGCTTCTTTTGCTTAGTCTTCGACCAAGTTATTCTATCCATTCTTTTCCTAGTTTCCTTATTATTCTCTGCAGAAATTATTTTAAAAATCAGTTTGTTCCTACTCATAAATCTGATAAAAGATTTGCAATGACCTATATTAAATTAACATCCACACTCATCAGCAGAAAAATATGATTTCATTTTTCCTTTTAAAAGTAAAAACTCAAACTCTAAGTGTCTGTCTTTCTAATCCCTCTACAATTTACTGGGATAATAATTATTATTATTCTAATACCACCCATAAAATGGCTGTTTATTGAATACTTGCCTAACTTATAACAGTTGCTGTTATATGTTGGTTCTCTTTACCCATACCACAATTTCATGAACTAAATGTGATTCTTGTTCCCAAATAAAATGGGAAAATAGTGCTGCAGAGAGTTTAGTTTGTCTTGCTATAAAACCTACTATGTGTCAGAGTCGGCCTTGGAACCAGTTACTTTGGAATCAGGCCCACACACTTAACTACTATTCTGAAATGAGCCCGTGGGAGTTGGCAACCCATTGTTCTGTTTGATTGTCTAGATCATAAGAGGAAGCTCAGTGTTTAATTTCATGTATTTAACTAGTTATGATAACTGGCTTGATCAAACACCTCATCATGCTTCTAGACAGATATACTGCCTTCTCACCTTCTCACCCTTGGCTTTCATATCTAGAATAACAGATAGTATAATATACAATATATAATAAAACACTAGTGCTCCACTAACCCCCTCTTCCCCTCCCATGTGGGGAACTGCAGGCTGGTCTCCAGTCGAGCTGAGGTCTGAACTCCAATGGTTATAATTCACCTTCATGACACGATAGACGTTCCCTCATGCTCCTGGAACTCAGGCCCCTGCCTAAGGTACCACCTCCCACAGCCCCCTCAAGAGAAGCATGGTCAGTAGTCTAGTAAGCAATGGCCCAAGCTTCTGACCTTCAGGCGAAACTCCTCCCCAGTTACCTAGCAACAGTGAAGACCATAAAAAGGGGTGCTCAGCCTGCACCTCTCTTATTCCTTTGTCCTCTCACCTCTCTCTTCTCTCACTTCTCTCTCCTCTTCCCTTTCTCTTTGTCTTCTTCTTCTTCTTCTTCTTCTTCTTCTTCTTCTTCTTCTTCTTCTTCTTCTTCTTCTTCTTCTTCTTCTCTCTCTCTCTCTCTCCCTCTCTCTCTCTCTCCCTCCCTCCCTCCCTCCTTTCTATCTTCTATTTTCCCCTGCATTTCTATAATAAAACTCTTAAACCATAGAGTCTCTGCTCTGCTCCTTCAAGTTCTGCTGCGCACTCTGGTCAGTGTTGGGAACTTCTTCCCTCTTCCCTCTCTCCCACAACCCTGGTAGCTTTAGCAAAGTAGCTTGTGGGGGGGGGGTCCCAGGCAGGACTGCCTCTTGCCCATCCCCTGAAGAGTGGGATAGAGGAATGCCCACCCAGAGATGAGTGGATAGGGTAGGTAGCAGCCCTCCCATGCCTGACTGACCAGAGAATAGGGAAACTTTGGCGATTCAGTGGGCATATTTTTCCTTTAGTTCTTCCCCAGGGCCCCCGCCCCCCTTTTTAAAATTTTGTTCCCAATACTCCCAGATTGAGATCATCTGTCACAGTTACCCTCATCCACCCTTGCATAGAGCGCCCTTGTTCATCTTCCCCCTTCACCTTCTCCACTGGAATGTGAGCTTCATGGGGAAGTGTGCTCACAGCTGCATCCCAAATACCTCAAACAATGCACAGGACACAATCCTCATGTGACCACTGAGTGAGTAAAAGGGATCGTGACTGGATCTGCTCACCCCGGAGCCCTCGTGGTTAGCTGCGTCACTCCCTAGCTTAGGCCTGATGCACTTTTCCTTCTTCTTGCAAAGCTGATGACCATGGGTCCACAATGAAAATGTCCAGTTATAACATTACTTAATGTAATTTCCCCTAGAACTATGTGTATTTTTGCCATTATCTTATAATAGCCTACCTAGAAATCTCCCATTACAATGTAAAACAAAATGTCTGTAAAGTATTTTTTAAAAGAACCCAAGATAATCTCCCAACTCACAGTAACATCAAGGCCAACCTGGGCTACATGGATATATATATATTAAACACATATATTTAATATATATTAAATATATAAATATAAATATATATTAATATATTTAATATATTAATATATGAGAGTGGGGATATCAAAATATTAGAATGGCAAAAGTCTAAATAAAACACAATAAAATTCATAACTTTTACTGAAAATAGTAATTAAAATAATATATAGCTTTTTAATGATACCATCTTAAATCTTAAGAGTAAAGTCAAATAAACTTGGAAGAAAAGCCAGGTGGAGGGCAGAGACAGGCACAGGTGGGGAAAAGACAAAAATCAGTACAAATTGATCGGCATAATTGAGCTGGAAGAGTCTGCACACAGGCTCAATCTATTCACTCCAGTCCAGGGATGGCGCAACCCTCAGCTCTCACCTACCTCTGACTTCTTCCTGGTCAGCTGGACCTCGGGATTAGAAGAGACATTTCTTCTAGACAATCTTTAGCAGGAGCCCCTGGCTATGGATTTCCTACACTAACTAAGGTCCTGGTCAGCAGGACATGACTTCTGGGAGAACAGGAGTTGTTGGTTAAGAGGGAGCTGCTTATAGTTAACTGTGTTCCTCTTACCTCACCTGCTGACCTCTGTCCTGAGCCAGTGGAAGGTGTGGGGGACACATCTAGCCCCGGAATGAAGAGCACCTCTTTGTTGTCTCTGAACATCTTGACTGTTTGTGGCCATGGCATTCTTTAATAAAGCTAGAGGCTGGGCAAGTCAGGGTGGACATGGTTTTCCAGTCCAGTCCTATGCGTCATGCGTGGGTAACTATCCCAGAGGAACATCCAACGCCATTGACAAATACTAGGTCAGGTGAGATGAATCATCACTTAAAAGGTCATTAAGAGCAGGGCATGGCAATCCCAACACATGAGATGCTAAGACAGGAGGATCGTGAGTTTGAAGCCAGCCAGAGCTACATAGTGAATTCAAGTCCAGCCAGGACTACATAGTGAGACATGCATCATCATCATCATTATTATCACCATCATCACCATCATCACCATCACCATCACCATCATCACCATCATCATAATAAGACTAGAGCGACAAGCTCAGTAGTTAAGAGCACTTGTTGGCCTTGGAGAGGGGCCAAGTTCAGTTCCCCATACCTACATCTAGTAGCACACAACCATCTCCAAAGGATTTGATGACGACTTCTTCTGGCCTCTACAGGCACCCACATGTGTGTACATACACATGAACATACCCATACCTATAAATAAGTGATATAATACATTGTATAAGTCATTTAAATAGTGCCAAATATTCTCAACTCTAACACTGATCCTAACTGGAGGACCAAATGGCATTGATAACTATTTGCAAAATCTGAACTTCTAACAAAGTAACAAAAATTGCCACATAGATGAAACCAATGAGACAAAATATGAGTGGTTTGCTACATTTTCAAAACTAACAGAGCCACAGTAACATCCCAGAATCATTCAAAACTAAACAAGAAAAAGCTTCCCTGTGAAGCAAGCACTGCTTTGGCTGCAAATTCTAAAAAGGAAATGCCAGAAAAAGTTTCTTCAACTAATCTTAAACATTCCAGTACCAAATCTGCCAGTGGTCCTGCTGGGACTTCCAATCAATGCCTCACAGTGAAATTAATCAGTGTGACTCACCACATTAGCAAAGGACATTGCTGACAAAACTCCAGTTCCAATATTGTCTAAATGAAAATTTTTCAAGAATCATTTTTAACTGACCTTCAAAGGGTATTGCTATTTCGGGTTATATGTTGATTGCTGAGCATACACAGTCTGTGGGTTTAAATCCCAGTAACACACACACATACACACACACACACACACACACACACACACACACACACACACACAGTTCAAGTTATATTTCACATACTGAATACAGATTTATTTGAGTCATTCCTTTAAAAAAAAACTATTAATGAATGGAGAACATTTAACCTTTCTATTTATATACTAGGAATTACTGACAGATCAAGTATTAACTTTTTATAAGACTGCATTATTATTTTATGTATATGAGTATATCTGTGTATGTTTGTGTATCACATGTATGCAGTGTTCCAAGAGGCCAAAAGAGGACATCAGAACCCCTGGAGCTGGAGTTACAGATAGTTATGAACTGCCACGTGGATGGGTACTACTCCTAACTATGGAGCCATCTCTCCAGCCACCCATGTATCACTGTTTACTATATTATTTAAACAAGGGGAAGAAGGGGGGGACACATGTAAGAATGAAGATATAAATTAATCAGATCTCTAGTTAGAGTGATATGTCCTTAGAAAGACAAAAGCAAAATTCAAGTGATGGAACTGCTACCAGAGACAACAACCCACCAAGTTCTAAGTCACAAATTGAATTGCATCTCTTTATGAAATGATCCGTGATTAGCATAACTGAAACACAGAATGAATCTCGCTGATAATAGACATCAACATATTAAAATAATAAAATGTTCGTTTAATTTAGGTCACTGGGTTTCAGTCTTTTTGTTTGTTTGTTTTGAAACATGAAAAAAAAGACTTCAAAAGCTAAGCTGTCACCTACAATATAATTCTGGTTGGGAATGTTAGTAGAGAGAAGGCCAATATCCACTGGTTGTTTTATAAAATGAATTAATGACAATAATGAATTGTATTTATGACTTAATTTGTGGCATTTTTATGGAATGGGCTTTAACTCTGTTTT
Source organism: Mus musculus (assembly GCF_000001635.26). Lineage (NCBI taxonomy): Eukaryota > Metazoa > Chordata > Mammalia > Rodentia > Muridae > Mus > Mus musculus. Next base: position 140,076,916 of record NC_000072.6, read on the forward strand.
CTGCTTAATCTAAATTCAATTCAAACTCCTACTTTATAGAAAGGAAATGAAGGAAGAGTAAGAGCAAACACCATTGAGGTTTGAGTGGGAAATGTTCCTCATAGAGCCCTGTGTTTGAATACTTTATTCCCAGCTGATGGTGCTGTTTGGGGAGTTTGCAGAACCGTTAGGAAGGGAAGCCTTGTTTAGAGGAAGTGGGTCACTCAGGAGGGGCTGGCGGGTGGGTGGAGAGGAGCTGGGCTTGGAGTTCCACTTGTTCACTTTCTAAGTAAGTATGCAATGTGGCCAGCCAACCTCCTGCCTCTGCCTCCCTGTCTACTTCCCTGTCTACTGCATGTCTTTCTGCCATGATGGACTCTATCCCCCTGTAACAGTAAAGCAAAGTTACACCCTTCTCTCTTAAGTTGTTTGTGTCGGGGTATTTTATCACAGCAAAGATAAAAAGAACAAGATAGAAATTTGGTACCAAGAAATGGAGCCGTTGTTATGGGACAAGCTTGACCTTGTGGATCTTAGGCCTTTAGTTCTGATTTGCTGGAGGAATGTGCTTGACTTTGGAACATGGGGCTAAAAGATCCTTCAGATGCTGTAGTGTGGCTGATTGAGAGGTATCTTCTTAGAATATCTTCAAATTCCAGCCAGTCACATGGCTAAGAAAATACTTCATCTATGATTAGTATATCAGTACCATCTGACAGAGGCTGGACTCAAATGACCTTCCAGGCATCTTCATATAAACTGGTGCAACCCCCACGCCCCGATAAAGGACCAATGGCAAACTGACATCATCTCTGGGCATGCAACAGGGCTAAAGGATCCAAGACAGCTTCTCTCCAATGTTAGTATGGCAAACGTGGCTAGAGTGTTAAACCTATAGAGACAATCAGCAGAGCTACAGACAGCTTCTCCATCATGGAAGCCTCACAGCATTAATAAATTCCTCCTCGTGGTGCCTGATCAATCTCAAGAAATGTCCTCCAAGGAAGGAAGTGGAGTTGTCATTTTTGGAAGGCCATTGCCAAGATATGGCTATCATTCACTTCTGCCATATTGGATTGATGGTGTACTAGCCAGTTTCTGCTTCTGCCCTCCAGGTATCCAGGCACCACTGCACAACAAGCTTGGAATGGAAGGAATGAACTTTATCCTCTAATGAGAGTAACAAAGGCTATATAAACCTTGGGAAGTGGGTAGGTGTTTGCAGGGTGAGTGCATGTTATTGGCTGGCCCTGAGGTGCCTGGAATGCTTCATTTGCATGGAGAGGAATTCCAGGTGCTTGCTGGGCATGATTTCATAGGAAGAAAGGAAGGTAAATCTGTAATTTGGCCACCAGGCTACACAACTACCTCAAGGGTGGCAGAGGTAGGGGTCACATGGTCTACATGAGCTGGGACATACAGGCCCAGAGGAAGGAGGGAAGAGTCTTACTCCTGCCAGTCTCAGGAAAAGATTTTGGGGTTTAGACAGACACATTGCAGCCTCACTCTTGCTCCAGACTGCTTCCCCCAGTCACATGGCTTTCCAGTCCCACATCTCCCCCTTTTTGTTTTATAAAGAGGAGATGGCATCATGGTCAATGGCCTTTATCTTGGGAACGGTTTGGTATTGGATCAGAACCTGATTGGCAGACACTTTTGCAGTGCTACATATTTTCCATGTTAGAAATGGGACGGGACAGGGTGCCAGGAGGGGTAGGGCTCCAATGACCAGTATGGGGCCAAGAAGGGAGAGAGGCCAAGCTACCAGAGGGTTTGAGCACCATGGGTATCGGTGTTGGGCACATAGTGTGCCTGGAGATCTCAAAGGAGATCTGGGAGCATTTGTAAGTTTTGCTTCTCCTGCCCAGATTCACTGACATAGGAACAACATTCCTCCCCAACACAATGCAAGTCCCGCAATGTCCAGTAGTCATTAAGTCCAGAGCTCTCTGGTTTGGAAGAATAACCCATACTAGGGAGGTCATTTGTACCTGGAGGGGCCCGGGACCATCTGTGGTGGAAGCCACGGTCTGGTCAAGTGTGTCCTGGAAGCTATCAGCCAGGTGTTGTGTCTGGTCCTTTTGCTCTGAAACACACAAACTTTTAAGGTAACATTGTAGGCACATTTCTTCATTAACACATGTATGGAACGTGAAGTGCGCAGGAATCGGCTCATGATGATTCCTTGCTCTGTTTAAGCAGGTAAAAGGCATCAGACTTTATAAGTGTGTTTGGACTGCACAACAAAACTATAATAAATGTTTTCATCTAAGCCATATGAAAAGATGGCATATAATAATAAGTCACGAGGACCAGGTAGCCAAAGAGATTTGTTGGCTATGCAGAGGCACTTGTGTCTCATCTGGTCTCTTGAGCTGTTCCCATGTAAAGGGAACAGAATTTCTATCATCTGTTTTGTTTGGGGTTTTGTTTTGGGGGGAGTCCTTCTTTCATGTCTGTAGCCAAGATTTTCAGGAGGTCTTTTCCTGATCAAATCTAATTTTTATTAGCCTTGAAGGAATCCACAGCTTTTTGCTTCCTGTGGAAACAAGAGAAAAACTTCCTCTTCCTCAAAGTAACTCATCTCCTGGCTTTGATTCTGAGATCTGACATATTCTTAAGATATCTATGCTGATTGAATTCAGAAGCTCTTTCCAAAAATCTAGTGTTTTGTTTGTTTGTTGATTTGGTTTGTTTTGCTTTTGCAGCTGTGGTACCTGTGTCATTGACATTTAAGAAATTCTGAAGTCTTTGAAGCCTCATTTATTGCACCTGCTTAGAGAAGCTGAGAAAGGAAACGCCATGCTAACCTGTGTGACCTGTGTAAGAGAAGCCTAGAGACTTCTAGCTAAGAGACAACATTTTGTGGGGCGTGGCAGTGTTAAATGCTCTTAGCATTTGAAAGGTATCACAATTTTTACAAAGAGGAAGCCAGAGGTGTCAGAGTTCCTGGAAATGTAGTTTGAGGCGGTGTGTGGCCTGGCATGGGTAGTACTGAGAATCAAACTCAGGTATTCTACAAATGCCTTACATTCTCTTAACCACTGAGCCATACCTACACCCTGTGCTACCTTTTACTGTTAACTCAATGACATAACCCCTGGGCAGCAAGCTATATGAGCTGGTATTGCCAAAACATCCCCAGAAATAAAAGTCGACACGACAACAAGCCAAAGTTTTTGAAGAGCAGAGAAGGCAGAATTGAAGAGAAGGGGAAAAAAACCCACAAGCAAAGAAGGGCACTGTACAAGCCTAGGGGCAAAGTGGAGCACAGTGCAGAGCCGACAGACTCTGTCTCTAGAGGCACAGCTGTGATGTGCACAGTGTTATAGCTTCAATTCTGCCCTGTGGGCAAACCTTGAAGTCTTAGCTTCAAGGAGCTCCAAATATGATCACATTTGGAAATAAGGTCCTTGTATATGTAATCCATTCAGATGAGATAACGTAGAAGTAGACTGGGCTCCTTCTGCTGTTATATTCTGCTGTCCTTCAGAAGTCTGGGAAAAGATACACAGCCTGTGAGAAGGCTACGTTAAGGCACGGATGACGTGATACTTCCAGAACCAAGAATTACTGCAGCAAGCCAGAAAGACACCAGAAGAGGGTGAGAGACCACTTCCTCACAGGCTGCAGGCATCCAAACCCAAATCCTCCAGAACACCGAGCAATCAATTCTTGTTGTTTGCACTGTTCAGCCTGTGTCACTTTGTGACAGCAGCGCTGGAAGCTAATCTAACCCCAGGTCTACGTGAGCTCATCTGAGCGCCTTTCTGTTTCCTGAAAGCAATTGTAACAGAAATCCAAGTAACTTGGTGTCTACTCACTCCGCCGCTGCACTTAGGGAGCACCCTGCAAGAACCAGGGCTCTGCTCAGAAATTTATTTTTAATCTCCTCCAGGACAGAGATAAATGAACAGGCAAAGTTTAAAAGTTCTCTCCTAAGAACATGATGAAAATAGTTTTAGCCAAAAAAAATAAATAAAAACTTCGAAAGCCTTAGGGAAAAATACTCAATAAGGCATGCGCAGATGCTCAGTATCTCTCTGGAATATAGTCACCAGATGCATAAGTCATTTTTCCATGCGATTTCTGTCCATCGCCCCCAATAAAAACTAGAGAATAGGTTTTAAAACATCTTTAAATTTAGACTAGAGGGATAGATTACTTTTTCCCCCAATAAAGCGAACTAGCACGGCTGTGCTGTCTGCACGTTTCAAACCTGGGTCTGTTGTCTTCAGTCCCAAGTGTGTGCCTCTGGGCTACACTAAAGCTGTGCACTCTGAACATTCCGATCCAGAGCAGACTGCTGCTCAGGCCTTTCCCCCCTCCTCAGCGCCACAGATACCAGCAAACACCCCACTGAAAGCCCTGTCTGCAAATCTTTAACCAACAGACTCCCAGATACTGAAATTTCTCAGAGGCAGAAGTGAGTCTGCATCCTCTAGCCCCATCAAAGGGCCACCCGTGGTTTCTGACCACTTCACCTCTCTTCCCCATCGACTTCCCTGCTGCGTACCCGGAAAGCCTGAATACAGACTTTATGGAAAACTTAGTAACGGAGAGGGTGCAGGTGATATGGCCTCATGGGCACAATCGAGGTAGAGTTGGCTCCACCACTCATCTGTCCCTGAGGTGATGTGGGCACGGGAGAGATGCCCTCCTCTACCCACCTCTTGCCACCTGCAGAAGTCAGGAGATCTGCCCTGCCCCCGTGAGATCATGAGAGTATGAGAGCTGGCCCGCCCCTCACTTGCAGGAAAGTAGGCCCTGTTCCTTGCCTGGGCAACAGTGAAGCTGGCACTGATGGCAAAGGCATGGGTAAGCCAGTCCCGAGGGTGTAAGAGCAAGAGAATTGGCCCAGCCCCTCACCAGCTGCAGCACTTGGGAGAGTGGTCCTCACGCTTCAACTGGGGAGCACAGTGGAGCTAGCTCTGGAGACATGAGTGTGGATGACACAGTTCCGAGGGCATGGGAGTGGGAGAGGTGACCCTGCCTCCTGCCAATGGTGGCACTGAGTGGCCTAGCCTGGGAACTGCTGGAGTGCTCCCCCTAGTGGTGCAGATAAAGAAGAACCAGCCTATGTTCTCTCCAGTGACTGTCTAAGGCAGGACCAGCAAGGAGCACACAGGCCACAGGAGCTGTGAAGCAGCTGGGACAGGGTTCTTCCTGCCTCCACCTGCACACAGGAACTAGGACTGTACCACAGTGCTCTGTGCACGGGTCCTGCCAGGGGAGAGTTGGTCTCCCAGGAGTGTGGACACAGGGTTACAGGTCCACAGGAGGAACAAGCTCAAGCCAGAAACAGCAAGACCAACTAACACCAGAGATAACCAGATGGTGAAAGGCAAGTACAAGAACCTTATCAATAGAAACCAAGGCTACATGGCATCATCAGAACCCAGTTCTCCCACAACAGCAAGTCCTGGATACCCCAATGCACTAGCAAAGCAAGATTTGGATTTAAAATCACATCTCATGATGCTGATAGAGGACTCAACGAAATACATAAATAACTCAAAGAAATACAGGAGAACACAGGTAAACAGCTGGAACCCCTTAAAGAGGAAATATAAAACATCCCCTAAAGAATTACAGGAGAACACAACAGGCAAAGGAACTGAACAAAACCATCCAGGATCTAAAAATGGATGTAGAAACAATAAATCACAAAGGGAGAAAAACCTAGGAAACTCTGGAGAAAACCTAGGAAAGAGATCAGGAGTCGTAGATGCAAGCATCAACAACAGAACACAAGAGATGGAAGAGAGAATCTCAGGTGCAGAAGATACCATAGAAAACATTGACACAACAGTCAAAGAAAATGCAAAGTGCAAAAAGGTCCTAACCCAAAACATCCAGGAAATTCAGGACATGAAGAAGACCAAACTTAAGGATAAATAGATATAGAAGAAAATGAACATTCCCAATGGGCCAGTAAATATCTTCAACAAAATTATAGAAGAAAACTTCCCTAACCTAAAGAAAGAGATGTCCATGAACAGACAAGAAACCTACAGAACACCAAATAGATTGGACCAGAATAGAAATTCCTCCTGTCACATAATAATCAAAACACCAAATGCACAAAACAAAGAAAGAATATGAAAAGCTGTAAGAGGAAAAGGTCAAGTAACATATAAAGGCAGACCTATCAGAATTATACCAGACTTCTCAACAGAGACTATGAAAACCAGAAGGTCCTGGACAGATGTTATACAGACCTTAAGAGAACACAAATGTCATCCCAGGCTACTATACCCAGTAAAACTCTCAATTACCATAGATGGAGAAACCAAGGTATTCCATGACAAAAATAAATTTACACAATGTCTTTCCACAAATCCAGCCCTTCGAAGGATAATAAATGGAAAACTCCAATACAAGGAGGGAAACTATATCCTAGAAAAAGCAAGAAAGTAATCATTTAACAAACCAAAAAGAAGATAGCCACATGGACATAATTCCACCTCTAACAACAAAAATAATAAGAAGCCACAATCAGTTTTCCTTAATATCTCTTAATATCAGTGGACTGAATTCCCCAATTAAAAAAAAAACCCATAGAATAACAGACAGGATATGTAAACAGGACCCAACAGGAAACCCACCTCAGTGACAAAGACAGACACTACCTCAGAGTAAAAGGCTGGAAAACAATTTTCCAAGCCAATGGTCCTAAGAAACAAGCTGGAGTAGTCATTCTAATATCGAATAAAATCAACTTTCAACCTAAAGTTATCAAAAAAGATAGGAAAGGACACTTCATACTCATCAAAGGTAAAGTCTACCAAGATGAACTCACAATTCTGAACATCTATACTCCAAATGCAAGGGCATCCACATTCACAAAAGAAACTTTGCTAAAACTCAAAACACACATTGCACCTCACACAATTATAGTGAGAGACTTCAACACCCCACTCTCACCAATGGACAGATCATGAAAACAGAATCTAAATAAAGATAAAGTGAAACTAACAGAAGTTATGAACCAAATGGATTTAAGAAATATCTATAGAACATTTTATTCTAAAACAAAAGAATATACCTTCTTCTAACACCTCATGGTACCTTCTCCAAAATTGACCATATAATTGGTCATAAAACAGGCCTCAACAGATACAAGAAGACTGAAATAATCCCAATCATCCTATCAGATCATCTCAAACTAAGGTTGGTCATTAATAACAACAAAATAATAGAAAGCCCACATAAACATGGAAGCTGAAAAATGCCCTACTCAATGATAACTTGGTTATGGAAGAAATAAAGAAAGAAATTAAAGACTTTTTAGAACTTAATGAAAATGAAGCCACAACATATCCAAACTTATGGAACGCAATGAAAGCAGTGCTAAGAGGAAAACTCATAGCTCTGAGTGCCTTCAAAAAGAAACTGGAGAGAGCATACACTAGCAGCTTGACAGCACATCTGAAAGCCCTAGGCCAAAAAAAAAAAAAAAAAAAAAAAAAAAGCAAATAGTTCTAAGAGGAGTAGAAGGCAGGAAAGAATCAAACTCAGGGCTGAAATCACCAAGTGGAAACAAACCAGGAGCTGGTTCTTTGAGAAAATCAACTAGGTAAACCCTTAGCCAAACTAACCAGAGGGTACAGAGACAGTATCCAAATCAACAAAATCAGAAATGAAAAGGGAGACATAACAATGGAAACTGAGGAAATCCAAAAAATCATCAGATCCTACTAAAAAAGGCTATACTCAACAAAACTGGAAAATCTGAATGAAATGGACAATTTTCTATACAGATACCAGGTATCAAAGTTAAATCAGGATCAGATAAATGACCTAAACAGTCCCATAAGTCCTAAAGAAATAGAAGCAGTCATTAAAAGTCTCCCAACCAAAAAAAGCCCAGGACCAGATGGGTTTAGTGCAGAGTTCTATCAGACTTTCAAAGAAAACCTAATACCAATACTCTTCAAATTATTCCACAAAATAGAAACAGAAGGAACACTACTCAATTCGTTTTATGAAGCCACAATTACTCTGATAACTAAACCACACAAAGAACCAAGAAAGAGAACTTCAGACCAATTTCCCTTATGAATATCTATGCAAAAATACTCAATAAAATTCTTGCAAACCGAATCCAAGGACACATCAAAATGATCATCCATCATGATCAAGTAGGCTTCATTCCAGGGATGCAGGGATGGTTCATTTCATGGAAATCCTTCAACGTAATCCATTATATAAACAAACTCAAAAACAAAAACCACATGATCACCTCATTAGATGCTGAGAAAGCATTTGACAAAATCCAACACCCATTCATGATAACAGTCTTGGAAAGATCAAGAATTCAAGGCCTATACCTAAACATAGTAAAAGCAATATATAGCAAACCAGTAGACAACATAAAACTAAATGGAGAGAAACTTGAAGCAATCCCACTAAAATCAGGGACTAGACAAGGCTGTCCACTCTCTCTCTCTCTACCTGTTCAATATATTACTCAAAGTCCTAGTCAGAGCAATCAGACAACAACAGGAGGTCAAAGGGATACAAATTGGAAAGGAAAAAGCCAATATATCACTATTTGTAGATGATATGATAGTGTACTTAAGTAACCCAAAATATTCCACCAGAGAACTCCTAAACCTGATAAACAACTTCAGCAAAGTGGCCGGATATAAAATTAATTCGAACAAATCAGTAGCCTTCCTCTACTCAAAGGATAAACAGGTTGAGAAAGAAATTAAGGAAAAAACACCTTTCACAATAGTCACAAATAATATAAAATATGTTGGTGTGACTCTACCTAAGCAAGTGAAAAATCTGTATGATAAGAACTTCAAGTCTCTGAAAAAAGAAATCAAAGAAGATCTCAGAAGATGGAAAGATCTCCCGTGATCATGGATGGGCAGGATTAACATAGGAAAAATGTCCATCTCGCCAAAAGCAATCTACAAATTCAATGCAATCCCCAACAAAATTCCAAATCAGTTCTTCATAGAGTTAGAAAGAGCAATTCCCAAATTCATCTGGAAAAAAGAAAAAAAAAAACAGGATAGAAAAAAACTATACTCAACAATAAAAGAACTTCTAGGGGAATCACCATCCCTGGCCTCAAGCTGTACTACAGAGCAATCGTAATTAAAAACAAAACAAACAAACAAACAAAAAAAAACCATGGTATTGATACAGTGACAGGCAGGTAGATCAATGGAAGAGAAGTGAAGACCCAGAAATGAACCTATACACCTATAGTCACTTGATCTTTGACAAAGGAGCTAAAATCATCCAATGGAAAAAAGACAGCATTTTCAACAAATGGTGCTGGTTCAACTGGCAGTCTGCTTGTAGAAGAATGCAAATCGATGTATTCTTATCTCCTTGTACAAAGCTGAAGTCCAAGTGGATCAAGAACCTCCACAAAAAAACAGATACACTGAAACTAATACAAAGAAAGTGGGGATGAGCCTCAAGCACATGGGCACAGGGGGAAATTTCCTGAACAGAACACCAATAGTTTATGCTCTAAGATCAAGAATTAACTAATGGGACCTCATAAAATGGCAAATCTTCTGTAAGGCAAAGGACACTGTCAATAAAACAAAATGGCAACCAACAGATTGGAAAAAGATCTTTACCAACCCTACATCCGATAGAGTGCTAATATTCAATATATACAAAGGATTCAAGAACTTAGACTCCAGAGAACCAAATAACCCTATTAAAAAATGAGGTACAGAGCTTAAAGAAAGAATTCTCAACTGAGGAATACTGAACAGCGAGAGGCACCTAAAAACATGTTCAACATCCTTAATCATCAGGGAAATGCAAATCAAAACAACCCTGAGATTCCACCTCACACCAGTCAGAATGGCTAAGATCAAAAACTCAGGTGACAACAGATGCTGGTGAGGATGTGGAGAAAGAGGAACACTCCTCCATTGTTGGTGGGATTGCAAGATGGTACAAGCACTCTGGAAATCAGTCTGGCAGTTCCTCAGAAAACTAAACATAGTACTTCCTGAAGACCCAGCAACACCACTCCTGGGCATATACCCAGAAGATATTCCAACATATAACAAGGACACATGCTCCACTATATTCATAGCACCCTTATTTATAATATTCAGAAGCTGGAAAGACCCCAGATGTCCTTCAACAGAGGAATGGATACAGAAAATGTGGGAAAATGTGATACATTTACACAATGGAGTACTACTCAGCTATTAAAAACAATGAATTTATGAAATTCTTAGGCAAATGGATGGAACTAGAAAATATCATCCTGAGTGAGGTAACCCAATCACAAAAGAACACACATGGTATGCACTCACTGATAAGTGGATATTAGCCCAGAAACTTGGAATACCCAAGATACAATTCACAAACCACATGAAACTCAAGAAGAAAGAAGACCAAAGTGTGGATACTTCAATCTTTCTTAGAAGGGGAAACAAAATACCCATAGAAGGAGTTACAGAGACAGAGTCTGGAGCAGAGACTGAAGGAAAGACCATCCAGAGACTGCCCCACCTGGGGATCCATCCCATATACAATCACCAAACCCAGACACTTTTGTGGATGCCAACAAGTGCTTACTGACAGAAGCAGTCTCCAGAGGGGCTCTACCAGTGCCTGACAAATACAGAGGTGGATCCTTGCAGCCAACTAATGGACTGAGCACAGGATCCCCAGTGAAGGAGCTAGAGAAAGGACTCAAGGAGATGAAGAGGTTAGCAGCCCCCTAGGAGGAACAACAATATGAACTAACCAGTACCCCCAGAGCTCCCAGGGCCTAAACCACCAACCAAAGAGTACACATGGTGGGACTTATGGCTCCAGCTGCATATGTAGCAGAGGATGGCCTAGTTGGTCATCAATGGGAGGAGAGGCCCTTGGTCCTGTGAAGGCTCTATGCCCCAAGGTAGGGGAATGCCAGGGCCAGGAAGTGGGAGTGAGTGGATTGGTGAGAAGAGGGGGAGGGTGGGGATAGGGGGTTTTTGGAGGGGAAACTAGGAAAGAAGACAACATTTGCAATATAAATAAATATCTAATTTAAAAAAAAAATTAGAACCAGCCTGTCTGACCAGCTCAGCTACCACTCAGGCCTAGATCCTGGGCTTTGAGTTGACCCACGTCAAAATCTACATCATTTGTGAACTGTTGGGGCTCATGAAAGGGCCAGTCCTGCTGATCAAAGCGGCAGGATCTCCATGATACAGCTCAACAACAGGAGAGCCTGGAGGAGGTCCGATCAGGATCCAATGTTGATGGAGTCACAGAAGCCAGAAACCTGAACCAGACCAATGAACATTTGGAAGTGAAGGTGTGTGGACAGAGGGATAGACTGTGGGACACACTGTGACAACTTCCACAATGAGAATTGGTAGAAGATTCCCATGTCAAACTCTGACACATATATGCACATGCGCATGTACACGCTTACACTAACACACACACACACACACACACAATTTATCACTTTAAAATTGCATACATTTAGTGTGTGCAATGTGACTTTACAGGTGTAGGCTACTCTGCAAACTCAATGTATTTTTTCCAATTTCAGATATTTTAAATTTTTCACTCAGCAGTGTTTTAGAGTTTTCTGTGTATTTTTTTTGCAAATTTCTTGATAACCTTGTCCCTAAGAATTTTATGACTTTCGGTGTTACCGTGAATTACGGTTTTTATTTCACTCTCCAGTTGTTTTTGCTAGCATGTAGACATGTCAGCCTGATAAACTCGAGCTTTGCTCAATTTACTTCCCAGCTCTCTCGGTCCCTCTAGGCACTGCTTAGGATTTTCTATGTTAAAAACAAAGTCATCTGAGAGTAAATAACTTTGGTTCTTTCCCACCTTGGCCCTTCTGCTGCCTTGCCTTATTGCTCTGCGGATCCTTCCAGTGCAGTGCAGAGTGTAAATAACTGAGCAGATATCCCCGCCTTGCCCCTGGCCCTATTAGGGAGGAACCCAGCCCTTCCCAGTTACACATGATGTTCACTGTGACTGTCCTTACCCAGTTAATGAGACAGATCGCCGCTTTGCCCTAGAACACTTATCATCCCGAAGCCAAACATGGCCCGAATTGCCTTGCTTCTATTGTCACTCTGAGCTCACGTGGCACGTTCATATCAGCAGCAGGAGACACTGGTGTTTGATATTCAGATATGTCGTGCCCTATGACAGCATGCTCACATTTGTATTTGACTCTGCTGCCAGGAGTACCACGCCGGAACAATAGGGTTCTCCCCTCTGGTCTCTGCTTAAATTTCATCATATGATTGAGAGGCCTTTTCTGGCCACCTTAAAGAAAAAGAAACACCATACACACACACACACACACACACACACACACACACACACACACACACTTAATTGTTCTTTGCTCCTTTCTCCTGCCTATCTTTTCTTCTTTTTCTTATCATCTCTCTAATATAGCATACACATCTTTGGATCTTTTTAAAGCTTTTATTATTTATTTATGTATTTATCCTTCCTCCTCTCTCTCTCTCTCTCTCTCTCTCTCTCTCTCTCTCTCTCTCTCTCTCTCTCTCTGTGTGTGTGTGTGTGTGTGTGTGTGTGTGTGTGTGTGTGTGTGTGTACACATGTGTGCCAGAAGCTAGAAAAGTATGTTCTGAAACCAGTTGCAGGTGGTTGTGTACCACCCAACATCTGAACTCAAGTCCTCTGGGAGATCAAGAAGTGCTTTTTACTGCTGAGCCATCTCTCCAGCTCCCTTTGTTCAATGTTCAAATGTTCTGCAAGCATCTAAGATCCTCGAAGGCGTATGCTTTAGAAATGTTAGGTGACTTACATCATACTGTAACCTGCTTAAAATTCTAGTCCAAAGAGCTGTGTTTGGCAATTAAAATATGAGATAAAACCTTATTTGGGGATATAATTACCATGGCATGATCGTCAAGACTGAACCCAAGGAAGATATCTTGAAAGGCATTTTCTCTAATAGTTCAAGAAATACTGCCCTGAACATTGTCAACCCTAGATCTTTTTCTAGTACGCCAATGACAATGATTTATTTTAACTCAAGCATAGCAGGTTGATAAGCTTCTATTAAAGATGTTTGCTTTCAGGGCAGGGAAGGTGGCTGGGTTGTTAACGTGTCTGCCATGCATGCATGAGGACCTGAGACTGGATGCCTAGCACTTATGTACACAGCTGGATATGACAAGGTGGGATGGCTCCCACCTGTAGTCCTAGCACGGTGGAAGTGGGTCCCAGGGACTTACTGGCCTGCCCTCTATCCAAATGGGTGAGCTCGATGCTCACTAAAAACTGTCTCAAAAAATAAGGTAGAGTGTGATAGACACCTGAAATTGACCTCTGGCTTCCACACCTGCCCATATCGTCACATGTGACTATACACACACACACACACTACAAATAAATAAAGAAAAACTTGAAAGAAATGTCATGTAGTATTATAATGGTCCTGGTTTGCTAGATGACTTATAAGCATTGTGTCTGGGGTATAGAAACTGACAAGGTGCTATATTCTAGATCTTAATGCACTCCAAGGACTGTGTGCAGTACTAGGCCCTCAGTGCTGGTAGCACTGGTAGGAGCTTTGTGGTGCAGGCAGGCTGGGTTCTGGGAGTATGTCTAGCAGGGAACTGAGAGTCCTGACACCTTTTTCTCTGCCTTTGCTTCCTAGCCACCATGAGATGAGCAGTTTTCTTGCCTTCAGCATGTGACTTCACCATGACATCCTGTCTCACCGTAGGCTACAGAGTCAAGTGACCACGAACTGAAACATTTGTTTACTTCAGACGTTGTGTGTGTCTAAGGGACAGAAAGAGAATTGTCTGATATATATGAAGTCCTGGACTCTTGGAAATAGGAGAAGTAATATCAGGCTTAGAAGGATATGTGCATATTAAAGTGGAACCTGACTATTGTGGAAGCACAGCAGAAGGAAGGGGTGGTGGTTTGAATAAGATGCCTCCCATAGTTTCTGGCATTTGGATACTTGGTGCCCAGTTGATAACACTGTTTGGAGGGGCTTATTACGGCCTTGCTGGAGGAAGTATGTCACTGGAGGTAGGCTTCGAGAGGTTAAAGACTCAAACTATTTCAAGTTGGCTTTTCTATATGTGTTCTACCATTCAAGATGTGAGCCCTCAGCTCTGTGATCCTGACACTATGTCTTCATTCTGCCACCAGGGACTCTACCCCTGTGGGACCATAAGCCTGCATAAACTTGGTCTTCTACGAGGTTCCTTGGTCGTAGTGTATCACAGCAATAGGAAAGTAACTACAATAGAAGTCATGAGGGTTAACACCACACCCATCCTTGCAGAAGGAACCTCCATCTTAGAGACAGGATCTTCACTGTTCCAGAAAAAAATATAAATTTATTGTGGAAATAAATGCATGAAGTGTTCTTACACTGATAGAATTAAGTGCTGAATGCAAGCTACTACCACTTTCTGATTATTTCAGTGATATGCAGAAGAGATTAACTAGCCAGAAAATTAAAGTGGCCTTTTCTTTTGATAAAGCTGCCCCTTTTTCTTTCTCTTAAAAAAAAAAGATAATTTATAGACTCATACTGTCCAATTCATAGCTTGAGAGTCAATGTCTGCCACAATATCACGTGCAGCAAAATGGGATATCCTGGACAGAACCTTAGAAAACATAACATCTCATTTCATTCGAAACATGCCAACTTAGAGTAAATCTTGTGATATGCTGCCAGAGTGCAGTATCATTTAGCTGAGAGGATTGAGTCAGCCAGCCAGAGCCAGGCTGACTCCATGACAGGCAGCAAACTGGCAGTCTGGGAGACTAGGCCTGCGTTTCTGTTTCCCAGAATTGGAAAAGAAAATAAATCAATTCCAGGAAAAACTATCCCTCACGGGCAGCCAATCAGGAAGATGCCCCACCACCTAACCTAAGCCCTGAGCCAACCTCATGGCACCCAATCAGAAGCTGTAGAAGCTGCCCCACCGCCTAGCTTAAGCCAACTCTAGTTAGCTAGTATAAGTTCCCCCAAACCTTCCAGAGCCCTAACCAATCACAAGGGCACCCATACCCCTGCAGATAGAGCCACCAATTAAGGGAAAGAAAGACAAAGTCACCCACTCCTACCCTTTCAGGCTTTAGATTGACCCTGCAAGATCCACACCTCTGTCTTACATCCCTATGTATGGTGGACCCCTGCACGCACGTTCTCTGCAGAATAAATGCTCTTTGCTGTTGCACACTGTTTGAGTCTGGGGTATCATTCTCCAGGAATCACAGAATCACAGACTCCTACAAAATAAATTGAAATTATTAGCACTGTCCATTAGAGAGTGGTTACCTACACACAAATCCATGGTTACACTTCTAATACTAGTTGTTATATGGATTAAGTCCCAGTTATTTTAAAGACCTTTCTTCAGACCAGACTTAATCAATGCCCATGTTAAAAGGATATTACATATTCTCACTCGAAACTGTATAAATAAGCCAGGCAGGGTCATTCACACCTGTGGCCCCTGCATTCGGGAGGTGGGTACAGAAAAGTAGTGAGTTTTAAGACAGCCTAAGCTATACGTGAGAATCTGTTTCAAAACAAACAATTCCTTTTTTGCACAGTCATTTGCTAATTGACTTTGATTGGCAGCCCGTAAAGCTGGATTTAATTTTTTTCAATGGACATGGTACATTATCCCTCAGAAAATATTGTGGGTTTTGTCTCATATATGGATGACATCGATCAAATACATCAAAAATCATGACTGTTCACTTCCAAGAAGATGTAACGTGTTCACTGGAAACTGCGTTGTGCACTACTCAATCAGTTGTGTTACTTTTGCAATCAGATTAGGAAATATCGGTGTTTAATTAGCTGTGTGGAATTTAATATATGTCTTGATGATCAGAGCATCCAGTCCTAGACTGATAATAACAGTGGCTTATACCACCCTCATCCCACAGAGATTTATTTAGAAAACAAAAAAACAAAAAAAAAGGGTATCTACTTACACACCTGTAAGCAGTAGACACAGGCTTATAATGGAAACGATCCTGAGGGGGTCATTTCCAGCATCCCTTCAGGAGTAGGGGAGTTTGGGGAAACTGAAACCTCAGCCCATCTTACACCATCCTCAGGCCTACCTCACACCATCACAGATGATCTCAGCCCTACACTCCAATTTTAATACAAAATTCCAATGTTAGTCACTTACAGGCATGGTTTCCTTTTCTAATGCCATAACAAAATACCCTAACAACAGAAACTTAGGGAGATGGAACCATTCTAACTCATAGTTCGAAGCACAGTCTATTAAGGCAGGGAAAACAAGGCAGTAGGAGCCCTAGGTAGCTGGTCACATCACATTCAAAGTAAAGAAGCAGAAAGCAATTAGTGAATAAGATGCTAATTCTCAGCTCACTTTCTCCATCATAGATCTCAAGATGCTTCCTGCTCAGGGAATGGTCTCGCTCACAGTGGGCAGGTGTTCCTACCCAGTTAAACAGCAATCAAGATAACCGCCCACAATCGTGTCCAGAGGCCAGTCTCCAGGTACTTCTAGACTTTATCATGTGGGCAGCACTCATCATCCACAAGAGTAACTCATGTATGACTGAAGAGCCATCTGGTGTGAATTTTATTTAACAGAAATCATCCCCAAGAGGAATGAAAGCAAAGCCAGAAAGAACTTTTATACATGAAACTAGCTACCTTGATAACAAAAAGGGAAATATAACTTATATATACACATTTATATTCTGCAAAATCTAGGGCTGCTGACAGAATTCGGCGGTAGAGTGCTTGCCTAGAGTGTACAAAAGCTGTGTGGTTAAATTCTCAGCACCAGGTAAAATCAAGTTTAAGGCAGTCATGGTGGTGCACACCTTTAGTCTTAGCACTTGGGAGGCAGAAGCAGGTGCATCTCTGTGAGTTCCAGGCTAGCCAGGGCTGTTACACAGAGAGACCTTGTCTCAAAAAAAAGAAAAAGGAAGAGAGAAAGACAGAGAGAGGAAGAGGAAGAGGAAGAGGAAGAGGAAGAGGAAGAGGAAGAGGAAGAGGGAGAGGAAGAGGAAGGAAGGAAGGAAGGAAGAGAGACAGAGAGAGAGAAAATTAAGAATAATTAAGAATTAAGTTCAAGGTAACAAGGCAAGCCTGGGCACCATAAAACCTTGTCACACATACATACATACATACATACATACATACACACACACACACACACACACACACACACACACACACACTTCTTTAGCTGGAAAACTAATGCTTATACAGCAGGTAGACACTATTTCTCCAAACTCAGAATATTACTTTCCATCATAGTAAATCACTGGTTTCTGTGTTTATTCCTGTGCATGATCCATCTATGTTTACCTCATTCTACAACGAATCAAAGCACAGCACTTTATATAATCACACAATGCGAAGGTGTTGGGTATCCTATTCTTGACCAAATAATCAAAGACATTAAGTTCAATTTTTCCCCCTAAATCTTGGGACTGAAAGAAAGCCCTGGTCTTCACCTGTGAAGGGCAGCATGGTCTATGTGATCTCTAGTCAGTTACAGAAAATGAACTGACTTTATTTTAAAAGGCTATTAACGGATTAATTCCATCTTCAGCAAGGCTTTGGTGATTCTTATTTCTCTAAGTCTACTTTCACTCGTCCTTCAGATTTTACTGCTTTATCTTTTGTGCATGGCTGGGGTCCACATTGCCAGTCCTTATCACCTAAATTGATGGACACGAGTTAGACTATAGGGATAACCGAAAAGCAGCAAGCCCGGAGAGTGCTGTGTAAGTCCCTTCACTCTTAATGTGCAACCATTTTAGCTAGTGCTCGAGAAAATCCTCTAAACCAATTATGTTATAAGCATCCGACAATTTGGATACCTGATACAGAGTCAGAATCCTAATTTAACCTCATCTGGTGTTTCTACGATGACTAAAGAGCTCGAAATTAATCTAAAAATTTACACCCATTATTCATACCCAGTTGGTGTTCTCGTTGTGATGCGGGAGAGAACATGATTAATTCGTGTGAAGCACCAAGGTCAAGTTTATTTTGGAAACAACACCCCATAGCATTAAGTTTATATTCAGTGACAGGTTAGACAGTGTCCGTGCTCATACTGGGATAATATGTAGAACCAATGGGAGCCATGCAACAATAACAAAAAAAGGTCACCGCTTGGTGACATTTCAAATACTGTATGAAAGAAAAAAAGATTGTACATTAGTTTTTAGCATATTTTAAGAGCTCAGTAATTTCTCTCTGTGTTAGTAGACTGATCTGTGGGGGGAAATACACTGTCACTTCCACTTCTAATCTCTCTCTATTTTCAAATAACCTTAGCATAACACAGCTTTAGCTCATTAACTATAGATATCCATCACTTTTCAAATTAGATATGCTTCATTGAATTTGGCCGCTGTGTGAATTAATACAGACTAAAGCTGGTATTTTTTTTTCACTGACCTCTCAAATATAATAGAAAAGTGATAACATTGAAAAGTTCCCTCCAGAAACTTTGGGCACAAGAGGGGTAAGAGAGGAAGAGTGGAGCCACAAGAGGGTCCCTTGGGGTAGAACCCTGCGCGGCTCTGGCTGTCATCAGTTTGAGAGTGAGCTGCAGGACTGATGGTCTGCTCCAGTTAGGAAAGTGACCAGGTGACGGGTGAAGCCTGGGCTAGAGGCAGTGTCCTGACGTCAGAACGCTCAGCCTCCACTCCAGGCCTGTTTCGCTCTGTATATGAAATGTCCCAGGCTGCATGTGTTTAAACACCGCCCCCTACCACCGCAGTTGCTGGAGCTATTTTGAGAGACTGACGAACTTCCAGTAGGTAGATAGAGGCTTACTGGTGGAAACAGGTCACCTTGAACATTGTGCCCCAGACCATGTCCTCAGCACAGCTAGGCGAGGAAGTAAGGAATCCAGGAGCAGGCTCCTGCCAGCATGGAGTCTGGGCCATGACAGGCTGTATCCCCTGACCCTATGAGCCAAGATAAGCCCTCTGTCCCTTAAACTTCCTCTTGTCAGACTTTCCAGTGTAGCAGTGAGAAAAAGTCCTACTGAGAAGCCCTCTCAAAACTCGCCCACTAGACAGGCAAGTGCACAACTCTAAAATGTTCAGCCCCGGAAGTCAGGCGACCTCATGCCCTGTTTTCTACAACAAAACAGAACTGACTTGAGTCATTTGGCTGCAAAATGTGGCCTGTAGCGCAGAGAGGTTATTTATAGACTTAATTAATGCCAGTTTGGGTGAATATTCATATTTCTATGCCAAGCTATGAATCTATTTGGACCCTAGAGAAACTTAGTAATTTGATTAAATTGCACATCTGTAAAAAATATGAGTAAAAAAAAGTTTAGGATCTATAAAGACTCAAATCTGATGTCTATTTAGAAACTAATAAACCAGGAGACATGGGTCATGCCTGGAATGTCAGCACACAGTAAACTGAGACACGATAATCGCTGCAAGCTCAAGGCCAGCCTAGACTACAACGTGAAACCCAAACACTTACCTGTACCTGTAGCTCAGTTGTAGAGAGACCAGCATAAATGAAGCCTTGGGTTCAATTCCCAGCACGAGCCTGCAGAGGCAGCGTTGATGAGGTAGAGGCAGGGAAACAGAAGTTCAATGCGATTCTCAACTCCACAGCAAGTGTGAAGCAGCCCGGGATGCGTGAGACCCTACCTCAAAGCAAACAATAACAAATTATGTCAATTGATTAATTTAAGATGAGGGAAAGGACAGCCCTGATTGGAAGATACTTGTATTCAAATTATCTTTATGTATGAGGTAGAGGTTTGTGGCAGTAGGGGTTGGGGAAGTCGGGGTCAGGGAAATGTATGAAATCGGAGCCATGAGCAGGGCCTGGCAAGAAGGATGCCACTACCTTGGACGAAGCAAAACTAAACTAAAACCCTTCCATTGCAAGATGTTGTGATAATGATGTTGTCTTTATAACACAGATAATAACCAAGAGAAACGTAACCTCCAGGGAATGGGAGAGGACATTTGAAACCCCAAGAGTCTAATTCAGTGTCCTTACATATTAAATGAAGTATTAAAAACAAGAGAGTTTGTTCAGATAGCTCAAGATTTGAATGTCTGAAATATTTACACATCTGGCCAAGTACATTTTTATCTTCTAGGAAACTACATTTTCTCTGCTGGGAGACCATGAGGAATTTGAATTTTATGTACACTTTCAGTCTTCCGCTACTTATGACTGCTCAGCAGGAGCCATGCTGAGCGTCTGGGTGGATGAGCCTTAATCAAAGAAGCCTTCGACTGTGTGGTGCGAGCAGTGCAGAGACGGACTTGACTGTCTTCCTCTGCTGTGGCACTTGACATTTGGTATGACTGGGGAGGACGCGGGTTTTCTTGGAGAGGAATTACTGAGAAGAGGATGGTAGTTTTAATTGTTACCAAGAATCAGGGAGGAAAAGCAACTCTAATTAAGCTCGGAATATGCTTTACAAATACCCTACTTTTTCCGCTTGAATCTTCTTTTATTTTCAATATTTAGCTCATTCTAATTAGAAAACTCCTTCTCCTGTTCTCGTATTTATATCAATTTGCTCATTCCCTTTTAGATTTGTGCTTCCTTCTGCTATATTCTCATGCTAAAAAAGTCCTCACAGGGAGCCCTTTGTTGCAGTTGGTGTGCTTGCTCCTTTGGATTTTATTTGTACCCGCCGTCTGCATGCACTTTTCTTCAAACCATGGGATATACTTGATAACGTGTGTGCACGTTATCTTCTGATAAGAGCACGCATCTGCCCGTAGAACAGTATACTGTCAGACAGCAAGCGAATCAAACCTTAGGAGGTGATTGCTTGAATTACAAAAGACATTCTTAAGTGATTCCCTTGGTCACTTCAAGCGTTTATTTACTCGACACCTGGACCTCTTTTAAGGAAAATGGTTAAGGTAGGCACTGAGAAATAAAGGTCACTCCTCAGAGAAATGTCCCCCAGGACAATCTGGGTAGTTGTTGGGAAAATGTCATTACACAGCCATTAGTGTTCACCTCGTCATTTAGACAAAACAGAACATCCTGGAAAGAGATAGCAGGGGCCAGGGCATTGTAATTGATAAATGCTCCACTAGCTACAGGTATAAAATAAGCCTGCTATTTCTGATTAATTAAACAGCATCTACTAAAATACAGTTTAATTGTTACCAAGAATCAGGGAAAAAAGCAACCTTAATTAAACTCGGTGGGTGACAAAAATATTAAAAACCGAAACAATAATTAAAAGGGCAGGGGACTAGGAAGGGGACTCCGCAGACAGAAGTTCAGCAGAGTGGGGGAGAAGTGACTGGATAAACAGCTGAACGTGACCACGATGCACACGTACACATGCCATGCTTGAACTGTCAAAGAATCTTCAAGGATTAAGAACAACCACCCAAAGAGCTATGCAGCAGCTTAGTCAT
This sequence comes from Mus musculus, assembly GCF_000001635.26. Classification (NCBI taxonomy): domain Eukaryota; kingdom Metazoa; phylum Chordata; class Mammalia; order Rodentia; family Muridae; genus Mus; species Mus musculus. The sequence goes on from NC_000072.6 coordinate 140,098,303, forward strand.
GGCTGGAGAGATGGCTCAGCAGGACAGAAACCTTCCTACACAATCATGAGAACTAGAGGTCCGTTCTCAGCACCAGCATAACAAGCTCTTGGCAGCCCGCATGCACCTGTAACCACTCCCAGGCTTGCTGGCTTGCAGCTCAGCCAGTAAACATAAGGGGCAAGTTCAGTGCGAGACCCTGCCTCAAAGGAATAGAAATAATGACATGCATAAGAATACCCAACACCCTCTTTTAGCCTTTATACACGCACAATTCTCTCTCTCTCTCTCTCTCTCTCTCTCTCTCTCTCCCTCCCTCTCTCTCACACACACACACACACAGAGAGAGACAAGCACACAACACAGGCAAATAAATATTTTTAAAACTCTATAGAATACTACAGTGTGTTTTTATACATCAAATTAAAAAGGTTTCTTATTTTTAAAAAACAAATTTTTTTTATTAGTGTGTGTATACATGTGTGTGTTTGTGTGTCTGATTATGTATATGTGTTTGATTGTGTGTATGTGTGAGTGTGTGTGTGAGTGTGTGAGTGTGTGTGTGAGTGTGTGTGTGTGAGTGAGTGTGTGTGTGTGAGTGAGTGTGTGAGTATGTGAGTGTGTGTGTGTGTGTGTGAGTGTGTGTGTGAGTGTGTGAGTGTGTGTGAGTGTGTGTGAGTGTGTGTGTGAGTGTGTGTGTGAGTGTGTGTGTGAGTGTGTGTGTGTGTGTGTGTGAGTGTGTGTGTGTGTGAGTGTGTGTGTGAATGTGTGTGTGAGTGTGTGTGTGTGAGTGTGTGTGTGAGTGTGTGTGTGAGTGTGTGTGTGTGAGTGTGTGTGTGAGTGTGTGTGAGTGTGTGTGTGTGAGTGTGTGTGAATGTGTGTGTGAGTGTGTGTGTGAGTGTGTGTGAGTGTGTGTGTGTGAGTGTGTGTGAGTGTGTGTGTGTGAGTGTATACCATGACACAGTGTTCTTGTGGATGTAAGAGGACAACTCTGGGGAATCTGCTCTCTCTTTCCACAATGTGAGTTCAGAGAATTTGAACTCAGTTTGTCAGGTAAGTGCCTTTACCTGCTGAGCCATCTTGCCAAACATGGTAGTTTCTTCAGTACTTCTAATAATCCAAATTACCCCAAGATCTACTGAAATAATTGTCATAGATTATTGCTCCACAAAGTGAGTAATAATCATGATAGACTTTTATAATGTACCGTTTATCTCAAAGAACCAAGGTCTCATAATAAAAAATGAATTCACTTTATCCCAGAAATGAACATATTTGCTAAACACATGTCGCACATGAACATATTACGTTGTGAATGTGAGGGAAGGAGATGTTTCTGCCATGGGTCCACCTGTCTTTCATGTCTCTGATCGGCTTTCAGGGTAACTGTGTACGTTCTTAGAATAGGGCTGAGTTGGAGCTGTGGTTGGGGGCAGAACCATGGAGAGTGGATGACGCTCAGCAGACGCTCAGCAGAAAGGACACTCATGCAGCGCTGCATGGACCTACTGAGCTGAGAAAAGACCACTCCGAGTCATACATCAACTTTTAATCCAGCCTCAATGCACTGTTATCACTTCTCAGAGCTTAGAAGCACTTTTAGCAAGACAAAGATCAGACTCATGGCTACCTTAGTTCCATCCACATTTAGGTTTTACTAAGCAGAGACTTAAGCTGCTATGGGTCATTCATTAGGTCCGAGGAACCTCAACACTACGGAGAAATTTCTAGATAGAGCAGAAGCAGAAGGCGTGCCTGGGACCATGTTGGTGCACCCCATAGAAATGATGAAAGAGAAATATTAATAGGTGATAGTGTAAGAAATCTAACTGAGAACATGGGTCCTTTTATTGAGTTTTATTTCAGAAGCCAGAATCATCAGTCACTCTCCAAGTCTCTGGTAGACTGTTTCCCTACCCTGAAACTCTGGATACCAGCCTGCTGAGTATGGAAAGTTTGCATAAGGAACTCATGCCTAGCAATAAGCATAGAACAGATGTCCCTCTCTGTGTTTCTGTTAGACAGAATGCTACAGTCAGGAGAATTAGAATTGATTGGGTCAGTCACAACAAATGAGAATTTCATCCAAATTAACTATTCAAAAATCCCCAGTGTCGCCATGATAACGGCAGTCTGCATAAATGTCAAATTTATGAAGTCCACAAGATGATGCTGGAGTCCTTTGGGGACAGCACCTACTAATGTTTAAATCTCAAGTCATCAAAGTGGCTGCCATCTACACAGAGGAAGACATAGCGATGTGAATCCTATGCAAAGCTCTGGGTGGGTAAGAATGCTTTAGCAGTCACTGAGAGTCCATTCTATCTAGGCAGCAGAGATGTGTGGTGTTGCTTATCTGTTTCCACTGCAATGATATGAAACCATTTACCCCCAAACCTACAGCTAAACAGGACATTTATTTAGCAGGCACGTCTGTGGGTTAGCAGTTTGGACTGAACGACTTGGTAGCCTGGGTCCTAATTGAGCTCACTCATGAGTCTGGCAGTAACTACAAGTCAGCAGACCTTGGATGGCCTTGGCTGGACCCAGTGCAACGCAGAATTGCATCTCCTCTGCAGCAAACCCACATTGCTCACTGCAAAGTCAGAGCAATAAAGGCAACAGAACCCAGGCACGCATCTTCAAGTCTCTGTTTACATGGAATGTGCCAACCTCCCATTGCTCATAATCAAGTCTGATATTGCCTGGGCTGTCTAGTGTGTCCCTTAAGGCAGTCCTACCAGCAGACTTCAGAGGTGGTGAGGTGGACTCTGCCTCATTAGCCAGAGAAGACACAAAGTAAAATGCCTGGAGTGGCCAGTTATCTGTTATGTCTCCATTGAGAACCATCCACAAACGTTTACTATGAAACAACTGCCACCTAACTGACTTCCTGTCAGGATGAAGATTCTACAAGGAACACTCCTGCTAAGGCATCTATCTCCAACATTCTTTCACAGTGGTTGGCAGTTAGTTGGTTTCCTATCAGCTGGGCCATATATGAATACACTTACTCAAGATGTCCCTTGATAAAAGATGACAAACACCGAGGCATAATCAGTTGCTTTACTTAATGATTGCAATGAGTTCCATGGGCCAGAGTGAGTCATGTGGTAAAAAACAAATAAGCAAAAAACCTCACAGAACAAGCCCACGACCAGTGTTGGAGAAGACTGTGCTACCATGGATACAGGAATAGGTAATTGCTAGTAACTGTTAGTTTACCAGATTACAAATGATGAGCAACTTAGGAGCTCAGTCTAAGGCATTATCAATGTGATGACTATACCACAGAAGAGATGTTAGGAAAGGAACGTACAGAGTCTCTGGCATTGTTATGACGACATTTCTTATAGTATTTCAGTAAACAGTAATAAAAAATTTACACTCAAGCAACTTTGTTCTAGGTTGTAGAAATGGCTCAAAAGTAAAGCGTGTATATTGTCCTTGCTAAGGACCCAAGTTTAATTCCCAACACCCGGCTTGAGCAATTTATAACTGCCTGCAGCTTCAGTTCCAGGAAGTCTACTGTTCTCTTCTGACCTCCACAGGCACCGTGCTCACATACACAAACCCGTACACAGACACACACATGCACTTAAATCTAAACAAATAAATACATGTGGGGATCCCTTCACATGTCATGTTGGCAGGGAACCAATCAGGTGAGGTAAGAACGAAACTCTTATTTCTGAGCCTAATTTAGTGAGTCCTCACTGGTTCAAACATCTAGAGTCTGACACAAGGCAGTTTATTTTAGCCATATTTAAGCACAGCCCAATTTCAAAAAGAAACAGTTTTCTGATGATAATTAACCCAGTCCTGTATGTACAACAAAGCTTAAGACATGTTTATATTGAAACTACAAAGTTCATATGGCCTCTTCCAGGAAGATGGGTACCATTGACCTAGAAACAGTGCTCAAGATTGATGGTCTAGGGAGAATGACTAAGGTAAACATATGTCTGGATCAGCCTGGCCCTGAGATAACGCAGAAGTCAGTTAGGCTGTTTAACGTCCAAGTGACGTGTCTCATAAGAATGGTTTAATGAACTTCGGAGCAACGCTCAAGACTGGGGGAAAGGGTTTGGGAGAAACAAAACACAAATTCTGGGGGGATACGGGTGAAGCCTGGCTCTCAGCTAGCAAAGCTTCACAGGGCTTTAAACTACATCTTTTCCCAGCATTCCAAGGGTAAGACTGGTAAGTACCTTCTTCCTTTGAAGGATGCCTGTATACCTAAATTTTCCTGTCTTCTCCAGTGCTTATACGTAGGCACAAGGACCTCTGGCCCTCTACAAATGCAACATTTAAAAAGAAGAGTTTTGGTGGGATTTTATTATAAAATATGATTTTCTTTCCCTTCAATGAATATAGTTTTCAATACTGACAACATAAAGGATTTGGAGTGGTCTTAGTTAATCCAGTTAGAGGTAAGTCTTTAGCTGCAGAAGATGTTTTTGAACCCTAATTCATACAGAGTTGGACTTTCAACATCTTCATCTTCTATACATTATATAGTGATAAGTTTGTTTAAATATATAAAACAACCAGCATTTGCGGTCATTTTTTTAAAAAGATATGTACAACCACACAGCTCTGAAAACTAGTGTCTTCATGAAAACAGAAGGAAAAACAGTAACCAAATATCTTCAAGGAAGGCCCCAGATTTCACCATCATCTGGTTACAGCGCAGACAGATTTGCCAAAGTCAAGTCTGAAAGAGGATCTATCTGCTCAACCATGTGGATTGTCTGGGCAAAGACACCTGGCCTAACTGGGGCCGAAGACTCTTCCCATCCTAGGAGACCGGATTCTGAGAATGGGAAAGTCCAAACAGGGTGACTGACTGTTAGTGCTAAAGCAGATGGCCCATGTCACTCCCTAACGTTTCTGACGCCTGCCACCTCCCTGCCTCTTTTACACTGTCTTGGATTTCATAAAGCATTTACAAATTTTATGTACTCTCCTCTCTTTCCCCTTTGCAAACCACTTAGAACCATCAGATACATAGCCAAATGACACAGCAGCCACTGAGCACACCCTTCAGCACTGAGACACTCACTTCTCTTGAGAAGGCAAGCCTCCCAAACTACCCTAGGTGAAGAGAGCTATCTCATCCTCTCCCTGGGGCATCCTGGGCTGTATTGCTGTTTCTAAAAAAAGACCCAGGCCAACTATTTGGTGGTAAATTGATCTATGAACTCTTGACCTCTCAAACATGTAGCCACATTAACCAGCCAGAATCTGTGCATATTTCAAGCATGGGTCGACTTCTCTCCCTGGCAGCCCTCAGACAGTCCCACTCTACAAAGACTTAGAGAGTATCTGGTTCCCTGGCACAGTCCCCTCTTAATGCTCCCTGTGTTGAGATGCATTATAAAGAACAGCATTATATATATATATATATATATATATATATATATATATATATATATAGGAAGGAGCTACAACTGTGGGATCTATGACTGTGGTTATAACTGTCCCAGCCACTGTGGGATCTATGGCTGTGGTTATAACTGTCCCAGCAACTGTGGGATCTATGGGTGTGGTTATAAACGTCCCAGCAACTGTGGGATCTATGGCTGTGGTTATAACTGTCCCAGCAACTGTGGGATCTATTGATGTGATTATAACCGTCCCAGCAGAAGTGACGCTACTCTATGCCTTTTCTTTCAGCTATGAGACTGTAGACATGATGGAGTCCACGAAGTTGGAGTTTTCCCTCAGAAAGTTCATGGTAGCAGTTAGGAAAGGTTTAAGTACTGACAGCCAGAGGATAAACTTGTGTTCCAAAGAGATTTTACAATGGTTCTGACACTTTACAACATAGACATGAAGAATCAATAATCAGGACCACATTTGACAGGGACTGGTTTCCCTTCATTTCAACCTATCTCTCACAATCAGTATCCTGAAGACTTAGCTTGGAGCCACTAGACCTCCACACTTGACCATCTTCCCAAGGGAGCCACCATGATGGAGTCTCTTCTCTGCTTTTCATTACAACTGTGCAATTGGTGCATTGAGGACAGGTGGGTGTGCCTTGCTCGTCAGGATTTGCCCAGCCTAGGCGTGTGAGCTGAAGGTTGCGATCGATTCATCACAAGCTGCACCACAAAAAGCTAGCAGGCTGATGGAGCAGCCGAGCCATCGCTGAGGGCACAACTGAGGAAGCTGCTAGAAGACTCCAGATAGGACTGAGGGAGGGCACAGCAGCTGCCCTGAAGCAATCACTACATTCATGGCTGAGTCCCCATAGAAATACAAGACCCTAAAGCACGGCAGCACACATAGCTCTGTCTACCATCACTACCACAGATCACATGGAGAATGTGTGTGCACCCTCCCTACCAGGTCCGACCCTGCTAGGATAAATGACCTGATCTGAAGAGGGTGAGTGTTTCTACCAAGCAACCCAGACTCCACGTCCCAAGGGACAGGCACCAAGGAAATTGTTTCCCACACCATGGAGTAACTAACTCTGAGCTTTATGGGGAAGCAGCTGTTCTATATATGTTTAGATAGGAAGAGTACATCTACAGTGGACAGTCTTTTAGATCTTACTTGTCAGTTGTGTGTGTGAGTGCGAATGTGTGCACATGTATGTGTGCATGCGTGTGTATGTGTGCATTTGTGGTGTTTATTTTGTGCACGTTGTGCATCTCAGTACATGTACAATCAGAAGATAACAGATGTCTTGTCTATAGATCTCCACATTAATTTGGGGGACAGACTCTTTCTCTCAACCTGGGGGATCATACTTTCATCTGGACTTGTTGGCCAGTGGCTCACCCGACGACTCACTGTCTTCTCCTCCCACCCTGAGCTGGTGTTATAGAAGTGTGCCGCCATGATTTTTATGTGGCTACTGGAAATCAGTCCCTCCAGCTTGCAGGGCACGGACTTTACCCACTGAGCCCTTTCCACGGTCCCCGACAGTTTAGAGTAAATAGACAGAAGCATGAATAAAAACATGATGGCCAGGGTCTGAGACCTCCCACTGACAAGAGTGTGGAGTCTCCCAAAGAGCCTGGAGCTTAGATTTAAAATAATCAGGATTTGGTAGCAGAGAGAAATGTAAGTACTAGTTGCTGTCCCCGAGACCATCAGCGGCAGCCGTGCGGTGTGACCCCTTCCCACTAACCTCATCTTCTAAGTGTCCCCAGGAGATGATTTAGAAATCGGAGATCCTAGAAAGTCTGTTTCTAGGACTTACTATCATGAGCAGGTGAGTCTAGCAGGTTAGATAAGAAAATAGAAAAATGCTATATGCTCAGCTGCTAAAAATGTGACTGCTCATACCTCAGAACTCGGTCCCCCCCAAAGTAAATGTCCTCAGCCATGAGGACTCACCTTCTCTGAGCACATGTCCTCTCCCCTAGGGCACTCTACATCCACTGCCTGACCAATGCAAAAGGCCTGGCTCCCAGCATTAATTTGGAGCAACTCTGAACAGCCATCTCAAGCCCAGAACTCCTTGTAGGATTGGCTGAGGTGGTCTTCCCTTCCCTCTTCCCGCTCTTGCCTTCCTACTTGCTTCTGGTCTTGTCTTGAAAAGGCAGTCTCTGGTGAATTTGTTCTTCAAAAGAAAAAAAAAAAAAAACTCTCTGAAACCTTTTCCAGAAACCCAGTCTAAGTCTTAGCTTCAATCAAAGTCACTATGGTTGCTCACTTTCTGTTAATCCCAGCACTCAGGAGGCACAGGCAGGAGGATTTCTGAGTTTGAGGCCAGCCTGGTCTACAAAGTGAGTTCCAGGACAGCCAGGGCTATACAGAGAAACCCTGTCTCAAAAAAAGAAAAGAAAAGAAAAGAAAAGAAAAGAAAAGAAAAGAAAAGAAAAGAAAAGAAAAGAAAAGAAAAAGAAAAAGAAAAAGAAAAAGAAAAAGAAAAAGAAAAAGAAAAAGAAAAAGAAAAAGAAAAAGAAAAAGGAAAAGAAAGAAAAAAGAAAAGGCATGAAGTTAGAGGTGTGGCTTGCGGAAACACTATTGGCTAGACAAGGCAGTGGCCTGTGGTTTACAGGAGAGGCATGGAAGCTTGCATAACCTGAGACCTTGTGAGTGCCTGGATTTGGCTGACTCAGGGAGATGTAGTTCCTCGTGCAGTTACTGTGTGAGCTCACTCCTGGGCTGGAACTGGGAAGGTAACAATAAATACTCCTTCCACGTCCATCCTTCTAGAAGCTCTCGGCACATAGAGCACATGTTAAAGCCAAGACAAGATGCTTTCACCAAAACAGCGACTTTAGTATCACCCCCATATCCCTTTTCCTTACACGTAGTGAACTCTGGGAAGGCACTGTATAGAAGTAGCTATGAGGTCACCAGATGTATCGTAAACATGGGAGCATGTTTTTCTGTGACGCAGAGATTTTGTTTGAAATTATGGGCTTACCGATGAATTATACAGAGGGCTTTCCTCTTTGTCCACAATTTGACTATCTATGATAGAGAGGAAAGATAGGAAGAAGGAAAGAAAGATAAGCAGAAGGCAAAAAAGAAAAGAGATAAAACTGTCGGCATCATTTATGTCCAAAGACAGAATGGCAGGATTTCCTTTATATTTCCTAAATTTTCTGCATTTGCAAAAATTCTATGTGAAAATGAAATAAAGCCATAAGAAAGGACTTATACAATTTACTGGCAGGAAACACACAGGGAAGAAAAGGTAACTGTTACATTGAGGCCTCAGGGTACCCTAAAATGAACAAAGCAGGGCCACTATGGAGCCAAGTCACTCCATCCAGAGAAAAAAAAGTTAGTGGAAATCAGCCCTCATTGCTTCCCCTCCAGCTGAGTCTGCTCCTCCTTGGTGAACCGTTGGCCCAACTGTGTACCAGGCAGCAGAAATGATGGCATTCATGAGCACAGATTAGAAGTCTGCAGGCCGGCGAATTCATTCCCGTTATCAGAAATAGTCTGTGTCCATTTAAAACAATGATTAATAACCAAGTTAATGCTGTCCTTAAGACGCAAAATTTGGAAACCAATTTGCATAAAAGATCCTGAAAAAAAAATCAAAGTAATTGGTCACCAAGCGCACTGCTCTCTCTGCCAGCACATCTCCAGAGTTTATTTGACCAAATTGCATGCTCAAACAGCCCAGATATTTATAGCTTTTTATATATCCAGCCAGTCATTGATGCGACCTTTCTAAATGAACTGACTACGTAATTGTCTTGGCATGAGACAGTCACAGCCTCAAGTCTGTTTAAGGAGCCCGGCAGAACTGTGATTTTAGCTTTATATTATCTACAATTTATTCCTCCACGCAGATCCCTCCAGAATACACTTTTTCATCTAATTCAGAAGAGGAATAAAAAAAACATATTTATTAGAAACAAGCTCTGGCCTGTCGAGTAAAATTCGAGGTACCAATCTTTGCGATGTCCTTGTTTCTGAAGGGCGGATGAGCCCGGCAGGTGACTGAGTGATGATGGCTTCCGGTTCTGAGCTCATTTTTAAAAACAGGAGCTGCTCAATGCTTCCTGATCGCCACCTCCAACATTCCGTTGTTCCCAGTACACACCTCCGGTTTGTGGACTGAATCCTGCCTTGTCTCAGAGAGCACTTAAAGAGCGAGAATCCGCAGTAAAGTTTCAGTTCCCAGGAGCGCAGGAAGACACGCCACAAAATTAATTCTCAAAGACATATTTACCGTGCTCTGTCTTCCTACTCCAGAGGTGAGTTTGAAAACGTGGTGTGAAATGAAAGATTCTTAATGACGTGAAAAAGAGGGTTGCTGCCGTGGAGTATTTCATCGCAAATGCACACTACGCCGGCGTCCCAGGGAAAGGCTTTCCCTCCAACCCAAAGAAGTAATAAAAACAAAGGCAGTGCGGTAAGAACAGGAAAGCAGTCCTCAAACAACTGCTTCCACTGGCATCCACTCGCATCTGTTCCTTAACTGGTGCTTTGGGGTCAAGGGCTAGTGAGTGAAGCAGCCGCTGGGCACACAAGGACCTGAGTTACATCCTAAGACCTGCATAAAAATCTAAACGCGATAGTGTACACAAGCAAACCGAGGACTTTGAACTGGAAATAGGTGGGTCCCTGAGGCTCCCTGGACAAGACAACCAGCCAATCAGCAAACGCCAGATCTAAGTAAGAGAGCAGTTTTCAAAGACTAGGTGGAGAAGGCCTGAAAAAAGATGTTTGAGACTTACCTCTGACCTTCACGCTCCCCTGCACACAACACACACACAACAGACACACACACACACACACACACTCACACACACACACACACATTCACACACACACTCACACACACACTCACACATGCACTCTCTCTCACACACACACACTCACACACACTCACACACTATCACACACTATCACACACATTCACACACACACTCACACACACACTCTCACACACACACCATATGAACACATACCTGTACATGCATAAACAAAAATCAAAAATGTTTTGGGGTTTTTCTTGGAACTGCAACTCTGCAGTCTTGTGCTTATTTTAGAAAACCATTTTTTTTTAATCTTCAATGCAAAAATCTGAAAACCTCAGTATGCTGTACTCTGAAGTTTGCTACGGTTGCCAAGAGCCACGCACAAGCTCTCACCTTTATCTCTCCAAAGCACAGAGCAGCTCTTTGGCATGACAAGGGACAGCTAGCCCAAAGTCTAGTCACTTGGAGGATGGGAGAGCTCACCTCAGAGAGGAGTCTTCTGCAGGAACTAGGCAATGAAGATGCCACCATAGGCTTCAAGGTTGTCTCTCCAACCCCTGGACCTCAACTCTTTATCACTTGTCACTTTGAAGATGCGCATTAATCAGAACACTTCGTACTCCAGCCAATATGTAACCTACGGACTTCTTACAAACGTAACAAACTACATCCATAAAGTGTGGCTGTTGTGAAGGGAAATAGGCTGCGCATCATAACCTGAGTATAAGGAAAATGAAGATGCTAGTGTATAAAGCTAGTGTGCAGGCGTTACTCTTTTCTTCCAAATCTCTACTTGGTATCTCATGTATAAGTATCAAGTGGTACAGAGAACAAACATTTGAATCCATCCTTGGAGCACAGAGGGAGGCTGGGGCGATAACTCAATGAGTTTCACTCCCACCACCTATGTCAAAGTGTGTGTTTTTAATGTCACCACTGGGGAGGCAGAGACAGGAGGATCCTTGAGGTTAGCTGGCCAGAAACCCTAAGTGAGCCAGCGAACCACAACCCCAGTGAGAAATGCTGATTCAAAAACCAGTGGTGAATGGTGGGTGCTGGAAGGATGGCTCAGCAGTTAAGAGCCCTGACTGCTCTCCTGGAGGATCACGGTTCAATTCCCAGCACCCGCATGCCAACTCACACCTGTCTTTAACTCCAGTGCCAGAACTTCTGACACCCACACACAGACATGTGTGCAGGCCAAACACTAATGAACATTAAATAAAAGTAATTTTCTTAAAAAACCCAAGATGGACAGCTGGAGTAAGAATATGAACTGCTTTTACAGAGGACCAGAGGATCTGAGTTCAACTCCCAGAACCACTCTGGGCGGCTCACAACTGTCTGTCTGTACCACCATCCCCAGGGATCCAGTGCACCTGGCCTCGCTGGGAACCTGAAGTCCTATGCAGAAACCTCCACACAGATATGCACACATATACATAATTAAAAAGAACTTATAATCTTTAAAAGAAATAAAACAAGATGGTCAGCTCTTGAGGAATCACACAAGACTAATCAATGCACAGGCATGAACACAGATGTATGTCTGCTTAGTACTCTAACAGGCCTGGTTGAGAGAGGGTTCACTGACAGAAACTCACTACCCACACCTAGCATTGACCAGATCTCTATAGAGTTGTATCCATCTTATTTTATATTTATCTGCAAGCTAGACTTAGTGCTTTAGGACATAGAGGCATCCAATCATAGATCCAGATCTCTAACATACTACACACACACACACACACACACACACACAAATATTACCACCAAGCTTGGTGGCTCAGTTCTATAGAATGCAGGAGGATTTCTGTGCATTCAAGGCCAGCAGTTAAAAATGTGTGTGTGTGTGTGTGTGAGAGAGAGAGAGAGAGAGAGAGAGAGAGAGTATGTGTATGTGTATGTGTGTATGTATATATGTGTATATGTATGTGTGTATGTCTAGTGTCTGTGTGTACATGGGTGTAGTGTGTGTGTAAAAGAAAGAGAGTATTGCATGATGTGTGTGTATATGTGTATGTCTAGTGTGCATGCACGTGTGTGCATAGATGGAGTGTGTGTGTGTGTGTGTGTGTGTGTGTGTGTGTGTGTGTGTATAAAACTGAAGGTTTTGTGGGAGAATAGAAAGAAAAGGATATGTGTTTAGCTAAATTTCCATTTTATTTCAAAATATCATCTCTCAGTATATCCATCAGTCTATGCCTTTCTCTGAGCCCTGGTCTTCTGGCCCCACTGGTTAAACTCTAAGACCTAGGCCTGGGTCCCTTCTCTCACCTAACCGGATTGAGTTTATTAGATCCTTTGTGATAAGGAAAACATGTTCCTGGAAAGTAAAGAAACAAATGTTTTTTCTTTTTTCTTTAAAAAACCTGGAAGTAGGGCCCTAGGTTATGGCTCAACGAGTAGAGTTATTACCACCAAATCTTAAGATCTGGATTCAATCTCCATGACTCCCACAGTGGAAGGAGAAGGCTGACTCGCATTGGTTGTCCTCTGACCTCTACACATGCATCATGGTATATAAATGCCCACACACAAATAAATAAATGTGCTTTTTAAGAATATGAAAGGGTCTCAAGAATACTAATGATCAGCCTTAAAAACTGAACAAGATTCAAAAGTAGAACTGTCACCAGAGCCTGAGATGGCACCTTGCCACTGCCCCTCTACACACGTCTCTCCTAGGCTTCCCTCCCAGCCTTCTTTGTTCAGAGAACAGCATCTTTGTCTCAAGGGTTTCCAAGTCTATCGAACAACACTCTTTTCCTAATAGATTCCTGAGACTTGTTTGCAAACGTTATGATTTCAGAAGTCTGATTGAAAAATCTATATTTAAATGGTCCCAACATGGCTTAGAAAAAACGAAGAGCAGCTTTCCTAAAAAAAGTCACAGAAATAAGATAGAAGTGGATTTTCTGCCTCCTTTGCATCCTCACAGGAGAGAGCCAGATTTATAGGGTCATTAGAGGTCATCGAGTCACCACAGAGTCCACTTTTTTGTCTCACTCAGCAAGAACCAAGAAGCACTTGCAAGCATATTCCAGGATCTTACCCAGCAACTCCCTCTCAGCTATGAGGACAGAAGTTGCCCATACTTCCAACCCTCCACAGCCATCCTTTCCATGAGGGTTGTGGGATTCTTTGTTTGGGAAACAGTCTGTGGTTGCATTATCTGTGTGTCTGAAGAGGGGCTGAACACATTTGTTAAAACTTGAGCTCCTCTCACAGCAGTCCAGTGTTAAGAATGCAGAGGCAGGTTGGGGTGAGTTCCATGCCAACACAACATTGTGTCTGAAAAAATAAGATGGGTGGATGCTTGGAGTCGTCCTCCAGACTCCACATGCATGCCTGCCTGTACACATGCGTGTCTCTACGCAAGTGAAACACATACACACACACACACACACACACACACACATATGTATATATATATGTATATATACATATATATATGTGTATATATATACACAAAATTAAAGGTGCTGTAACAGACCTGTATTCCCAGCATCAATAAAAGATTGTGTTCATTTGTATATACAGAAGTTAAAACTAATTCATGGGAGGCTCGCGTTGAGTTCCTTCCCAGTGGTGGTGACAGATTTGTGCTCATTGGTTTGCAATCTCTGCTTCTGTCTCTGGTGATCAATGGTACCCATTTGCGAGATGACAGTCCAGAGTCAACCTGTGGTCATGGAACTGAACAAAGTCAACTGGCCCATGTGGGAATTGAATTAATGATTCGGAACTGATAAGCCCAGGACTCAGATGAGCTGAAATAACCGAACATGGGCTGACATCATAAAGACACGGACTAGAGACGATAAGGGACTCGGGGAAGCGCAATCTCTCATTGTTCCTCTCATAAGCCCATTCATTAAAAGCTTGCAAATAAAACGGGCTGGCTTGACAGCCCATGCCTTCATGCTATAAACAAAATTAAGATGGATTCTGGCTCACGGTTCCATTTCGTATCCCAGTCAGACAAGGCACAATACTTGATCCCGCCTATAGCACGCGTGGGTGTCCCCCTTCTCTGCAAAGAAGCAGAAATGTTTGCGGTAGGAATAAAGTCAATCTGTTTCCAGACCCTACGACTTCACATTTAACAAACAGCAAGATGCCTTTCCCTATAACTGGGCCATAGGAGCTGAAAGAAGAGCTTCCTTCTGCTGGTTATAAACAGGCCATTTAGAACTTGTAACGTTATTTTTTTTTCATCTTCCTGGATCTATTTAGGGTGATTCAAACAAAGAATTCTTGCTGTCAGAGGCACACATCCTAAGTGTCTGCGGCCCTAGCTACTCCCTTGCCCGGGTCTGAATCGAGTTCCAAATGTTGAGATTAAACCATGAAGTTAGGTGGATCAGAAATTTTTCCACCGTATGAAATAAGCCACAGAGCAGCAATTTAGTTCCCTGAAGCAGTAACTAAAACCCTTCAGTTACTCATGGCCCTTCTAAGTCTATTTGGTGGCTAAGCTGGGGAACTAATGGGCAAATCTAAAGAACAGAAAAAGGGCCCTGCGGCTTTGATGGGAAGCTGGAAAGCAGCAGCCACTCTCAGCCTGACTGTGTGCAGAATAAACCACAGGAGACCAGCGACAATTACAGAAGCATTTTTATAAACACACAAAATATCTTCATGAAAGTAAGGCCTTTTTCCTGCCTAGGAAAGAAAAAAATACACACATGGCTCAATTCTTTAATAAAAAAACAAAACAAAACAAAACAGTTCCTTCATAGCTAGAGGGATCATGAAATAGAAAGGTTGAGACTAGAGCTTGGTTCTTCCAGGCTCAGTGGTTAGGAGCACTTGCTGTTCTTGCAGAGAACCTAAGTTTGGTTCAATCCAACTCAGACTCCTCACAACCACTTAGATCTCCAGGTCCAGGGGACTCCAATACCTGATCTCTGCAGGCATCCACTCACAGATGGCATCCTTGCATGTAAACACACAAGCTCGCACATATATATACACACACATACACACATGCACACACCATAAATAAATAACAATAAAAGGATTCTTGAGGTTATTTTAGTCCTCTGAAGGTCCAACACCTTCTTCTGGCCTCTGTAGGTATCCACTCATAGATGGCATCCTCACATGGAGATATACAGTCACAGATAAACACACTCACACATGCATACACACATAAACAAGTAGAGTTAATAAATAATAGTAAAAACATCCTTGAAGTGATTTCAGTCGCCTGAAAGTAGGGCAGACTTGTCTAGTGATGTGACTTGTGATCTGTCCTAGAACATGTCTATGTGAGTATAGAATACGGACTGTGCGCCACAGGGCAGGATGGTCCTTGTATTCTGTTAGATCCATTTAGTCTACTGTATAAGTCAGTCCTAGTTTTTCCTTATTGATTTTCTGTCTAGATGATCTATCTATTATAGATAGTATGATATCAGTATCTCCTGTTGTTATATTGCCATTTTCTTCCCCCTGTCAATATTTCTTTCATACGCATAGGTAATCTGATATCAGGTGCACATATATTTATAATTATAACTTCCTGTTGGATAGAACTTTTATCATTACATAATACCTTTGTTGGCATTGATGATAATCTCTGACTGTATATTTTATCTAAATTTAGCCAGCCCTGCCTTCTGTTTCACAGAATACATTTTTCCATCTGTTTTACCTACTCTTCTGTTGCCATGATAAAATGCTGTGGCCAAAAGCAACTTAAGAAACAGAGAGTTTATTTTAGCTTCCGGTTCCAGAGGGATAGTTCACCATCACTACAGGGAGCCATAGCAGGAGAAGGGGGCGGGGCATGAGCAGGAAGCACAGGAATCATAGGAGACAGAGACAGGCAGAGACAGGGGGAGAGGCAGGGGGAGAGGCAGGGGGAGGGGCAGGGGGAGGGGCAGGGGCAGGGGGGAGAGGCAGAGGCAGGGGAAGAGGCAGAGGCAGGGGGAGAGGCAGAGGCAGGGGGAGGGGCAGAGGCAGGGGGAGGGGCAGAGGCAGGGGGAGGGGCAGAGGCAGGGGGAGAGGCAGAGGCAGAGGCAGAGGCAGAGGCAGAGGCAGAGGCAGAGGCAGAGGCAGAGGCAGAGGCAGAGGCAGAGGCAGAGGCAGAGGCAGAGGCAGAGGCAGAGGCAGAGGCAGAGGCAGAGGCAGAGGCAGAGGCAGAGGCAGAGGCAGAGGCAGAGGCAGAGGCGTTTCGTCGGGAGGAGCTTCATCTTTTCTGTTTATCTGTTCTCTATCCACTATAAATTTTTGTGGCTACTATAGACTCTTACTTTCTAGTGGCCCACCGCAGGGTTCTCGTGGAATGTATTATTGTTACAGAAGTCTGTAGAGCTGATAACTAACTATAACTGTATACTTCACTCTTTCATGTGCATTGGCTTTATGTAATTAAGGTCAGATTTCACTTCTTTCTATATTGTGTTTCTGTTGTGGATAGCCCTGGGGCTAATTATATTTGATGTTAATTCTGTTCTGTGAGTTGTTGAGAACAAAGAATGAGTCAGCACTCAGGTGATTTCCTGTAAACCTGCTTTCCACCTTTATTTGTAAAATAAAGGAGAGCTGACAATTTAAAGGGACGGTGGAGCAGAAGGTGGGGGGAGAGAAGAAGGAGAAAGTGGAAAAGGGAGAGGATGCAAGTTCTAAGGGGTCTCATTGATGTGGAAGATGGCAATGTAGCGGTAGATCTGCCCAATCTAGGTGCACAGCATGGATTCATATTAACTGAGTTGTGTTTTCACTGGCGGGGCAGATGTGGGATGGAGATTTACTGCAGCTGTTTCCATTAACAAATCCCTACTGCTGTGTCTTGACTCAGTTATCCTATCCTTCCCCCGTTCAGGGGCCTTAGGTGCTGACATCCCCGCATCACTACGTTCTGTGCTGGATCCTCGTTATCTTTAGTGATGAGAGTTATGCTAGTTATGAAGCTGGAAGGGAGGTGAGGGTCCTGGGAGGAGAAGGAAAGATGGATATAGTCAAGGTGCATTGAAAACAGGTATGAAATTTTCATAGAACAAATTAATTTTTAAAAAGAGAAGAAAGAGCCAGGTAGTGGTGGTACACACCTTTAATCCTAACACTTGGGCAACAAAGGCAGGCAGATCTCTGAGTTCAAGGCTAGCCTGGTCTACAAAATAAGTTCCATAATAGCCAGGGTGACACAGAGAAACCCTGTCTCGAAAACCCAAAATTAAAAAAAAAAAAAGAGGGAGGAAAATTCTAAGTTCATTTAGCTAAACTAAATGTCTCTTTTATTCCCTAGCCACCAATCTGGGATTTAAAAAACAACTACAATAACTACAAAGCTCCAAGCATATAGGAGTTCTCTCTTTGTATTTTCGGATCCGTGCTTGGTTTTCTGCTTATAAATAACGCATGCTAGGCTATTTTGGTTTGATGTGTGATTGTGCTGTAGCTTTCTTTTATTCTTGTAACACATGAACGTTTACTGTAGGAAAGAAACTTTAAATGGAATATAAGGGAACACGATTGTTCAACTTCACAATAAAAATAAATGGATTTCTTCCCAGAGGGCAAATGACAGCCCTGGTGTGAAAAAGATCAACCTGGCCCATTTCAAGCTGCTTTAGAAGTTATTGGATTCCAGTTGACACTGAAAAAAAACATCTAAAGGACCGTTTGTGCTCTACAGCTGCCAATCAATACCCTAAGGATGTATAATATCAAAGCATAATGCGGCCACATATAGAAATTCTGAGATAGACTCATGTAAGTTTCTTATTTTAAAAGTTTATTTTTATTTGTGTGTGTGTGTGTGTGTGTGTGTGTGTGTGTGTGTGTGTGTGTGCATGAGTATGTGTGCCATGTGTGTGCAGGGAGCTGTGGAAGCTGGAGAAGGGCATTAGATGCCCTGGACCTGGAGTTACAGGTGGTTGTGAACTGCCCCATATACGTGTTGGGAATCAAACCCAGATCACCTGAAAGAGCGAAATGTATTCTTTACCACTGAGCCATTTCTTCAACCCCCTAAGTTCTTAGTGGCTTTTTTTTAAAATTACATTTGTTGTATGTGCACACATGTATTAATGCACGTACATGTATACCACAGAATATGTTGGGAGGTTAGAAGACAACATGCTTACAGATCTCTCTTTCTACTGTATGGGTCCCAAAGATCAAACTCAGGTTATTAGGCTTGGTAACAAACACCTTTACCCATTGAGCCATCTTGCCAGCTCCAATAGCTAAGTTGTTAAGTCACTCATTGATATAATATTCCCTTAAAGAGTATATTAAATGAAGACACAGGTTAGTTTAATAGATGAAAATAATAAATACCAGAATACTACAGAAGATTCACAATTTCTAGTACTTCAATGTACATACATGTATACACATGTGCCTGTGTATGTGTATGCACAAATACACACATTCCCTCATGTGTGTGTATGCCACACGACTTTATACATACAATATATTCCCCAGATCTCTAAGGAACAATTTCTTTTATATGCTGTGGGAAGCCACATGTGCCATTGCAGGGTGGCGCTGGCTACCATTGGCCACCACGCATACATAGGCAGTAAAGTTTTTTTGCCAAGATGAGGTTTTAAGAGTTAACCAATCAGGTGAGAGACAAGTTAACCAATCAGATGAGAGAGAAGTTGACCAATCAGATGAGAGAGAAGTTAACCAATCAGATGTAGGCATGCAAATGAGGTGGTAAGCATAACCCATGCATAACCAATCCGGGTGTGAGACACGCCTCTCCTAGGCCTATATAAGCAGCACCAGTTCTGGGCTTGGGGTCTTTCGCCTATGCAGTCAATGCTCTCCCAATAAACGTGTGCAGAAGGATCCTATTGTGGCGTCGTTCTTGCTGGCGAGTCAGGGTGCCCGCAAGAATATGCATCTATGTCCAGCACTTCAAATGGATCATTCTAGAAAATGAATTCTGTAAATATTCACTCTAACTGGCTAAACTAGACAGGATATATCTATTCCCCAAAAGCATTGCCTATTGCATAACTGTGTTTTCATCCACATGTCACCAATTTCATTTAGTTTCTACTACAGGTGGTACTGCAAGATCCCAGTGGAGAACACAAAGCTCTCACCACATCGGAGCCTGAAATTTGCAATAAACAGGTCTCTTCTAGTTTGAATCTATGATTGCAGCCAGGATGTCCACAGGCCCCCAGGTTCTCACCTTTCCAAGTTCTTACTACTATCAACATTCATGATGAGTCATTGCCAAATGAAAAGAAGAAAGACCTCCATGGTAAACAAAGCCACTACCCTACAGAAATTCTAAAGTCACTGGAAGAGAGCAAATAATTATGCTAATAACCTTGTATCTTTCAGAAAGGATTTTACATGGCACAGCTCACTCAGTTGGTGTAGCCTGCTCTTCTGGTTCCCTTCACAGAGATAGTGTAAACTGGTAATTGCCAATGAAGATCAAGATGGTAGAAACGTTTGAGTAAGACACACTTGCACAGCAAAGCATGCATCAGGTGCTGTTGGAAAGGGAGGGAAGTTGGGAATTAGCTTTCCATGTTTGTTTCCGCAATGCCTCTAGTACTTTAAGACTTCTAAATGTTCTTTCAGCATGCACTTAACGGACAAAAATGGACCACTTAATATCCTGAGATAAAGGAAGTGCTGGAAGATAATCCAAGGACAAAGTGCTACTTTGGAAAAGGAACAAAATTTGGTAATAAAAATTTATGCTAAGCTTTACAACCATGTGGGGCGGCTCACTCTAAACCAGCTACAAAATGGCAGCTGGGATCGATACCCGTCTCTACGAATGAACGAGACGTAATCCATCCAATATTTCCATCTTGCTTCTTTTATTTTGAGGTTTTAAATCTTTCAAGCGGATGTGAAGCAGGTCGACGAGCAAAGCCATCCAAATCCTCCTATACTGAATTGTGTTTCCCAGCATGTGATGTGACCCATGAATCACAGTGACAAACTCAAACAAGTGGCCCGGTTTTGTTCCTACCATGAGAACAGGCCACCTGCTCTTTGTCCTTGAAAGCTAAGCATCCCTCCAGCTGAACTTTCTTCATAGCAGTGATATTTCTCTTTGACCAGATTAGCATACACTGTTTGTTTCATTACTATAAAAATTCTATTTGGGCATCCAAATGCTGTGTTTCCTCCCTGGCTTCATGTGAGCATTCATCCCTCTTCGTATTATGAGAAATTTCTATGGTACCAATTAGAAGAACAAACTGCAAGATGATAATAGCTCACTCACATCAGAAATCATACATGAATTAGTTTCTTCCTGCTATTAACCAATTACAAAGTGATTTTGTGAATCAAATTTCCTTCTCAGATTGCAAATAATCACCAAGCTAAACCACGTAAAATTTCCAAAATTCAATTATTTGACTTCTGAAAATATCAATTTCATATCACTGTATCTAATTGTAATAAGTCAGATAGGGCAACCCATTAGACTCTACGGAAATGGCCTAGATGTGTCTGGAGTTTTCTAGCTATTTCAGATCTCAAGAGTATAAGAGTAAAGTCTTCTGTAAAAAGTTAATCACATGACCCACACAAATACTGATGCACACAAGTTAAAAATGTATTGCCTCGTCAGCAGGGGAGCCCTAGCAGGATTGTAGAGCTGCTTCTGAGGCCACTCTGAGGACGTTGCCTTTAAAAAAGCATTTGGATAGATGGAACTGTAAGAATGCAAACAAGATTGCTAGGTCAGATACAAATTTGATTGCTGTCCTGAAGGATAATAAAACTATAAACATTGATCTTATCTTCTCTGTATCTCTTATCACTTCCCTTTGAACAGAAACCTTCAAGTTAGCATGCATCTGGGCTCCTAGGAAATAACCAAGTCAGATGCAGTCACTTTGCCCTGTATCAAATCCCTCTGGGTTAGTGATCCATCAAGCCTCGGTCCAACAATGAAGGTACCATTGGCTCTTTCCCATCCAGCTTATTTCCAAGGTTTAGGTAATGTTTCTCAATGATGGCAACAAAGGGAAGGTGTTATCATAGACGTTGGAAACACAGTCATAGATGAAATGTTCCATGCTGTTGTTGTTGTTTATGATGATGGTGGTGGTGGTGGTGGTAGTATTGTTATTGTTCAATCTCCAATCTCCTCTTTCCGAGTTTTTGATCCTGGCATCTCTGGGCCAGCAAGCAGACTACTCTATAAAAAGTCACTTTTACAGATTTAAAAGTTGAATACAATCATGTTCTTCCAAATGATCTAGAGAGTCTTGTCTTGTCAATTCCTCAACTGGCTTATTACAATTTGTACCTATACTCCCTGCCTTTTTGGTACAAAGACAAAAACTTGTGAAAATTATGTGAACTGTTTGATGCATTTATTTCCATGAATATGCCCATTATTTTTAATACCATAAAATCTTCAAACGGAGGAAAAAGGCTTTTCAAATATCCCAGTCCCTTCTTTCTCTCTCACTTTTTACAATAAGTGGCTTTTTTTTCCAGTTGCTGGAACTGGAACTTATGACCCCAAGCATGCCAGGCAAACCCTCTGCCTCTGAGCCATGCTCCCAGTCCCTTCTCTGTTCATCTATGTAGCAGCTTATAATGAATTAAATGATAAAAACCCTGTCAGCATAGTCTTCATGCAAAGAAAATATGGTTGACATTCTCATTCTAATGAAAGTATGATCTCAATCAGACATGGTGGTGCGTGACTGAGGTCCTGACTCTAGAGGCTGAGGCAGGGAGACTGGCACAAGCTCCGGGCCAGCCTGGGTTACACACTGAGAACTTGTCAAAAAAGAAATGGAAGGAGACAGGAAGGAAGGGACGGGGAGAGGGTGGAAATAGAACCACACAGACTCACAGGTTAATTATTCTTTTTAAGTTTGCTGTATTTAATATAAAAGTCAGTGGTTCTGTTGACTCCCTCAAGTTGACTGTTTCAAGTTCTCATCTAGAGACAAGGAGACACTACAACATACTTTCTTGCAAATACGTTCACTGTGAAATTTAGTAGGAGGTTTTGTTTTAATCTGCCAAGAGAATGAGCTATATAATATATATAACACATAAATATTATTATACATATATAACACTATACTGCTCATTCTGTATATACACATGAATATGCCTATATTATTTATCTATACATATTATACATCTCATTCATATATCATCTTATACAACTCAGTCTACATATCAATAAGTGCTATAGACTCATTATATAATATAAATATAACTTACTAGTGACCATCTTTGAACAAGACTCTCATATCCGCCTGAAACAACTGAAAAAGTATTTTTTGAGGATGCTAATGAATGAAATGATGTCACCTTCTGTGGACTTTGCCTTCTGTCTGTCTTCACAGTAATTGCATCGATCATATAACATTTGTTTGGTAAAGCAAATATGCAGACCTGTAAATAAAAACATGTAATAAGACTCTGCCTCTTGTGAAAGGAAGTATTTCAGCAAACACAATATGGCAGGTTCAATTAATTTGAAAGCTAAAGATTCTTTTTGACAGAGCTCCCAAGTCTGGCTGATGAGTGTAATAATAGAGTAGGTACTATGTATCTAGACTTCATCAAGGCTAAGTGGCCCAACATTTTTTTAATGCCTCCAAGAAAACGACAAGGAGAGATTGAAGGCTAC
This sequence comes from Mus musculus, assembly GCF_000001635.26. NCBI lineage: Eukaryota > Metazoa > Chordata > Mammalia > Rodentia > Muridae > Mus > Mus musculus. The sequence continues at coordinate 140,121,082 of NC_000072.6, forward strand.
ACCGTGGGAAGGGTTCAAGGGTTCACAATGATCTGGAAAGCATTTCTTCAGGAAGCTGATAAATGAGACAGCGTCATGTTCTGTGGATTTTGCCTTCTGTTTTCACGGTGATTGTACCAGTGCTCTGAATGGAGACAGGAAATAGATGTGTGTTTCATTTGCAGGTAAGACAAGGCTTGTAAAGCTAGGTGGTGGTATGTCGGTATCATGAGCCAAAAAGATCTTGACAAGTCTGAGAGATCAGCCAGACCTTGCTAGATGAAATGTAACAGGAATGGATGTCAGTCAGTAAGACAACAACAACAAAAGAACCAGAAGATGAAATATGCTATCCAAGTGCATGCTGGGTAATGACTTGTGACTGAAGATGAAGAGGGGCCAGGGAAGCTCAGCAGTAGTGAGTGAGGCAAACACACTTGGAGGCTTGTGTTTTTTGAGTCAAAAGGATAGCAACTATTGACCTTGATCTGACTGCCAGATGTTACCAAACCCGAGACTCCTCCCGTATGAAATGACAGTGACCAATAAAATCCTCCACGACACAGCTACATGCTACATGCTGCCTTTTTAAAAAGATGTGTTTTATTATTTTTAAAATATGAGTGTATACCAAGGGTGTACACATAAGTACAGTGTTCCTGAAGGTCAGAGGAGGACGTAGGAGTAACAGATAGCTGTGAGTTACCTAACATGGACCTTAGGAGCCCAGCTAGATCCTCTGCAAGATCAGTGAACACTCTTAATTGATGAATCCTGTCTCTGGACCCATGTTTTTTTGTTTTTTTTTTTTTTTAAAGAAGTCATGGGGCAACATCAATTTTATTTTTATTTTATTTTATTATTATTATATTTTTTTTGGCTTTTTCGAGACAGGGTTTCTCTGTGTAGCCCTGGCTGTCCTGGAACTCACTCTGTAGACCAGGCTAGCCTCGAACTCAGAAATCCGCCTGCCTCTGCCTCCCAAGTACTGGGATTAAAGGCGTGCGCCACCACCGCCCGGCAACCCATGTTTTTTTATCCTAGGATTTATGTACCATTCTTATTTCCTCTGTGTGTGTGTGTGTGTGTGTGTGTGTGTGTGTGTGTGTGTGTGTGTGTTGCCTGAGAGTGGGTGCAGTATCCAAAGTGGCCTGCAGAGGGAGTCTTATTTTTCTAAACCTGGAATGACAGGTGATTGAGAGCTACCATGCAGGTGCTAGAAACTGAACCCAGGTCCTCTGTAAGGGCAATAAGCGCTATTAACCACTGAGCATCATTCCAGCCCCTCCAATACCACTTGGTTAATGCACGCATGGAGTGTCAGTGCTTGAATTTCAAACATGCACTGAGCCTTTCCTTGAGCACAGCACAGCATCCTTCCCACATCATCTGACGGGAGGACACGGAGAAAGGGGCACATGAAGGAGCTAGGAAGAGACGAAGAGAGGATGCTTGAGAAATGGAAGGGATTATTTGGTTGTCCAGACAAATAAGGTTACATACACTATGTGAATAAATCCTCTTAATTCTCAGAGCAAAATGTAAGAAGGGAAATTCTCTCCATCTCTGACGCAAGAAGACTGAGACTAAGGAAGAATAACCTCTCTGAAAGTCAGAACACAATAAATAGGGGCCCGAGAGAAAGCTCGGCAGTTAATAATGCATACTGCTCTTGTAGAGGACCCAGGTTTTATTCCAAGCATCCATACTGTGCTGCTTACAACCACCCATAACTCCAGCTCCAGGGGATCTGATGCCCTCATTGAGACACCACAGACATCTGCACTAAAGTGCACATACACACACAGACACACACACACACATAGTTTAAAAATAAGTCTAACAAGTAGCAAAACTAGAATGTCTATCTGTACTTTCAAAGCGAAGTCCTTCCTACCTCCCGTTCACCCTCAACCCAGTTCTTTATGGCTCCCTCAATGAAAATCACCCTTAGCATGATTCCATCTTATCTGCATGGCCTAATATTCAACTTGATAGATTACTCTATTGCCACTTTTGTATTGATGTTATGAGGTTTGGTTTAACCTGTGAGAATTTACTTTGACAGCTGAAAGTATGTCTGTGACTCAACTTGCCTGCATGAAGCAGTTCAGCCAGCAAAATAACATCTGGATAAGTGTCTATTCCTTTATCATTAACCGTTAACAATCACAAGTTCCTGAAAAGCTTTCTTCTCTGTGCCTAATTCGGCCTCCTTTGTATTTCTAAGCCATCTCTCTTTTTTTTATTTTCCACTGACTTCACAGAAGCAAATCACAAGGCAAAATAGAAACAGCTGCAGCAGAAATACTTTTTTTTTTTTGTATACCAAAAGAAAAGAGAGGCGGGGGAGGGGGGAGGCTTGGGCAGGAGTGCTAGCCCTCCAAACACAAAACTGCAGAGCTGTGGGTTTGCAGGGAGCACCTATACAGAAATAGCTCAGAAGGAAACTGGTGAATGAGTCCTAGCTGCAGAGAGCATTCTGAGCTGTTTGACATCTATGCTCTGCCCTGGTCCCACCTGCTGCCCTCTAGCACTCAAGGTGAGAGTCATATTTCCTGTGACTTCCCGCCTAACCATATCGCTGTCCCAGGTGAGACTAGGTTCTCCCTCGTTCCTCTCACACAGCGCGCATCACACTACGATGCAAATATTTACTGACATAACCACATGCTGTGCATCTCAGTGGAGGCTCCAATACAATGATGTTTTGTCACAACGAACACACCAGATCGCTTATGAAATGTTTTTAGCTATTCAACTAAAAACAGTGCTCAGATCACTACATAACGCTGACAACATAAAAAGAATAAACATGAAGTTAGAGGAAAGGTGTTCTGAGCGGCTATCTCTGCAAGACTACATTTGGAGTCTACATTTTGTTGTTGTTGTCGTTGGTTGGTTGGTTGGTTTTCCAAGACAGGGTTTCTCTGTATAGCCCTGGCTGACCTAGAACTCACTTTGTAGACCAGGCTGTCCTCGAACTCAGAAATCTGCCTGCCTCTGCCTCCCAAGTGCTAGGATTAAAGGTGTGCACCACCACTGCCTGGCTGAGTCTACATTTCTTATCTCATTGTCATGGCAAACACTTAAGGAGAGACAAAATAAGGAATGAGAAGTTTATTTTGGCTTACAGGGTAAAGGGATACAGTCCATCCTGGAATAGATGGCATAGCACTGTGGCATGAGTGTGTGTGTGAGGTTGCCAGTCACATTGCTCCTCTAATCAGGAAGCAAAGAGCAGACAGGAAGTAAGGCCCGGCTATCAAACCTCAAGACTGATCCTCAGTGACTTACTTCCCCCAACTTCTACCTCTTGAATGTTTGATGACAGCATCAGCAACTGGCAATCAAGTATTCAAACATTTGCGGCTCTGGTCGAAATTCCATACTTAAGCTACACAATAAAATTCCATCTTCCAGTAGTGTGATGTTCTCAGGCCTAATGAGGAAGCATCAGTGAGTCACTTTGTGAAGCTAAGCCCTGAAGTAAGGAGCTGGCTGGTGTGTGATGTCAGTAGAAGAAATCCATGCTCAAAAAAGGGTGAAATAATGAGAAACAAGAACTACAATAATCTCAACACTATTGCTGCTACATAGGGAGGTTTGCAATGCCAGGGTGCATAGGATAAGGATATTTTTGCAACCAAGACATCCTCACTTCAAGATGTACCTTTTAGAAGATGCTCTAACTAATTAACTTGTTTATTTTATGCATATGTGGTTTATGAGTGAACATTATATGCACCATGTGAGTGCAGTGACCATGGAGGCCAGAAGAGGGCATCAAACTCCCAGGAACTGGAATGACAGGCAGTTGTGAGCCTGCAATTGTGAGTGCTGGAAACTAAGCCGGGGGCTGCTCTGCAAGGGTGTTGTGGAATTCTGAGAAAAGACATGGAGCTCTGAGGCCTCCCCAGGAGAACAGCTTCAATGTTCACACGTACACTTGACTGAACTGCTCTTCTAGGGGGAGAAAGAACAGCCGGAAGTACAGCGAGATACAGCTGCTGATCAATTTTTGCTGTGTTGTCTCCTATAATGGCTAACTTTGGATTTTTTGGGTTATTTTAAAACCTTAATGTGGATTCTAATGATGCCTGGATGTAGGAGGGGGGACCACTCTGAGGACGTAGTGAAGTCTTAGGTAAATAACTATACCCCATGATGGTCTTTGCCGTTCCTTCAAAGACTCTCAGAAAGCTTACAAGTAGTGAGGAATCAGTGATGAAGTCTATATCCTCAAGAATACTGTATAGCCCACATGGCTCGTTCCTGTTTTTCTTTACTCTGGGTTCTCTGGGTAACACAAGAGCAGCACGCACTCCTAACCACAGACCCATCTCTCCAGCCCCAAGATGTTCTTCTTAAATTTCAAATGACCACCTCCACACTGAGAAAGTCAAGAGCCTCCTCTCAATCTTTATGGTAACTCAATATCTCTAAATGATTTAGCATTTATTTCTTATTCAAACCTGAACCTTCTCTGGTCTCTGTCTCATTCAATAAGATATCATCCAATAAAACACTACATAGCATCACTCAGTAAGGGATTATGTGAGAAGGATGAGTTCTGATGTTGAGCAGAACTGAATTTGATTTAATACAATCGATAAGTACGTATTGAATGCAGAGTATCTACCCTGGACTAACCTAGATTCTGGACGTCAAGGGTAAACAAAGTAGACAGAGAAAAATGTCACATATAGAATAAAATGTCCTCACTATCTTCATACTTTTCCCAGTGGCACCAGTATCTAGCTGTATTAACATGAGAAAATTGTTAAATTACCTGAACATAAGCTATCTCACTGACCAGAGGGGCAAAAATTATTTGTGGAGAATGAAACAAATTTTTCTACTGTCTATCCATTTTCTTTCTTCCTTCCTTCCTTCCTTCCTTCCTTCCTTCCTTCCTTCCTTCCTTCCTTTCTTTCTTCCTTCCTTCCTTCCTTCCTTCCTTCCTTCCTTTCTTTCTTTCCATTTTTTTTCTTTTGAAACAGGGTCTCACTATGTAGACCCCGAGAGTCTACCAAAATTGCTAGGCTAAGACTGTATGAGGTGTTCTGTACCTGTAACCCATTTGGGGTTTGAATAAAAATGTTAGCAATAGGCTCATAAGGAGTGGCACTATTAGGAGTGGCCTTGTTGGAGGAAGTGTGTCACACATGGTGGACTTTGAGGTTTCAGAAGCTCAAACCAGGCCTGTTGGTTCACAGTCTTTTCTTGCTGTCCTCAGATCCAGATGTGGAACACTTGGCTCCTCCCCAGCCCCATGCCTGCCTGGACACTGCCATTCTTCCCACCTGTGAAACTGTAAGCCAGCCCCAATTAAATGCTTTCCTTTCTAAGAGGTGCCATGATCGTGGTGTCTTTTCACAGCAATAGAAACCCTAAGATAACCCAGTACTTGGGAGGCCGAGGCAAGTGAAACTTTGTGAGTTCTAAGCCAGCCTGGTTTACGTGGTGAGCTCCAGGAGAGTCAGGGCTACACAGAGATCCATCCCATCAGGCATTTCAGATCCTCACTCACTCTTCACCATGTCACCCATGCCCTGTTTATCCTGCCATCCCCTATTGCTTCTGCCCCGCACATGCTCTAATTATTCCAGTCCTACCATAGCAACCTGCTGAGAGATGCTTGCATTCCCCAAGGACTGCCCTGCTGTCTTGCCTCCCTCTTTTCTGACTCCCTAGGGGAGCTCATTGCTTTCCTTGGCATCAGCTACCACATCCACACAATTGCTGCTCTGAGCTAAGTCCTCCAGTGTAATCTCCCTTTATATTCCATCCTGTATTCCCACACTACCTGTATCTGCGTTTCTAAAGATAAACTCACCACACGCGGCACCTTCTGTTCTGACATCCGTGCTGTTCTTGCAAGCTAAATGTATGAAATAAGCATTTGTTGAATACCTACTATTTGTGCGACTTTTCTGGGGATGGGAACTCTTCCGACCATAATATGAAAAAAAATTACACAAATTCTTTAAGACAGGGCCAGTATCCTTCACAGGCTGGAACTATCTACTCTTCAAAACAAAGGAATTGATAAAACTTAATCATTAAAAGATACTTGTCACCAGGTGATGGTGGCACACACTTTTAATCCCAGCATTTAGGAGGCAGAGGCAGGCAGATTTTTTAGTTCGAGGCCAGCCTGGTCTATAGAGTTAGTTCCTGGACAGCCAGGGCTATACAGAGAAACTCTGTCTCAAAATAAACCAAAAAAAAAGAAAAAAAAAGAAGAAAGAAAGAAAGAAAGAAAGAAAGAAAGAAAGAAAGAAAGAAAGAAAGAAAGAAAGAAAGAGGGAGGGAGGGAGGGAGGGAGGGAGGGAGGGAGGGAGGGAGGGAGGGAGGAAGGAAGGAAGGAAGGAAGGAAGGAAGGAAGGAAGGAAAGACACTTGTCTATTAATCAGTTGCTTCTATCTAGGAAGCTGCCATATTTAGTTAGATGAATTCTATTTACATTAGTGGCATAAATACAGAGAGTCTTAAATGGTAAATTATACAAGTCATGATAAATAATACAGAAGCCTAGTGTGATCCTATATGAGAGGTAGGAGGGGAATCTGAGAAGACAGACTTAGATTCCAGATGCTATAGCAAAGAAAATATACTCAAGTGGAGAGTTCGGCAAACATGATTTTTAGTAGAGCTTCCCACATGATAAGAATCAAGAGTCTATCAACTAAGTACTTAGGAGTAAATAGCTTATAGGACAACCGGGGTGACCATAGCCTAGAATACAAGCCAACAATAAAAGTGAAAGCAGCTGCATACAGAAGTTTGGACACCAAATGACTCCATGTTACATTCTAGAAAAGATGAGTCCCATAGGGACTGGAAACAGATGCCAGGACACAAGGCTCAGAGGAAGGAACTGACTGAACAAGACAGTGTATTGAGGTTCTGGAAGTCATCTATACATGGACCATATTGGTGACTACATGACTGTATACATTTGTCAAAACTCACTGAATTCTGTACTAAAAAAGAGTGAATTTTGTCAGGCTTCCAATCTTAGCTACTCAGAAAACTGAAGCAGAAGGATCACAAATTAAAGACCTGCCTGGGCTACAGTGTGAGTCCAGAGCCAACCTGTATAACTTAGTGACTGCCTCAGAATAAAGAACAAAGAAGAGGATGGGGATGGGGGGTGGGTGGGCTGGGTACATAGCTGATTGGTAGAGCACTTGCCTAGCATCTGGGAGCGCTAGGTTTAATCTTCAATATCCCACCCTCAGAACACGTGAGGATGAACTTAGTTCCCCTGGGCTCCTTGAACACCGTTTTTAAGAATGTATCAACTCTACCTGTGTGTTGCAGAATATTTGATCGCACCGTGAACCCCGAGATTATGTTACTTACTGACAAAATATGTTTTCAGTTGTAGTGTGACTCAGCCTTTGCACACACCTTTAATCAAAGAGCTTTCTGTTTAAATATTGTAAGCAGGATTAAGTCAAATCAACCATAGGTCAAGAGGTGGAGCAAGCCACCAGTTGACAAGGAGTGAACAAAGGAGAAAAACAGAGAGTAAGAGGGAGACTGGAGGATGTATAGAGATGCAACAGGAAGTTTAAAGGACGGACAGTCAGTTTGAAGAAGTGTTTTGGTTTGTTTTGTTTTGGTTTTGGTTTGGTTTTGAGACAGTATGAGAAAGCAAAGTCCCCCTGGATGTCGGCTGAGGAGGAAGGTCAGCTGAGTGATTTCTCTGCCTCTCTGAGCTAGCAGGCATTCACCCCAGCATCTGGCTTCCTAGTCTTTATTGGTAAATTCAAATGTCGGAGATTTCGTTTAAAAACAACACGTGTGCTTTGGGGTGAAGTCAATGTCATCATGTCATTAGGGCGGTCCATTCTCTCTTAATGTCATCATGTCATTAGGGTAGTCCATTCTCTCTTGACCAGACCCCTGTTAACTGTCCTAGACTTACAGTTGTGCTCAAGGACAACACAATGACAAAGAAGCAGCACATAATGAGTCTCTCATCTTCTCAAGCTCACATGTTTATGTCTTCCCTATAAAACGTATCAACTTGTCTTCAGCAGGATAGCGAACAACAGCACTGCTTGGGACCTCAGTGCCTGCCACAGATACATGGTTACAGAAACATACCTATGTACAGGAAAATGACGTTAACGTCAACACTAACCTTGTACCAGCAAGGCTGCACTGGATAACTATTTGTGCCTGACTCTGATGACTCTTGTTACCATGTTTTAAAAATAAATAAATAATTTTTTAAAAAATGGAAAAGATATTTGGTATGTTTCTCATCCTATTTGTACAACTGTGAAACCACCCCTCAAAAGAAATAATTTTAAAGTAAATATTAGACAAAATTTATGTGTAAATAAACCTAACTTAAAAAAAAATGTTTATGTTGGGCATGGAAGTAGATAACTGTAATCCCAGTAATTAAGAGACTAAGGTGGGAGGACTGTGAATTTGCAAGTCAGCCCAGACTGTATGGAAAGGCCCAGGACAGCCTGCATCACATAGCAAAACGCTCTGTCTCAGAAATTTTCTTCAAAAGGATTCAAATTCAACCTATTACCTATAAGTAGAAATTAAGAAATTGACCCTCAAGGAGTAGCAAGTTAACGTCAGCAGACAGTTGTTAAGAAAGCATATTTTGGAAGAGTGATAGAATTGCTCCCTTAGCTTTTAACTGTCAACTTACCACAAGCTAGAATCACAAGTGAAGAAAGACTCAACCGATGTACCATCTGTCTCCAGCAGGCCTATAGGCATGTCAGTAGAGAAACTGTCTCGCTTGGCAATTGACGTGGGAAGACTCCACAGGGGAATGGAGGCCTTGTGGATTTGAAGTCAGTAGTTGCCTGAGTTCCTGCTTTGAACTTACAGAAATGACTCACGCTCTAACCCAACTGTTCACCTGTGGTGGTTTAACTAGGAATAGCCCCCATGGGCTCATATATGTAAATGTTCAGTCCTTAGGGAGTGGCACTACCTAAGAGTGACTAGGAAGTGTGCCCTTGTTGCAGAAGGTGTTTCCTTGTTGGAAGAAGTGTGTCACTGGAGTGGGCTTTGGGGTTTCAAAAGCCCAAGCCAGGCCTAGTGGCTTTCTCTCGTTCTGTTGCCTGCAGAACCAAATGTAGAGCTCTCAAATCTCCAGCATCATGTCTGCCTGCATGCTGCCATGTTCCCCACCATGACAAGAGACTAAACCACTGAAACTGTAAGCCAGTCCCAATTAAATAATTCTCTTCATGAAACTTGCATGGCCAAGGTGGTCAGGTATCTATTGACAGCAAGAGGACGCTGGCTAGGCGACTATCCCCATAGCTGCTTTTGCTCAGGGTATGTGTCCCGTCAACAGAAATGAAACAATTAACACTAGGCCAGCAATACTCAACCACTGAGCTAAACTCATTCCTGGTACTTACAGACATTTTTTGTGTATGTCTGTGTATAGTTCTGTTTTATTTTATATTCTTGGTGTTTCTAAAGACCAAACCCAGAGCCTGGCGAATGTTCAACAAATACACGGTAAATTCATCAGAAGTAAAGATGCCAGGTCAGGTGGACTTGGGCCAGCCATGTTGAAAAGTTGGGCAGTGGATGAGAGGCAGAAGAGAGATTTCCAAATAGTTTCCACATCACTTCTGAATTCGGGGAATTAAGTGAGACATAGTGGCAGTATGGGAAGGCAACCACATTTTGATCACCCACTATTAAGCTGTACATGGACAACACAAAGCATCAGCTGAGATGGCAGAGCAAGCCTGAGACCCAGCACTGAGGAGGCTGAGGCAAGTGGACCAGAAACTCAAGTGGGTCAGCCTAGCCATGGAGTCAGAGGCCGGCCTGGACTCTGTGAGACTCTCCCTCTTAAACAAAACAAAACCAGCAGATATGCACGTGCATGTATGATAGTGTGGGTAGAGGACAGACAGAAAGACAGACAGATATCTAACTGTAGGAAAGGGACATTAATCCCTAATGTTTCATAGTCAAATATTTTTTTTAAATCACATGTTTAATTAATGTGGGCTCCAGAGTTATCTGGGGAGCTTAAGTGGTAAAGTTTTTCTGGGAAAGAAGAAAGAGTGAGAAGTTAGATGGCAAGACTTTTGGAGCAAAGGCTCTCAGTAATGTAAAAACAGAAAAAAATTCCTTTTTCTTTTGCAAACACTGAAATCAGTAAAATGTATATTTTTCCTGATTGCCTAGAGACCGTCACTAATAATCTGTACTCTTGGCCAGCCAAGACGGAAGGTGATAAAGAAAGAATAAGTAAGAATTCTGAAAATGCTTTTAATACTCACAGGCTTGTTTCTAGACTCCACAGAATTTCAATCAGTTACTATCAGGGCTGGAGAGACAGATTGGTGGTTAGGAGTGCACACTGCTCTTGCAAAGGGTCGGAATTTGGTTCCCTGCACCTATGTGAGGCAACCCACAACTGTCTGTAATTCCTGCTTGAAGATATCCCACAACCTCTTTTGGCATCTGAGGTACCTACACACACACACACACATGAACACACAAAGGGGCGGGAGGTAGAGTTAAATTTTTTAAAAGAACCAATAAATGTTTATGTATAGAAATAAGGCTAAACTATCAGCATTCAGTTACCTAGTTATCCCCAGACCCTGGGAGATATTAGATCACGATGTCAATAACCTAAATTCACATGAGTCTAATTTACACCATAAGTCAATTAAATAATTTATAAACAAACACCCACTGTGTTTTTTGTCGGCTCACCACTACTGTCTAGAAGAGAAACTTCTTCAAAGAGGCACGGTTGAAGCTACAAGGTATTGCTCACCTCCGTATCTCTCTCCATATCTTCCCTCTTTTGCATTGATTTAAAAAAAAATTATAGACACAGACATCATTGAAACAGGATGCTTGTATGCATGTGATTTTCTGACTACTGCTTAAGCTTAATTAGACACTGCAAGAAGGGGACCCAGAAACCTGTCTTTAATTTTACACCAAAAGGAGTTTAAGTTCAAAAGCAGCAGGGCCATTACCTTCATGCTGGGAGTCCTCTGAGCTTCCTAAGGAAGTCAAGCTCTGCTGCTTCCTACCAGTCAGGCCTGCTAATGTCTCACCATTTCTCCAGGAACAACGTATCCCAGAACAGTGTGTGGCCAGTATGCACATCTGCCACCAAGCTGCCACTCTGGTTCCAAGATGGTGCCTCTCCATTGGCCTAGTGAGAGGCATGGCCATGGTCTGCTATTAGGCCTGCTTCCAGCAACGTATCGGAATCTTTGTTCTGCAATGGTCAACTACCTGACTGCAGTCCTCACTCCCCAGTCACTGGGGCCTTGGCTGTGTTGTCACTATGTTCTTGGGAGCATAGCATAGAAAGGGCACAGTCAGGTTAAACCTTCTCTGGGCTTAGCGTTTTTAGCTGTGAGTGTGGGCATCTGCAAAGCTGTGGCTGTGCTGGGGAATCTCTGACGTCCTCAGCCTAATGCCTTAAGAGGGGATAACAGGATTAGTTGCCTCACCTGAAAGGCAGTTTAGCTCCTAATAAGAAGAAACCATGCACAAGTCCTGCACTGCATGCACAAACACACACACGAATGCACACAAGACATGCTCCTACATAATGTCTAGTTCTACTATGAGTCTTGTGATTCTGTGAGCTGGGAGAGTCAGCATACATGTGTGTGCGCATGCACATGGAAGCCTAAGTCTTCCTCAGTCACTTTCCACTTTATTAGTCTCTCAACTGAACCCAGAACTCTCCTGTTCAGCAGTCTAGCTAGTCATCCTGCTCTGAGGATGCCATGGTCATGGTATGTGCATGTACCATGTGTGTGCAATGTGTGTATGAAGACCAGAAGAGAGCTTTGGACCCTCCAGGACCAAAGTTCCAGATGGTCAAAGGTCACCAGGTGAATACTGGCAATCAAACCTAGGGCTCCTTCAGGAGCAGTAAGAGCTCTAACCTGCTGAGCCAACTCTCCAGCCTCCAGCAACTTTCTAATGTGTCAGTTTCTTTGGGTATGTACACAAGTGTATGTGTTTGTGTGTGAGCACATGTGGGGGGGGGGGGTGCATGCTTGTGTGTGTGCATGCATGTCGAAGTCAGAGGTCAATTTCAAGTCCCTTTATCAATTGCATTGCTCTCCGCCTCATTATTTGAGGCATTAATACATTTTTGAGGTAATAATGCGCTAACCCTGGATCTTGCTGACTAGGCTCGACCTGGCCAACAAGCCCCAGGGATGCTTCCTCCCAGAGCTGTGACACCTCACCGAGCTTTTTGTTGCATGGGTCCAGGGGATGCACGTCCTCACTTTGAGCAGAGGGTACTTTACTAAGGGAACCAGCTTCCCATCAGTCTCTTGATGAGGTTATTATTATCATCACATGATCAGACTTCCGTATCAGTCCTGGAGTAATAGACACAAAGCAAAAGATTCGACTCATGAGTGAAGACTTTGCACAAAATCAGAAAATGTTTTAAGCTCTGCAGACTTCTCTCTGTTCGCTGACAGCAGCTGCTAATGGTCAACCATCTAGGGAAATCGGTAAGTCAGGGGGCGCTGCCTCACATTATAGATCTTTGAATCCAAGGCGAGCCAGGAGCACTTCTGAATTTACAGAAGTTTTATCTGGGGACTTTGTCTACCTCGCAGATGTCTCCAAAGATGACAGATTTCAGACAGATGTAATCCTCAAATGTGTTTGACTTGTCCTAAAATACACTGTCCACAAATATAAAGCCACAAGGAAATATTTTCTCACTGTGGAAACTGCTAATGAGGAAATGCACTCTAGGAGAAACTTAAATATGCACACGGCGCCATCTGAAAATGGTTTTGACGCACTTCAGGGCGCCTGAGGTGGGCTCGATGCCCACTCCCACCTCCTCACCTCATGCATGATTCCTTTGCAGCCCGATTTCTCACGCTGTGTTTTCACAGAAATCCCCAGCATCCCGATCTTCAGCTCCAACAATCCAAGTCTAATTAACTGTATGGAAGCAGCAAACCTCTCTCTTCTCCCTCCCCCCTCCCTCCCTCCCTCCCTCCTTCCCTCCCTTCCTCCCTCCTTCCCTCCCTTCCTCCCTCCCTCTGTACTTTCTACTTGGCTTCTAGGGCACAAATTCCATGAGGTTTCTCTGCTTTGCTGCAGCTCGTGGATCCCTTCTTAACTGAATTCCCTCCCGGGGGCCTTGAGCCATACCTCCTAGGCTGTCTGAGAGTTCTGTCTTTATTTTTATTGCCATACTTTCTTCTGGAAGGCCCTCAATCATCCTTGCTGATTTTTCTATGGACTGTTCGATGGAATTCTAGAACCTCTCCATCCTGACCTATTTTCTTCTTACCCATACTTACTACTATCAGCTCTTGAGAGCGGGGCAGACAGCAGCTTCCAGAGGCTGCTAAGTTTGAGCCTATCAGAAAAGGCCTCGGGTGGGACTGTTCACACCAAGTCTGAGAAGTGCTGGGAAAAGGTTCATCCCTTTGTGGTAGCAGTGTGAGACTGCGCACAGCTTTTCACATGGCAGCAAATGAGGGAAGACTGAGGGAAGACGGAGGTGAAAACCGTCTAAGGCCCACCAATAGTAACTTACTTCTATCAGAAAGGGCTCATCTTCTAAAGGCTCTCCAGACCCCCAGAGCTTCTTCCACCTGAGGCTAAGCCTGTGGAGGACTTGCAGACTGAAGCCTCAACGACCTTTCTTCAATATTTACTGAGAAGAGTAGCCACATGATACCAACAGCTCCCACCAAGTTATGGGTTCATTGTCTAACAACAGGATCCTTGGCCTCCAGAATTGTCAAAAACTCAAATGTCTGTTAAAGAAGTCTTATTTCTCATCCAAACAATATAGATTTTTAATAAGACTCAAACTTTGACCATTGAAGCCATAAATAATTTCATACACGTTATGGTCGCGTGTGCTCTCTTGCTCTTCACCCTATGGGTGGATTTGTCTGGAAAAGGATGCATTTTTATAATATTTCAAAATCAGAACCTTTAAACACATTCAGGTCCAAATGTAATGTAAAAACAAACATTGTTTTTCTTCCAGGGACACAATGTGATTTTAAAACGCAATCAAATTTTAAGTCAGCTAATACAAACAACGGCAGCAAACATTAGACAGATAAATGACGATAGCTATGGAAGATAACTGGTTGATTGGATAACAGTAGATGACTATGATGGATGACAGATAGATACATAGATACACAGCTACATAAATGATGGAAATCATTTCCTTTGATAAGTAAGGTAAAATTTTGTGGGTGTTTTTATTTTTTTATCAAATAATGTAGAATCTTTTTTTTTTTTCTCAGCAAACACTAAAAAGAGTCACATTCTGAGAAAACAGTAACTTAAGCACAGGTAGATTGTTGTGTTTGTCTTGGTTTGGTTTTTTTTGTTTGGTTTTGGTTTTTGGTTTTTCAAGATAGATCGTGAAGCCCTGGCTCTCCTAGAATTTGATCTATAGACCAGCCTGGACTTGAACTCATGGGGATCCGCCTGCCTCTGCCTCCCAAGTGTTGGAATTAAAGGTGTACACAGCTGCTACCACCAGGCTACACACACAGATTCTAACTCAAAGCTTCCCCCTACCCTTTCTTCTTTCCTTTCTGTCTGTCTCATTTTAAGTGCCTACCTGAATGTATGTGCACCGCATGTGCCTTATGCCTGTGAAGGCCAGAGGAGGGCATTGGATCTCCTGAACTTGGAGTTGTGAGAAGGTCCTAAGAGCCAAATCCAAGTCCTCTGAAGAGCACCCTGGGCTCCTAACCACCGAGCCATCTCTCCAGCCTTTTCTCCCTCTCTTGGAAACTTCCTATTTCTATGAAGTATTTGAGACTTTTTTTTTTCAACTTCTGTCTAGCACTTCTAATATAGTACAAACTGGATTTTCCTGGGGAGATGTGCACAAACACCTATTCACCCCCAAACGGAATGCCAATGACCAACCAAAGAGGCAACTCAACCCAAGCCTAGCTTAGTGAACCAAAGAGTCTACCTGGGATTCTTACAGAAGCATGAGAGATGGGATACTTACAGGAACTCGATGACTCAAGGACAGTCACATCACTGAAGGGTTCCACCCCAGCATGGACGACGAGGTCATTATGAACACTTCCGGGTCAGCAGAATCTCACCTTCATGGGCCTTATACCTCCTCTACATACACTAGAGCACACTGAGGACTGGTGAAGCAGGACTAATGGCCAAATTCTCAGATGAGCGTATCATGACCCTCCTTCTACTATGGAGTGTGTACTGGCTAGTTTTGTGTCAACTTGACACAAGCTGGAGTTATCACAGAGAAAGGAGCTTCAGTTGGGGAAATGCCTCCATGAGATCCAACTGTAAGGCATTTTCTCAATTAGTGATCAAGGGAGGAGGTCCCCTTGTGGGTGGTGCCATCTCTGGGCTGGTAGTCTTGGTTCTATAAGAGAGCAGGCTGAGCAAGCCAGGGGAAGCAAGCCAGTAAGGAACATCCCTCCATGGCCTCTGCATCAGCTCCTGCTTCCTGACCTGCTTAAGTTCCAGTCCTGACTTCCTTGGTGATGAACAGCAGTATGGAAGTGTAAGCCAAATAAACCCTTTCCTCCCCCACTTGCTTCTTGGTCATGATGTTTGTGCAGGAATAGAAACCCCGACTAAGACAGAGTGTTAACAGCCCCATTACCATCTCCATCTAGCTATCTAGATCTGGCTATCACTGCATTGTTTTGCTTATTTCATTACATGACCCAGGAGCCAAGGTATTCTGCAGGTCACCACAGCAACCTGTGCAATGGTTGTTATGCCTGGAAGAAACATGACTGCAGTCAACTCACCCTGTAAGGATGCTCTGGTCGACAATGGACAGCCAGTGATGGTGGTCCCGGAAGATCACAGTGGAACTGAAGAGCTACTGTCACCTAATGGTGATGGCAGCTATTGGGAAGTCATAATGCATCGCTCACATGTTTGAAAACATGACAATATTGACATCAGCAAACCCACTTCACAGTTGTTTATGTGAAAGGATAGTAGATATGATTATGTATGGTACTTGAAAATACACTACTAGCTTATATTTATATAATATAATTATATAATATATTTATACTATATTATATTTTCTACTATTCTAGAGATTATACTTTATACTTCTTTACAAACAATATTTCACTGGAAAACCAGCAAAAGAAGTCTTACACTTTCCATGTATCCTGATGGAATCATTTTCTTCTATATTTAATTTAATTCATGCTAACCTGCGTATGTACAGCCTAGTTATGTATTTGGTCATGCTATCAATTATGTGTGGTGCTGTGATCTTCACACAACGACAAAATTGCCTGAAGGTGCATTTCTCAAAATGTGTCATTACCAAGAGGTGTGTGGCACTTGCAAATTAACGATGAAGTTAACCATTGCAGCGTGTCACTTGGACTTCACACCTCATGGCCACTTTTAAAGGAGTCTGCTAACTCTCTATTGTGGGAGACAGCACATGGGCTTTTGAAGTCAAAGAACAAAATAAACTCATAAATCAATGCTTCTCACCAGATATCTTGGTGAGAACTTGAGATAGACAGGTTATAAGGGTGGAGAAATCTCCTACATATGTTTGAGGGTTGGTAGAAGCTAGGTTGATTTTAGCAATACATTACAAAAGTTTTACTTACAGCCACCAAGATGTCAGAGAAGTATGGAGGTGATGGTAAATGGTTGGCAAAGAGACTGAAGACAAACCAAGATCCTCTGTCTGCAACATTCCAGATTCACAACAGGAAGTCTGGTCATCCGTTAGCACAGTGAACTCAACACAGATATAGCTTCTCCAGAGAAGTCCAGTCCACAGCATAGAGAAACTTTTGAGGGTGAAGAAATTTTACAATTTTGCATCTAATTTCTTCAACTAAATTGAAATCTTTCTGGCCAGAGAGAATAACTTTTGGTCTAGATTTATACTTCAATATAATTCACACTGATATAATTCCCAACAGTATCATTGATTCCGTTTATTTATTACTAAAGTAAGCACTGCTCACAAGATTCAGTGTTAATTGAAGAGTTTTGATCTAGACAAAGGGAATTAATATGAAGATCATAATATTTTGCAGCGTCTCAGAACTATCTAACTGAACTAATGGGCAATTATATTCCATTCCATTATCTCCAGCAAGCTCAGTGAGTGCAGCAAATGGGCCAGAGGAAATTTATCACACTAATAGTAACTACCTGTTCATTTATCCATGTTTCACGATGCCTGGATATATTAGTCCAGATACAGGCTATGCAGCTATGGCAAGGAGCATTAAAATGCAATATATTCATATTGCAAAAGATTTTCTCTCTTCCAATTTGAAGTCCAGGGCTGTACTGTGAGTGAGTATGCCCAAACACCTGGTATTTTCTTCTTATTCTCTTAGCCTCATTCCTGTCTTGTCAACTTCTAACCTAAAATGACTCTCCAATTCCTGTGTTTATATCTACTTCCAACTGGAGAAAGAAGAACAAGAAAGCTGAAAATACACCCTTTCTTCATAAGGGCATTGTGTTGGAAATTGTATACGATATGTTTTTTTTCAAGTGGAAATTTCTGGTCCCTTTGGAGACTAGGTCGTATCATGTGATGTTCTCTGGAAGCTGTCATATGAGAGGATGTTTTGCTGAAGCTGACACGTGAGAGGACACGTGATGTATGGAAAGACAATGAATGACACTCTTGCATTGATTGGTCTGCCCTGCAAACCTTTGCTGGTTGTCACTGATCTCTGCTGGTCATCACTTCATAGAGAGAAATGTGCCAAAGAACTTGTAGTGGTATTCCGGCCGCTTCTTGCTGCTTCCACAGACTCTTGCCAATTCGGCAGAACCTCACAGTTTCTTCTGGATCAACCATCTGCTATTGATTCATGTTTGGTGTTTGTCAATTGGACTGGACTAATGCTAGCAATTCCTGTTTGATATTTTGGACTAGACTGCTGATATTCTGACAATAAAGATTGGTATTGCCTCCAAATAACTATTTCTAAACAGGTACACTCCCCCTTGTCCTATTAATCATCTTTATCCCCTAACTTTGGCTGGTGGGCTAGAAGGCAGGTTGAAGCATTTAAGAATCCTTATATTTTTCAAGTATATTTTGAAAAAGCTAAGCTTGCACTTTTTTCATAGCTAGTTTTTATTTTGAGAATTTCACACATGACTACCATATTTATATCATTTCTACCCCCCTCTTTATCCCCATCCAACTCCTGTGTATTCCCTTCCTTCTGTCTGTCTGTCTGTCTGTCTCTCTCTCTCTCTTGACTTAACTTTTATTGCTAAGAAAACAGACAGACAGACACACACACACATCTGCTGAGTCAACTTAATGTTCATATGCATATGTGTTTAGGGCTAAATTTTTGCTATTAGATAAGTAGGGGGCTCATCCCTAGGGGAAGATTCAGTCTCGCTCTCTCAGAAGCCAAAAATTGCCTGTAGATCTTCATATAGGAGTGTGGCCTTGTGGGATTTCTCCCACCCCATTGGCATGTAAGCTGGTGTTGTCATTTTGCAAGTCTCGTTTAGATGACAATATTGCTAGGGTTTTATGGATGTAGCTGCTCTGTCCAATACAGAAGACACCATCTGACAGCAGCCATCCTCACCCTCGGGCTTTCCACAGTGTTCCCTAAGCCTTATATGTAGAGGTTGGGTTATATCAACTGGAGTTTGGCATCCTATGCTCGTTTTTTTTTTTTTTTTTTTTCTGTATTTTGACCAGTTGTAGGTTTCAGTAATAATCTCCTTTTGTGGCAAAAAGGAAACATTTCTTTGATACAGGGTAAGAGCACCACTTATCAAGGAAGACCTGCGCTGTGTCCAGATCTAGACCAGAGAGTGTGGGGGTGGCACTCGTGGGTAAGGTTCTGGGGAGCTCACCAGGAAGAGCCACTGAGAAAGCATCACTTATGGAGGTAGGTTTTGAAGTGTGGGGACCTTGAGGCTGGGCTTGCTCCTGGGAGACAACACAATGGCTTTAAATGCCTTGCTTTGCCCAGAATCCAGTCATATTTAGCTTCTAAAGAGGCCTGAAAAATACAGTCTTTATCTGAAAAAGGAAGTTTGCAGTGAAAATTAAAGAGTTCTATTAGCAGTGACTTAGGATAATGATGGATACTGGCAGATAGCAGTTTCTAAAACCAAGACCACAAGATGCCCTTGGACTAACCTGCCATTCACCTCAAGTGACTCTCCCACTTACTGCTCTGGGTTCAGTCACATCGGACATTCCTCATTGCTTCAGAGTAAGGCCCTTCAGAGTCTTTCAAGTAGAGGCATAGAAGAGATGCAGCAATGGTAATACTGGACACAAAGCCTCAGAAGTGTCCAGCTGTAGTAGCTTATTGCTTATATGGTTGGGGTCATCTGGCAGTGGCTGGTCATGCTGGTCATCAGGCTAGTCATGACTAGAATAACTGGGTGACATTCGTCTCTTCCAAATACCTCTAACCCTAAAGAGAAAGAGCTCAGGAAGACTCCTGTGGCAAGGGCAGAGGCACAGAAGGGACAAATTTCAACACATACTCATTTCTTGTCTCTATTCACATTGTGTCTGCTAGCATCCCATAGACCAGAATGAATCTCACGGTTGAGCGCCTAGTCCATAGGCAGAATCGATCATTCATACATGGTGGAAGGGCACTCCTAAGATGTAAACACAGGGAGAGATGAATAGCTGGATACGGCCCTTGAACTTCTGCTTAGGGAAAGTTGATGGATACAGGCTGTTTTGTTATGATGCCTGCGCATTTTAGGAAATGTTTCACTCGTTATTGTCTGATGATGTATCTTTCTTCATTGATGTAGCCACTAATCAGTTACCCATGATCTTGTATATAACCCAATACCTATGCACATGCAGGAGAGGTGGGGGCTTTCTGGGAAGAAGAGGTTCTGGGGGAATGAGAAGGGGATAAGAAAAGGTAATAGGGTGAAAATACTCAACAACTTTATACAGATACATAAAATTGTCAGAAAAACAAACAAAATACTTTTTAATTGTTTTTTCTTACTATGGTTAACGATAGGTAACTGAATCACCAAATAGTAACAGAAAAAGAACCACTAAAAAATATTTCTAGAACATGGTTACCTCTCACGACATTCATGCCTGCCACCTACTGCAAAGATCCTGCACTCCCTGGCTCACTGTGATAGCATCGATACCCATGTCTGTACCTCCATATTCCATTCATCAGTCTATCTCAGCCTTCCCTAAAGTCCTTGCTCATGAAGCATCTTCCCTACCACAGAATCCTACTCCGTGGTCCTCCCCATTCCACAGAGGCAGACATACTCATCCGTCTCTTAATTATTGTGGTACTTACTGGTCCCACAGTAGCACTTTGGTTGTTTTAATTAATTAATTTACCTAACATCTCAACTGCAGTTCCCTCTCCCTCCGCTCCTCCTCGCCCTTCCCCTCCCACTCTCCCCCCATCAGCTCCTCCTGCCTTTCTCTTCGGAAAAGGGGAGGCCTCCCATGGATATCAACCAGCCTTGGCATATCAAGTTGCATTAAGATAGGCACACCTTCTCCTGTTGAGGCTGGATGAGGCAGCCCATTGGAAGGAAGGGGTCCCAAAGGCAGGCAACAGAGTTAGAGACAGCCCCGCTCCCGCTGTTAGGAGTCCCACATAAAGACCAAGCTACACATGTTACAGATGCACAATATCACTTTCTAGTGCATTGTGGAATTGTTTATTATACAATTAGTTATTTAATGTATAAACGATTACATAATTATTTCAGAATGCTAAATTTGGGGATTTTTTTGTTCCAGATATCTAGAACAATGTTTGGTGAAAGCTGATTAGAATATTTCGCTTTAACATAAGGACCATTTTGAACTCAGTAACCTGAAAAGAGGCAGTATAAATGAAACAGTCTCTCTGCCTTCTCTAGACCAAGCAAGAAATACTCATACTCTGAAAGATCCTGGCAGAATGTAAAAGGACACAGAAGCCCTGAAACTGGCAAGATAGACGTCAGTGTTAGCAGAACTAGCTTCACTGATTTAGAAAAATAGAGGTGCACAATGCTCTGGCCACTCCTTGAACCTGTGTGTCTGCCAATGTTCTGACCATTGAAGGTGTGTGCCCATTGCTGCACCTTCATTAGACTCTTTCTTTGTACCCCTCCCATACCCATTTCTTGAGAATAGACATTGTTTAGATCTGGAAATCCCCTACTCTCCCCCTTCTCCTTTCCCCCCTGAGGGCCTATAAAAACTGGGACCTCTTTCCCCTAGAGGTCGACTCCTCTACCCCTGCGTGGGATATGAGTCGTCCCCAGAGCTCTGGCTTTCCCCGAATAAAGCCTCATGTGGTTTGCAACAAGCTCGGTCTGTCGTGAGTTCTTGGGTGTCCGCTATTGTCCTGAGGCCTGAGCAAGGGGCTCCTTTCAGAGTCTTTCAACACACACACACACACACACACTCTCTCTCTTTCTCTCTCTCTCTCTCTCTCTCTCTCTCTCTCTCTCTCTCTCTCTCTCTCTCTCTCTCGTTTGCGTGAAACATGCCTTCCCAGTACCTTGAAAGAAGATACATTCTTGCCACCAGAGATGGGAGTGGAAACCGAGAACTATGAACAAACAGTTCTTGCTAACTAAGCCCCTACCGTGAGGCTCAGGACCACCTATCTACTTACAAGACCCTGAAGCAGAGGGCCACAGCCACCAGTCAAACAGCTGGCACTCTGCGGTGATCTAAGTCGCTTGGCTATGTATGACGCAGGTTGGACATGTTCACTACATTTGTGACACGAAGTGTTTTCAGCTTAGAATATGTATGCTGGCAGATAACACTGAGCGGCATCTGTGTGGTCTGTGTGACCGTTTAGGTGTAGGTGATTCTTAGGCTCCTGGCCTGCCTATGGGAGCATCCACGGACGCGGGAGAACCACGAGATTCTCTCCTATCAACTTCCAGGCATTAAGAACAGTAGAATCTTACGCCCCTTATATTGACACACGTTGGTGCTTAATATGACTCAGAACATTTATAAAGAGACAAAAGCACATTAATTCCATACTCACATCTGTCCTGCAGAAAGATTAGTATTTTCCTCAATAAACTCAATTATCAGTTTTTCCATCCATTCTTATGTTTAACATGCTGTCTCATTTTATTATTACAGAACCTATATCTTCGACAATTTTTTATTCTAGAAAGGAAGGAAACAATGCCATAGTTTGTTTGTTTGTTTGTTTGTTTGTTTGTTTGTTTGTTTAAAAAAGCCTTTGTCCAGACATGGTCACCTTTAAGCCCAGCACTCCAGATGAATTGGCAGACAGATCTTTGAGTCTGAGACCAGCCTGGGTCACATGGCAAATGCTAGACCAGCCAGGGCTCCACCATGAGACCTTGTACACAAAACCCATTCATATGCACTGCTTATGGGAATGCTTCTACAGAGCTCGGGTCCTCATTTCCGTATACAAATTCCAGCTGGAAACTCATTGAGATGTCTTCCCCTCTGATATTTTTACTTGCGATGCATTTAGAACATTTTCCCATTATATACTTCAGTTGCATTTATTCATGTTTTTTTTTAATTGGCTCTTGTTTCAGTGGGAAGAATGTGTTCAGGATTGTCTTTTCTAACTTGACAACTGAGCTGTCAGTGTGAGCTCTCTGAGCTGAATGCAGTAGACCTTTGAGTCTTAATGAACCCTCGGCAGTCAGGAGACCTCCACACTCAGTGGCTCTCTTGGTGCAGCGCCACATGTCAAGATTTTCCTCTTTCCACACTCATCTGCCATCCCCTCTAGTTCCACCTGCAATGCCGGTCGCTCTCCGTGGGGTCCATGTGTCACACCCTGGAAATCCCGTGTGACCAGCACTAAGATGCCCACAGGCTGTGGAGAGAATACACTGCATTTCCTAGGTCACAGGTTTCTCCTCTTCCCTCTTCTTCCTCTCTGACATTCAGCTCCTCTCCTCACTCATCAGAAGTAAATTCTCCTCAAGACCTTCTTCAGTCTACGCATGCGCACGCCTCACACACGCCCTGCCTTCCCAGGCTCTCCCCGCCTTCCTCACCCCCTTCCTTTCGCATACAGCTGTGACCTTAAGGATGGTTCATTCTCAGAAGAGCTCACGAAGCTTGTTAAAGTGTCTCCTTTAAAGGTTTTGTAGACATCCAGGTGTGGTGGTGCACCCCTTTAATTGTAGCACTTGAGAGGCAGAGGCAGTCAGATCTCTGAGTGGTTGAGGCCAGCTGGTGAGTTAGTTCTAGGACAGCCAGAGCAAATAGTGAGACCGCGTGAGTGTGTGTGTGTGTGTGTGTGTGTGTGTGTGTGTACGACGGTGGGACATTATATAAATTGTCTTCTTACACCAAAGCTCCAATTCATTAGCATTCAATTCACTGAGGGATCCTTCTGCAGTCAAGAAAAGAAGAAGATAATGAAGGCATGTCCATGAGTCAAGCTCCAGATTACCTTTGCCCTTCTCTGGTTCCCAGGGATCAACAAAACACAACAACCAAAACCAAAGGCAGCTGGAAATGGAAGAGCAGGAACCAAACATTTCATTTAAAGGCCAAAATTCTAACACACCCTACTTCATGATCACCTTCCATGGCCCAGCCAAGTCTGTGTGTGTTCTTGCATGCATGTTTGTGCAGCATGTGAACATATTGTGTACCTGTGTTTGTATGTGTGTGAGGAAGAATGTATACATGCAGAAATGTGTGTGTGTGTGTGTGTGTGTGTGTGTGTGTGTGTGTGTGTGTGCCCGCCACAGACTGACACTGGGGGCCTTCCTCAATGGCTCTCCGTGTACACTGAGGCAGGGCCTCACACTTGAACCCAGAGTTCTTTAGTTCTCTGCCTCCCCTATGCTGACACGAAGCACCATCTGCCACACTGGGAATCCCAGCTTGGGTTCTCACACTGTATGTATGGCAAGAGTTTTACCGTTGGGCTGCAACCCCTGCCCAACAATTTTATTTTCTCCTGTTCAGTTCATTCACACCTTAGTATCGTTCTCAATAAACTTTGGAAAAAGTATCTTCACAAAGAAAGTATACCATTGCTTCAAACATTTTTAAGATTTATGTTTTATCACAGAAGTGGATGCTCACAGTCAGCTATTGGATGGATCACAGGGCTCCCAATGGAGGAGCTAGAGAAATTACCCAAGGAGCTAAAGAGATCTGCAATCCTATAGGTAGAACAACAATATGAACTAACCAGTAACCCCAGAGCTCGTGTCTCTAGCTGCATATGTAGCAGAAGATTGCCTAGTCGGCCATCAGTGGAAAGAGAGGCCCCTTGGTCTTGCAAAATTTATATGCCCCAGTACAGGGGAACGCCAGGGCCAAGAAGTGGGAGTAGGAGAGGGGGGGGGGAGTATGGAGGACTTTCAGGATAGCACTTGAAATGTAAATGAAGAAAATACCTAATAAAAAATTGGAAAAAAAAAGAATGTCCAAAGAAAACATCAAAAAAAAAGATTTATGTTTTATATACTTAAATATGACTTAAATTATAAATGAACGTATATTATAAAATCTAATTACACCACCATATATAAGTGGAAATTATAGGATATATTCATAAATGTGCATTTTTAAATATACTTATATACTTTAAACTTTTTTTGTTTTAAAAACTTTTCTGTTGTGAGAGAGGAGTGGGGAGCTAGGGGTGGCTTTGACTAGGGTACATGCCATGCATGGATGAAATTGTCAAAGAAAAAATTGTAAAATTACTTAAAAAGCAAATGAAAAGCTTTTGTGGAGTGCTTTTTGTTGACTCCTGCAACTTTTATTTCTGTGTATAGCCCCACAGTGTAGAGTCGGAGGATAAGTATGTATGTATGTGAACCTTATAAACATGCGTTCTCCCTGACAGTGTAATTGTTGGGTTAACTCACGTCCTCAGTCACTGCAGCCAGCCTCCTCAGCAGGTGTCGTCAGGACTGTGGCTTTCTTCACTACACGTGTCACGGGAATCTGTCTTTAAATTAGCATTCAGTGTCTAGTTCTAAAAATTAGTTTTCACTGTCTTTGCCTTGTTTTCTACATGGCTCTGCCTTTACCATCATTAATTTCATAGGTATTCTATATATATGCTCGGTACTATTCCTTTTACAGCTTTATATATACACAGACTTCTTGCAGCTTTGATCTTTTTTTTCTCGTTGTTCCTGGCATTTTACAGGAAGGTTGTGATCAAATATTAACACTTTTGCTTGACAGTTTGAGCTCTTGCACATATAAACGTAACACTACATACAATTAAAATACCATTTTTAGCACATTTCCCCTCCACTCTTAATTATTTTACTTTAAATGTAGATCTTGAATGGCTGGAGCTGTAACTCAGTTACTAGAGCGTTGTCGAATGTGCACAAGTATAAAATAAATTACATAGTCTAGCTGACCTGTATAAAAGACACACAATCCAAGTATTTTATTTACAAACTGTAAGCCTAGATTGGGCAGGTGTGGAGCTATTCTAACATGCATCCCAGTCATATGTCCCTTGTCACTTGCTGTTCCTCCTGGTCACATGCTCATGGTCCATCTCCTCTCATGGCTTCCTCCTCCTCTCTTGGTCTCCTCCCTTCTCTTATTCTCTCCTGAGACCTCCTCACTCAGTCCTCAACACCCGCCTTTCTCTCCCTACGGTTCAGTCACAGGCTCTAGCTTTTAATTAACCAATTAACTTTCAACTGGAGAGCAGGGTTTCCATAGCACCACTTTGCGAACCTGAGGATCTCTTCCTGGTGGGCACCCAGATTCTAGAGGCCAGTATTTAGCATTTGAATACATAGCATCACCAAGCCAATCCCCAACACACAAGGTCTTGGGTTTGATGCCTAGCACGGCATAAAGCAATGGGGATGGTACACACCTGTACTCTTCATTCTGAGGAGGTGGAGGCAGGAGAATCGGGAATTAAACTCAGTCTCAACTATACAGCAAAAACAAAGCCAGTCTGGGCACATAAAACTTTCTTTCAATAGGTAGGTAGGTAAGTAGGTAAATGATAGAGAAAGACAGACAGACAGACAGACAGACAGACAGACAGACAGAGAGAGAGAGAGAGAGAGAGAGAGAGAGAGTTTAAGGTTAGCATTGGCAACATAATGAGTTCCCAGACTTGGTTACAAAAAAAAATGAGACACTGTCTCAAAATAAAAAATCAAGGTTTTCTCTCCTTTCAAAGTCCATTTCCTTTCACTTTCTACGGACCACAAAATCATTTAGTGTTTTATAAGGCTGAAGGATCAATTGATTCAGTGAGATTTTTAGGACTAAGGTACATCCTATAAAGAGATAATGACTCCACTAGAAGGTCATGACAACTAGCTTTTAAATACACAGGCAAGCTACCTCTTCTACATGCAACTAAGATTTTATGGTGACTTTGCAGGTCAAAACATGTTCGGATTCAAATCATGTCGGCCCAGTTCAAACCTTATTAAAGCTTATACCAAGCAAGCTATTTTCCCAGCCTCTGCTGGGGGATAATGACAGCTGCTGCACAGGCCTGTGCAGAAGTTACATGAGTTACATGGTAAAGGCTCTGAGCTGGTCCCTAATAAGGATGGAAACATTGGCACACTTTGGCTGCACTTGTGTATGAACATATCTACAAGCCCTCCACCTGCCTTGTAGGATGTCCTCCAAGAAACCACTACCCCAACACTTATTTTCCCCTTTGTCTCTTTCCACCAGCCACTTCCTTTGTTGGTAACACTTGGACCTTATATATAAACAGATATCCTGTTATTAATTATGACTAGGTTCAGCCCAGTGCAGCTAAATTAGTTCCATAAGGTCAAGCTGGTGCCAGAATGAGTCATCAACACAGAGAGCCGCTCCCTCCTCCCGCAGGCTTGGTTCTGCAGCGGCCTTGGCTACCTTCTGGTCTCAGAGGTCAGAGTCACCGAGGAGTGACAAAGACCTCGAATGTCTTCTTGCTTCTGCTCCTCTAGTCTCTCAGAAATGAACAAGCTGGCATTTACCCGGGAACAGTCAGGTCACATTAGGACAATGAAAATGTCACCTTGATTTCTCTCACTGATTCTACTACTCAAACCTGCTTCTCTTCTGTGAGGTTCCCTGTTTCTCTCTCTTCCCCTCTCAATTATCCTCTTTAAAATGCGTCTCCTCTCCAGCTGGCATCCCTCAGCCCCAACACACCATCATCCCCACCCTCTCACGAGTCTCCTCCTCATCCCCTCCTCCCACCTAATGCATTCAAAATTAATGATAATGACATCCACAACAATAATAAGCAGTTGCCTGCTGGATACACAGCAGGGACACAGAGTTCTCCCCCAGAGTGATTGCAGGTGGTTTCCTGAGACCCACAAGCCTGGTGGCTGAATGGTTGAACCACAGAGAGGCATGTGGGAGAACGTGGGTGGTTCCCAGTAAGACTCCCACCAGAGCCATTTTGCTGCCAGTCCTTCTGACAAAGAAATGTCTGATACAGTCGAGTGCATCGTGCCTCGCAAGGTTTGTGTGCCTATGTGCTCAGTGCCTCACAATATGGTTTCCAAAGGAAACTCTCAAACGCGGTCTGTGGGAGAGATGAGAAGGAAATTAATGAGTCCCACTTGGTGTTTTCACTAAAATCGCTGACAGTCTCTGGATTTTGTGTCTGGCCAGATCTTGTTATAAGAAGAAGTAAAGCAGGTTTGTGCTTTTCTGACCAGTGTCATAATCCACCTGTTAAAAATTACCCTGGAATGCCTAGTGAAGCCTCTATTCACTAGGCAACGTGAACGCCATAGATATCCAGTGTAGTTAACTCAAGAGTGTTAGGTCTTACCCTCATGTGCCTGTGTGTGCATGCATGCGTGCACACGTGTGGGGGTATGGGAGGGTAGGTGAGTGTTAAGTTTTTATATTTATTTTTAAAGGATAGGTGTTTTGTCTGCATGCATGTCTTTCCATCACATGTATTACCGGTGCCCAGGAAGGCCAGAAGAGGGCATCGGATCCCAGGGGTCTGGAGTTACAGACAGTTGTGAGCCGCCATATGCTTGCTGGGCATTGAGCCCCGAACCTTCGGAGGAACCACCAGTGCTCTCAACCTCTAAGCCATCTCTCTAGCCCTAGCTCTTACCTTTCTATAATGAGAAGTTTGAAAACAGACGCAGAGGCATGGGTATCCCAAACTCTCTACTTAACTCTGCCTGTGAGTTCGGCTTTACACTTCTAATTTTTATTTACTTACTATTTTCCTGTTTAAGGATTTTTTTGATGTTCTCAATGAAATGTATGTGTTTTAAGATACTCAAATCCTTTGAGAAATAAAACAAATTTTCGAAGAAACAAATGAAGCCATAAACTCTGCCTCTACACAGATACCCAGTCCATGAATCTTGATCTATAATGTGAGTTTTAGCTCAGAGAATATTTTCATTTTGTCACCTCATTTACAGATTGACTTCATGAAAGCATTTTATTAAAATGTCATCAAAAGAATGGGTGAGATGGTTGGTAAAGTAGCTTGTTGCCAAGCCTCACAGTCTGAACTCGGAGGAGAAAGAAGTCCTCTGACTTTCATATGCGCTCTGTGGAAAGTGATGCTGTCCAGCCCCACCACCACATGCACACCGAAGGAAATAACAGGTGGTTGATAGATAGATAGATAGGTAGATAGATAGATAGATAGATAGATAGATAGATAGATAGATAGATGATAGAAGATAGACAGATGATAGATACATACATAGAGATAGATTGATGAATGATAGAAGATAGATAGACAGGCAGACAGATGATATATATATATATATATATATATATATATATATATATATATATATATGGAGAGAGAGAGATAGACAGGCAGACAGATGATAGATGTATAGATAGTTAGACAGATAGAATGATAGATGATAGAAGATAGATACACAGACAGACACATAGATAGATACAAAGATACATAGACAAATAGAAGATAGATAAACTGACAAATGATAAATAGATAGACACAGATAGACAGATGGTAGACAGGCAAACATGATAGAAAGACTGACAGACGATAGATAGATAGATAGATAGATAGATAGATAGATAGATAGATAGATATCATTTGGGTTAATAATTTTTCAAATATATTTATATGTGTATGAATTTAGATTATAAATTCACATGTAACTCTGAAAAATGGATCTTCTTCTGATATCTATCAATCATTCATATACATCTTCCTGCATATAAATTTGATTTTAATTTTTTGACTTGAATTATCCAGACACATAATTTCAACCCAAGTTAAGCTTAGGGCATAAATAAAGCAGGCGTTTACTGCTTGTCTGACCTGTATTCGTTCAAGGCCATGAAGTAACTGACCCATCACAAGGATGACAGTCTCTTTTTTCAACTTTCAACCAGCAGGATGATGTGTAAAAAAAAAAAAAATCATTGTATTTATGAACTAAAGCAGTGGTCTTCCTTTTTAAGATGCATTTTTATCTGTGGGGGTGGGTGTGTGGGTGTATGGGGAACAGGGGTGGGGTATGTGGGTATGGAGGGTTATGTGTGGCATGGGAGTGTGGGAAATAGGTCTGTGTGGGGTGGATGTGTGGGGAATAGAGGTATGGGGGGTCAGTGTACAGGGAATGAGTGTGGGGAGGTGGGGGATGGGGGAGGGCAGGGTCTTTTCCAGTTATGCAAATGGCACAGTATTTGTTAATACAATTTCTTATTCATCATCCATTGAACAGTACATGCTATAGGTACATATAATTTGATGGTTCATTTTCAAAAGTGCCTCAAGCCAGGGTAGGTCAAATACAGGTAAACTGAAAACACTCTAATGTCTGACTGTCCTCCCAACTCTGCTTAGCCCACCCTGCACCACACACATCCAAATCTTGCTCGTCTAGCTGCAGCACCCCCTAAACCAGAAGCTATGGTGGAAAATTACCAACAGCCAGGTTTGCCCAAAGTCCTTTACGACAAAGCTATGTCCTGAGAAGCTCTAAATACCAGGGTGTGACATATAGTACCAATCCGCACGTGCTTTCTGTTGACAAAAATCACACATATAAACACAGCAGAGAGAGGGGTAAGATGGGAAGGGCTACCCTCCCAATTACTCAGCCACAGGGGAAAGGAGGGAAGGGGCTTGTTGCTAGAGTCTGGAAACTGTTCTCCCAAACCAATCAAGAGACCAGCGATTCTAGGCTGACCTCAGTCTTTGCAAGGTCATAAACTATTATCAGGTTCAATACTCTGGGTTCTGATGTTCTCACTGTGAAGCGCTCTCATTTGTTTCATACAATGTGGGCATACTACACACTCACACACGCACTCACACACACACACACTCTCTCTCTCACACACACACACACTCTCTCACACACACACTCTCTCTTTCACACCCACTCTCTCTCTCTCTCTCTCTCTCTCTCTCTCTCACACACACACACACACACACACACACACACACACACTCACTCACACAGAGACATGGCCACACAAATCAGCAATATGTTCTAAGGGTGGGTTTGTCATTAGTCCTGGTCTAAGGTACCATATTTTCCTACTGAGCAACCATTTCTGTGAACATTAAATTTACTAAGCCTCAATTTCTCTTTGTAAAAGGGGGTGGGGGGTACTTCTACACCCAGAGCTAGTAATTATTAAGATGGATCTGAAATTAAGTGCAAATGACCTCCTTGTTCCTGATGCAAGTGAAGCCTTAGTTACATAGGAACTTCCATTGCTATCATTATTATTATTAAAACCTCAGCCTTTAAAAACTTTTTATTAAGGAGATTCAACGCTGATTACAAAGAATAACTTTTGTTATTCAAAAGAAGCTCTGCAACTTTAATCCTTCTCAGAATTTCTGATGTTTCAGTTGTCACCTAATATGCCCCAAAACCCAAAAAGATGATAAAATCACATCAATTTGTGTAACAGATAAAAGCTTAAAAGTACTAATTAGATAAAAGGCTGACATGACTTTTCTAGGTCGCTGGGTTGTAGTGAGTGGTCACTCGGCATTATTACTAATAACAGTAATAATTATTAAGCCCTTTAATGGCTCATAATTGTAAATGAATCTTCCACCAAAATGCCACATCTTTTTTAAAAATTCTTTTTGTAGATGAATCCGGTTTTTTGTTCACCATCAAGCACAGTCCATACCAGGGACTATCTGCTCCGGTAGTTCCCTGCAGACACTTGGCTGGCAGGTGATGGGCTGTGAAATGTTTCTATAGACCTTCAATGGAAACCGAGCTCCTTGCAGGGAGAGGCTGAGGGGACTCGAATTCAATCCAGAGGGGAAAAAAACGAGTCAATGAGATTTTATTAGCAGTATAAAATCTTATAAACGATTCATTTGCCTGAATGTATTGAAAAGGGTCTTTGGCTTTTTAAGACAACTTGAAAGGCAATCTGAGGACAAATCAGAAAGACGCATCTGACTCTCTTCCAAAAGGAAACATTATATCAGGCTGTAACAACGTAGGCTGCAGAGAAGGCCTATAAAGAAAACGTAATGTACTCAAGTCACTCTGGACGCTTTCCAGGCCCAGGTTACTGTGGTAATGATTCAGTCCTCATTTCTTTGTCTGACGCCAAATTGGAGATTCACTCAGTGTTCCTGTATTTTTTAAAACCAACCCACACTAACTCCTAGTTTCACTTTGCAAATGTTTCTGGTTCCATTTGCAATTCTTACTTGGGAGAGACAGTCTCTTAGCAAATTCTGGAGGCAGCTAGGTGCTTTGACAGAAAAATCAGAGCTTGCTTAACAAAGTAGGCAGATTCATCAGCATCCTGTTTTCAATGGCCAGCAGCATCCTTCAGTAACACCATACTTCCTCCTTTGATGACAGAAACTGCAAAAGGCAGCCATCATCAGCTGCCTACTCTGCCATTCCAAGCCTGGAGCCTTCCTGGGCGTCATAGTTTCAGACATGCGCAGTGTCTTCCTCCAGCTGCTTCAGACATAGCTCAACTATCTGTGAATTAGAGAAATCTTTTTTTAAAAAAATCTCCACCATCCTGGTCCAAGCTGTCAAAGCGATTGAAAAACAAAGGAGAGAAACGACAGCGTTTCAGAAGCTGGGGGCTCCAAAAAGGAGATGTAGGATTTAAAAGCTCTCCATCTGGAGTTCTGAAAATTCTGGTCTTAAAAGCAGCTCAATGAAATCCCCCTCACCCAGTGAACTTCGGAGAGGCCGGCTGCGGGGGAAGCAGAATGTCTCGGAGTTTAACATTTCCTGGAGAATATGAGGGTAGACACTAAATGTGTGGTGGCCATTCTTAGGCTCATCAATATTTATTAAAGCTACCTTGGTTATGAAGCAATGTTGGTTTTGATAGTCTGTTTGAAATGAAGGAGTGAAGTCTAGCACACGCTGTTCCCAGCACCAGATCCCTGGTGGCTTAGAAATCTTTCTTAAGTGATTCCATGGTCCTCATTACATTCAAATGGGGCTCTAAAGACCATCCATGTCTACTTACACTGTAGATATCACTATAAAGTGCCCTGAGTATAGGAGTAACTCACCGGAGACACACTTTCCCTCTCGACCTCTGGCTACTT
This sequence comes from Mus musculus, assembly GCF_000001635.26. Classification (NCBI taxonomy): domain Eukaryota; kingdom Metazoa; phylum Chordata; class Mammalia; order Rodentia; family Muridae; genus Mus; species Mus musculus. Next base: position 140,153,622 of record NC_000072.6, read on the forward strand.
ATTGCCACGAGTGTGTCTTGGGTTGTGTTGTCCTTTGGATTTGTTTGTGTGTGTGAGATGCCAGGATCAGATGCAGGGTGTGGTTCATGCTCTGCCTCTGAGCTGCACCACAGCCCAGCCGTAGCAGATATTTAATAAAAACCTAACAAAGACCAAGCCTGCAGCACCCAGTCTCTGAGATTTAGAGGTAGATTGTAATGGTCTACTCCATGTTAACTTAACTCCATGTTAAGCTTAAGGCTGTTACTTCAAAATACAGAATCTTCTACTCTACAGGTGAAACAAAAAAAATTCTGTATAAATATCAGTTTTATAACTACATAGAAGTTTGGTTATATTTTCTGTGATCTTGGATTATTTTTTTTTACAAGAATGAAGAATTTATTTTTTGTACTTAAATGTCAAATTGAATAAGAATAATACTTGTGGATTTACCCTGCTTCAATTGATAGTCATAAAGACCTATTGCTGCTTATGAAGATCTCTACAAAACGCACATATAATACTTGTATTGTCCTATGGATATGATTTGAATATGAAATGTTCCCTGTAGGTTTATATGTTGTAAGCCTAGTTGCCGATGGTGGCATCATTTTGAGAGGTGATACAAACTTTAGAAGTAATACTTAGCTAAAAGCCATATGTGATTAAGGATAGGGGTGAACCTATAGGAGTATCTTGTCCCTGACCCCTTCTCATCTCCCTTTCCTCTGCTTCCTGGTTGACACAGTGTGAACCCTTCTGCTCTATCCACACCCCACACCCCACCCCACCCCACCCCACCCCCACACACATCACATTCCCCTTGATTGACAGACGCCTCCAAAACCTTGAGTCAAAACAGACTCTTGCTCCTTTAGGTAATTTCTGTCACACATTTTGTCACAGTGACAACAACTATAATTTGTTCATTTGTCTGGGATAGGAAGAACATTTGGATTGCTGTTTTGAGAATTTAAATCAAAAGTTAGTATCCTCTGATGCTGCGTACTCATCTTAGAGGCATTAATTAGAAAATATATAGAGAAGCATTGCGACTGTTCATGTCCGTGTCAGGCTCACAGAATCTAGACTCACCTGGGAGACACACACACACACACACACACACACACACATCACATCACATTCCCCTTGATTGACAGACGCCTCTAAAACCTTGAGTCAAAACAGACCTCTCCTCTGGGCAGGGCCATAGGAGATTATGTTGACTATAAGCTGCCTATACTATAGCTGCAGTCACCCATACAAATACACATATGCAGACATTAAAGGCAAGCGTCCACGTAGAGCATCCATATATGGCATTTGTCTTTCTAAGTTTCCCTTAATTACTGCTCCTCCTCCTCCTCTTCCTTCTCCTTCTATTCTTCTCCCTTCTTTTTCTGTGTGTGGATGTTTTGCCTTCATGTTTGTCTGAGTACCTTGTATGAGCATGGTGCCCTATGAGTTCAGAGAGACTCAGATTCCCAGGAGCTGGAATTACAAATGGTTGTGAGCCACCATATGGATGCTGAGAATCAAACCCAGGTCCTCCAGGAAAATCAGCCAGTGCTTTTTTTTCCCCCTATTTTTTTATTAGATATTTTCTTCATTTACATTTCAAATGCTATCCCAAAAGTCCCCTATACCCTCCTCCCGCCCTGCTCCCCAACCCACCCACTCCTGCTTCCTGGCCCTGGCATTCCCCTGTACTGGGGCATATAATCTTCACAAGAGCCAGTGTTCTTAAATGTTGCGCCATCTCTCCAGTCCTCTCGCTCTCAATTCTTTCTGGCTCGTTCTGGCTATACTTCTTGCTTGCCTTGATCAGCTTTTGATCCATACTTGAAATCACTGAAATAGTTTATGTTTCTACAAGCTGAACTTTGGGTATTCTAGGCCGTTGGTCTGCACATCCTAATTTTGGACATCTCTGCGTTTCAACTCTCAGGATTCGAAGTTTGGTTTGTAGAAATCCTGGAGCATAAACTTGAGATACTTCTGAAGTTTCTTTATTTGTTAAATTTAAGATTGTTTCCAGTTGAGCAAAATTTGAGGGAGTTTGCCATCAACAGACCTTCACTAAACAAACCCTGATGTTACATAGTTCATAGGCAAGAAAATAACCCTGTATGTGCTTTATATAAATAACACTGATGGTTGTGAAGGTGGCATAAATGAGTAAGTTACACAATACAAGAATTATATGTGGTGAGAAGAAAATTCAACAGAGACAAACCTCTTCCTTTGCAGTGTAGACTGGAGGGCTTGAGAGCTAGACAGTGGGTTGCAGGACTGTTAAATCTTTAACCTTGATGTTTAATGCAGAACGGTCTACAGAGCTACATTAGCATGCATTTTAAGTTGCTAGTGGAAACAGATGCAGATCTGCCTACAAATGCAGAAAGCTTGTTAGTTAGTTCCCTATCACAGTAAGTGTAACCTAAGGACAACTTTGAAGGACACAGACTTTCCTAACTGTGCTGCAAAACCTTGTTTCCAGGGGTAAATCTGTAAGCCAAGTGCAGACAGACCCTTCTTTCGTTAGTAACTAATATTTGATGTACAATGCTATGATTCCCTATAGCAGGTCTTAGCCTCTTTGTGGTTCCTTCTTTTTCCCACCCTTTATCCCTTTGGTTTCACCTCCTCTCACTAGCTAGGAGAGAACAAACGAGAGAGAGAGAGAGAGAGAGAGAGAGACAGACAGACAGACAGACAGACAGAGACAGAGACAGAGAGAGACAGAGAGACAGAGATAGAGAGATCTGTGAATCTAATCCCTTTCTTCTTGTTTCTTCTTTGCTTACAGCCAGTCTTTGCTACTTGGTGGGCTCTTTTATTTATCTGGGTTCGTCCTTTATCCCCCACACCAAGTTTCATCATTTATCACTAGATAGGAAAGAAAGAAGGATAGAAGAGAGAGAGAGAGAGGAGAGAGAGGGTGGGGAGAGAATCTCTAAGTTTAATTTCTTTCTTCTTGTTTCTTCTTTGAGCACAACCACTAACAAACTGCAACCGACTACCCTGAACTATCAACAACCACCAATGCCACCTCCTGGAGCCCTAGCACTTATATACCCTCTGATAAGTTCCTGGAATTCCAAATGTCACACACTCACAGAGACTATCTGCAACTGGTAAAACCATGCCTCTGCTAGAGCATGAGGTAAATCATAATCAGCTGCTGCAAACCAGCCCCATAGCCCCACACCTGGGATTAAAATGAAAACATATTCTTATAATATTTCTGTTTTTTTTAAGAAACCAAAATTAAAGAATTTTCATTATATTTACACGTCATATCTCAGTAAAACTCAACCCTGGCTAAAGTAGGTAACAATATGTTCTATATACATGCATATGAAGTGGCATGTACTTGAATGTATATAGACAAATAGTATAAATATATGTTATATAAGCATATGCAGGTATAAATTAAAGGTGTAGGAACTGGGGTATTGCTCCTTTGGATAATGTTCACTAAATATACACAAAGCCCTGGGTTTAAGCCACAGCATTGCATAGCGAGGCATGGTGTTGCACGCCTTTAAGCCTAGCGCTCCAGATGTGGAGGCAGGAGGATCTGAAGGGCAAGTCATCATTGGCTACATGAAGAGATTAATTGATTTGAGATGTAACCTACCAAAAGACAAGTGAGCCAAGACTGAGAGCTAAGAATTAGCTTTTTGAGTATAACAATAAGAATGTCTCAGGGGCTGAGTATAAGGCTCAGTTAGTAAAGGCTTGACTGCAGAAGCATGAGAGCTTGGCTTCCACGTGTACCTGCACAGGCAAGTACACCCCCACACGTGTGTACACATGCATACAACACACACACATTCACACACTGTCTCTTAATGTTCTGAGCTGGCTTTGAAAGTGGGAGAACAAAGGGATGAACGCTTCCTCCCTTCAACTCCCTCTGAGAGATGCTGCAATACCTGGGTGAGGCGTGTGCCTATGGGTCTAATCAATACACTTAAGCAATATAGATTCATATCAGGTTCTGTGTGCTCTCTCACATAGACCAAACAACTAGTCACAAAATGAATTGATAAAATGGCAAAGTGGCCCCAGAGTTGAAGGTCAGGAAGCGGATAAGGAGGTCTGAACCAACTAGAAAAAATAACCACGATGATGGGAAAGCCTGCCTTTAGCATTTCTATTTAGTTCCTGACACGCACCCTTAACGTTCTTCTCAGCCAATTTCCTACTCCATTTCTTGTTCACCCTATTCTCCAGCCAACAATATATCTACCTCTGACCTCCTCCTCTCAGCCTTACTCTAGCTAACTCATTCGTGTCCAGATCATGCCCAGATAAAACTGAGAAATCTGACTTTACTTTCCCCAAAGCATAACACTAAAGATAAGGCTAATAATCATGGCTATCCTATTCTCTGTTATTTGCCACAAATTTTTCTTCAAAATTGAGGTCCCTCTTCCAGATCCTCTATAACCATAGATATAGAATAGCCACCAATGTGACAAGAAGTCATACATTTTTGAGTAGATTAATGTAGCCATGCTTCACTGTTGCAGAACAAAGAAGAGAATTGTGATGTAGGTATTCATATCCAAACCCTGTTGTAACCATCATAAATATAAGCTCTGAGTGCTCAACTCTAAAAGGGACATCTCTATCACCATCATGACCACCCTACTCACTACCACCCACCTAAGGCTCTGGAAACATCAGGAAAGATTGGGGGGCCAAATGTAAGAGCCAAGGATGAGGACAAGTGCCATGGGATGCTGTCTTCTGGCCTTGACAGAGTCACAGGGCCACTGCACTCAAGAACTCACAACAGCTATGATTATCTCAGCAAGATCCAGCCGGTCAGCATGCCTGCATGGATGAGGGAAGGGGTACGTGAGACCCTACCCCTGACTGAGGAGCTATTTGTGTGAGGTCATGGCTTCTGGGGAAGGAGAGCCACTTTTCTTCAAAGGTAGTCATGGGTAGATTGTCCATCTAGTAAATTACTGCACGTTCTTGCACATGCACAAGCTCTATGCAGCTCAGCGTGCTGGTAAAAAAAAGAAAGAAAGAAAGAAAGAAAGAAAGAAAGAAAGAAAGAAAGAAAGAAAGAAAGAAAGAAAGAAAGAAAGAAACTGAAAGCCATGGAAGTAGAAAACTTGACGGGAGGAAGAAAGGTGAGAGGGAATATGGGGGGAGATGAAGAATGAATACCCTGTACAGATATGAAATGTCCAATGAATACCTTTTAAATTATTTAGAAGAGACAGAGAAAGAAAGCGAGAAAGAGACCCTCTAACGATGTGCACATAAGGCACCTGCATAATAAAGGATCCTCCTCAGACAGACTTTCCCTCGACTGCATAGGAATTGGCTGTTTATTAGCACACCAAGAGAGAGAGATGTTGAGCTGGAATTGGCAGCTACTTCTCCCACGGTTTAGATGTAGACGGAGCACTGGTTCTGGAGGCAGGAGATGAGACTTTGAGCAAATTATTTGGCAGCTCTGACGCGACTGTCCTTGCTAGGACGAGGCAGAGTAGGACGGGTGTGAAAATCTTAAGGACTCGGAGGCTCCCCATACAGCACCGCCGTCCTCAGCAGACTGGAATCCTGCCAGGAGCATGGAGGGAGTCGGCCTCATTCAGCAACTGTGTAGAGTTTCCACTTCCATATCAACGATGCAGAATTAAAAGTTTGATCTCTGCATTTCTCCCTGTTTTGGCTACATTATTAGCATATGTTTTTATCGATAATGATGAGTTTCCTATGACAGGGTCAAATAGTATGTGGTGTATTTCGGGCACATTCTTTTTCCACTTCTTGTTCGATTCCTGCTCATCCCTAGCTCTTCCTGTGTGTGTGTGTGTGTGTGTGTGTGTGTGTGTGTGTGTGTGTGTGTGTGTATGCCTTGCACATATGTGGTGTTGTGTTCACACACATGAGTGCAGAGGTGCATAAACTCATATGCAGAGGTCAAAGGAAGACATCAATTGTCTTCTTCCATTGATGTCCACTTCGGTTTTGGTTTGGTTGTTGTTGTTTGGGGGTGTTTTTGTTTCTCAGTGAACAGGAAGCTCACAGGTTTGTCTAGGATGACTGGACATCCTAATCCACCCATCTCCACCTGCCACCACTAGGCTCACAGGCACACAGTCACACGCTCAGTCTTCACACGGGTGCTGGGGAGTTGAACTCGGGTCCTCCTTTCACTGCAAGCACTCTTACCTACTGAGCCATCACCCCCAGCACCCGACTTCCTACTTCATGAAGCTTTTCCCTATTTGTCTTGTGTGTGTGTGTGTATGTGTGTGTGTGTAGGTTGCTTCCAGGAACATGGGCCACAACTGTGAAGAAAATATCTCTCCCTTCCCCAGCCACCATTAACTGACTTCAGATCCTCAAAGGAAGGGCCTCATGAACCCCTTCTCCATCCATGATGGAGTGTGGTCGGGCCCTGGCTCATACAGGTCTTTGTGGGTAAGCACAGCTACGGAGATTTAAAGTGCAGCAGCCTTAACATAGCCAACAGGCTGTGTTACTCAGCACAAGACCCCTCCTTTAAGCTCTTATATTCTTTCTTTGAAAGCATATTTTGTCCCAGAGGTCCAGTGGGCCAGTGTAGAACGTCGGTTTAAGAAAGCATCTTAGTCACGGTCCTCCGGAGGCCAGGATGAACGCATGTTTAAAAGACATTGATTAGATTGGCTTACATGATATGGTCTGAGTAATTCACTACAATAGCCATCACCCAGTAGAGAGAAAGAGAATCTGATGTCTCAGTCCATGGGAATGGATACCTCAGAAGTACCAGTCTTACACTGAAAGCCCTAGAGAGCTGCCAGTCTTGAATCAATGGTCAAAGACAGCAGAAGCTGGATTCTGAGATGACCCACGGAAGGCAGCTGATGCAGCAGCCGGGTAGATGAACTTGCCAGCGAGAGTGAAGACAAAGAGGCGAAAGCAAAGCTACCTTTGTCTATCTGATTTATTTTTGGGCAACCACCAAAGGGTGCCATCCATAACGAGTGAGGGCTTTCTTACTTCAAATAACCTTGAGAAAATCCCTCACACATATGCCCAGAGGCTTGCCTTTGAGTGGATTCCAGAGCCAGACAAGCTGACAGCCCAGATTCATCACCACAAGAAGTAACAGTGAGGATGTGCTTTAAATGTAGGTCTCCTGCCTGATCTACTCATGGCCCCTGGGTTCAACCCCAAGCGTCACAGAAAGAAAAGGATGCAGGATGTATTGTCTAGTCTCAGCATCACAGGCAAGACTAGATGCAAACTCTTCTTAGTTGATCTGAACCTTTTGGGGGTGACTAGTTTAAAAACTAACAGTAAGGTTACAGATCTTGCTCCGCCCTGGAAACATAGCTTGTGGAAGGAAACGTCAGCCATTGTGTGAATCACAAAATGTCACTGCTCTTAAACTCGCCACACAAGTTCTGTGCCTTTTAAAAGCGGCTAACTTGAAATGTGCATCGCAGCTGGCGAAGCAGGCTAGGAATGCTTCTATAAAATCACCTGGGAGAGTCGGCTGGCCAACAGGAAACCTCGCTTAGTGCATCTCGGGAGGGAAGAGTGGCCAATTACGCTCCCAAAATGAACTGCCTGCCGATTCCCGTCCATTGCTTAAACAAACTTCCTTTCTGGCTTATTTTCCATAATGTGACCATTCTGGGCTCGTTCAGACCACAAAGAGAGATCAGTTATTAATCTAGGTCTGTGTAGGAAAGAAAAAGACTATTTTTGCTTCTAAAAGCTTTAAGAGGGGGGAAAAAACTTAACCTAGCTCCTTGGAGCTTCTCTGTAGCTTTGCGGGAAGCCGAACTGGAGCAGAGGCAGGCAAGCAAAGGTGGGCTCGTTTCACAGGGTGTGAGGAAGAGCTTTAATGGCTGGCATCCCAGCATACTGAAGCCTGCAGCAAACGAAGCTGAGATGAGAGTTCAAAGCCATCCTGAACTACTTAGTCATAATCCACACAAAACACATGAACTTACAAAAAACTTGAGTTCACAGATTTGCTGCAGGCCGTCTGTCTCTAAGCCACTATCTAGTGTCTTCAGCCAGAGCCGGGAGAGTTTTGTAACTGACATAGACATTCGGGGGGGGGGGGTAAAAAGCATGCATGCTGTGCATTTATGCATGACTTCTGCTTAACAGGCCTCAAGCAAGAGAGCCAAAAATATGCCAGAACTTCATAAAAACAGGAGAAAGAAAAAAAAACTAGCTATTTGGCAGTCCCAGTACCTAGAGATATGAATGTGTTCAGCATGAAGGTAATGTGAACAATTGCAGCTTTTCAAAGTCAGAAAAAGACAAAGGAAGGCCAACTTCCTTGACAATGGCGGATCCCCCATCCCCAGGCGGTCGCAGGAATCAGGCTCAGGGTGAGCATTTGATGAGTGAGGAGGGCAGCATCCAGGATGGGCCTCATGGGTGGGAAGGCTGGGGCTCGCCCTCAGCGGAGAGCAACCTGGCCTATGCTTACTTAAAATGTTCCTCCTTTGCTTTCATTCCTCTGGGACTCAGGAGCTGTGCCCAGCACCCCACGGTAGGTGAGAGTTCCGCCACTGAGCTGGATCCAAGCCTGGGGCTACATTGCCTTTTTCATAAGTCCTTCCACACTCCTCAGAGCAAATTCGACAGTTTAGAAAAACACATTTCTCAAATCTATAAACAAAACAGGCGCTTTAATGATAACTTAGGATGCTGTTAGCCAAACTGATCCAGAAGAAAAAAATTATACACAAACTAACTTTTTAGGATTTAATTTGTATTTTATGAACATCTGGGGGGAAAAAATATAATTTGAAAATAGAACCTATGGCTTCACAAGCATTAAATATGGAGATAAGGCCACTGAGAGGCCAAAAGGGGGACAGGTCCCCAAGGAAGCGTCCCCCAACTAAGAACCATAGCCCCATAGCCTGGGACGTCAGAGCAGCAGAGTCGGCAGCCAGTCAAAATCACGTGCAACTTGGTACTGCAGAGTTCTACCCTGTGCTGCCAATGACAAAAATAAGTTCATTTGGCCACCAACAGAGTCTTACACACCCAGCAGGGAAATATAACCAAAGAGGAAAATAATTAGTAACATCACAAAACAAGTCCCTACCAGGCCCCAACCTGGACTGTCATGTGACCCAGCTTAGCTAGGTACCTCGTACTTCTGAAGTCCTACAAAGGCAGTCATCAGATACCAACTATAGCCAATTAAATAGAACCCCTTGAGTCACCAACACGCAACCTGTACATTCTAATTGGCCATGAGTAAATGCATCTCCCGTGGTGATTTTCTCCTGTGTAATGGGGGCTTCAAACAATCCCGGTCTCTGCCCCATAATGAAGCAGGCTCTCCCTGCTGCTTGCTTCCCTGAGGAGTGAAGCCGCTTTCAGTCCAAGCCTACTGCTCTCTTCCTCCTCCCTGCCAAGGTTCTGACTCCTAAGATTCCTTCTTCTCTTCCACATTTTAAGTCCCTGCCTCTCTCAATGGCTAATCAGATTTACTTCTTCTGACATTAAATAGATTCAACTTCTAATGGTTTTAAACTGCCCTGTGGAGAGCTAGGCTGAGTCTCTGGGAACCTGCTCAACTGAACACAAACCCTTTCCATGGGCATCTCGGCTGTCTTGCAGGGACAGCCAGCCATGGCCTCAACTTTCTCAGGCTCCATGAAAGGCATTTTCTTTTCTTTAAGATTTATTTTTTATGTTGTATATGTGAGTGTTTTGCCCGCATGTGTCCGTGTGCACCACATGTGCATCTGGTGCCTGCAAAGGTCATAAGAGTGTGTTGCCTCCCCTGACACAGGAGTTACAGATGGTTGTGAGCCACAATACAGTTCTGGGAACAGAACCAAACCTAAGCCCTCTCCAAGAGCAGCAACTGTTCTTAACTTCTGAGCCATCTCTCCAGCTAAAAAACAAAACAAAACAAAACCTCTACAGTTCAATCTTTCCTTTGTCTATTTAAATCCTGGGCATCCTGTGTATATTCTTTGAGGACTTGAATCATCTCTGCCTCCCCATCAACTAGACAGAAACATGTGCCTTAGCTCCACCCCTTTCAAGGTCACATTTAATCAGAATGCACCCTTCCATCACAATCCGAAAGCGCCCTACCTGGGCAATCCGAAAGCGCCCTACCAGCGTGAACCAAAGGAGTGGCTACTACATCGCTGGCAAAAGCTGCAAACTTCACTCTCAACTGGCAGGTAGGGAAATGGCTGGGGGTGGGGGTGGGGAATCTTAATTCCATTTTTACTGGCCAAAGAGGACGCCTAGAACTCACAAACCAAACTGCACCAACCAAAGAATTTTCAGTAATAGAACAGTGGAATTACCTTGCAGTGCGTGGACTTCAGAGTTGATCACATGCGGTGATTTGAATGAGAAACGTCCCTCATAGGCTCATGTATTTGGTCCCTAGTTGGTGATGCTGTTTGGGGAGTTTATGGGAGTTCGGGAGCATTAGGAAATGCAGCCTTGCTGGAGGACATAAATCACTGGGGTACAGCTTTCAGAGTTTATAGCCCCGCCCCACTTCAATAGGAAGGAAGAGAAGGAAGGAAGAGAAGGAAGGAAGAGAAGAAAAGAAGGGAAGGAAGGGAAGAGAAGGAAGGGAAGGGAAGGGAAGGGAAGGGAAGGGAAGGGAAGGGAAGGGAAGGGAAGGGAAGGGAAGGGAAGGGAAGGGAAGGGAAGGGAAGGGAAGGGAAGGGGTTCCCTGAAAGATCCAAAGCTAGCTCAGAATGTGTTTAGGGCAAGGCACTAGGTCTGGAGAAACACTCTGATCAGAAATGGTCTTCATCTTAGCCACCTCATTCTGCTACCCCACATGAAGGACCAGTCCCACCGAGGGTCAGATCACTGGCTCCGCCTCTGTCATTTCTCCCCCTGCCCTTACCAGCACTCCAGCTCTGTCACTACCACCACCACCCTCCCTGCCTCCCCCCACACACACAGCTAGCCAGCCCAGGTGATGTTTCCTGTTCTGTGTGTTTGTGCACAAGTGCATGTGTGCACTTGGGGAACAAGCTGGAGTGCTGTAGTGGGAAGACTTCCATGGCATCAGCACAAACCCAGCACTCAGATGCTTACCTCCACTATAACATTTACTAAAACTGGGCTATATTTCGAATTTTGTTTTGCCAACCCTGTTGATCTATCAAGGGAGGATGGGTGAAATCACTGTAGCCACTCAAGGGGAGGTTCTCCTAGGTCTTCATACAAAGTAGTTTTTTTTAATATATTTATGTGTGTATAATCTGCTTTTGTATATGTGCAGGTGCCTAGCACTGGAACCCCTTGAATTGTAATTAGAGGTGGTAGAGAGCCACCTGTCATGGATGCTGGCACCGAACTTTAGGTTTTCTGAGAGAATAGCAAATGCTTTGAAACACTAAGCCGTTTCTCCAGGCCCTGGAATGGTGTGTGTGTGTGTGGTGTGTGTGTGTGTGTGTGTGTGTGTGTGTGTGTTTAGATTTATTTATTTTATATGTATGAATGCTTGGCTTACATGTATGTATGTGCATCTCATGCATCCATGCATGCAAGTCAGAGGAGGGCATAATATTCCCCAGAACTGAAGTTACAGATGCTGTGAACCTCCATATGGGTACTGGGAACTGAACCCAGGTCCTCTGCAAGAGAAGCCAGAGCTCTTAACCATGAAGCCATCTGCCCAGCCCTAGTAATGTTCTGATGGTGAATTTGTGCTATGTGGTGGATTTATGCCCTCCGTCTCCACTTACAGCTTGGTATTAGGCTTTGTAACTGTCTCCTAAGTTAATAAACACATGAGCACAAAAATAGAAATATTTAATGATAAAGAAACTGAAATATCATGTAAAAATAGAAAGTGTAATTAATGTTGTTAAACAGCAGCTGTGCTAATGCCGTTTATACCAGAAATCTGCTCTCAAGAAGGCAACAGTGGACAGGGGTGTCTCCCACACAGTGCCCTGACATCATCCCTGCCCTTTAAAGCCACATGGCTCTCAGCTTTTCCTTGTGTTTCTCCATGTACAAGCCAAGTTTTCATGGTTTCCACATAGTTAAATTTATCCCTCTACTTCATTTCAGACACCGTATGGGTAGAAGAACCTATAGGGAAAATAAGAAATGAATCTATGAGGCAGAGTGACCTACATTACTTTTACCCAGATCACCTTCTTCTAGGGCCCCTCAGGACTGTACCTCATATAGGTCATTTGGTTTGATTGACAAGCACACCAGTGGATGATATTAGACTGTCTATATATTGCAATTGTATGTCATAGTTAATTATACTTTATTTGTTTTAAGGAGAAGGACTTGGAATAGGATCTGCTTGGGGAATCCATGCCCCCCCCCCAAAAAAAGCAAAGCAGGACAATTAGCAGAAATGCATGAACTTGAATACAGCCTTCTAATGGCTGCAAACATAAAGAGAGGAAGGATGGTAGAGTCCTCGTCCTTTCTAGCAGTGTGCACAGGGAGAGATGGTTTTCTGTGTAAAAGGGTTTGTCTCACTCAGCTAGGGCTTTGTATTGCTTTTCTCAGAGCTGTGAAAAAAAAATCCTGACAAACTCGACTTAAGGAAGGGTGGGTTTCCCTTGGCTCACAGTTTGAAGGGGCACAGTCCATAGCGGAGGGGAAGTCATGCAGCAAGCTTCAAACAGCCGGTCTCAGGAAGCAGAGAGGGAAGGATGAAGCTCAGCTCGCTTCTCTTTACACAGTGCGGAGCTTCCGGTCCATGGGACGGTGCTACCCACCTTTAGAATGGGTCTTCTTGCCTGCATCAACCCAGTCCACAATCTTCCTCCTAGTCAGTCATTCCACATCCTGTCAAGTTGATGATTAGTGTGAACTGTCACAGGCTGTCATAAGAAATGCAACAAACAGGGTGGCTTACGCGACTGGATTCCATCCTTCCACTTGTATGGACACTGGAAGCCTCTGGTTCGCTGTGCATGGCTACATTCTCTCTCATCCAAGTATAACCAAGCCCAACCCTGCTTAAGCTTCTGAGCTGAGACAAAAGCAGGTGTGTTGAGAGTGGTATGGCTGGTCACAGAGAAGACTGCCTTCTCAAGCCACCGTTTCTATGTACCCTGGTGATTGGACACTTCTGATATCTTTGCACAAGCATGGCCTCTTTCTACAAAGCTAGTCACCAGGCAGGAATAGGGCCAACCCTGTCTCCTCTTTGAAATGAACTGCTTTGTAAAGGCTCTCTCTCTGAAGCATCATAACCTGAAGGCCCCAGGACTTGAGCTTCAGTATGCAAATTTGTGGAGCACAATTACCCTATAATGGAGTTGCATTTTTATATGGTTTGAATTTAAAGAGCACGGTGCCTGCAACCCTGATCAATGGCTTGATTGATCGTTATATTCAAGTTAGTTGAAAAAAATCAGGAATCATTCTCAAAGGAAACTAGGTAGCATTGCAGGCTGAGGAGCAAACGTTGGGACTATTCAAAGGAGTGGGGGAGGTAGGAAAGCATTTCAAGTTCAGCTAAACATGGGGCAACAAAATCAAATGCTGTCTAATCATGCAAGCTCTAGTATGGCCTGCAATCTAGTGGTTTAAAGGGGTCAAATGGAAGAAAATTGTGGTAGCAAGCTGGGCAGTGCGCACCTTCCAGCAATTCAATGCCACAGCCTAAACCAGGCACTGAAAGGCCTCTTTGTTATACACTCAAAAACTGTCCTTCCCAAACCTCAAGACTCCAAGCTGCCAGTCTACAGTACGTATGTCACAGCTGTCTGCCATTCTGCTCCTAGTCCCTGCTAGCCATGACAACAGGCTGGCTCTCGCTCTCTCTCCACTTTGCCTCCTCCTTTCAATGTGCTTTGGACTTGGCTATCACTTGGACAACAGCCTGCTCAGAGCCTGAAGGAAACTTCAGAAGCCAAAAGCCAGAGCACATGCACACCCCGTGGGGCTTGTAAAACACTGATGCAAATCTGAAACCTGTTATCTGTTCTGATTAGATATAAAGGTAATTAATGATCCTCATGATAATAATAAATGGGATAAAAGCAATCTATAGCATCCAATGGCAGTGAGTACTTAAATTATGGCTGAAGACTCCTGCAACTAAATGCCGAGAGACTTGGAGGCTCTGCTTGGGTAATCAGGTTGCAGAATCTATATAATACATATATGAAATGAATACAATAAATATGGCATAATTCTTTGTAAGCTCGAAGAATGAAAATGATCACCTCAGAGCTTTAAAATTCCCCAATCATGACAATCATGACACAGCAAAGGATCAAAAGAGACATCTGTAATTCCTTAGAAGGAAATCTTAGTTCCTCTACACACGAGATTAATCACTCTGCAAACTAAACAATGATGGAATCCACAGACGACTAGGTTGCAGTATAAACTGAATTTGGCCTTGAAAGGCCTCTTGGATTAAGTTCAGGTAACAATTGGAAAGGAGTAATGAAGTCCTAAAGGACAGGGCAGGTTATAAGAAACTGGTTACTCAAATTCTACCAATTCTCCTTTTCCCAAAGGAACAGCTCTCCGTCTCCTGCCCTTCCTGAAGAGTCTGCAGCAACATTTCCAAAGGGCTCACAGGGGAACAACAATCTCCCTGAAGACACACCACTCCCAGCAGCCAATGCAGAGACTCCTGACAGTCAAAGTGCTGAGAATAGGAGACTGTGAGTGTTTATTCGAGTATACACACAGGCACACACAGGCACACACAGGCACACACACACACACACACACACACACATGCCTGCCAAGCCTCAGGAAACACTAGGGAAGAGCAGTTGAAAATAGAAGAGCTGAAGAATGCAGAGAAATGGTATGAAATAACATCTTCCTGGCATTCTTGCACTCACATTGCTTGGAGGTATCTGACCAGGACCTGCGGAAGATCAAGACAGCCAAATGTTGGTATAGACACTGGAGATAGACGTTCACCAGGCCCTGACATTTACTGGGGAGGTATTGAAATTGGACTGCTGTTGGGGAAGGGAGAATTATTCTTTTTTGAGGGTGTGGTTGACCACTGGTCCCATGCTCCAGTGCAAGGCCCCACACCCATATGTATACAGGTTCTCTAATTTTACTTAGTAGATTAGAGAACCCAGGGTGTGGAGGGAGGGGAGGAGGGAGAGACAGATGGAGAGAGAGGAGGGGGAGAATGAAGTTGGGGAGAGGTGTGTTTAGGGATTACTTAAAAGTTGGGGGTGGGGAAGGTGGGCATGATCATATTTCATTGTGCACATGTATGAAATTCTCCAAAGAATAAAAATAGAAATTGAAAGACCTGCCCCTCGTGTTGCTCTTAGATATAATCTGCTACAAATCCCAGTAGCTCCTAGGAGCTGGATACCAAGAAAAGTGACTAAGACAGTAATCTCATGAGTCTGGAATTAATTACTAGTTTTTGCCAATTTATTCTGATGGTAGCCTGGGGAATATGGACAAGAATGGATTTAGGAATGTTGCATCAGGGACTAAAGAATTTGATGTTAAACTGTGATACACCTGTTGTACTGGCTGGTTTTGTGTCAACTTGACACAGCTGGAGTTACCACAGAGAAAGGAGCTTCAGTTGAGGAAATGCCTCCATGAGATCCAACTGTAAGGCATTTTCTCAATTAGTGAACAAGGGGGAAAGGCCCCTTGTGGGTGGGACCATCTCTGGGCTGGTAGTCTTGGTTCTATAAGAGAGCAGGCTGAGCAAGCCAGGTGAGGCAAGCCAGTAAAGAACATCCCTCCATGGCCTCTGCATCAGCTCCTGCTTCCTGACCTGCTTGAGTTCCAGTCCTGACTTCCTTGGTGATGAACAGCAGAATGGAAGTGTAAGCCGAATAAACCCTTTCCTCCCCAACTTGTTTCTTGGTCATGATGTTTGTGCAGGAATAGAAACCCTGACTAAGACACCTGTCAATTAGGTACATGTGTTAATTAGGTATATACAAAACCAGAGGTTCTGGCTTTGGTGTCGTTAAGTGAGAATGACCCAATACACTCATATATTTGAACACTTGGCTCCAGTTGGGGGAACCATTTGGGAATTAGTAGGAGGTGTGGTCTCGTTGGAGGAGAAGGCATGGCCTTGTATGTTCCTGGGTGTTGGATTCAAGGTCTGAAAAGACTCATGCAATTTCCAGTGTTCGCTCTCTGTCTCCTGATTGCAGATCAAAATATGAGCTCTCAGCTTTTCACTTGACCATCATGGACTCTCACTCTCTGAAAACATAAGCCAAATTAAAGGCTGTCTTTTATAAGTTGATTTCATTAAGGTGTTTTATCACAGCAGTAGAAAAGAAACTAAGACAGTATGTCACTCTGACCATCTTGGTATTAGTCTAATAGACTGTTCACACCCTAACATGTTCTACCAGTCAGAGTACAGAAGAATAGACGTTTGGCGACTAGCGCAACTCAGCTTGGATTCCTCCCACAGCCAACTCAGTGATGTAATATACCATGGCTATTTCCCAAGCTCCAGACTATAACCTGCAGAGTAACTTCTAGGGATTGAATGAACTATGTTCCCAAACTGAGAGGATGAGAGGCTCTGCCCTGGCTCAGGTCATCATGGAAACTGTACAGCCACATGTCTCAGTAGATCCACATCCACAGGAATGTGAGGTGATGCCTGGGGCTGGGTGTTATACATGAATCACAACATAACCTTCTAGTATTTTGAAGCTAAGTTGTGCCATCTTCTACAAAGGTTTTGCTTCTGAGAAACCATCTCTGGCTCATTCACAGACCCCATAGATACTAGACATTAGACAATGAAACACCCATGTGTTACTCAAACAAAGCCACCTGTCACGCCTGGGTATCGTCTAAACTACTAAGGTTACTGAAGCACTTAGCCAGTGACCTAACGAGGAAGCACTTCAACCTGATTTACCAGCAGCACACACGGAAGCCCTGGATTCTCAAGGTTGGTAGTGAAGGACAATAAGCAAGGGGTATCTTTTAAAGGTCAAGTGGTCAGGCATAGAAAGCCAGGTCAACAGAGCTGGGAGAATCTTCCAATGGTGAGGATGCCTGTGCCTTACACAAAAGCTTACCACCAAGGAGTCGTAACAATCAAGTAGTTCAGTTGTGGAGACCTGTCACTCCTGCAGCCACCTCAGTCTACCCTACTGGAATCATCCACTAAATGAGAGAGGCAGAAGAAGAGAGGCTACCAAGGTTCTGCGATAGTCAAATGCAAATAGATGGTCTTACAAAGATCAGTGTCATCTCTCAGAACCCGAATGAAGAAGAGGGATCGTTCCTACTTCCAGTTCCCCTTTGACTCATGAAGCATCATGGAGCAACACTAATCTCCAAGATGGTAACTAACAGTCTGTTGATTCTGTAACTAACAGCACTGGGAGGAAGTGGGTTTTTTTTCCCAGTCTTTTAATGGTTTTGCCTAATCTTCAATACTTCTGGCAAAGCTTCTGCTTCTGGCTTAAGAAGTGCCTTTATTTGCCTTTGTGGATTCATAAGCATTACTTTTAACCAAAGGATAGATTGTAACCAACTTTAAATATATATATATATATATGCATGCATTGGTGTGAGAGTATCATATCCCCTGGAACTGTAGTTAAAGTTATGACCTTCCATGTGGGTGCTGGGAATTGAACCCGGGTCCTCTGGAAGAACATTCAGTGCTCTTATCCACTACACTGTCTCACCAACCCCAAAGGGTAGTTTTTAAATGAATGAAATATGGAGCTACTCTTATAATCAAGGGATGCTCTGGCCTCATCTCATTCTCCATCTTTCTGAAATTGCCAAGTTAAAACAAAGGAAGTGGGATGCCCCCAAGACTGGGAAACTACACTTCTTGGGGCCAGGTATTGCCTTCTGGGATTCCATGACAAAACAGGATAGCCTTCTACCATAGCTAGGATTCATGGCCTGGGAGTGTTAGCAACTTGTCTTGGAGTTGCACCTAATAATCCACAAGTAAAAGTTTTGTCTCTACAACTTTGGGCTATTCTTGCTCAGAAGTTTTATTTCCCAGAGGATGGTTTCTACCAGATAACGCAATATTAGATTCACAGAATTGGAAGCTAAGATTGCTTCCCAGACACTTTGTGCTCTATGCTGCTGAAATAACAGGCAAAGAAAGGGCTTAGTATGCCAGCTAGAATTGCTGAATCTGGATATCATGGGAGAACCGGAGCCTTCCTCTTACTATGTAAGCAAGGAATGGTGTACTATATACCTAGAAAATTCTCTGTAGATCCATTTAGCATCTCACAATCTATGGTAATTCTTCATAGACAATTATAACAACTCCATAACAGCAAGATTGTTATCGGAGGTTTTCTGGAATTATTGCACTGTGTTGCAGGATATTTTATTACACGGTGAACCCTGAGATTGTGTTCCTCACTGAGGAAAAAAAAAGAAAGCTGTTTCTAGTTGTGGTGTGACTCAGTTTTAGCATACACCCTTAATCCCTCTGGCTGGAATACAGACTTGCTATTAATACACACCTTTAATCCCAAATAATGAAGGTAAAGTTAGTTTGTAGAAGGAAGCACCCATATTTGAAAGTAATGTCTGATTGAGTGGTAGACAAAGTGACAAATCACAGAAAGACTTGACAGAATAGGATCTGCCCACCTCTCAGGGGAAGAGAGAAGAAAGGGAAGCTACTTGAGGATCGGTGAAAAGAGAGAGAAGGAGGAAGATTTACCAAGACCATGGTACAGAGACAGGCTGAAGAGAGAACAAGCTAGTCACAGGTGAAGACCATACAAGCTAGGAAATGAGAAGGAGCCAGAAGATTAGAAGAGATTGACAGAGATAGTTTGAGGTCAAGCAGGACAATTCAGGAGAAGCTGAGAGAAAACAGATTGAATCAGTTATCATGGAGAAGAGTCTGAGCCAAAACAGCTGAGTTGAACCAGCCAGGCAGAGATCAGAAAGAACTAGGAAGGGGTGAGCTTATTCAATACTAAGTCTCAGAGACTTGATAGTTACAAGCAAGGATACTGCGATTCAACACTAAGTCTCGGGCCTAATCCTAGGCCTAGACTAGATTCTACAGAGGCAAGAAGCCTCCATGACGAGGCCTAGGTTAGCAGACTGAGGCAGTAAGCTTTGGAGATGACAGTTAATTCGGGAGAATAAAAGTTACTTTTATAGCACTGCCTTGTGAGGACTCTGGATCTGCTCATGTGATTCCTAAGGGGAAGGAGAATGTGGAAAAGGAAACGCATTTGTAATTTTTCTCGTTGCTATGACAAAGCACCTGTCAAAAGCTTCCTGAGACAGAAAGAATTGACTTTGGCACACAATTGAGTGATACAGCCCATCCTGACAGGGAACTGAGTCATGGCACTGGGAGCGTGAGGAAGCCAGTCACACTGCATCCACCACCACCGTCAAGAAGCACAGAGCAATGAATGCTGGCGCTCGACTTGCTTTCTTCTTTTTTAACTCCAGGATCCCAACCTATACGATGGTTCTGCCTACATTTTCAGTGAATCGTCCCACGCAATTAACCCAGTCTCAAAAAAAATTTTTTTCAGAAACATGCCATAGGTTTCTCTCGAAGATGACTCTAGATTCTATCAAGTTGTCAATCAATATTAGCCATCACCGGCAGGAAGGATGGAATTTTTAAATACCAGCTTCAACTATTTATGAGTATTGATTCCGTATTTTGGTGTTAATGTAGTCAAATAGATATGAGCCAGTTTCCCCTTATCCTTATTCCCTTAGCGAAACAATAATTATTGGTCCTGTCTCAGAAGTCAGTTGTAAGTAATAGTTACAAAGGAGGCAGATACAAGAATACTGTGCTTTCTGTTTCACTGCGCAGTATTCTACAGCTCTACAGACTTTCTATTGTCCCTACTTAGAAGCTAATCGTAATTGGAAAAGTTGGCCATCTGGATGCTTTATTGAAAAAGCATATTTGACCAGCAGAATTTTGACTACTATCGTTATATTCCCCTCCTGTGTACATCCTGAGAATGTTCTAGATTAGAGCCCATGGGGTGAGGGGAAGGGAGTGCAAGAAGTCTGATTAAGTAGAACTGAATTAGAAGCCATTGCCCCCAGCCAGCTATGGGAGTCAGAAACAATATCACATGGTGGTAGACATGATCTTGGAGCTTCTGGCTTCTTTTCCAGGGGACACAAGCCCACCACAGAGTACTTGGCTACAGGATGCAGCAACTTCCACTGGTTCCTCTGTAGCTGATCTTTGCTACCTTGTGGGGTCTTCTTTTTCCATGCTTTATCCTCCTCCCCCACACCCCAGTTTCACTGTCTAACACTAGAAAGGAGAGAAACGAGGAGAGAGGAGAGAGAGGATAGGAAAATCACTGTTGTTTCTTCTTTGACCACAGCTATTAAAAACCCACACTCAGCCTCCCTAAATGGCCAACAAACAACAGCACTGCCTATCAAAACTCTAGCATTTAAATACCCTCTGGAAAGTTCTCAGATTTCCAAATGTCATACAATTGAAGGAACTATCTGCATCTGGCAAATCACGCCTTTGCTAGAGCACAAGACAAATCATAGTCAGCTGCCGGGGACAGTCCGAAGCAGCCCCATATCTCTACACCTGGGATTAAAACAAAACCTGTTCTTATAATATTTCTGTGTTTGTAAAGAAACCAAAATTCCAAAATTGTTACTACATTCCCCCACAAGCTTCTTTTTGCTATTTCTCTCCAATGTCGACACTGGCAGCTTCCAGGACTTTCCTGGAGAACTCCATATTTTCACTAAAGAATTGTACAAGTGTCACGCTGGGGAGAGGGGGTGTTTGTTTGTTTGTTTTCTCTTTTCTTTCTTTTCTTTGAACCTCTTTAAATTCATTAAAAGCTACTGAGGAACACAGAGGATTTTAAAATGCATGTTTATTATATGTCTATCAATATTATCAGCTAAAACTAAGAAGCTTTTTTAGCATCAAAATGCACACACACATCCTCCTTACATGATATTTGATCTCAAATCACATAGCTTCCCAAAACTCCTACTGTACCTTCATGGAAGATTTTAAATGTTTCCATTGTAACTCAGTATTGTTATTAAAATCTTTTTGACCTAGCAAATATACAAAAGGATCCTGGATAGACATTTAAAAGTTTCAAGGATGCTGCTGTGTCTCTAGACTTAAAGAACCCCTATAGACTGTCAGGATTGGTGGCTTTTTCTTATCCTGCCCTTCACTTCATCTTTTTAACAGTTGGTAAACTCTACTTTCTATAGATTTTCTATACAGTTTCTTTCAAAGCAAAATACCACAGACTGCATGGTCTCAACAAAAGACATTTAATCTTTCCACAGCTATGAACACAGGGAGGCCAAGGCCAAGGTGTCCTCTCTTTGACATGGTCTTCCCTCTGAGCAATTGTTAGTGTCTTTTTATGTGTTCAAATTCCTGTCTCTTATGAGGACATTAAATAAGCTGGATAAGGGTTGCTATAGTTTTCAACCTGGGTCTCCTCTAAAATTTACATCAAAACTAAACCTTCCATGCAGTGCAACAATAGGGAAATATTGAGAGACCGGGTCTCTCACTGGGTCTCTCACTGAACCTAAAATTCACTGACTGATCAAGGCTGTTTAACCAAAGAGTTCCAGGAATCTACTTACCCCCTCCCCTCCCCATCCCCCTCCCCCTCCCCATCCCCCTCCCCCTCCCCCTCCCTGTACCTCCAGCCCCAGCACTGAGGTTGCAGATGTATGCTGGTACTCCCAACTGTTTGTGTGGGTGCTAGGAATCTAAACCTCATGACTGACTGTAAAGTAAGCCCTTCAGCAGCTGAACCATTGAGCCACTCCACCGTCGCCACCACCGTTTGAGCTGCTTTCTTCTGACAGACATCACAGCTCTCTTCTGGATAGAACATTCCAGAAGCCACTTTGGAAGCAAAGACCAGACTGTCCTCACACACCAAAGGATGCCTTGCCTTGTCTCTAGAATGGCAACGACGTTACTTTCTGTTGTTTGTAATTACCCAGGGCCAGCTATTTTGATAGAGTAACACAAATGGAGTAAGATAAGAGCCCACCCTAATAGCTTCCTTTTAACTTAATTGCCACTTCAAAAGCCCATTTACAAACACCAAGTCTCATCTGTTAGAAATTCAACATCTGAATTCGGCAAGTGCACAATTCAAACCAAAAATGCTACCTTTGAATACTGTTTTCCTAATGAAACCTGATTATAATTTTATGTGCAGTTTTACCACTAAACCATACAGAATGAATGATAAAAGTCAAGACTGATGTCTTGTAGTGAGCCTACCATGGTCATAAATCACCTTCTAGATACAATAATTACCTGTGTGTAAAAGCAAAAACTAGTCCCTAATAAGGACTACACACAAATCATGCTTTCTTGTAGTCCTACCTTTGATTATAGATTGAAAATGGTCTGACTCTGTGACTTAATTTAACCAATAAATTCAACAGAATGATCCTGTACCAACTTCAGGATTAAAACTTTAGAAACCTAGAGCGCTTTTGATTTTGTGCTTTGGGGAAACCGAATGCCCCTTGTTGGGCCTCGCTGTCACACTGGGGAGGCTACAGGACAGATGCACACAGGGAGGGGCCAGGTTCTGAAGCCCACAGGCTTCCATCCTTCAGCATCCAGCTGATTCTGGCCTCCCAGCCATCAACAGCATGATGCCAGCCGCATTCGAGAGCTGGAGCAGATGACAAGCTCAATGGAGACCCCAGCTGAGGTCATACAGAAGAGCTGACTTCACTAAACGGACAGAAAGACAATAAAATGGATGTTTGCTTACGGAATGAATACACACACACACACACACACACACACACACACACACACAAATATATTGGGTTCCTCTGAAAGTCATGTACAAGTGAGACCTGCCAGGGCCCTGACAATCACTGAGACACTCTGAAGGATTTCTATGAACATGACAGAGTGGAATAGCACTGTGTGGAGGGACTCAAACAAAATCTGTCAATCCACAAGGCTGCATATGCCCAGGACAGGTGGCCCTGTTGAAATATCCAGGAGAGAAGCTGGGCCTGCCTCTGCACCACACCTCGGACCCTCGTCTCATTTCATGAAAGCAGAGGGAAGAGTTCCTTTTCCTTTCCCTCTCCTTCTGTTAGCCAAATCACCAATAGTCAGTGGGTTGTTAGCTAGCAAAAGGTTATGAATTGTACTTAGTGTCTCAATTAGAGTTTTATTGCTGTGACCAGGCACCATGACCAAGGCAACTCTTATAAGGACAACATTTAATTGGGGCTGGCTTACAGGTTCAAAGGTTCAGTCCATTATCATCAAGGCAGGAACATGGCTCCATCCAGGCAGGCATGGTGCAGGAGGAGCTGAGTTTTACATCTTCATCAGAAGGCTGCTAAAAGAATATTGGCTTCCAGGCAGCTAGGATGAGGGTCTTAAAGCCTATACCCACTCCAACAGAGGCCACACCTACTCCAACAAGGCCACACCTTCTAATAGTGCCACTCTCTGGGCAGAGCATATACAAACCATAACACTTAGTTTCAGCTTATTTTGTTTATTCCGATTATAGTTTGGGAAAGACAGGAATGTGGTTCATAAAGCAGAGACCAAATTTTATAGTACATTGAATTCCCATCTCCAAGTCTCAATGGTCTCCTTGGGTAAATCTCTATTTTCAGTAAACTGCTCCTGTAAGGGAGAAATTTTATTTAACCTTGGAGGTTTGCACTGGCAAGACAGCTTGGAGGGAGGGAAATACGGATTAAGTGGCTGTAAATTCCAGAGTGTTCTACACAAGGGTGTTTAATGAACAGAGTAATAGGAATGAAATTTTAAAACCACTTCTTAAACTTTTATTTTATGTGTATGAATGTTTTCTTGAGTGTGTGGGTACACGCACCAGGTGGGTGCGGTGCCCATGACTGCCAGAGTGTGCATCAGATTCCTTGGAACTGTAGTTACAGATGGTTGTGAACCACAATGTGGGTGCTAGAAACCAGGTCTGGGTCCTTTTCAAGAGCATGGAATCATCACTCCAGCCCCTAAAATCTGCTTTTCATATCCCAATTCCTCCCCTGCCCCATCCTGGGATCACAATCTTCAGACATAACCCATGAAATGAGGGATAATATGACGCTACTACTACGACGACGATGGCGACGACGACGACGACGACGACGACGACGACTACACCATCCTCTTCTCTCCCCATCAACGTCTTCCTAAACCTTTTAAAATTCTAAAGGCGAAATGACCTGAGCACTATGGTCAAAGAACCCCGCAGCTTATAAGAAATGCTTTATTCACATTATTAAGCAGTGGATTATTGTTCTGCTGAATATTTATTTATCCGTGAACCAAAGGTTAATTCTTTGTCCTTAAATTAAATGGATTTGTAATTAGCGCCTTTGTTTAATTTGCTTTAAGGATCATTCCTGTTTATATGTGGGCTACATTTCCATCTTTGACTGGAATTGCTTCTAAAACCCAAAGGGTGCTAATGTACATTCAGACCAATGCATTTTAATACCTAGAATTAAGATTAAGGATTAGCAATGCAAATTTTTATAAAGAAAGCTAAACGCCGCTTTTCTAGTGGCTACCGGTTATTTGTTCCTGATAATTTGACCTCTGGAAGTCCAAAGACTGCGCACACCTGCAATAGTTCCCCCAGAGACTTTCACCGTGGGTGTGGATCAGTCTTCTCGGGTAGAGCCTGGGAAGAAAGGGGGAGTAATTACAACCCACGCGGCCCTTCCTCCTCCGTTTCTGTATTGAGCCTCTGCAGAAAGCCATCACCAAAGGTTAGGGGACGCTTTCGACTGAGCTCAAGATATTACAATCATTTGGGAGCACCTGGGGTCAGGCCTGTGCTGAAAAGTGGCTGATTCAAACTTTTTCATATCACAAGCGCTGTGAGCCAGACCACAGGGAGTGAGGGCAACGGCACAGAGGGGCCATTTCAAGGGTCACTTTGGGTTAGAGGAAAGGAGCAAAACACAGAACCGTGTTGGTACTTAAGCTCCTCTCTGAGATAAGTGCTGATAGGTGGAAGGAATAACGCTCCCCGAAAGGTGCCCGGATGAGGGGATTTGCGGAGCCTGGACACCCTTGAGGCCCCCGCCTAGCAGACTTTGCCTCCTGAGGAAGTTGCACCTGTGGGTCATGTGTTTGGGATTTTCCTTTATGTTTTCTGGAAATTACAAGTCAAGCCTGACTTTCTGGTGGTTATCTTAATTAATTAAAATAGATCCCTCTCGTTATCTTCTCTCACTTATTCAGTACTGTTGCAGAGTAACTGTTGAGGGACATCAGTCTAGCAACCTAAGGAACTGAATTGTTACAGCTGCTCAGGACTGCCTGCCTTACCTGGCTTTGCGTCTGCTATCTGGACTGTGGCATGACAGGGTTAGAATGTGCTCC
This sequence comes from Mus musculus, assembly GCF_000001635.26. Classification (NCBI taxonomy): domain Eukaryota; kingdom Metazoa; phylum Chordata; class Mammalia; order Rodentia; family Muridae; genus Mus; species Mus musculus. Next base: position 140,178,970 of record NC_000072.6, read on the forward strand.
GCAGGACACAGAGCACCATCCCTACCAACCTTGCCTAACAGAGTAGCGCCATGCACAGGTACAAACTAGTAAACTCTCCACTGCAGAGGCTGACTAGGGACTGAGTTCCAGGACAGCCTAGGCTACATAGTAAGACCCAGTTGTAAGAGAAATCAAAATAATAAACACCACATGGGAATTCTTTATATATTTCAGATGTATTTTATTAAAAACAGTGCCAGCAACGTGGCTCAGTGGATAAAAATGTTTGTCATGCAACCTGACAACCTGAGTTGATCCCCAGATTCCACAGTAGAAGAAGATCCATCTTGAAAGTTGTCCTCTGACCCACACGTGAGCCCATAATCACATATACAGCTAATATATACACAATAGTAAATATTTTTACTGTTATGTAGGCCCTGGGACATGACACAGTTGCTAGAGTGTCTAAGAGCATGTGTGAAGCCCTGGGTTTAGTCCCCAGGACTGTGTAACACATACGTGGAGGAGCATGCTTCTTATCTCAGCATTTGGAGATAGAGACAGGAGACCCAGAGTTCAAAGCCTTCTTCTGCTATATAGTGAATCCAAGGCCAGTCTGAGTTTCACTCTTTAAAGAAATAAAATAAAATAAAATAAGCTTTTTTAAGTGCAATGGAGGTTAAAGTGAGAAACTGAGAAATATCTGGAATGGTTCTTCCATCAAAGAGCAGAGAATCTTACTAAAGTCCACTCTGGAATTGACACATAGGAAACAGAGCATGTGAAAGCAGAATTAATGTAGGCCTGGAATTTATCTCTGTGTGGTAGGGGATGTGGCTTCTGTGATCCACAGTGTCTGTGTGGCTAAATTATCAGCTTGCACTATTAGAACAGTGTTTACTAGAAAGTAGATCTCAGTGCAGAGAAGAAAGAGCTCCTAGGCAGAGATGCAAAAGGAAGACGGAAGACGATTCCTTCGGAAACTTAATCACAGTGGACCCCCACCTAGATAATTAAGGGGGAAATGAGAAAACTCTTCTGCAATTTTGTCTTTTTCAGATAAATTAGCAGGGTAATTGCCTTGACTCCCCTCTTCCCCCAGTGGGTGGAGACACAGCTGGCCTAGGTGTGGGAGCCAAGCCAACCTTGATCTGGATGAAGGGTGAATCACAGCAGGGCAAAAATTCATCTCTAGCCTCTACCCCTCCCCTCTTGCAATCTGTCTTCATAGAAGAACTCTGCTTTGGGGTTGGGATATAATTAAAGCTTATCAAATTACCCCGCCCATTTCCTTATACACAACTGCACTCTGTACTGTGTTTCTTACTAACTTACCCAGGTGCCTTCAAGTGTTTCTCTGCTACCATTTTAGGGCAAGTCTTTGGGAGACCGGGATCCTTCACTATCCCTGCTTTATTTCTGGTTAATCTCAGTCCTTCCCATCCTCTGTGTGACTCCGCTGTCGTCTGAGACTTTACTGTCTTCATTCACCCATTGGTTCAGCCAGCCTATGCGTTCCTTGAATACGTTGATTCATAGATTTGTGTTGAATGAGAGAGAGGGTGAGTGAATTTCTCCCCTTGGCTGTGGCAACCACGAGAGTTGGTGACAGATAGACAACAGGAGTTGGTGACAGATTGAAAACAAGGGGCATCTTAGAAGCCTATACCTTGTTATAAAATGTTAGTCCCACAGAGTTGAAGGTCACTGTGTTTTAAGCATGGCTCCCTCCAAAACTCAGATGCTGTCAACATGAGGGGAGGGGAGGAGACAACCGAGCAGGGTAGGCTCCTTTCTCAGAGTAAGACTGGATGCCTACAAAAGGCTTGGCAGGAAGTCATCTCTTCTCAGCCTTCCCTCTGTCCCAATCTGATGGCACAGCGTCTCCCCTTCAGAAGAAGCAGACCTCACCACACTGAACTAATGGGCATCTTTGATCTTGGCCTTCTGTGCTATAGAAAGGTGAGCAATCAATGTATGTTCTTTATAAACCACTCAGTCTCACGCACTTTGATATAGCAACGCAAACTAGTACTGAAGAAATTCAACAAACATGGCTGTGTGAGTCCTTCTCAACTGTGCTCTGAGACTGAATTCCATACAGTTCACTTACACGGAAAGAAAACTGTAGACAGGTTTACGTGGACCTAAAAGAGTTTGTGCTTATGTCTGGATACATAATTTTCTAAGCTGTTGTGATTGTCATTGTTTTTCCTAAACTAACTCCAGAATATTTACATATATCAAAAATAAGGTTTCCATGTTCAACATTACACAGTACTCATTCCAAATTTGCAAAATCAAGAATCTCTGTTGCTTGTGACAGATACGTGTGCATAATCTGTGGATTGACCACTACAGCACAGTTGTTACGTGATTTACCGCCATCAGTCTCCTCGCTACCTTTTTCACATACACTTCTCCCACTTTAGGGCTGGAGAACTAGCTCAGTGGTTAGTTAGAAGCACTCGATGCTCACACTGCAGACCCAGATTCAGATGCCAGCACCTGCAGGGTGCCTCGAAACCATCCCTAACTCCAGCTTCAGGGGAGGTGGTGGCCTTGGGTGGCCTCTGTGACTCCTGTGCTGTGTGGTGCACACACACGAGTGCAGACCCACTGTGCTGCGTGGTGCACACACACGAGTGCAGACCCACTGTGCTGCGTGGTGCACACACACGAGTGCAGACCCACTGTGCTGCGTGGTGCACACACACGAGTGCAGACCCACTGTGCTGCGTGGTGCACACACACGAGTGCAGACCCACTGTGCTGCGTGGTGCACACACACGAGTGCAGACCCACTGTGCTGTGTGGTGCACACACACGAGTGCAGACCCACTGTGCTGTGTGGTGCACACACACGAGTGCAGACCCACTGTGCTGTGTGGTGCACACACACGAATGCAGACCCACTGTGCTGTGTGGTGCACACACACGAGTGCAGACCCACATACAGATAAAAAGAAGCAATCTTCCAGAACAGGTTGCTGACCCCACTACCCATCGGTAGTAAGTTTCCTGGCAGTAGATAGGCTTTCTCACACTGTCAGTATGCAGGATATCTTCTAGCTTAACATCAGCTTTCCATCTGGATAGTTTTTACTACACTTAGAATCCATGAAAATTTCAAGGGAATAATTAGAGTGCCCATAATTCTAGCTAGAGCATATGTTATAGCCCATGGTCAACAATTTATCCAGAAGACTTTTTTGTTGTTGTTGTTTTTACTTATCCATAACTATTTTAAACAAAATCAATCTCCTTCAAGTCAGAGAATTAGCCAGTCTGCATATAGATAGAATGATTTAAACTAAAGCTCAAATCAGGGGCAGAAGCATACACCTTTGATCCCAGTACTCAGGACAGTGGGGCAGGCAGATCTCTACAAGTGCAAGGACAGCCTGATCTACAGAGCATGCTCCAAGCCAGCCAGGGCTATTTAGAATACTGACTCAGAACAAAACAGCTAAAATTCTGCAAGCTGAGCAAAAATGTAGACTTTTTATACAACTCATCAAAGTAAAAACATAAAAAGCCAATGAATTGTATAATTATTTGAATTTATCATTATTTCCATGTAGCTAAGAACAGCAACTATCACTTGCATTTTGTAACCATTGTCAATTTTTTTTTAAACTGTCATTTGTCAAATGCATTTTTAAAACTGGCAATATCAAAGTATTAACAGTAGTCATTCTAGGCTCTGGGATCGTTGTAATTTGTAATCTTCCAATTTAGACATTTTATTTGTTATTTTCTATAATGAAAATGTATGACATTGAAAATGCATTTGAAATCCAAGAAACCAAACATTTGTCTTTTTATTTTAAAAGACTGAATAAATGTCTTATCTTCAGCATCTCCAAACGTAACCTATTGGGCAGTTTAAGAAAAGCCAGGTTCTCTGGCTCAGTCAGCAAGCTGACATTTTATTTAATATAGGCTAGTAATTCCATAGAACATATTGATACAAATTGGAAATAATGAAGCACATACTGAAGCACATAATAAAAATACCAATTCACCAATAATTATCACTCAGTAACTGTGTATTAATTCTGTAATTAATTCATTAATACGTAACTTAGTAATATGAATAGTGTCATCAAACTCTAAATACCTTACAGACTTGAAGACTTACCTTGCTTAGACTTTTGATTTTAGTTTTCTGTTTATTTGAAATATGGTCTCAGGTAGAAAAGCTGGCCTTCACCTCCATATATAAACAAGAATTTACAGCCCGATCCTCCTGTTCCTGACTTCCTGTCTGTTTTTAGGGCCAAAAATGCAAGCCATTCCTCCGTTTTTAACAAGTTCCAGAAGTGTCAGGAGTGTTCTCAATGTTAAAAATCCCTCTAACAATACATGCAATTATTGCTATTATTTTAGTTCCCAGTATGATTGCACATAAGCACCACGGAAGCTCGGGAAACTGACAACCTATAACGTTTAGAACCCATTTGCCATACTACTGACAGACTTAAATGTGCAAGGATTTTTATTTTAATGTTTTGGGAAAGAGCCGTGCTGTTAAGAAAGCAAGTAACCTAGCGTCTCCAAATGAAGTAGCGCAGTCAATCTTGAGAGGAGGAGGAAGAACAGGGCTTAGTCACCTGGCCTCCAGTGCTCTATCTGCTCTGTCCATCTGAAGTCTGTTAGGTAGCAGGACATGAGGAGCAGACAGACTTAGCCAGGGCTGTAAACATGCAGGTAGATAGATAGATAGATAGATAGATAGATAGATAGATAGATAGATAGATAGATAGATAGATAGATAGATAGATAGATACATACATACATACATACATACATACATACATACAGGATAAGGGATGGATGGATGGATGGATGGAAGGATGGATGGATGGATGGATGGATGGATGGATGGATGGATGGATGGATGGATGGAACATTTCACAGATGCAATCGACAGGGTAAGGACCATAGGCCATTATTTTATGTTTCCAGGGATATGAGAGATGCGAGGGGGAGAGGGATGAGAAGGCCTGACAGGCAGGAGCATGGGAGGGAAGTGCAACAGGCAAGGAAAGGGCTGGCAAGGTAGGAAAAGGCTGTCAAGGTAGCTCAGGCAGGTAAGGAGCTTGGTGGGCAAGTCTGGTGGGCTGAGTCCCACCTCCAGAACCCACACCCAGGTGAAAGGAAGAGCCAGCTCCCTCAGCCATCTCCACGGGTGTTGTAGCACATGTGTACACACAGAGACGAGATGCGGGGGCGAACAGACAGACAGACAGACAGACAGACGGACGGACGGACAGACGGATGGATGGATAAGAGATGCATGACAGAGAATAGATAGAAGATAAAAAGAATAGTGATGATGCCAATATTGATAAATAACAGCATCTTATAGAGAAATGAGATAAGCATATGTCCACTCCACTGGTTACAAACATATTAATGGCTCTGATTTCTTCCAATCTCCAGGCAAGGCTCCTTGGTACCCCCAAGAGAAACATAGCATAGGCTGAAATTACCAAATATCTACCTTAGTGTGGGGTGAACACAGACCGATGGCTTGGATCTGGGGCTTATCAAAGTCTTCATATGCAGACTAACGTCCAAATATTTGCTTCATTTTAAAATCGCCTAGTCTGGGATTCTATTTCAGTCTTTGAGTCTCCTAACACTTTCTTGGGCTCTAGTTCAGGGTCCTCGTGCTCATTAAGTAGGCCGGCTCCTCTGGCTTCATCTTGGCACTGGGAATTTAATCTGACCACCATCCTATTCTATCAAACTTAGATGATTTGTAATTTGAAACTCTATGAATAGATAATGTGGTACATAGATGCTGTATTTATTTCAACTATTTGTGAGAAGCTTGGTGTTTGGGTCTTATGCAAATTTGCTGAATTAAAACTGTAATTTATGAGAGGAAGCTTGAATCTAATCTTCCCCATTTGGGAGCCAGAGAAAAAATGATGGGAAATCATCAAAATGAATATGGATTTGTCTTGTGCAACGGAAACTGTTATATGTGGAAATGGTCTGTAGGGCATTCAGTTCAGCTTCCTGCCGGTGTGGGATTGCTTCCTGCCATAAAACTTCAGAGGTCAAGTCCAGACCATTTAAAAGTATGACTCAACTGCTGACAGCCATCAAGGAGTGTGTGTGTGATTCTCAGGCGATGACTCCAGTATGAGCAGTGACCCTCGACTGTAAACTATACAGCCTCTACCCACCTAAACATATTTTCTGAATGTAGCTGGCTTTCAGACTCCAGAAAATGGAATATATAAATATAAAAAATGTATATTCTTACATGTATAACTGGCTTATTAAATAATCCCAGGGGAAATCCATTTTTTAAAAAAGTCCTATTCAAGCCCTGGTTCAAAAATCCAGCTAACCCCATTCCTTCCGTGTTGACTGCCACATCAAAGCAAGCGGCAACAGCTCAGACTGCTTTAAGCAATTGCCTTTGAGTTTTAATATGGCCCTGGTAAAGATAATCCCAGTAATAATACAAAGCCCAATTATGTCAGCTACTTGCAAAAAAGCAGAATGGATAAATGGATGAATAAATGGACCCCGATCCAAGACTGAGCTCAAATCTTGTCATGTCATTGTTTGGTCTAAAACGTCCATCTGTTAAGGCCCTGCCATAGCATTCAAGATAATAACCTGGACTCAGAATAGACGTATGAGGAGTACTGGAGAACAGGGGACCTAGTGCAGTGACAGATTGCCTGACTCACATGTATAAGGACCCGAGTACAGTCCCCAGAACCGAAACAAATTTTAATTAATTAAAAAAGCATTAAGAAAGTAGCAGTGGTGACACGTGCTTTTAATACCAGCACTTAGGAGGCAGAGGCAGGCAGATGTCTTAGTTCAAAGCCAGCAAGGTCTACAGAGTGAGTTCCAGGGCAGCCAAGGCTACATAGTGAAACCCTATCTTGGAAAACCAAAAAAGAAGAGAGACAGAGAAAGAGAGAGAGAGAGAGAGAGAGAGAGAGAGAGAGAGAGAGAGAGATCGCTCATCCTTCTCACCACTGGTACTGGTGATTTTTCTTGTCACTGTAACACACAACATAACAAGCAGCAGCTTAAGAGAGGAAGGCCTTAGCATGGCTTACAGTGTGAGGAGTGGGATGACTGGTTTTTGTCCCCTAGACACAAGCTAGAGCCATCTGAAGAGGTTTATGTGGAAAAAACCTCAAGCGGAGAAAGCCATGGAGAGCAATGCAGTAAGCAGCATTCCTCCATGGTCTCGACCTCCTGCCCTGAGTTCCTACCTTGATTTGCCTCAGTGAAGGACTGTGAAGCACACATGCAAGTGCGCACACACACACATACACATACACACACACACACACACACACACACACACACACACACACACACACACACACACACACAATGTCCACCAAGGCCAGAGGCATCAGATCCTCCTGAAGCTAGGCTTTAAGGATGTTGTATGTCTCTCTGAGCGAGTGCTAAGGAGGGAACTCGGATCCTCTGAGACAGCAATATGCATTCTTACCCACTGAACCATCTCTCCAGCTCCCATTATGCCTTTTTAATAGAGATTTTACTTTGTCAGTGGATCAGGTATCTCTCAAGTGAACTAAAAGCTGAATGTTAGTCCTAAAGCGTCTGGGCTTGGGGTAATGGTCCTATAATCCCACTTTCACGGTCCCCTCTGATTAAATAATACGACGTAGGAAAACTCCTGACTTTTTGGAGCTTCACAAAAAGGAATGAAATGCTATAGAAAAGAAAAAGAAAACAGAATTTAGAAACAGAAGGAATCCTCACGTTTTAGCTGTCCTTCTGCAAACCTTTCATTAGAAGTCTTGAGTACCTTTGTCACTAATTAATCAATAATGGTGTGTCAGGAAAACATATCATTCTGATGGAACCAACAATCCAGGTTTCAGAAGCTGCTTAAGAGCCACGTCATCTGGTCAAGAGCCAGCGTTTCAATATTTTGCTCAATAGATGCTGACATAGTATAGTAGACGAATTATGAAATAGAAAATAGCAAGTAAAATAAGTATCGTCGAGACCTCATGATCAAGTCCCAAGCTCCCTTTCCCCACGTCCTACACCCACAGATAATCACCTCCTCTGTCCACTCTACTCTGAGCTGCATGCTAACTCCCAACCCTTTTGTTCGTATATTTTCTAAACCTAGAATTGTCCCCCTTGACTTTTAATTGCTTCGAGGACAGAAACCAAAAAACTAAGTGATCCCTGTATGTATCCCTTCCAGGTCCTCGTTCTGCACCTGCATATTTAAAGACACACAATCAATGCCTGCCCAATGAGCTGAAATTTTACTACAGTCTTCAGTCATTATTAGCGTGATCCCCACATGGCAGGGCTCATAAAGGCTTTTCCAGCCTGTACCACTGGCCTTAGTCCAACGGGAAAAACCAGTTTTGCAAGACAAGTAAATAAAAGGAGTCAAAGCCAGTGGGCAAACTGAGGCAATAAAACCCGGACCATAAAAGCCAGTTCAATGGAGGAACGATCTTCTTAGTGCCCTTTGTGAGCATGCTGGTCAGATGTACAGATGTTGAGTCAGAATCCCATTTCATTAGTAGTGCATGTCAGACCTCATCAGCATTAGTCTCCGTTCTTTCAAAGACCTTTCTGAGTTTGTCCAGCTTTGGTTTCAGGACATTTTGGACTGTCTTCTGTTGAGATTCCCTCCTCTTTCGCATCTAACCAACGTCTACTAGGAGGGTGAATCAATTCTGTTTAGAAAGAAAGGGTTTGGACAATTAGGTGCACCATTCAATGTATTTATAGATGTTCCTTAAATATGTGAAATGATTTCAATCAATTCACAGCTCATGTTTGTGCTGAGACAGATGGGCACACTCAGCTCTTGTGTTGGCAGAGCTGGTGCTAATTGAGATATTGCCTACCTTCTTAGTCTTATCAATTTGAAAAGATGTAAATGTTCCATGCTTAAATGCTGATAATGATAGCCTTTATTGTTACCTCCTATGCGCTGGTGTTATGGTTTTAATCTTAAGCGCCACCCACAGGTCCCTGTGCTAAGAGCTTGGTTCCCTATGGGAACAAATTGAAGGTGGAGCCTTTAGAAGGTAGGACCTAGTGAAAGGCAGCTGATCATTAGGGTTATACCCTTAAAAAGAATATTTAAAATACAGATCCTCACCGTCCCCTCCCCTCCCCCACCTCTTCTCTGCTCCTCCCCACTCACCTTTAAGTAACCAACTTTCCTCCACCCCCACCACAAGGTTCTGCCTGGCCACTGGCCCAAAAGCAAGGAAGCCAACATATTATGGACTCAAACCTCTGTATCTACAGGACAAAACAAATCTTCCCTACTTATAAAGTGGTTGCCTGAGGTTTGTCACAGTGGTGGAAAGCTGACTGCCAGAATCAGCAGGAGGCATAGAATTTGTCTTGTATCTAAGGTCCAGCTCTGTTACTTGACTCTGAGGCTCTAGGCAAGTTATTTGACCTCTCTGGGTTTCAGTTTTCTCGTCTGATACAGTAAGGCAATAATATTCTTGCTATGGAGCACTGCACTGAATCAGCTCATACTAAGTACTTATTATAAGTACTATACCTCCTGCTCTAAAATACTGTATTCTATCCTAAGTTAACAGTATGCTCCAACAAACAGTTGGCATCCCAGACAGTAGCAGCGTTTGGAAAAAGGTGGCCAACTTGCTATTTAAAGTCTTCACTGATATGACTTTTAAAGGAGGAAAGGAAGCAAATGGACAATCCAGCCAATTCTATAACTGGGAAATTTGTGAACCATTGATCAGCCAGTTTCTCAGGTGGAGAACCTGCTAAACTCCAGAAGCCAGAGGCACCTTATCAAAACTCGGTGGACAGTTACATGAGGAAGAGCCTGCCACCCACGGGCCTCTCGACAACAGATACCTCATGTACACAAAGAGCAATTGACCTGTCACAGCATTCAAAGGTTTTGTTCTGCTCTTTGCCTTTGTGCTGACTTGATTCTGGGCCACATAGAGAAAAGATAAAATAGAAGACAGATGATTAACTGCTTAGCTATGCTGTGCTCCATAAACACCAAGCTGTTCAACAATTTAGCAACAACTTAAAAACGTAGACACTAAGTCCTATTCTCAGATGCCCTAAGATGTAAAGCTAATAGCAAGTTAATACCCTGAGATATGCAGAAGTATTTCTGTTGTGTTTTATAAAACAGAAGGGGAAACCAGGAATATGTTTGGTAGAGTGAGGTAAGGTGTGGGGGTAGGGGGTGCCTCTGTGGGCCCATGTTGAGGCATCCCTTCCCCCTGAGGGACCAGCCATAGATGGATATAGAATGGCATAGAGTTTATTTAGGGCCTGAGAAGGGGAGTTGTGAAGGGAGTAAAGACAAATAGACAGACAGAGACAGACAGACAGACAAAGTAAAGGAATAGAGGCCAGCCATGAACACATGGAGGGGGTGGGGAGTGTGGAGAGAAGGGGCAGAGAGGGTAAAGGGTAAGAGAGAAGAGGGGACAAACAGACCCTTTTGTACTAAGTCAGGCATACCTGGTTGTTGCCAAGTAACTGTGGAGCAGAGCCTAGAAGAAATGCTAACAATTTCAGTAAACCAGACTGAAAACAGAAACCAAGTACAATTTAACAAATAAAATTATAAGGTCATGGATTTAGCTCAAGAACGGTAGACATGAACAGAGTGGCAGTGGGATGGATGAACTTCCTGCATTAGGGAGCACCACGGGATGGGGGGCGCGCGGGGGTGACAGCTATGAGGCTCGGCTTTTGTCAACACTTGTAAGCAACGCTAAATACCAACGTAGGATCTCTGTTGAGAGGTGATGAAAGCGGAGAAGAGGTTCAGTGTTGGTGTTTATTTAGGACCAAGTCTACAAACACACACACACACACACACACACACACACACATACACACACACAATTTGGTAAGGCCCTTCGGGGTGCCAGGAAATATTTGCTGTGAGTTGATTCAGTCTAATGCTCACCAGCATGGACTCTGGAACTGCAAAATAAAATAAACCCTTTACCTCTATAAATTGCCTTGGTCAAGATGTTTTATCACAGCAACAGAAAAGTAGCTAAAATACTACGAAAAAGATAGGGTGAATGTTGCTACATGCACATGAGAGGTGGTGGCACAACCCTGAAATCCTAGTTCTAGGGAGACAGGACTACCAGGTGTTGGAGGCCAGCCCAACTTGAGACCCACACCATGAGAGAGAGCCCACCCCTGACACTATTCATGATACTCTGCTGTACTTGCTGACCGGCGCCTAGTGTGACTGCCATCTGAGAAACTCCACCCAGAAGTCTGGGGAAACAGATGCAGAGAACCACAGCCAAACATTAGGCAGAGCTTGAGGGATCCTACTGAAGAGGCCTAGGGAGGATTGAAGGAGCCAGAGAGGTCCAGGACATCACAAGAAAGCATACAGAATCAGCTAACCTGAGCACACAAAAACTGAAACTCCAAACAGAGAGCATGCATGGGACTGTCCTACACATATGTAGCCATTGCACAGCTTGCTCTCATGTGGGCTTCCTAACAGCAGACTGTTGCCTGCCTTTGGATCCCTTTCCCCTAACTGGGCTGCTTTGCCTAGCCACAGTAGTAGATGTGCCTATTCCTACTACAACTTGATTGACAAGGTGGATTGATATCCATGGGAGGCCTCTCCTTTTCTAAGGAGAAAGACAGGTACGTGTGTGTGAGTGTGTGTGTGTGTGGGTGGGTGTGTGTGGGTGTGGGTGGGTGGGGGGGTGGGGGGGGGAGATGGGGAGAGGGAGGGACTGGAAGAGAGGAGGGAGAGAAAGATGCAATTGGGATTTAAAGTAAACAAATGTTAAAAAGGAAGAATTGGAGGCCAGTCTAGGCTGTGTAGCAAGACCTCTCTAAAACAGCAATTACATCCTGTATAGGGCAGACCCCATTTCTAAAACCCCATTTCTTCTCTCACTGTCTCCTTTTCCCAGTGCTGCGATAGTCAGAACTAATAGATAAAGAAGTTTCAATCATTCCTTGGGATTTTTAATGCTGAATGTTTGATGGTTCATTATTTTAGTCTTCGTCCAATTTGTTAAAATAAGAACAGGCAGAATGTCTCTCCACAGACACGCTGTTCACTTGGGACTAAGGAAGAGTACGCACTCTGGACCACGTGTGTTGAAGAATGACAAACAAGGAGCTTGTGAAGGCACAAAGGCACCTATGGTGTGTTAGTTCCCACCAGCCCGAATCATCATGGCCAATCTGATTAAAGCAAGAAATTAATTAAAACAAGATTTTATTTTTTATAATAACAAATAATTCATTTATTATTTCAAGCCCAAGGTGGGGTTTGAGAGATGGGCTTTGGAAGTGAGGAAGACGATGTTTTTATAAAGCTCGGGGGGTAAGGAGTTTTCAAATGGGGGGTTCAGCAGGTGAAGTAGGTGGGGTTCCAGGAGCAGAGTACAAGCATAACGAGTTCATCCCTCCTTACACAAAGACATGGTTGCAAGGTGGGCAAAACACAGCAGTCATCCCTGCTCATACAACCCTTGAAACAAAGGTAAGATTGCAAGATTGTCACAAACAACTTTTTTGAAACAGGGACGCCATTCCTGGAACAGGCAGTACAGAATCATTTGTAGTTAAGGTCACAGGTAGGGCACAGCCCAGTTCTCCAGAATGAGCGGTTTAATCATAAACAGGAATGAATCTGGTTTGTCTTTACAGTGGCTTTTAAGCCTAAGATGGAGACACCATAATTCCTCATAAGCAGCCCTGAAGGTTGCTTGCTTATGGCTGTCCCCGGCAAGAGTTGGCCATTACTCAGTGTTAATGCTGATGGAGAGATGTTTTCATAGAACCAGCTTTTCTAGAGCATTTGTTTGAACTGCCCCCCACTCCCCCCGTGTACACATGGAGTCTCAGAGACTCTGCAAAGGGTCTTATTGTCACATAAGCATATATGAAGGCCTGCCTGTCAAGTCACCCTCCTCCCATGTTATGAGAATTTGATGGAAATGACTCTATTTCTTTGCAGGAGTGGTTGTGCGGTCCTACACTGCCAACCAAGGCTATCCTTGAACTCATAGAAACTCCACTGCTTCAAACTTCCAAGTGGAAGAAATAAAGGCTTGCCTGGACCATGGTGCCCAGCTAAGTGACTCTATTTTAATTCTAATACATAAAGGTTTTTTTTATTTATTTAAGTTTATTTTGAGTCTGTGTATGAGTGGTCACCACTGTAAGATGTCAGAGTACAACTTGCAGAAACTGGTCCTCTCTGCTTACCCTGTGCATCTGGAAGATCCAACTCATGTCACCAGATTTCGGAGACAAGAACCTTTAACCATTGAGCCATCTCACTGCCTTAAGAGGGAAGTTAAATAAAATGATGTTATACAAAAATATCCCTGGAATCAGAAGGTCCAAATACCTTATGAATAAATTATGCCGTCCAGAGAACTTTAGGGTGGCTCATTTGTACAGACCGTGCCAAAGCTGGCTATAGGAGGATTATGAGAAATTAACCAAAGAAACATTTTTGATCAAAAGGAAAGAAAGTGAGGTTCATCAGAGAGTCTGGAGGTCTGGCAAAGCCAGGGCACTGGAGAATAGGAGGCGAGCAGAGGTCTAACTACATCTACAGCGTAAGACTGAGGGATCCATGTGGAAGAGGCCGGAGGAATATTTAAGAGCCAGAGAAGCAGAGAGTTTACCGTGAGACTGTGTCTCTGAAAAAAAGTCAGAGAAGCTACGCATATGCAATCTCACAGAAATGGCTGCCTACGTGTGACGTAAGCAAGGGCAACACCTACAGACGCGGTAACCGGGAAAGGAGAAAATTCATGAGACCTTGGCCCGACACAAAGAACTACAGGAAATTAAGAAATGCCACGGGTGGGAGACGCCGTCGTCCTCAGGGGTGAGCGCATCAACTGGGTACCCAACACCCAATGGCCAGCCCTGAAACCGACAGAGAGGCAACATTATGTAGACTGAGCAGGTTGTATTTATATATTTAGGAATACATATTTATGCAACAACAATTAAAGTAAATAGGTCATAAATTTGAGGTGAACAGGGAGGGTTTGTGGGCGGGGCTGGAAGAGGAAAGGGAAGTGGATAAATGATGCAATTACATTATGATCTCAAAAAACCATTCACAAATTATAATTTCAAAATGTACAAGACTAGAGTTGAGAGGTCCAGGGATGAAAGCTCCCTCTGGGGCCAGCACTACAGGAAGGCCCCCCTCCCAGCTGTCTAAGGACCAGTCAGCAGGGAGGACCAGCAAGATTTAAATGAGACTCAATGGGAAGCTAAGAGTAGTCTTTGCATTGTGGCAGCACTTGGGGATGTTTTTCAAATGCAGACTATCTGTCCACCCACCACCACCCCACCTCCCCTCCCCCTCCTGCCAAACATTTGTTCCTTAAGTCTCTAGATTCTGAGCCAGTCTCTGTGACTAACTACTCAAGGGCTGACACCCCGGAGAAAAATGTTGACTCTCAACCAGGCTTAGTCCCACACAGGGGGAGAAAGGGACCATAGTTAAATTTGCTTGAAGCCTGAACGGTCCTTCCAGGAGCTTCTCACAGATTCCAGGAAGCCGGAGCCAGCAACTGAGGTAATGCGGAGCTCTGAAGAGGCGGGTTTCCTTGCCAGTAGAGAGAGAAAGACCATAAGGCTCTCCAGGGGCAGCAGGCGCCAGTGTGCAGCCAGCAGGAACGAGAAGCAGCTGAGCTGCAGCAGCCAGGCAGTCAGGAAATCTGTCTGCCAGGGTCCTGTGTGTGTCCCCTTTGCTCCAGCTGTGGCCTCAGATACCATCTCAGTCTGACCTGGTTTGGACTCCCAAGTTCTGGCCTTTGGGTTTGCCTGTTTCCATGACAACCTATTTTCTGCTTCAGCCATACTCGATCACTGGCTGCGGCATCTGGAGTCATCTATGGTACCCCACCCTATGGCTCCCACTCATCACAGTCCCTGAGGTCCAGGCTGAGAATGGGCCACCCCACATCTGGTTTCCAGACTCCACTCCTTCGTGCCTACACACAGCCTTTGCTTCTGCCTAAGGGTGCAAACTGCTCCCTTCCTCAACAGGGTGAACCTTCTGATGTTACAGCTTTCTACAGGATGTGATGAAGAACCAGTCGCAATGCTCAGCCATTAGAAGCATAGCCTTTGAACTCAAATCTCAACTGCTCATCAATAAGGGAGTTACCTTATCTTTCCACACCCAAGTTCCAAATCAGTTATTGACCACAAACACTAAGTTATAAAGGTATAAAAAGCTCACACTGCATCATCGCAGGATTATCATATAGCCAAGTGTCTTTCCAGGGAAAGTAATTTGTATCCAAATACTCCCATTAACAAAGTATTCCATGTAAACTCTTAAAGTCTAACCTACCCTTAATGCCAAGAGGCCCAAGTCTTCTGGGAAATTTTCATGCTTTTCCTCTAATAAATTCACTGGGCTCCTGGCCCAGTCTGATTTCTGTTGTCACAAAGCATCTAACCAAGAACAAGTGTCTAAACCACGCCTTCTTGCAAGCTGCTGCATGTGGAGTCATCTGTGGTACCCCACACTATGGTTTTAACTTGTCAAGATCCCAAGACCTGGGCTCCAGCTGTCCCGCCCACACCTGGTTTCCAGTGTCTAGTCCCTCATGTCCACTTGCAAGTGCCTGCTTCTCCCTATGGGTGCAATCTGTCCCCTTCCTAAATAGCAGCTTCCAAATCATAGTCCATCATTGAGGGAAGTCAGGACAGAAACTGAACCAGAAATCATGGTGTGATGCTGCTTGCCTGCTCCCACACTGGCTCATGCTAGCTTTCCTATACAGCTAGGGCCAGCTGCTCAGGAAACTTAATGGCACAGCCTGCCCTCGTTCATCAATTAACAACCAAGACAATCCCCTACACATATGCCTATGGGCCAGTCTGCGATTCCCTTCTCAGGTGGCTTCAGGCTGCATCAAGTTGACTATTAAGCTAATGATGACAGCTCTCTGCAAACTCTGAACTGGCTGTCTCTCAGAGCAAAAGATGACAAACAGGCCTTCTGTATTTCCAAATATTTCAATTAATATAAAAAATTCTGCCTGAGAGTCTTTATTAGCTGTGCTCCTATAATCTAAAGGAAACTGGCATAATTTTCGTCTCATTTTTGTGCAAGGTATGTGGGATACCTGGTATATAGAGAGCATTGGATTGGTAATTACTGATTTTCCCCAAAAGGTAAGCAGAGAGTCACTCGAGAGCTGAAAGCATCAGAATAAAACCAGCACAAGTTCTTGCCTGATTTAGTTCAGCTCCCAATTTGAGCAGTATTTTTGATAGAGTCCGGTAGGCTCTGCTTCCCTCATAGGGCATGTGGGTATATCTCACACATCACTGCATGACAGAACCATGTCATAAGTGGCACACTGGGGTCTCTGGCAATCTGAGTGCCTCTGGGTCCTTGGCTAGTAGTGCTAAGCCACAGCAGACAGAGCAAGTTCAAAATGGATAGAAGTGAGATGTCAGTACTCGATGGGTTAAGTAGGGTTCTCTAGAGGAGCAAAGTCAATAGAATGGTGTGTAGACAAGGGGGCTTAGTGGATGGTTCACACAATAGGAGATGGGGAGGTATTCAATAATGGCTGTTGCATGCTGGGTGGCTGAGAACCTAGTAACTGTTTATTACTCAAAGCAGGAGGCTTCCACAGTTCCAGTACAGCTCCAAACGCCTGAATGTGTTGCCTGTAGTTATTAAAAATCAGCCCACAATATCGCTGGCTACTCACTGGCCGCAATGGTCTCCCCACCCCCATGGCTATCCCTAAGCGGTGGTCCGCCCAACTTCCTTTGCCCAACTTCCTTCGGTTCGCTTGCAGCAGTATTCCCAGTCATCCAACCCCTGTGGCTAGCTGCTGTCAAACCGCTCAGCACTCCCAAATTTCCGTGGCTAGCTGGGGTGCACTTTCACCAACCCAGGCTCCGCTGTTACCTTTCCCCTGGAGTTCAGTTGAGTCGCTGAGAAATGGAAAACACCAGACAATCTAGTTTAGAATCAACAGATAACACAACCATTGGGAGCAGTGTCTAGCATCCTAAACTCATTAACTATCCCATGTTAGAAATCTGGTGACGGATTCTGGTGGATTCCACCACCATATCTGCTTTCCCTCCCCTCAATGTCCAAAAGGAAATACCCTCCTCCTGTGTTCCCTCTTCCTTTCTCAGACCCAGAAGACCCGCCTCCTCCTTGCCCAGTGATTGGCTTCTTGTCATCTTTATTATCCAATCAATTAATTAGGAGAGAATTTTGCTACATGGATGGTACTCCTTGGCAATAAATAGCACACTCACCAGGCGACACTGCCTATGTGTACCAGGGCCATTACTGGAAGATGCCACTGACTCTGATAGTCTTGTCCCTCAGTTAATCCTTACACTTGGCCATCACACTGGCTTCTGACTTGTGTCAGTCATATTCTCCATAGCTTCAGGCTCCATGAAACCATGGGTCATTTGGAGCAGCAATGTCTTGGAGTCTTCTGTTCCTACAAACCAGGGTCTCGGTTGAAACTCTACTCTGAATCTAGGCCTCTGCTCTGTGTTCTCCATCCCTGTCCTGTTCAAAGGATCTCTCCAGCTGAGACCCAATGTGGTCCCTCCATCCGTGGCAGCAGTGGGTTGTAGGTGGTGTGGTACCCTGGTATCTCATCTCATCACAGTAGAGATCAGATGCACCACACTGCTCTTGCTTAAGGATGTGCTTAAGTTAGAAAACAGAGACTGCTCCTAATACATTTGCTTAGTTAGAGGTCCACTCACACAGGCTCCCAAAGTACCTCTGGAAACTGGAAGAAACAAGCGGGTTGTCTCTTAGAATCCACGTTATGAAACAGAGCTACTCAATGCACAGGATGGTATACCCACAGGGGGAGAAAGTGAGAGGTTAGCTTTGATGGCCAGTTTACAAGTCTGAGTGGATGAAAGAGATGAATTCATAAAAAGATGCTGTGCTCCACTGTGTCCATCAGCGTGACTCACCTGCAGTGTGGACACCATTAGTTTACTGTTCGCCCTTCTGCTTTTCGTACAGTTAGTTCACAAGGGAACTTCTTTCTTACAAGGGAAGAAACCGCACTGTGTTGGCATTGCATCAGCCACAGCCCAGAGGCAATATCTTCTGTGTAGAAGATGTTCGATAAATGTTTTAACTGATCAGCCTCTGCCTTTTCAAGTAGCTGACTTACACCTAAGAGCCTGCTGCCAAGTTTACATCCTACCGTACGTTTCAGAAACATACGTGTGAAAGTAGAGCCAAAAATAAGACCTTTTTTAAACAGTAGAATCGGAGACACCATGGAATATTTTGTAAATAGTATGTGATGAAATGGGTCAAAGTTCACCAGCTCCTAGGGCTCTCTTCCAAATGACTTTAACCTCTTTTGCAAGACAGGAATTTGAACCCTTAGCTACTGTTCTTTTCAAATGATTTTTAACATAAAAATCTACTTTTGAAGTACAATCCCGTTCTTTGTGCATCCCAATGGCTTGAATGTTAGACTCAGAGGGGGCTCCGTGAGCTGTATAGAGGCTATTGTATACACCTGCACATTTCAAGTAGCTTTTCTACACAATACCTATGAACAGCTGCTCTCAGGAGCACTCGAGGTTTGGTATACTCTTTCCCCCTCAATCTTTGTGAGATTTTTTGTTTTCTTTTGGCATTGCATATACAACAGTACTTCCATGTTTTGTTTTGACCTTTTTAAAAAAAAAAAACTTGCATAGTTTGTGTGTGTGGTGCATGCATGCATGCATGCACACATGTGTACATGGGTGGCCTTGCCTATGCTTGCATGCATGCACACATGTGTACATGGGTGGCCTTGCCTATGCTTGCATGCATGCACACATGTGTACATGGGTGGCCTTGCCTATGCTTGCATGCATGCACACATGTGTACATGGGTGGCCTTGCCTATGCTTGCATGCATGCACACATGTGTACATGGGTGGCCTTGCCTATGCTTGCATGCATGCACACATGTGTACATGGGTGGCCTTGCCTATGCTTGCATGCATGCACACATGTGTACATGGGTGGCCTTGCCTATGCTTGCATGCATGCACACATGTGTACATGGGTGGCCTTGCCTATGCTTGCATGCATGGAGGCCAACCGCTCACTTAGAGTACCTTACTCCATAGCCTCCATCTAAAGGTAATTGTAAAGGTTTTCATCCGTTGAGAACTGTGCTTACATCATTTCTACATCCTCCAGCTCCTCCGTGGTCCTCCCCACCCCCGCAGACACACCTCAAGTTCATGACCTCAGACACACCCTAAGTTCATGACCTCTTCTTCAATTATTAATGGATGAGTCCTCTTTGTGTTGCCCACGCATGTCTGTTTAGAGCTGACTGCTTGGTATAGGATACCCTAGCAAGAGGCCTGTCCTTGGGAAAGATGTCCTTCCTCTCTGAGAAACCGCTGATTGCCTGGAGCACTTCCTAGTCTAAGGGTGGAAGTCGGATCCCCATCCATGCTGTTACTGTGCAGGTCTTGCTTTGAGGTTTAGTTGGTTGGTTGTTGGTTTTATTTTTGTCTGTTTCTTTGTTTGGGTTTTTTGGTTTGTTTTAGTTTTTGAGATTTTATGAGTGCAGCTTCCCAGTCACACACAGTAGGCACTATCTTACAGCAGAAATCCTGGTCCTCTGGCTCTTAGACTCTTTCTGCCCTCTCTTCAGTGATATTCTCTGAGCTATACATAGATACATGGGCTGTGTTGTAAATATATGACTGTGGATGGCCACTGTAACTGGACAGTATATCCCTGTATTTTGACTAGTTGTGGCTTTCTAGAATGATCCTAGTCTGTTATTAAATAAATAAATAAATAAATAAATAAATAAATAAATAAATAAATAAGTGCTTCATTGATGAGAGCGGAAAGCTACACCTAGATCTGTGGGTATAATGAGACTTATTTAGAGTGCAGTTAAAACTGATACTGGTTTACAGAAGTCATAGCCCTTATTTTATGCAACAGGGTTTCTCACTGAACCTGGAACTCACCATTTCCGAAGCACTGGGTAATCAGGAAGTCCTGGAATTCTGCCTGTCTCTTCTACCTCCCCAGCAGGCATCACACCCACATCTACCTGTATGCTGAGGTCCAAACTCAAGTCTTGATCCTTTCCCAGCAAGCACCCTATTCACTAAGTCATCTCTCCCGCCCAACACCTCCATATCTGACAAATGAGGAAAGACATTTAAGATTTGAGTTGAATTTATTTCTCAAAAACCAGAATCCAATAAAATATGCAAATCTCAAAGTCCAAGATGACGCCATCTTGCACAAGTGTCCTCTACATTGTTACTTAGATCTTTGGGAATAACAACCTGTGATTTCATGAGTCGAAGCAAAGCAGGCCTTTCATCTCAGCCCCTGGAAGGCAAAGACAGGCAGATCTCTGTGATTTTGAGGCCAGTCTGGTCTACATGGTGAATTCCAGCCAGCCAGCAAGATTCTACCTCCAAAAATAAAAACAACTAACAAGCCAAAAAGGAAAACAAACAACAACAATAGCAAAAAAATCTCTGATTCACCCTACACGATAGCTTAGCAGACAAGGGTGCTTGGTACCAAGCCTGATAGCCTGAGTTCAACACCCAGAACTCACTCTGTGGTGGAGGGAGAGCACCAACTCCCACAAGCTGTCCTCTGACCTCCACATACCTGGGACTGGGTTGGTTTGAGAGGGTTGGTTTGTTTGTTGTTTGTTTTTGTTTTTATCTTGTATTATATTTCTTACTATCAGTTTAAATAAGAGCAGAATAATCATTTTTTATCATTACGTTCCCACTTTGGAGTTCAAAGCAGTGTGAATCATATCTCACTTTGTTTTGCACACGGTTTCAAAAACAAGATTCCTTTGAGGAATCCATAAAACACAATAAAGCAGAGGACAGCAAGACAGGTGGGCTCTGCTAAACGAAATCAGCCCCTGAGACTTTGGCCTCTTTGAAGTTGGGAATCAGAACCAGCGTCCTACAGCCAGTGGGCTCCACTGAATGAGGTAATGTTCAAACACTTACTACCATGCAAGAGCTTTGGCACTGACAAATGGAAGGGCTGGCCACCTACTCCCTTGTGGCTTGTAGGTCACTCTAACTGATCAAGATGATTCAGCATGACCAAGTGCCATTTCTTCTCACAGTGATTAGAGTTATGGCACCCAACTCACTCACACACACACACACACACACACACTCTCTCTCTCTCTCTCTCTCTCTCTCTCTCTCTCTGTGTGTGTGTGTGTGTGTGTGTGTGTGTGTGTATGTAACTAAACTGACCAGCAGGGAGGTTTTGGCACCCTTGTGAACTAACGTTAGACCAAACTGAGGGCCATTAAGCTTCCAAAGCCATTGCACGAGATGTACATACTGTTGTAGTGAACATGATCTTTTAGTATTCAGGTACAGCACGTGGAACATGTCAGATAAGCCTCGGCCTGCACTCTCTGGGTGTCAGGGAAGACAGGAAATGCCATATGCAGAAATCTGCTACAGTTATTTGCAGCACCACAGACAAACAATTCATGAGCTGCTGCTGGCATTCTGCCTGTTGAAAGTAGGGCCTGGATACGGAAGATAAAACAGTGCTGAAAACTGGCTCTTCTCAGCCTCAGCTCTCACCCCCCAAAGTGACTTCCAATCCCCACCCCAGACCATGGGTGGATAGGAGAAAGGAATGTCCCTTTTACAGGGATTTTTGGTGACATTTTAGAGTCATTGTCGACACAGCTAATTTTCAATTCCTGAAGTAGACCATGGATGGGCAATCACCAAGATGTGTTGTATGTGATAGGTCTGTATTGCCTGAAATGGAGCTGAAGCACACACATCTCAGTCATTGTGGTGTCCCACGGAAGCACCACAAGGAGAACTTTCACTGTTCTAAAGCTTGCGCACCGTGATGGTTAATTGTATATGTGAGCTAGCCTGGGCTAAGGGAGCCCCTGGGAGTTTGAAAGACACCATGTCTGTATGTGTCTCAAGACATTTCTTTACTACTGGAATAGATAGACACTGATCTCATGGATACATCTGAGTTCCAGCTCAGCAACTGAGGATCTTCATAGCACAGAAGCCCGAGAAGGAATGAGTTCCATCCTCTGATTGGGCTGGGATCTCCATCTTATCTCTATCGGCAATGCCCCAGTTCTGAAGCCTTCAGATTTGAACCACATTTCACACTATTGGATATCAAGCCTCCATGCGTGGTCTAGACATGCACTGACCGCCCTGAGCACCCATATTTCAGATTGTAGGGATTCCCAGCCTTCTGAATAGCCTTCTTTTTCTTCTGAAAAGGAGACACTTTTCCTTTGGCATTACTCACATTACCAAGATATTCAGTATCTGCCTCTTGACACAGAGACCCATGATGGATCACAGGCTAGCTACATAGCACATGGGCCCCTGCCCTAAATGGACTAACAACTCTATGACAGACCACAAGGAGCTTAAATAGGCCAA
The DNA here is from genome assembly GCF_000001635.26 of Mus musculus. Taxonomy (NCBI): domain Eukaryota; kingdom Metazoa; phylum Chordata; class Mammalia; order Rodentia; family Muridae; genus Mus; species Mus musculus. The sequence continues at coordinate 140,201,458 of NC_000072.6, forward strand.
ATGGAAGCCTTATTGGCTTAGCCAACAGTGTACTCAGACAACAGCCTGTCCCAATAAAGACCACATTGGCCTCCATCCAGTCCTGGTCATTAGACCCATAAAAAACCATTGGACATAGCATACATCAGTATTTCTCCTTTGGAGTCCCACCCACTCTGGGGGAGTTCTCTCTCACTTTTCCTTTAAAAATCTACGTTTGTTCTGTTCATTCATTGTCTGAGTTTCCTTATTCTTCTTGGGAGTGAGACAAACCCAGAAGCCATTGGCTCAGGGTGATTTTGATTGTCTGGGTCCCTAATTTAAACTCACCAAGAGATAAGAAAATCCCTGCCACCTCCCCATTAAACCCCTTCCTATACTTGTTCTTATCTACAAATAGACATGTGATTCCTTAAATTCTGCCTCTCTGGAGAAGCTACATTGATGCACACATGTATTTAACATCATCGGAATAAAAGGAATCTTTCATTATCAATAGCCTGCAAATTGAATCGGTGGCATTTTGTTCAATAGCAGCACAAAAAATAATAGAGGATTCTAATCTTAATAAAATACATTCGACCTCAGAATTATCTCAGAAAGCCCAGGGAATGTGACCTGTCTTTCTGTCACGCTGTACATGCGTTGCCTTTACTCAGGGATTTGAAGCTTCTTCAAGATGGACTTCAGAGAGAGAGAGAGAGAGAGAGGCAGGGGTGGAGCGGGAGGTTGGACCAGAGGGGAGTATCAAGGAGACCCTAGTTTTTCAATCTGTATTTTGCTGTGAGGGTATTTGTAGACATGGCTAACATCTATAATCCATTGAGCTTAAGTAAAGGTTATCCTCTATAATCTAAGGAGCCTGATCCAATTACCTGAAAGGTTCTAAAATCAGAACTGAGGTTCTCGGAGGAAAAGGAGTGCCGTCGTATGAGCTCCTGCTTAAGAATTGCCAGCCAGCACTTCTGGCTGCACAGATTCCATATCCTCCTAGCCAGCGCTGACATCTGACTACTCCAGTTTCTTACAGGAATGCTCCACATGTATGTTCTACAAGACCCCATGTTTCCACCCTAGTTGATACAGAGGGTCAATGGTAATTTCTCTAATATTTTCTCTTTCTGATCTCTGGTTATTTGTTGATACTGTCTCATGCTACGTAAAGTGTCCCAGTAAAGACATTTATACCTCCCCCCTAACCTACAGCTCTGATCTTCCACTTGTCACAGGCATCCACTATCATTGCTTCTTTGTTATCTTTTAAAAGGACAATTTTTCCCCAAGACATTTGACTTATTAACTGTATTTATATATCTACTTATTTCTTTATGAGGAGGCATGTCCACGCCACAACAAACGTATGGAGGTCAGAGGACACATTTTAGTAGTCTCTTTCCTTCCATGTGTGGGCCCCAGGGATCAAACTCAGGTAGTTAGTGGTTAGCTCCCTTTTCCTGCATAGCCCTCTGGGTGGCTCTAAACTTTAAACATGTTTAAATCAACACATGCTGGACACAAGGCATACATCTGTAACTCCAGCATTCCAACGGCGGAGAGACTGGGGGTTGAAGAATTCAAAGCCATCCTCAGCTACCTAGTAAGTCTGAGGCCAGCCTGGGCTACATAAGACCCTGTCTCAACAAAACCAAATGAATCAATAGACTTGTGTTTTCTGCCCTCTGACTTAGAAAAGAGAAAAGCAGGTGGGTTAACTGCTTCCTTCCATGTTCTGTGCCTCTTCTCTTGATTTTTTTTTCTTTCACCTAAGACAGATCTGTTTAAGTAACTCAGAGTAGCCTGAAGCAGGCTATGTATCCCAGGCTGGCCTTGAACTTTTGACCTTCCCGCCTTAGGCTTTTGGGTGATACAGTCACAGCCATGTGGCACCATACATGGCAATATTTATAGAGGATTCTCCAATTTGATAACAGTTTCTTTTTATCTCGGCCTATTACATCCCATTTCTGTCTATATCCTAATTTGTTCATCTAGACCCCAATTGGTAGACAGTCTAAGTCTCTACCCTTAGCACTAATCAAACAAATATCCTTTAAAAATGCTGACATAGAAACACATTGGTATTAGTCCATAGGATTCAGGTATCCGTACCCATAGTGAGCCGTGAGCAATAGCACATTACAAAAACAATTTGTTACAATGTGTCCTGGTTGGGACTGCATCACTGCAATATACAAGGTGGCCAAAGTTCATTTGAGGAAAGGGTTTATTTTATGTCTCACTGTCCATCACTGAGGGGCAGAAACTTAAGGCAGGAACCTGGAGGCAGAAACTGAAGCAGAGACCATGAAGAGGAGCTACTTATGGCCTGGATCTCTGTGGACCACTTAGCCTGCTTTCTCAGAAACCAGTGCCCAGAAGTGGCTCCACTCACCATAGAATGGGCCCTCCCACATCACTCATTAATAAGAAAATGCCCACAGACATATCCATTGGCCAATCTGAACGAAGCATCTTCTCAGTTGATGTTATTTTCCCCTTAGACTCCAACTTCTATCAAATGGACAAGAGACTAATGAGACACAAGGGCAGGGAGATATACTTGTAGATCCCAGGGGTCTTCCTAAATGGCCTTGAGATTACTACCTTCAGCTGAAGTAAGTGTCTGTGTGGGAAATGTTTGTCTTCCTCATCTCACCAATGGAAAGCACTGCTGGTCTACAGAATGTTTGCCAACTCAGAAAACCACAGAGCCCTGCTGTGTGTGTGTGTGTGTGTGTGTGTGTTTCTTCAGTTGTGACACAAGGCGCTAAGATCATATTCACTCATTTGTCTTTTGACCCTCAGAAAGTCAAAGCATGAAATACCAGGCGGAAATAAATCCCTGTGAAGAATTTCTATGTTGGGATTTATGGCTCTTTTCCTCTATAGGCTCTAGATTTCAAGTCAGAGAAAGTACCTTTCCCTTGTGAGGCTTGTATTATCTATGAAGACCAAAGACCTCAGAGAAGCAACTTCAAGGACGGACTTATTTTGGCTCATAGTTTCAGAGTAATGGAAATAGAGGAATCTCTAATGGTTGGGAATCTGGGGCAGCCCCTCTGCAGGACGCGCTCCATGGAAACCAGAGTTCTTAACCAGAAGCAGCTAGCCTGTAACTCTCAAGGCCCACCTCCCAGCAATGCACTTCCTCCAACTAGACCTGCCTCTACAAGGCTCTGCAACATCCCAGAACAGCACTAACAGCTGGGGTGAGCCTGTGGTCCACATTCCAGCCACAAGGTTCTAAAAGCTTGCACTATTTCTTGACCATTTAAAGATTGTTTTCTTATACTCAATTATTATTTTAGAAGTCTAACAAGTTGTTTGTTTACTAAACTGGCCATTTTTCTGTATCCATTTGAATTGCTAAATTTCTATATATTTCTGTATCTAGAATGTTTTGCCCATTTATATTATGAATCAATACCCTTTTCTATTAATTTCCCTGTTAGCTTATTATAGCCCTGAATTCTACCAGTAGGTAGAAACACATACATATGGGACAAGGTAATGTCACCTTGCACTGAAAATGGGGACAGTCATGCTGCTTAAGGTTTCAGTTTTCTCTTCCACACAAGGAAAATGAGCATGAAATTTAATCTCTGTTTTCCACAGTGCCTTCCAATTCCAACCTTTGAGAAGCCACTCAGAGGCACTGCCTTGACCATGTACTCCTTTCTCGGAAAATGCTTTGTTACTTTGTATTTTAAACAAATGGGCACCATTTTTTCTTTTTGTGGCTTAGTCTGGGATAACTAAGATTACAAACGACTGGTTGCCCCTGAAGATCAAACTTTAAGCAACAGCCAGACTGCTTAAGTCCTGTTTTCAAATGGCTTCCCTTTTCTAAGTACCAGGCAGCCTGAGCACAGACTGGGCATGGGGGGGTGGGGGGGAGGGAAAAACGCGCCCATTACAGCTCAGCTCCCGGAAGGTCTGTTTCGATTTTTGTTACAGAGAGATCCCACTTCTTTTCATTTCTGCAAATTGCTAAGTGACCACACATTGTAAGATCAGACTCCACTGTACTTTTCTAGCTTGTGACAGTGGCTGCCCAGCACATTGATTACCCATCAGTGCTGAGTAACTGGGACAATTCTCCACACTGAAATGCTTGTCGCGGGCACACATGGGGGGAAAAAGCCAATAGGAACTTTAGCCACTTGCACTACCATGCAGTATATATTGTTTTCAAAAAGTCCTGACAACAGGATGGCATCTTAACGATTCGTACTACCAAAATATTACAGTTATGTGGTTGGTGGCTTCTGGTTAGACACCTGATATCTACGAACCAAGAAGCTGACAAAGGCATTCATTCTACCAGCTTCACAAAGAGGTGGATGCGCTCTTGCCTCAGTGTTAGCTGGACTCTGTTCAAATGCAAAAAATACAGCACAAAGCCAAAAACAAGTGTTATATCAGAGAATTTATGTATATTTAAATATATACAAATTATATATTTAAATACACACACACACACATATATATATATATCAAGAACATCCATTGAGGCATGTCTGTGGGGGGATGGTCTTGATGGCTACATGATATATGAAGGTCCAGGCTCTCACCATTCCCTGGGCAGGTAGTTCCAGCCATACCAGAAAGCTCACTGGGATCTGGAGATCTTGGCAGTTAAGTGGGGGATTGCAGGTTTTGCTTGGGGGGGGGGGGGATTTGTTGTTGTTGTTGTTTTATTTGAGACAGGGACTTGCCCAGGCCACCAAGTTAGCCATGCACTCAACAGCTTCTTCTGACTCTGTCTCTCAAGTGCCAGGCCCTAAGCATAGTACTTTTATACCTTAAAAATATAATTTTCTGTGTAGATAGTGCAGTGCAGTTGTTTTAAAATAATAGTAATCATATTTGTACCAAGCACAAAGTAAATATTGTGGCCATCTTGCAGTGTAGGACACTGAAATTCTGAAAGATAAACTATTTGCCAAAGCTTGTTACAAAGTTAATCAAATCCAAGAATTTAATGTGTATTTTTTAAAGATTTGTTTACTTCTATTTTATGTGTATCGGTGCTGGCCTGCATGTATGTGTGTGCACTGTGTGAGTATAGTCCCCTCCAAGCTAAAAGAGGGCATTGGATCCTTGTAAAATAGTCACAAGTTTTATACTATCAGATACATTAGAATAAGTTGAATATCCCTTATCTAAGAAATACTTGAAAGTATGTAATAGTTGGTTGCCGCAGTCTCCGACCCAAAGAGACAAGAAGGACATGGACACCAAGTCGGGTTCACGCAGCAGCTTCTTTTTTTACTTGCAGCTTTTTCACTTACAGCTCTCTCCACTCAGGGCAAGGGCTATTCTCCTATATCCCCGGCGACTGACCTCATCTCACTCCACACCACCTCATCCAATCAGAATCACACACGCTCCAGGCACGAGCTCAGGTTGGTCACAGATAGGCTGACAGATCCGGATCACGACGAATAGTCTAGCTTGGCAGGCAGCTTACCCATGCAGTTTCAACTGCGCATGTTCGGGCAAGGCAGTAAACATGTGGGTTTCATGGGGCCTGGCAATGGGCCAGGGTGCCATCTAGGCCCAATGGGCCACACCCACTTCCTGAAGTTGGTTGTTTTGTTTTGTTTTCAATTTTGGAGCATATACATGCATCTTGAGATATACTAGGGACCCATACTGATCTAAACATGAAATATATTTGCACTCCAGAAACACCTTATACATGTAACCTACATGTAATTTTTCTTTACCAAAAAAAATTAATATCTCTTAGTGCACAGCCTGCATTTTGATTGCTATCTGTCACATGATACAAGGTTGCATTTTTCCCACCAAGTTTCAGATTTTGGATCATTTCAGATTTTGGATTAGATACACCCAACCAACGGATACGGTTTGCTGCCCTATTAGCTTTAAGCATCAACCTGACCCAGCCTAGAATCATCTGAAAGAACATCCATTGAGGCATGTCTGTGGGGGGATGGTCTTGATGGCTACATGATGTATGAAGGTCCAGGCTCTCACCATTCCCTGGGCAGGTAGTTCCAGCCATACCAGAAAGCTCACTGGGATCTTGAGATGGCTTGGCAGTTAAGTCATTGCTCTTGCAGAGGACCTGGCTTCAGTTCCCAGCAGCCACACTGTCACTGACAACTGCCTTTAACTCCATTTCCCGGGGATTCAACACCCTCTACTGGTTTCCATGAGTACTGCCACATCTGGTCCATATAGATCCATGCAAGCAGAACACTTATGCATAGAATTTTTTTAATTACTATAAAGAAAAATAACTAAGCATGAGCTTGTGGGGGGAAGCAGCAGGCCGCATTCCATCACAGTTCCTGTTCCAGATTCCTACCACGAGCTCCTTCCCTGACTCCCTGCCATGCTGAACATGACCAAAGGCACAAGCCAAACAAACCCTTGCATCCCTCAGTTCCTTTTGGCAATGACCTTTGTCACTACTGCGGAATAAAACTAGAACAATGACCAATGAAAGTGAAAAGAAAATTCCCCTCTAGTAACAAATATCTAGTAATGAACAAAGATTGCGTTTGAACCTCAACTTCTTTCATAGCTCAAGCCTCACAATTTCTGAAGCAGTGTCAATATAGCATCTTTATGCTTTCTTTAGACTACTGCGTTACATATGTAAGGTGCTTCCTGGAGGAAAATGGAGCATCCTTAAAGTGCCTGGCCCACTCAAACCTCCTCTTCTATTGCCCATGCAAAGCACGGAGCTAAGATAGAAAGCTCTGCATTAATTTCAGTAAGTCAGAAGGGACTTGGCTCTAATCCTAGTGGGAGCTGCGTGCAAATCCCTGGACATCAAAATACCCTTGACTGGGTTGCCTTTTAATTTAGGAGTTTACTAGAGCCTACAGCTATACTGCTGGAGTCTGTGATAGTGTCAGATCCCATAAATGAAGTGTGGAAGACTTGGTTAGCAGCCTGGATAGAATGCCAAAGAATGCCCTCGGGATGTGGTAATTCGGAACTCAAGGTAACAGTCATTTCTTCAAGCCAGTAGTAAATCAGAGCCCTGTCATGGTGTCTGCAGGGCTGCAGTGTGCTCTGAGTTGTGCCATTGGTTCCTCGGGCTGTTTACACAGCTCTTTCCTCTGGCATATTCAGGGCAACTGCAAGGACAATAAGCTATAGCTGCCATGTCAAATTTGCTTGCAAACAAGACTGCCTGGCATGCTGCCACCACCCAGAGTTTCCTTCAGACCTCTTCCTGGTTGGCAAGAAGACCTAGAGATGGAACAGAGCAGAGTCCACAAGCATACACTCCTGGCTGAGGATCTATTGATAGTTGATGGCTTCTCCAGGAGGCAGTCAGTTGTCTTTACAAGTGTGGCCCCTGGCCCATCACCCAACTCCAGTGAATACCAATGAATAGTCACACACCCAAGGAAAAGAATATATATATATATATATATATATATATATATATATATATATATATAATTTGTATATATATATATATATAGTACAAATGAGACTCGTCAGGTTAGATACTTTTTAAAAAAGAGGAGATACCAAGATGGGAGCAGGCAAGAGGTGGATCTGGGGGGAGTTAGGGAGAGGGGTGAAGGTAAATATGAAAATACATTGTATGCATGTATGAGATTCTCAAGGAATTAACGAAATGTTACAGTATAGTATATTTTGTAAAGAGCCTAGAGAAAGAGGGATGACCATGAAGCTCACCCAACTCAGTTCTGGAGAGCTCGTGACAGGGATAACCGAGAAATGGATAACGGGGCACAGCTGTCTCCAGCTTCTGCCCGTGTGTTTCTCATCCTCTAAGAATGCGGAGCCAACTGTCAGTCCAGTGTTCTCAGTCAGTAGTGAGACGACACTCAGCGTGCTCTAGCCTGGCCATCCATCGCCGTGACAGGGTTGTCTCATGAGCACGTGGATGAGAAACACTCCCAAGCTCATAGCTGAGGGCCGCTACCATCTCACTGCCGCCACAGACAGGCGTACAAGCAAACCTTAAGAAAATGAAGGATCGCCAGGGATGACAGCCAGGAGAGACCATGCTCACAACTGCCTGTAATTCCAGCTGCAGGGGATCCAACATGCTTGTCCGGACTCCACGGGCACGCACATGCCCACACAGACACACAATTTAAAAATAAACAAATTAGTGGAGTTGTTGTGTTTTATAAAAAGATAGAGAGAAGGGATGTGTGTGGTGGAGGTATAGTCAGGTGTGGGGGAAGGGGGTGCCTTTCCAGGCCCTTGCTGAGGCATCCCTTCCTCCTGAGGGACCAGCCATACAATGGTATAGTATAGAATAGAGTTTATTCAGGGAATAGGGAGGGGAGGGGAGAGGGGAGTAGAGGCAGAGAAAGGCAAAGAGAGGGAGAGAGTAGAGAATAGAGGCTGGCCATCAGCATATTGGGGGAGGGGAATGGAGAGAGAGTACAGGAAAAGAAAGCAAGAGAGTGAGAAGGGGGCAAGCAGCCCCTTTTACAGTGAGTCAGGCACACCTGGCTGTTGCCAGGTAACTGCGGAGGCAGGGCCTAGACTGAAAGCCAGCAGGAATTAACCTGCCTCACCTCCAACATTTAAATAGTGAAGACACCTAGAGAAAATGGCTCCTTCAGCAAGGACTGTTGGCAACCACAGCATTTTTCTTCCCCTTTACTTGGGAATGAGGTTAGTTAGTCCCCATTGCCTTACGCTAAAAAAGAAAAATTTCCATGGGGACACTAAAAATCTGCCTTAAAAAATATAAACTGCTTGCTCATTCCTACCATGAGACAATTTTTTTAAAAAATTATAGGAATGAAAGAACAGGTGAACATAGGCCAATTTCCTGTTGCTATGGCAAAGCTCCTGAGATGGAGGGCTATATATGGTAGCCTTAGCAGTTTGTCTGGGTTCTGTACGGAGCCCAAACACCATCGTTCTAGCACTCTCATGTGGATCCCTCAGTGCGCCACCAAACAGCTGAGAAGTGGAAAGGAGCCTGCTGCGCAGATAGTGAGTCAAACAGTCAGCGTAGCTTTACCTTCTAACAAACCACTCTTCTCACCCCAAGTTTTCTATTAGCACATGTTCATTACACATGTTAACGAATTTCATTGGAACATCTTCATCTGTGTATATAATGTGTTCTGATCATATTCGCAGTCCTGATTGCCTTCTTGTTCCCTCCCACTGGCTCTCTTCCTCACTAAGCCTCACTGTGTTCTCATGCGAGTTGTGTGCATGTGTGTCTACATGTGTGTGTGCATGTGTGTGCCTGTGTGTGTGTGCACACGTGCATGTGTACACCCTTGTGTGTACCCATGTGTGTGCATGCATGTGTGTGTATCGGTGCACATGCATGTGTGTTCATGTTCGCATGTGTGTGTATACCAGGATATATAACTGGAGTTACCTATACTAGTGCAAGCGAGAAGTCATTTATAGGACCATGGTACCTAACTGAAGAACATGCCTTGCCCACCTCTAGCAACTGTTTACAAATCCCAGAAGGAGCAGGACCTAGAGAGCCCCTCTTCCTCCAAGACAGGAGTGGACAAGCCCATCCTTGTGTAGGTAGTCTGCACTTTAATGAATTTAAGAGCAGAGCAGTGGTGCCAGGCCCTTACGTGGGGGTGGGGAGGAACACCTCTACCCCTCTGTTTTGCTCTTTTTCTGGATTGTCTTCTGTGATACTCCCTGAGCCTGGGAGGGAGGAACAACCCATTTTTGAAAGCCTTTATTCACTCTCTATCTTAGGTTTCTATCGACCTGATGAAACACCTTGACCAAAAGCAACTTTGTGAGGAAAGAACTTATTTGGCTTACACTTCCCCATCACAGTTAATCACTAAGAGAAAGTCAAGGCCAGAGCCTGGAGGCAGGAACTGATGTAGAGGAACACTGCTTACTGGCTTGCTCAACCTGCTTTCTTACAGCACCCAGGAGCACCAGCCCCGGGTGGGGTGGGGGGGGGGTCTCCTGGGCTCTCTGGGATCATTCATCAATGCAGAAAATGCACCACCACAGGCTTGCACACAGGCCGGTCTTGTCAGGGCGTTTTTCTCAGCTGAGTTTCCCCGTTCCAAAATGGCTCTGGCTGGTGTCAAGTTAACATAAAACTAGACAGTCCACAAGACCAACTTTAACCAAGACCCAGTAGGCCCCCTACCTCCTAAAGGTCCCGCCCCTTCTCTGAACTACCACACTAGGAGCCAAACCTCCAGTCCAAACCTTTGTGAGACACACCACATTCAAACTACAGCAGTGGAATGAACTGTTTCACTGTTGGTGGGGAAGATGGACGGCTCTACAGTAAATCTGAGGTCATCTTGAAAAGATTTGTCTCAGGTCCATCAGAGACGCCAAAGAACGCTGTCCCACACACCAGGGCTAAGGGCAGGCATGGTTAGGAAGAAGAACAGAGTTACCTCACCCAGGTTCCCACATCCTTTGCTCTGCAGGAAGAAAGCCACGGATGGATGAGATAGGACAGCATCACCAGCACCGCCACTGAATCCGGAGGGAACTGACCCCAGACTCACCTGCCCCGGTCACATAAAGCCCACCCTTTATTCACACTCTGCTCTCTGGCACGCTCGCCTCTGCAGGAGGGCAGGACAGCCACCCACAGAAACAAGAAGCTGACCGCAGCCCTCTCTCCTCTGCAGGCTGGCCAGTCGAAAGCAGAATCGGGAGGAGGAGATCGGAGCCAAGATAAATCGGGAAATTTTTACACAGCACAGGTCTAGACAGGACTCGTGTGTTTATTGGGCCCAACTGAGATTTTAATGCAAAAACAACGGGACTACTGATTTATCTAAGAATAACTAAAATAAAATACTATGAAACATGCTCGAACCATCAGGCAGGAAACAGTGATAGAGAACAGTTCCAGACCTTTCTACAGCTAATAAAGTTACCTTACATTAAAATTCCTTCTGATTGAGGCTCATTTCATGCACAGTGTATATACACACAAAGCTGCCTCGTGTACAATATGGAAATTTCTCTTCCCTGGCTGCTTGTGGGGAAAATTACACATTAATGTCATGAATAATATAAATTGCTTAGCCTAATACTACTCCGAAGCCTCATTCCCATCTTGACTTGGAAGAAATTAGAAACTCCCAGTTCTTTTTGTTTTATGTGTCTGCTTGCATGATGTCTGTGCACCTTGTGTGTGCAGTGCCTGTAGGTGCCAGAAGAGGGCGCTGGATCCCCCTGAGACTGCAGTTGCAGATGGTTGGGAGCTTCCATGTGGGTGCTGGGAATTGAATTCATGTCCTCTGCAGGAGAAGCCAGTATTCTCAATTACTGAATATCTCCCCTGAGTACAGGTTCTTTATGAGTCTGTCATTTGATACATTGTGTCCAGGCTCTCAAATGCTGATTTTTTTTTTCTGTTTTACTTTAAACAGTAAATCTGGTATCTTAAAAGGATCTTAAAAGCCGCTGGTTCTGCAGACAGCCTCGATGCTTCCATCCTTCTGTCCAGCCTGCTAAGTGCTGAGAATACAAATACATAAACCATCCCTGGCTGCATTTCCTGATCCTGGTTTAACTCACTCATTTCTTCTTCCAATAGTTAGCCCAATCTTTTCTTGCCTCCATCTTATGTCCCATAACAACTTCAGAAGGTTCCATAGAATCCATGAGGTTTGAGTGCTTTGAGATCTCCCAAAGCAATTATTTCTTAAGTGCTACTTCGCACGAGCAATCCAGCACGTGGCAAGAAGCAATTTGTCGATGAGGAGTTCTGCACAGATGGTGACCTGCCAGAAGCAAGAGAGCAAGCCTAGAGAAGACACAAGGTGCCAAGTGGAGGGCAGACGCCCTGTGCAAAGCTGAGGACAAACTACAACTGGGCTTTACAATTTGCATTTTTCTCAGTGGATACATTGTAAGTTTGCAAGCAAAACTGTGTCTATATTCAAGTCTAACACTGTTAACATTTTTTTATTCTGTTCAAGTTCCAAGAAATCATCAGTATAAAAATATAACTCACTTTCTGGGGCTGGATAGATGGCTCAGTATTAAGAAATCTTGTTGCTTTTGCAGAGAATTCCACTTCAATTCCCATCACCCACATCAGGCTCATAATTACCTGTACCTCCAACTCCAAGGAATCTAACACTCCCCTCTGGGGTTTGTGGGCATAATTATGCATGCAGGCATGCATGAACTAGTTCCTTCTCTCTCTCATTCTGTCTCTCTCTCTCATAATAAAGTAAATCTTTTAAAGATAATTCTTTTTAATTTGAACATGAAGTGTCTAATGCATTCAAAACCATACATATATACATATATAACTATATATATGGTTTTGTGTGCATTATAAATTTCATTTTCAAATATATTTCATATATTTTCATTATATATATATATATATATCTCCACACTTACTGTATGTTAAGCGGGAAAGGAGATACACATAGCATGTATATGTAATACTCTATAGCCAAGTCCTAGCTTGGGACTCTCAAACATATTCTTCACATTAATGGGTGAATAGATTTAAGAAAAAAAAAAAGAGCTATTCTGAGAGCAAGGATACCTCACACTCATGAAGTCATAGAATTCATTTTATAAAATTGGTACAGGAAAAGGCTTATACATAACTCAAGGGATACACTTGGCACCTGTTAAAGAAAAAAAATAAATGTCTATGTTTATCAAGGTGGCTACTATTTAACTTACAAAATGCAGTGGTCCATGGGAATCTGAGCATTGCAGTAGCCCGATTGAGAAAATGGTCAGTGCACAGCCCTAAATACCCCTCAAACTCTACCATCTCCTGTCATACCCTTCCACCTTTGCACCAGGATGTCTGTCCAGGACATCCCCAGAGAAATTCCTTGTAGTCCAATCTCTGTCTCAGGATTTACTTCTAGAAGAAACCAAACTCAGAAAGAGTCCCAGTGTACTTGTAGAGAGATTATCACACAAGGCACTCAAACGGCAACCAAGTAAAGTTTGTAACATAGATAGGATGTTTCAGTTGGTCAACCAATGAGAGTGGTCTTTTAGAAAGAAACAGAACACAGATCCCTCTACCCCAGCTCCCAACTCCAGGTTCCACTCGAAGGAACAAGAAACTCTAACTCATACAATGAGGTGTGGAATCAGGAACATGGCCGTGGCCATGACTCAACCCCACTCCTGTCCTGGTAGATTCAACAGACAGTTCTGTGCCAGCCCCACTTGTGTGACGTGTCCCAGAAATGGGGCATTGGCTTCTCTGGAGAAAGTATCTGCAGTCAGCTCAAGTATCCCCAAGACCCTCCCGTGGATTCCTCGCCTGTCCACCCATGCCCCACAGCCCTGACTCCCCACCGGTCCCTTCTATAGATTTTTGTGTTATTTCACAAAACCTAGTGAAGAAACTCCTCCTGTTCATTCTTAGGTAACAGATCCAGAAACCTCATCCAACACGCCATCCGCAGCCTTATCAATTAACTTAAACATGGCTGTGCTGACCAGTGGCAGCACATGCCTAGAATCCCAACACTTGGGAGAGTCTAGAATCCAGGGGATGCTTAACTGTAGCACATTGGAGGGCAGCCTGAACTACGTGAGGTCCTGACCCAAAAACTGGGGCAGGAGGAACGGATGGATGGGTCAGCAATGATGAGCACCTGATATTCTGTCAGTTCCCAGTACCCACCTCGGGCAGCTCACAACCACCTGCTCCGGGTGATTTGATGCCTTCTTCTGGTCTCTCTGAGCACCTGCACTTATGTGTGCCTGTGTGCATACACACATATACACACAAATAAAAATAGACCAAATCTCTTTTTTTCTAAATAGGTTTTCTTTACTGGAATACAGAGAAAGTTTTTTTTTTTTGGCTTTAAGTCTGAATTGATGTATTACTTTTTTTTTTTTCAGGTAACTTTTTCTTTTCTTTTTTTTTATTACGTATTTTCTTCAATTACATTTCCAATGCTATCCCAAAAGTGCCCCCCCCCACTCCCCTACCCACCCATTCCCATTTTTTGGCTCTGGCATTCCCCTGTACTGGGGCATATAACGTTTGCCTGACCAATGGGCCTCTCTTTCCAGTGATGGCTGACTAGGCCATCTTTTGATACATATGCAGCTAGAGTCAAGAGCTCCGGGGTACTGGTTAGTTCATAATGTTGTTCCTCCGATAGGGTTGCAGATCTCTTTAGCTCCTTGGATACTTTCTCTAGCTCCTCCATTGGGGGCCCTGTGATCCATCCAATAGTTGACTGTGAGCATCCACTTCTGTGTTTGCTAGGCCCCGCAGAGAAAGTTTTGTTTTCAAACATTTCCTGAAAATAAAAACTGGAGGAACGCTGCCTTTCATTGAAAGAAAATTGAAGAAAAAAAAAAAAAAAGAAGAAAAGAATTTAGAATGGCACATGGCATTATGTATGTGGAAACAAGACATATGGGAATATAATAATAATAACAATAATAACAATAACAGTATTTATGTCTTAGTGGTAAGATTGAAAGGTGAGCTGATTTCCTTTATTCTTTTGTTTTCCCTGAGCGTCTAAGAGATACTACACAAACCATCCCAAGAAAATTCACTCTGAACGTTTCCATTTCCTTAGATTCCACAGAGTGTAAAGCAACCTGAGAACTCTTTTTATTCAATGTCTTACCCATACCAGGAGCAAGAAATAGATGAATCCTGCCTACTTCAATTTTGATTCATTTCCCCATGATAGTCTTTTAAATTTAAAACATGTACATGCAAGTAGAAATAACTCTCACTCTGAATTAGAAATACCACTTGCTTATTTACAGAAATAAAGAAACCAAATACTTTCATAAAAATCCATATCCACATGATTGAGAAGTTGAATTTGTTTATGATTAAAAACTACTAGCCTGTAGAGGTAAAATTTAGATAAATATAACTATATGGAATAAAGGTAAATACATAAAAGGTAAATACATAAAAACAAAATAAATATAATTATATGAAATAAAATTAGATACATGATAGTTGACTTTGTCTAATCATTTCAAGAACACCCCATTTACTGTCTTATGAAATTCTTCAACAAAGTAGCAAAGCCCATCAGATAACAGGGTAGCTACCAGGCTTCTAGACCAACCAGAAGAGGCCAAAAATGCCTCTGGGGTTCACAAACCCAATCTCTTTAAATCTTGGGCCCAGAGAACAGAGGAGAAGAAGAGCACACAAAACCTGATAGCCTTCCACTCTATAAGGAAATAAAGCACAAAGTAATATGTCAGGGTCCAGAAAGCAAAGCTGAGAGTCAGTATAGCGCCCACAAATCACCGCAGCAGCTGCAGCACCAAGGACCACACTGCACACCCACAAGCCAGCCAGCCACAGGAAGTGGGCCAAGAGGACCGGCAGCTCAGAGTCCTCCCAGGCCCAGGTAGCCTAGGCTGCCTATACCCTGTCTCCAAGAGCAATATTGATTCCTGATCTGCTTGCCAAAGACCAAGTGTTAGATCAAGTCACATGAAATTGCCTGTATTGGATCATATTTTACAAAACAACGATTTGATATTGTCTCTTGTATGTGTACAACTTCAGAACACTTAAGAATCTAACTATTGCCAAAAAAAAAAAAAAAAAAAAAAAAAAAAAAAAAAAAAAAGCCGGGTGTGGCATGGCGGCGCACACCTTTAATCCCAGCACTTGGGAGGCAGAGGCAGGTGGATTTCTGAGTTCAAGGCCAGCCTGGTCTACAAAGTGAGTTCCAGGACAGCCAGAGCTACACAGAGAAATCCTGTCTCGAAAATCCAAAAAAAAAAAAAAAAAAAGAATCTAACTATTCGTTGTACTCTTTGTCTTTAAAAACTAAATTTTTAAAAATGGTCCTATATTAGTTGTTTTTCTCATTGCTGTGATAAAATACCTGAAACCTCCAACCATGGGGAACAAAAAGGAGAGAAGAAATGAAGGAGGGAAGACCAATGGTTTCAAATGACTTAGTTCATCTTGGCAGAGAAGGTTACCGTGTGCCAGAGATGTCCATACCATGTGACCAGAAAGTAAGGGGATGGAAGATGGAGTGGGGGGAACAGGAGAGACAGAGAGAAAGAAACAAAGCAAAACGACTATAGGAATGTATGTCCAATGGCCTACTTCCTAGAGCTAGTCCCCACCACCTAAAGCTTCTAGACTTTTCTAAACTAGCATAACCAGCAGGAATGTTGGCCTTAACACTTAGTCCTGTGAAGGGCGCTCACATTCAGATCATAACAGGTCACAGTACTTAATGATTTCATAGGAGTACAAAGACAGAACACACAGAACTCAACACTCAGTTTTGAATTAAGGTTCACTTCCCCATAGTGAAAGTCCTAGGTCTTGGAAGCCCTGAGGATTTTACAAAATATAGATTAGGAGACAAAAACGAATATTGGAGGTGGACTTTTTACATGGAAAACAGTTTGGTGTTTCCCACCCTCACTCTCCAACTAAAAACAGAACCACTGTGTGATCAAGTCATCTCATCTCTTGAATATTCAAAGGAAATAAAAATCAATGTGTTAAAGAGATGCCCGTGTTTACACAACAGCCAAGATGGTCAATCAATCAAGGCATCCAACAGATGAATGGATATAAACAATAAAACAAGTATCACAAGCTCTCACTCACAGGTGGAATCATAAACTATTGACCTCATACAAGTTGAGACCAGAATGGAAAAGCTGAGTGAGAAATAAGGTCGGGGAGATGTTGGTTATATAACAAGAGTACCTTCTAGACGCATATTGGACAACATGACAACTATAGTTTATTAACTATAGATGCTAGGATTGAATTCATGAATATATGCTTGTGTGTGTTAGAAAGGCACTCTACAAACTGAGATATATCCCCAACCCTTTCCCTTATTTTCCTCCTACTGATCTAGACAAAATTCTTAGACCAGTCTCTCTTCTATCCAACCTCTATATTGGAGAGTCCCTGAGGCAGAGTCTGGAGCCTTCTGATTTCTCTCATTTGTGTCCCTGATACCTTCCAAGCTTCTGACACCAGTTTCAATTAGTAACAATTCTCAAAGTTCTAGCCTAGCCAATATCTATTCTCTGAGATCCAGATCCACACATCCCACTGTCTACTTGACATTTCTACTTGGATCTATTTCCCTCCCATGTAAAAATTACAAGTGCTATTTGGTCTATATTCCTCATCTCAGTAAACAGCACCTCAGTCTCCTCACTTGCCAAAATCAAAACTCTAGATGTAGTCTGTGAAAACTCCCCTCCCAACACACCCCAGCCATGACTAAGTACTGTCAGTTCAAAATAATGTGTGTGCAATGGTTAATTCTGCCCACAGGACTGGACTGGGAATCACCACGGAAGCATGCCTCTGGGTTTATCTGTGACTGAGCTTCTGACTGGGTTAGTTAAGGTAGGAAGAGCGACCTCCCACCTTATTATGGGTGGCATCGCTCCTAAGGTAAACTAGAAGGAGAGAGGTAACTGGCCATCAGCATTATTCTTTCTCTCTCTCCCTCGGTCTCTCCTTCTCTCCATCCCTCACTCCTTCCCTCTGTTTTCCTGACTGTAGATACAATGTAGCTTGCAAGCTCCTGTCGTCATGACAACTCACTATGATGGACTGGACTCCCCGAACTGTGGCCCAAACTCTTTCTCTCTTGCATTGCTTTTGCAGGGTATATCACAGTGGTGAGAAAGAAACCAATACGTAAAATCGATGTGCAAAAGTGTCGCTGTTGCTGTAATGAGCAGGACAGAGTCGTCTGCACGTCACTGGAACTGGCTTGAGGGAGGAATGCAGGTCCTTTGGAACCCTGGGCTAGGAGAGCCTTTGAACGCCTTCAGCATGACTTAATGAGTTCTCCTGGTGGAAGCTTAAGACAATGAAAATAGTCTGACAACAGTGGAGATCTGGCGCGGACAGTTTGAGAGGGGAACGAAAACTCTCAGTAGTATTCAGCCTTTCATATGGTGTTCTGGCAAAGACACTCGGTGACATTCCGCTGCTAGGAGCTACACTGAAATTGTAGCTGAAAGTAATGAACTGATTTGCTTGTTGGAAGACATTCCCAGACAGGGTAGTATCTACAACATGTCGTGACCTCTGCCTACTACTCTTGTCCAGGTTTACCGTGAGAGCAGGAAGCAGAAGAGAAAGATAAAGAAAACATGAGGTTTGTCAAGGAAAGGCCTGTGAGTGCGTTTCAAGTGTAGAGGAAGAGAACACAGGTGGCAAAGCATCTGTAAGTGTTAAAGACATTAGTGTCATCGAAAAGAAACCGGCCCTCTGCATTGGGAAAGCAAGAAAAGACACCCTGAGGGTAAGCCCCACCCTCAAAACCGCCATGTTGAAAATGCAAGTCCATTTGAAATGAGGGTTCGTAACCTGAAAAACAAGGTTGGTGGAGTTTCCTAAATCTTGACAGTAATTGTCTGCAAATGTTCTTCCCCGGGGTCACCACACAGAACCTGGTACAAATGGGATCCAAATAGGCCAGGCTCCATTCTGAACTGACAGCAGGACTTGGAAGCACCATCTACCTGGTACGAGTTTTGCAAGCCTAAATGATGCAAGGTTGAGGGTGTTGACTCTGCCAAGGCCAGGCAGTATAGGGCAGGATTGGATTACCTGCAGAGAGATCCTGAGAGCTCACAGCATCCAGCTGAGTATATGATACCCAGAGATCAAAGGAATCCCGAGATAGCAAAGATGCAGGAGCAGGGAACATCTGCAGAGGTCAGCTATTGGCTTGGGATGGAGCTGGTCCTAAAAATGAGCCTATGTGTTCTATAGGCAGCAGAGCTAGAGAGGCAGGGCTACCCAAGGCCTTTTGATTCCTTGATGAGTCCCAGATGCTAAACATGCAACTACAGCATTTGGTGTCTCTACTGATGGGTTCCAGTCTTACTTTAGTCCAGATGTTCCTTTCCTTGCTTCTATTCCTGTCATTTGGAATGACAGTGCTTACTCTGCGCCATTACATGTTAAAAGTATAT
Organism: Mus musculus; assembly: GCF_000001635.26. Classification (NCBI taxonomy): domain Eukaryota; kingdom Metazoa; phylum Chordata; class Mammalia; order Rodentia; family Muridae; genus Mus; species Mus musculus. Next base: position 140,220,367 of record NC_000072.6, read on the forward strand.
AACTTGCTTAACACAGTGATGCATGTCTTTAATCCCAAGTAATAAGATGTGTAAACGTATCTACTGCCTTCAATGTACACTGACGTTTCCTAACCATGTCCCCATCATGGACCTATTTTAGTTTAACAATCCAGCACCAGGTTTGTTCTCTGCAACAGCAAGAAGAAGAAAAAACAAAATCTAAGTGCATACCAGGACTTAAGAGGACATCTCCGTGGTAGAGCACTCATCTAAGCTATTATAAGGCTGTGAGTTCAACACCCAGGTGCAGCAGAAAATTGAAGAGAATAAAATTATATACCAGATCTACTCAGTGCCAGGGGGGAAACCTCTTGAATGCTCAGAGAATGCCTTTAACAACCTGTATAACTGTGACCCCTTCACTGTCCATTTGGGGCCACTCTGTCATCTTTGGCCTATCCTCCCTCACTGGGTGGACGTCTGATATCGCCCTGCCTGTCTGCCTATATCCTTTCTCGAAATTCAGTTTAGATGTCGCATCTCTGTGAGAATTTTCCCCCTAATTCTTCAAACTAAATTAGGCTCCTCTATTTTTTTTCTCATAGTAACCTGCACCTTTCCCTTAAAGGGCTTTTATAATTTTATTTATATGTGAGCGTCTTAATATCCTTCTCCTTCAGTTGTCTGTAAATGCCATGCATCTGTTTTGTTTGCTGAGATACCCAGTGCCTGGGAAACTGCATAAAACATAACTGCTGCTTAATAAATATTTGGGACGTCTGCTTCACCTCTGGACATTAATAATATATTTCTCTTGTACAATAGCTGACTTAGAAAAGAAAGGAAACATAGAAAATGTCTTCCCATTGCCTGGAACTGTCACCATTTAATAATTATATTTTATTTTTTGCTGATTGGAAATTATGTTTATACTTGACAAATAATGAATTTAAGGGAACTATATCTATTTACTATCACAATCTATTAAGAATGCAGATGGAGAAATAAAAATCTTTCAAATATTCAGTAGGAAAATGGTAAGGTGTCAATTTAAGTTGACAATTGACCTTAAGCACATCAGACCATCAGCATATACTGCTAACTCCTTCCTTCCAAAGAAAATTTAAAGGACATTAATCTTTAACAGAACCAGGATAAACTCCCAACCCCATATCAAGGATTTAGAGAACTGAGACCAGGAGGATCTGTGCAGATGGAGACAAATAGGGGCAGGAGGAGAAGGCTGCAGTCAAGAATGTGCAGAGGTAGGAGGGCTGTGGATGTAGCTCAGTGGTGGAGCTCTTGCCTAGAATGTGTGAGACCTCAGGAAAAAGAAACATAAAATAATAAATGCAAAGTCAGGACTGAGTGGTACAAGAGTAGCTGCAGGGAAGGTAGAAGCCATTCTCTGCAGTACAGAACCAGAGAAACTGACTTGGAATCAAGAGTAGGGATGGGGCAGACACAGGTGATCCATCAAAGGGCTGCGAGGCAAGAGCAGCTGTACCAGTCTGTCCCACCCCCTCGCCTCACCCCCAGAGTACTAAGCAACTGGCAGGGGGGACGTTTTCCCCATACAGAAATCAAAGGATTCATCTCTAAACACTAACTCTGAGGAAGGCAGGATGGATGAGGATGGCTCAGAATTCATCACTTATTTAATCAGAGAGCAAGCCAGCCTGACTACATATTCCAAGCTCAAATACTCCCAGCTGACACACCCACCCACATACTGCACACTGGCAGTCAACCTTGCAAGAGTCAGCCCCACACAGCAGGCCTGCTACCTAGATCTATCAATCAAACCTTCTGCTTAGAGCTTACCATGTACAGAGCGCATGCCATACAGTATTGCACTGTTTGCGAATATTTTTAGAACAGGTAAACAAATTAATAAATGGTGAATGTTTGAAGAACTTACCTAACCAAAGGTTATACATCTCAGGCTTTCTTCTGCAGTTTCTAGAACACGAGACATTAGTGTCTTCACACCAGGTCCTTCCAGTACTTTTTTTCTCTTTTATTTTTTATTCTCTGGTTGTGTGTGTGTGTGTGTGTGTGTGTGTGTGTGTGTGTGTGTGTGTGTGTGTGGTATGCATGATTGCACATGTGTGTTTGCATGTGCCTGTGCCATTGACATGCAGAAGTCAGAGAGGACTATCAGATGTCCTCTGTGGCTCTCTGCCTTGTTTCTTTGAGTCAGACTGTCTTACTGTATCAGAAGTGCACTTTTCAGTGGGGCTGCTGACTCACACACCATCCCAGTGGACCCCCCCCCCTTTGTTTTGATTCCACTTTTGGCTTTATGCCCACCATCACAATCCCATCAATGGTGTAAATAGTGTTCTCTCTTGCTCTCTATCTGGCTCTCTCCCCCTCCTCTTCCTTCCAATCCCTCTCTCCCTTTCCCCCTACTCTGTTAACAGTTTGTTGCAGCCTCTCTTTCTTGCTTACTACTCTGTAACATTTTGTTGCATTTGCTTATTCCCATCTTTTGGATACATCACTCACATTTCCTTTATTCACTTATAAAACCATGGTAGGCCATCTGTCTTACCATCTCATCCCCTCCTTATAGTCATTTTTGTAAGATTCTACAATCAATTTTCATTAACTTCTCTTCATTTTCTGTATCCAGCTACCAGACTACCAGACCAGCCAATATCCTAGAAGCATCATTTGATTTATAATGAAGCAGACACAGCATTCTGCCACATCCTTATGAGGAAGGAATTAACAGTGTACTGCGACTGGCATTGAAGGTGAACAAAAAGTTGGATCAGCTGACAGTCATCTGATGCCAAGCTTGGCAACCTGAGCTGGCTCCATGAGATGCATAAGACAGAAGGAGAAAACTGACTCCCAAAAGTTGTTCTCTGAGCTCCTTATGCACACTGTGGTGTATACATATGAGCATGTGTGCACACACACAGAAAGAAGAAGGAAGGAAGGAAGGAAGGAAGGAAGGAAGGAAGGAAGGAAGGAAGGAAGGGAGGGAGGGAGGGAGGAAGGGAGGAGAGAGAGAGAGAGAGACTGACTCTGAGAGTGCTTTCACTGGGATACCCCCTGATTTACTCGCAGCAGGGATTTTCTGGACATTTTTCTTTTTCTTCATTATATATTCTGTTTCAAAAAAGGTTGGAAGAATGGCTGAGCTATTGGAAGAACTTGCAGTGGAAAGGGAGGGGCCTGATTGGGGGGGGATGGCTTAAATGGAGAAACAAAGGGGATCACTTTACTCTCTCTTTTCCAAAAGAGTTGCAGAGTTGGCTTTGCAATTGCAGAAGTTTCAGCAGGTGGAGGTAGAAGCACTTGGGGAGTGAAGAGCACCTGAATAGACAGAACAAGAAAGTCTCAGGCCAGGTGACTGAGCAAGAGAGTAGGAGTTTACAGCAGGAGGAAAAAGAGGAAAATACTATGCTGGAGGGTTCTTGGATAAGAGAAAAGCTGAAAAAGCTTCTCTAAATAAAGGGTTCATTTTGAACCAACCAGAGTTAGAAAAGGGGCAGTCCAGGGTTATGAGATCACCATCAGCTTTCCCAGTAATCATACAACATATGCCTGCTAGTGGTGTGGAGCAAGGTTACAGACAAGATAGGATGGTGTCCTATAGAAATGATAGATCTAAGGCATTTTAAAGAGGCCATGATTTCATATAGGATGCACTTGCCTTATGTGAAACAAATTCTAAACAACTGGTCTACTCAAAAAAAAAAATTATTCTCAAAGACTGGAAGGACTTGATGACAGCTACATGAGAGGCCAGTCTGCAGTTACAATGATTTATATGGTGGAGGGAAGGAGCTCCAAATACTGAACAGCAAATAGCGTAAGGGGAATGAATATAATCAAAGATCAGTTGCTAGGTGAAGAGTGATTTTCTGATATACAATAGTGAATTCAATTCGATGACTCTACTATTGACAATGTTGCTTGGTGGCTTTAAGAACTTGGGACAAAGTTGAGGAGCCTAGGAAAAGGTCTACCTCATTTACAAAGGTTATTCAAGGCCCTGGAGACACCTTCACTGAATTTTACAAAGATTAGTCTTAGCTGTAAACAAAGCCATATCAGACCCTGATACAAGGCAGGTGTTGGTAGAGATCTTGACATTTGAAAATGAAAATACCAAACATTAAAAAAAAAGTAATTAGAGCATTAAAGGTGCAGGCAGCACCTATGCATAATTGAGTAAGGGAGATGACTAATATTGCTTCTAATGTGAAACATGCTGATAAAATAGGTTAATCCATATTTAGAAGCTACAGATCTAAAAATGCTTGGTAATTCATTGTGAGAAATATGGTCATTAGCAACAAAACAGTGTACAAGATATTTCTAAGGGCAATGATTTTTCAAAATATAAACCAGAAAGAACATCTAGGCAGTTTCATTGGATGATGGAGGTGGTGTGGCAAGAGTTACCACTGGACCAATGAGTGTAGGTCACAAAGAGATATTCATGGTAATTTCTTACCATGAGGAAAGAGTCTTGGGAGCCCCTGAAGCAAAAATTACAAGCTGTTTTACTCAAGGAGTAACATGCAGATGAAATAATCTCAACTCCACATTGGAGCAGTGGGGATGGTCTTGGAGTAGATTGACTTCCCAAGGATACATTGTGCATCCAAGAATCATAGATGAAGATTTTAAAGGAGAAATTAAAATTATGGCCTACATAAAAAGAGAGATGCAAATTAATTCAGGGGATAGGATTGCTCGGTTGCTACTGTTTCCTATATCACAAGCAAAGCTGTTCCAGTTTTAAAACAAAAACAAAAGGCAAAAATCAGGAGGGTTTGAAAGTATTGGAAAGCGTGTGTTCTGGCAAACTGCTGTTAATGATCAGAGGCCAAAATTCAAATTGCAAGTCAGTGGTATTGAAATAGAAGATTTGGTGGATACAAGAGCTGATATAACTATTATTTCACAAGAATCTTGGAATTCAAATTTCGAAAGGGTTATATATTCTTTCTAGAAATTGTTTTATCTCAGATAAGACAAAGTGTGGAATGGGTTAACTGTGTAGGACCAGAAGGTCAAATAGGAAAGTTAAGGACTTATGTAATGACATACCCATTAGTTTATGGGGAATGGATGTTTTACAACAGTAGGGTACTCAGACTAATATTCCTGCAATCTAGAGGCAGCCCATAAAGGGGTGAAATGTTAGATGCTCCTGGAGAATCATATAGGTCATCAAAACCAACCTGAGATAGGATTACTAGTACTCTGCTAACTTTTAATTTTCTGAATGCTGATAAGAAAGAAACATCAACAGCCAAGAGACATTGGATTGTGGGGGTGGGGGGAAACACTGTAGAATTAAATCAGCCTATATATTATAAGGATGTGTTAACATCAGAATGGAAGCCACCGAAAGTTTCGAATTGGAGAATGCAGATTTGTGTGCATTTCTACAGGCAATGAAAGGCTGTGGTTGCCATCAAAACAGATAAAGATGAAAACTGAGCAGAAGAGGTCTCCTGAAAACGTTGGCCACTGACCCAAAAAGCACTTATTTCATTGAAAATGTCTTGATTTATAATTTCCCACAACACACTGTACAATTCATGGCTTAAAGCAGAAACGAGGGGGTATGCAGTGACAATTTTGGAAATTTTCTTTCTTTAAAAAACACAGAAATAGTAAAAGAAAGTGTTTTTGTTTTAATCCCAGCTGTGGGGCGTATGGGGCTGCTTCAGACTATCCACAGCAGCTGACTATGATTTGCCTCATGCTCTAGCAGAGGCATGGTTTTGCCAGCTGCAGATGGTTTCTGCGATTATATGATGTTTGGAATTTTGGAAACTTTCAGTGGGTATATAAACTCTAGGGCCCTGATAGGTGGTGTTGGTGGTTGGTGGTCATTTTAGGAGGTTGGTTGTGGTTTGTCAGTAACTGTGGTCAAAGAACAAAAGGAAAGAAATTAAATTTAGTGAATTTTCCTAATTCCTCTTTCCCCTTTATTCTTGTTTCTTTCCTATCAAGGGGGATACTCAAAGAGGATAAAGGGTGGCAAAAAGAACCTACAACGTAGCAAAAACCAGCTACACACCTTTGATACATGAAATTTTCATTCCCCCCATTTTAACAAAGACTAGACGACATCTTAGAAGGTGACATCTTGAGATCTTCCAGCCCAACTTTGCTGGTGTGGAACACTCTTTCTCTGACACCAAGTCATTGTTATATGAACAACATTCTCACATAGCATCACTGGTGTCTTCCTTTCCCTTTCAGAATGACCTTCCCTAAACTTGCACATCTCGGCCAACACAGAAAGCAATTTTAAAGGTGCCTCAACATGACGTATCCTTCGATTTCTGCAGCTCGTGTCGATTTCTCTTGACTTTTCAGAGCTCTTGGGGTCTGTAAGCAAAGCCCCAGTTGTGCACTGCTGTGAAAATTGTTGTTGTTTTACATGTGCAATATCTACTTACCAAGACTGTAAACTCTTTAACATGTCCGTAAAATATTATTATGATCTTGAACTTTCTGCATCAGCTACCAATACCAGAGAGATGAATAAATGGCAGATGATTGATTAAAACACAATGAAGGTCAAATCAATCAGTATGATTGGAAACGCGTTGCATAGAAAATGAGCACGAGCTTTACAGTTTGCTCCAAAGGTCCAATTTAGGTACAGTCTTTCAGAGTAGTCAACTGAGGCTTCAAGACAACCAAGTTATGTTTAATTATGTACACATTTCCATTCCGTTTCCCATACAAAATGGCACAGGGAAGGGTGAGGGACAACTGACCAATGGGTACTAGAACAGAGAGATGCCCCAGTCTGACATATCCTGCATGATTACTGTGAATAACATTTGGACACTGCAAAACACTAGAAGGATTTTTAATGTTATCATAAAGAATTGAGAATATGTAAGCAGACAAATTTTAATTTGATTTAAACATTACATCACATGATGAAACATCCCATGGTTCTCTATTGACATATTTGATGTTTTAGGTGTCCATTTAAAAACAAACTTTAATGACTTTAATGTAAAGGTACTTTTGACTTTTATTAGTATTCATTTAAATGTGTGTGTTGAGAGGGAGGGAGACGTATGTGCATGTGTCTGCAGGTGCCCAGACAGGACAGAGGCATTGGGTTTGCCTGGAGTTAGCGTTTACAGTGCTGAGCTGCCTGACATGGGTGCTGGGAACCAAACTCAAATGCAGTATACATTATTTTAACTGCTAAGTCATCTCTATAGTCCTGCCTAGAATAAAATTTTAAAATAAGTGTGTGTGTGTGTGTGTGTGTGTGTATTACATACATTACATGCCAGGAATGTAGTTCAGTTGATTATGTGCCTGCATGTCATGAGTGAAGCCCTAGGTTTGATCCCTAGCACCACATAAACTAGGTGGTAGCGCTCGAGAAATAAAAGCAGGGAGATCAGAAATTCACAATCATCCTTGCCTACATAGCAAGCCATAGACCAACATGACCTACATGAGACCTTGTCCCAAAAGAATTAAAATGAAACAAAATGGTACCTAGGTCCAAAGGATGATGGGATTGCATATATACTATATACATATATACATATATACATAGTCATACTAAAGCCACATGGTCAACTGTGTGCACTCTGGCATTAGGTTTGGATTTGATTCCCAACTCACCATTTGCATAGTTTTAACTTGGCAGTTCTCAGTAAATCTGAAAGAGAGATAGTGGCCTACTGATTCTATATAGAAATAGAGAGACTCATTCCGCCTTTGAGTCTACCCAGAAACTGTTAAAGACTTCATGATGCTGAAGAGTTTGACTGTAATCTGTATGCGTGTGTGGTGTATATGCATATGTGTACACAGGTGTGTGTGACACACACACAGAGGAAGATGTTGTGTTACCTACTCTATCATTTTTTGCTTTAACCCCTTGAGTTAGTCTCTCACTGAACCTGGAACTCAGCTGGCAGCCAGCAAGCCCCTGATTCTGTTCCCTCTCCCTCTGCACTGGGGTCACAGGTGCACTGGCACGTACCCAGCCTTTTTACATTGGCTCTGGGAATCTGAACTCAGCTGCTCAAATGCATTATGGGATCTTCCCAGCTGAACCATCTCCCCAGCCCTACAAATGGTATCAGGAACAACTTGCTTCAAACTGCATCTTGTTTTCTGCAAAAACTGGAGAGGTGTGACCACTGTGAACTCTTCAGAGAGCACACATTTTAAAAATACTTTGCATACACGGCTGTTGCTATTATCACTCTGGTCAAAGCTGTGCTTTTCCTATTACAGTGCAGTGTACACCATACCTGTTGCGAGGATTTAACGCCTCTAACCCTCAGGAAGGCAAATCTGTGATTAACTCTTCACCTTTGCATTCACAGACAAAAGGATGTGATGTCTCTTGGAGCCACAAATTAAAAGACAACGTTTTAATCCCTAACCTGTAAGGGCTATGGTGGTTTCCCTGCTAAATGCTTAATGCTAATCAATTTAGGGATTATTAACTTATTAGCGGATAATTTTTGTTGGGTTTTAAAGGACAGCAATGATGAAAGTGAAATTCACAGCTAATCCCACCACCCATAAATAAGCACTCGCTTACGTTTGATCAGCACAGGGCTCTGTAACCCTGGCTGCTCGCTGCCTGTCAACTGGGTTCGCTCATCAAATGCATAAATACAAATCCAATACCCTTTGTTTGCCTCTCACATATCCTAAACGTGGCAGCTTAATTACTTCTCTCCAATTTGCTAAAGAGTAAACCAAGGACAGAGAAAGGACATGTCTCATTGCCTTAGCATCCCTTGGGAGGTAGTACAGAGCACTGTCCGACTGGCATACTTAGATAAAACTTCAAACCACCAAAATCTCCTTGGGAGCTAGAAAGACAACGTCTCATTCAAACCAACACGTGCGTATGAAAATAAAATATTAGCTCGAGCCGCTGTTAAGCACAGCACAGAGATAATTAGTGTAATGGAAAAGTCTGTTTCAGCCTGGAGATTTTGTTTTTTTCTTTTTCAAGTTTGTGGCATTGTTTGTTTCAGAGGCACTGGTAGCACGCCTGAAATATTTTCCTAGCTTTGCTGAAGCACTCAGCCTTTGGGCGAGCTGGCCAGGTTCCTAGAAAGGCGTTTCCTGTGTGTTTACTAGGCGCTGTAGGCCCTGTAGGTCCTGGGCCATCTCTCAGGATCTGCGCTCCTCCACTCAGTGGCTTCGGAGCCTCTCGCTGCTGTGGCTTTTCTCGATTGGTGAGGAACTCATGCCTCAGAAAGGCATCTGCTGTTACATCTCCTATTTGCAGAAGCCATGCGTGTTCCCTGATGATCTTCTGTTTAATCCAGTAATCCTTCTTATCTCCCTGCTTCCACATGGCCTTCCTCCTTGTTAAGACCCCATCTCTTTATCTAACTTTTAATATCCATGTGTTCAGGATGTCTGGGAGGAAAACAGCAAGCAACTCTTCCTATACCTATTTTTTAGCCTATGTGCCCTTTTTTTTTTTTTTCTGGATATGTGAAAATGTTGATGTATGTGTGTATATGTGTGTGTGTGTGTGTGTGTGTGGAGTTTGTGATGGAAAAACAATAAGTACTAAGCATCTGTTCATGACTTTAAAGATTTATTTTTAATTTCATGCATGGGGGAGGGGTACGCATACTTGAATGCAGGTGCCCTAGGAGTCCAGAATGGACGGGTCATTCCTTGAAGTTGGAGTGATAGATGGTTGTGAGCCACCCAATGTGTGTGCTGGAAAGTGAACTCAGGTCCTGTACAAAAGCAGAACACACTCTTAACTGCTGAGCCAGTTCCCCAGCCCTGTATCTGTTCACTATTAAAATTATAAAATAGCATTATAATTTAAAAAGTTACCAAAACAATGACATGATAGAAAATAAATGATAAATGGATAGATGATAGGTACATAGAGATAGATAGATGATAGATAGATTGATAGATAGATAGATAGACAGAATAAATAGACAGATATAGAAAATTAGAATTTGCCTAAAATGAACTTAACTCACCAGCTATATAAACACCCAAAAATACTGTGCTCAAATGTGATGTGAGAAAGCTTTTTGCTTCTAATACCCCTCTGTGGAGGATCCAACAGAACATCCTTACACAGGACAAATGAAGTTTGGAACACCGTGCTGTGTAAAATATTGCTAAGTCCATAGAAACTGGAATGACTCCCAAGGATGTCCTTTCTTTAAACTGACTTGGCAGGATTGGAGACAGATATCCAGAGCAGAGTTCCTGGAGTTTCTGTGTGAAAATTGAGCCTTAGCCAGCCTTAGACCAACAGAGCCTCAGGAAAAGCCCAACCAGTCATGGCAGTTTGTGGCTCTCCAACCTAATGGTTTGCTAGCAGAGATGGGAACGAGAGATGACATATCATCTGCACAATGATTCTCCAGTTTTAAACTTGGTCACAAAGACCATCTACCAACCCATACTGTGCCCCAGCCCCTCAGCTCTTAATGTGGAGCCATCTTGAAATGCCCTCCAGGGTTCTGTGAAGCAGCAGCTGAAAGCTACCCATAGGACTCTGCTGGCCCACCTCTGCAAACCAACCAGGTAGCCATAGCCACCTTCTCATGACCCCAGCAAACACCAAGAGAGCTTCCCCTAAGTGGCTTAGCTCTCGGAAGCTGACAGAATCAGAAAAGTGGCCCCCATGGTTCTGGAAATAAATCCACACACTTGCATACAAAGGCAGCAAGAATGCAGTGATATCCATACACAGCAGAAAGGACCTAGGTCCTTCCTCTCACTGTTGAACGGCTCAGAATGAATCAAAGAATTAAACCAAAGCTGCTTGAAGAAAATACAGTGCAAATGTTTCAGAACATTACCCTGGGCAAACGTATCTTGGCTTGATCCCAAAAGCAAAACCCGGCAAATGGGATTCCCTAAAAATCCACACAACCAAGGAAACGATTAACAACTGAAGAGACAACATACAGAATGAGAGAAAAATATTTGAAAACTCTTTACCCATTAGGGGACTAATAGCCAGAGCATAAAGGGAACACAACTTCGACTGTGAATGTAACTCAGTGAAGGGCTGTGTGTGTGTGTGTGTGTGTCCCTGGATTCAACACCCCAAAGAAAAGAATCAAGTGGGCAAACGACCTGTGCAGACATTCTTCTAACAAGACCAACAAATGTTGATCAGGGATATGAGAAACAATCCATATTGTCAGGGAAATGCAAATCAACACTAAAGTGAGATATCAGCTTACCCCCAAAAGAGTAAATACCATCAAAAATAGTTTTTAAGAAGCGATTGATTTGGGTGGAGAGATGGCTCAGTGGGTAATTAATGTTTGCCACAAAAGCTTGAAGACCAGAATCTGATCACCAGAACTCATAGAAAATGCAGGAAGTGGCAGAGGGTGTCTGTAACCCGGTGCTGAGGGGGGACTGTGGGGGCAGGCAGGTCCTCAAGTCTCACTCACCATCCAGCCTACCCAAAACAGGAAGTTCTGGGTTTGAAGATCCTACCTTAAAAAATAGGGTATAGAGAAATAGAGAAAAAGACCAAAGTTTACTTGTGGCCTCTGTTGTCTGTACGCAAGGCTTCCAACCATCCGATCTGGCAAAGTGGCAAGTCCTGGCTAGGTTTGGTGAAAAACCCCGCCCCCATCTCTATCATCTCTCGGTCATTTCAGTGAGAAATCTCTCCATGGGCTCATCAAGTTTGAACACTTGGTCCCCAGTTGGTACTACTGTTTGGGGAGGCTGGTGAACCTTGTTACTTCGTCTCTGGGGGTTGGAGGGTATTGCTTCACCCCACTTCTAGTTTGGTCTCTCTCCGGATTGAAGGTGTGAAGGCATGATTGAAGGTGTGAAGGCGTGAAGGTGTGCGTTCTCAGCTTTCAGCTCCAGCAGCCTGCTCACCACGCCTCCTCTGTCATCATGGACTCTCCCTCTGTAAACTCTTCCCTCTTAAGTCACTTTGGGTCAGGGAATTTCCTGACAGCAACAAAAAGTAACAAATACATCCTGTGTCAAAGACTAAGGAGGAGTCTGATGTAATGACATATCACTTTAATCCCAGTACTCAGGAGGCAGAGGCAGGCAGAGCTCTATGAATTCCAGGCCATCCAGATCTACACGGTAAGACTCTGCCTCAGGATACCAATCAATCAATAAATCAATAAGGTGGATCTCGCAATAGAGGAAGACGCATGGCATTGACATGTGGCCTCCACTATGAATGTACAAGCATACAAGGCACACACACAAAATGTCATTTCAAATGTTTTACAGATTCAGAAAGAGAAATAATATGTATTTCCTCTCAAATGTGAAAAGTTTTGTGTGTGTGTGTGTGTGTGTGTGTGTGTGCATGTGTCCACGTGTGTGAGTGTGTTTGTGTGTGTGGGTGTGTATGTCACAAAGCTAGAAAAGGGGTAGTGAAAGGGAAAGGAGATATTAAGAGATGTAGCAAGCCACTACACCCTGCATGGCTTGCTCTTGGAAATCTGACTAAGGTGACCAGTGAGTGGAGAAAGGACAGACATACAGACATGGGTGTGAACAACCTGGGATGGGGTGTGCCATGCGCACTCTGATGGAGCAGCACTAACAGAGATGCCTCAGCCTCCTGAACCTCTGCGTGTTTACTAATATAGCACTAGGAGGAAGAGTTAGCTAGTCTCAGTAGGAGTTCTCTGTGGACAGCAGTCTTCGGCTGTAAGCATCCTGGAGAGTGAAGCTGCCGTTGCTAGTTTTTGCTTCCATTGATCAATCATTCCTAAAACTCAGGCTTGGAGTGGAAGGCAGCTTTGCCAGCCTCCAGAGCCTGACTGGAGGAAAGCTTTGCTGTCTTCCTGAGTCTAGAAGAAGAAAGGAAGTCAGCCAGGGGAAAGAAAGTAGACGAAAACAGTTGGGGAAAACAATGAAGGAAGATAATATAAACAGCACATCTATAAAGAGTCCAATTATTTTCTATTCTAAAAAAATTAACTTCAAATGAATAAAATAAAATGTATTCACACAGATGTAGTCAAAAAAAAAAAACTCGTAAAGCTTTGGTTGAGTGATAAGTCAGCTAGGGAACACTTCACATTTTATCAGGCATCTCTCTTCACAATTGTGCCTTACTCATTTTTCTGATGCCAATATAAAAATATCCTGATAATATCCTCCAGCAGATGGGGGGGGGAGGCAGACGGGGATGCAATGACAGGACATAACAGCCAAACATGAGCTGAAGCCCGGGAGTCTGTGGAAGATTGAAGGATAGAAGCGAGCAAGTCAGAAGGGTCAAGGACACCACCAGAAGACCCACAGAGTCAACTAGCCTGGGACGGTGGAGGCTCACAGAGACTGAACCACCAACCAGAGAGCGTGCAGGGACTGGATCTAGAACCCCTACACATTTCTGGCAAATATGCAGCTTGGTCTTCATGTGGGTCTCCTAACAAATGCAGTGGGAGCTATCTTGGTCTCTGTTCCCTACCATTGGGTGCCCTTCCCCTACCTGGACTGCCTGGTTGGGCCTCAGTGGGAGAAGATTTGCCTAGTCCCTCTGCGGGGTGGCACTTCAGAGAAGGGGAGGGACCAATTGGGCAGGATTTGTAAAGGTGGGACTGGGAAGAGAAGAGGGAGTGGGCTGTAATCAGGATGTAGAGTGAATGAAAACATATATATCCTGACAAAAGTGTCTTACAAAGAGATGCAGTCAGTTCATTGTGATGGGAAAGGCTTGGTGGTGGGTGCATGTGGCCAGGATTCCCGAGAGAAAACATGAAGAGGGCACCTATAAAACCTCAAAGCTCCGCCAAATGACCTCTGCCTCTAGCAAGGTTCTGGCTCCTAAAGATCTATTAATCTTCCCAAATGGTCAAACATACGTGTCTATGGAAAAACAATGACTTACAACGTCTACTTTAAAAGTTGTTCAATAAGTCCTTATAAAGAGCAGCAAAATGTGATGCCCCTGGCATACCTGACCATAGCTGAGAAGTAAACACAATTAAAATAGGAAACGTTCATGTAAATCAGATGTCTGCTCGGGACATGAATCCCACTGGTTTACATTTAATAGAGATTAATAAATCATTATCAGTTCAAATCAAAAAAAAAAAGTTGTTCAATAAAATTCTAGTTTCTGTGTTTTGTTCATTTGTGATGAGGTCTCACCATGCAGTCTAGAGTATCTTCCAAACCATGGTCCCCTGCAGGGGCCTCCTACTTGCAGGGATTAGAGCATATGCCACTCCACTCAGCTAAATTCTAGTCATTTTTAGATCACATAAAATGAACATTTCCCCTCCAAAATTCAGCTGAAATATGATTAAATTCAAGAGCTTAGTTAAAACTGAGGCCATTGAGCAATAGGAATGAAGAGAGAAGGGGGTTAGTATATAAAACAATGAAGAAAAAGAAGTGTGGGGAAAAGCCAAAGAACTGTGCTATGTCACACTGTAGCTCCAGGAGGGAAGAGCTGAGCTATGTCACACTGTAGCTCCAGGAGGGAAGAGCTGAGCTATGTCACACTGTAGCTCCAGGAGGGAAGAGCTGAGCTATGTCACACTGTAGCTCCAGGAGGGAAGAGCTGAGCTATGTCACACTGTAGCTCCAGGAGGGAAGAGCTGTGCTATGTCACACTGTAGCTCCAGGAGGGAAGAGCTGTGCTATGTCACACTGTAGCTCCAGGAGGGAAGAGCTGTGCTATGTCACACTGTAGCTCCAGGAGGGAAGAGCTGAGCTATGTCACACTGTAGCTCCAGGAGGGAAGAGCTGTGCTATGTCACACTGTAGCTCCAGGAGGGAAGAGCTGAGCTATGTCACACTGTAGCTCCAGGAGGGAAGAGCTGTGCTATGTCACACTGTAGCTCCAGGAGGGAAGAGCTGAGCTATGTCACACTGTAGCTCCAGGAGGGAAGAGCTGTGCTATGTCACACTGTAGCTCCAGGGGGAAAGTCCGATGTGACATTTAAGTTGATCAGACCTGAACTTGGAGCATGTGCCAAAGCCTTGCATTAAAATCTGATGACAGAAAGGTTTTACTCATCCTTGTTAATGCAGAAGATCATTCATCTGTGCCACTCATTACTAACTCTGGGAAGGTTTAAGATTATGTATCACGTGGTATTGTAATTATATCTAATATGCCTACCATATGTGCACCAAGTTTATCTCAGTAAATCTGCCAATGCTGTAGAATGACGCTGGCCATCTTTCACCAGATCATGTTGTTGGAAAACAAAGCACCGTCCATTAACAGTTTGAGAAGATATTTTTCTAAGCAGTCCTTGTGAAAATGCAGATTTATGTGGAGAATTCAATGGCAGTTAGGCAACACCAGCAGTAGATGAATGGAAACTACTAGTTTCTAGTTCATTTTGGCCTGATGTGACTATCACAGATCAGCTGAGACTAGGTCATGTTTAAACACCAGAACTTCATTTTGTTTTTGTTTTTGTTTTTGTTTTTGTTTTTGTTTTATATATAGCTCTGGATGTAGGGAAGGTCCAGAGCTGGCATCTACTGAGAGCATTCTTGATAAGTCATACCATTCCTGCTAAGTCATACCATTCTTGCTAAGTCATACCATTCTTGCTAAGTCACACCATGCTGGAAGGTAGAAGGGGAAGAAGGTCAAAGGTAACTATGTGCATTGCTTTTATACCAAACTTACTCTCACTATAATGAACCTGGTCCTTGCCTGAGGGCAGAAGACTCATAACCTACTCAGCTTTCCTCTCCTTACTGCACATTACATCCCTAACACATGGTCTTTGGGAGGCACCTTTACCACCATGAAAACTGTGACAGTTTCCTCCTTTTCAACTGCATATTTGTTATTCCATGCATAAGTATTTAAATTTCCAAAAGCTCCAGAAGTATTAAAATTGCCTTCCCATCATTCCTCCCCAACCTATGTATTCCCTACATCCTACTCTCATAGCAGAAGTCTTCATTGACCTTAGAGACCTAGAAAAGTCAGGCAGAGCATGTGGAGGGAGGCGTGACTCCATAAACCCTCCAGGTACTAGAGTCACCCTTAACCAAGGAACCGTTTCTCAGCAGATAGGATATCTGTCCCCACTGACTTTGAATTTTGAGAAATTCCAGAAGAGAGACAGGGGTGGGGAGGACTTCATTGATCTAAAAGCAAACAATGTGGCTCAAAGTCGCTCAAGAAAATGAGTTACCTTGTGGAGGGCTAGCCTTCCCTGTGCAATGGCAAAGACTCTCAGGAAAATGACAGTTACCTTATGGGGAGTCAGCCTGCCCTGTGCAATGGCTTGCTATCTGAAATTAGGCAATCAATTGCTTTTTTTTTTCTTCAAAGACATTGACTAGTCAGGCGCATCACTGTTCAAAATAGGCAGTTCCAGTAAATGGGGTCTGATACATGATCATCTCCATCTATTTCCATCTGTGTTTCAACAGTTACAGCCCTACTAAATAATATGTCTCACCCAAAACACCAGTGGTAAGGTGACTGACTCTTCCTGGGGTGACCTGATCCAAATGCCACACAGAAAAACACACTGTGGAGAGCTAAAAATAAATGCAGCTGGAGCGAGCACTCCTCTGTCTCATCTTCCACACTGGGGTATTATTCCAATTTTAATGATCTGCCTCGACTTTTTCATAAACTTGACACCTTTTGAAGGAAGGACAGGAAACCTATTGAAACACACTAATCTCCTTGAAATGTCTCTGGCTACAGAGCGGTGGGAATATATACTCTGCTGTAAAGAAGGCGAGGGGAGAATAAAGCAGTCATGACTGCATTGCTTCAGTGTGCTGTAATATACTGTCTTTGCTGTAGAGAGAGCAGGTACTTGGGTTGTAAGATTGTATTTTCATTGCTAAAGTATTTCTTTAAAAGAATGGAGAACATCAAAGTCTTCCACCATTACCCCACCTCTCCACCTCCAAACAAATCTTTTCTCTAAATATTTATGCTTCAAAACTTTGTGGGCAACCCAGTGCAGTCATTTGATTTCTGTATATCTGGCTGTCGTTTCTTCCCAAAGGAAAATGTAAGCATTTTCCCAAGAGTAGGAGCTCATTTATAAAGCTGAACTCCATTCTATACTGATTTAATATTTAAGTTTTGCCCCAAAAGGCATTGGAAGCACTAGAGCCGGAAGGCAGAGGCAGTGAAGAGGCTACTATGATCCGAGCAGTTTCCGTGCATGAGCTACTGTGTTGGGTGCATTCAGAGTTCTGACATCGGGGGCTGTGGAGGTGGCTCAGTGGGTAAGGCAGCTTGCTCTGCAAGCAAGAAGATCTGAGGAGAAATCCCTAGCACCTACATAGAAGTCAAGCATGGACACATATACCTATAATCCCATACTGTACAATAGAGACAAGCACGTCCTAGCAGCTCACTGTCTGGCCTACCTGGTTCCCCAAGAGGTAGAGAGCAAGAAAAGACAACACTGACCCCCTCCTCTGGCCTCCATGTGTCTATGTACAGGCATGCACACCTTCATGTGCACATGTGTGTGCATAAACACCCCCCCACACACACACACACACAGACACAGTTACAACATTTCAATTTTCTTCTGGCAAGGAGCTGGAGATGGAGCTCAGTGGTTAAGAGTTCTTGTTGCCCTTCTGACTTCAAGTCCCAGCACCTACATTAGAGAGCTCACAAGTACCTCCAGCTCCAGGGGATCCGATGCCATCTTCTGACCTCCACTGACCCCTGTACACCTCTCTCTCTCTCTTTCTCTCTCTCTCTCTCTCTCTCTCTCTCTCTCTCTCTCTCTCTCTCTCTCTCTCTCAAACACACACACACACACACACACATATAACAATCCAACTCTTCCAGCAAAATAGGGCAAGAACTAACATGTTCAACATCCAATATTTCCTATAAGAAAAAAATTAACATTCCAGCAAGCCCTAAATTCCAAATAATTCTTTGTGGAAAGAAAATGTTCCAAACCTCAAGGTCAAATTAATTTACTTGCCTTACAATCCACCAGTTATCTCTCAGGTTGGTGGCGTGAACCTGGAAGAGCGGAGCCTAAAAATGAGATGAACTAAAGTCTCAAGTCTCACGCAGTAGCCAACTTTACTCAGAGAGTTTGCACTCTGAGGGTTAAGAAGAGTCACCTGAGTAAGAACGCAACCACAGAAACAAGACCCTCATGGCAAAAACATGTTTTTCCATAGAGGCAGACAAACAAAGGATGTAACAAACAATCCGAAGTAAACTCACCCCTATCCAATACACCTGGGAGGGGCACCAGAGCACATTCCAAGAACAATGCTGTGCTTTGAAGAAACTGAGGTCCCAAGACTCTTGTCCTGTTTTCTTGGAGTTTCCTTACAAGCACTCAGAACTCTCACATGACTCTATTCTCAGACTGTGTTCCAACATCCATCAATTACTTAAACTTGTACCACACATTTGTCCCACTGTGTCTTTTGCCCAGTCCCTCAGCACACTGGCACCACCAAGAAGAACACATGCCAGCTACCTCCCAAGATACTCACATGCTAACATACATACGCCCCAGTCACAGCAGGTCTGAGCACCCAGGATGGGGGTGGAGGTCAGCAGATGTCCCCAGCAGCAACACTGCTAGGCACCCCCCAAGCTATGGCCAAAGCCCACATGGTCCTCCATGTTAGTGTGTCGCTTTAGAGGTTTGCCATGGGTTCTCTCCCTCTGTCGGACTTGCTTCAAAAGAAGGAAGGACAAATGGGAAAGCAAAGAACAAGGTGAAGAAAGATGGCTGAGGGCTTGAATCCTGGCCTTCAAGGCCAGAAAAGAGAAAGAACTCAAGCATACTTTGGGGCCAGAAAGCAGCTGGGTTAGGTGTGGGACTCTCTTCCTTCCACCTCAGCTGAGCGCCACATCCATTTAGTGAGATCATTTCATTAAAACTGATCAAACGCCCGCTTAGAGGTCATAGGAGTCTAAAGCATTAATGTTTTCTTGAATAAAATGACAATATTTCTGAAGCATAACGGCCGCATTTCTGAAAGGGGAAAAAAGCCAGACACACGGATTCTAAAATAGACAGCAACTGTGGTATGGGTTGTCTCGGTTAGATTTTAATGTCAACTTGACACAGTGTAGAGTCATCTGGCAAGAGGAAATCACAATTGAAGAATTGTCTCCACCATACTGGCCTGTGATCTTGTCTGCAGGACGTTGTCTTGGTTAATAATTAATGTAGTGGACAGTGCCATCCGTAGGCCTGTGGGCATGGGCTGTATAAGAAAGCCAGCCAAATGGTAGTCAGCAATTGAGCCAGCAAGCAGCGTGTCTCCATAAATTCTGCTCAGGCTTGACTTCCCGCCCTTCCCTCTGTGACAGGGTGGAATCTGGAACTACAAACCAAGTAAATGATTTCCTCGCCGCCGTGTTGCTTTTATTCAGAGTGTTTTTATCTCCGCAAGTAGAACAAAACAAGACAAGCCAGAATGGGGGCCACAGGTATATAATATGCTCAGACTAAGAGGACAAGAAACATTGCAAAACCAGGTTCTCTCCGTCAGGGAGCTACATCTGAGGCCAGGAGCCTGTGCTGGGCTTTGATCTGGGTAAACGCTTTTATGAATATATACCACAGTTCTTACACAACATGTTTGTTTGAGCACTTTTTGTATGTACCTTATGAAAGAAGGTTTTTTTTTTTTGGTTTTTAGAGACAGTGTCTTACTGTGCAACCGGAATGAGCCTCCAAAGAATGGAAATCCTGTCTCAAATCTTCCCAATGCTAGGGCTGTAAGTGTGAACAACACGTTAAACAACTTTTTTAAAAGAGGGATCTTAGTGATTTTGGCTTGAAGACATCTTATGACACAGAAAAATTAAGAAAATAGCACACGCTAACAAAGGGCAGCCACAGAAGGGCATGACCATGCATCTCTGAGCTATTCATTCTCCACAGGTCACAAATGCAATGTCAGACTCGTGGGCAAAACTAAAACAAAATAAAATCATTAGGGAATGATGGGCTTTGAGAGTTCATTATTTGTTTTGGAAAAGACATTTAATTGCATTCCCACATCACTTAATAGTTAATTACATATTTGTTTGGTGTCAATCATAAGACTCCTGAAACCAGTAGTGTCTCTGGTCGGTCATATGTAGGTATTTCCAGCATTATCAACAAAGGTCTTAACATGGATGATAAAGAGCTCCATCCAGCTGAATCCAGGATGCCAACTACCAACTGGCCACAATCTATTCTTATATATTCGGCGTTCTATAGCACTAACAACACAGCTGATTCTACATTGTAACACTCAGTGCTTAACCTGAATCAGTCATCTAGATTGCTCAAGTTTGGCCAGGGTGAAAGAGCCCCCAAGTTTATGTAGCCATGGTTCAAGGCTTACTTGATAGCCCAGGTCAGAGAGAGTTTAGCGTCATGTGGGAAGGAAGTGAGCAAGGAGGTTACTATCATGTGCATCGGGATGAGAACAGCTATTGACAAAGCCTGGTGCAGAGGAGGTCACAGTTGGGTATGAGAGGAGAAAGGTGTATTATCTAAGAGGAGCTATGGAAGCTAGGGTGGAGGGAGGGGTCAGCAAGCTCTAAGAGAGACACAAGATTGAGTAGTAAAGGACCATTAACAGCAAACACTGCTGTCTCAGGACTGTGGGAGCCCAACTTGCGTGGTCCCTAAGCCACATGAAATACATTCCAAAAATAAATTACAAAGGGGAAAAACTGTCACTCCTGCAAAATGCAAGGTTCTAAACAGGTATGCTGACACACACCTGTCATCCCAGCCATCAGTAGCTAGAGGCAGAAGAGTTCAAGGTCACCCTCAGCTGCAAACCAAGTTTGAGACCAGCTTGTGCTATTAGAGACTCTGTCTCAGGTAGGTAGACAGGTAGATAGATAGATAGATAGATAGATAGATAGATAGATAGATAGATTAGATAGGTAGATAGAGATTAGATAGATAGATAGATTAGATAGATAGATAGATAGATAGATAGATAGATAGATAGATAGATAGATAGATAGATAGATAGATTAGATAGATTAGATAGATAGATAGAGATAGATAGATAGATAGAGATAGATTAGATAGATAGATAGATAGATAGATAGAGATAGATTAGATAGATAGATAGATAGATAGATAGATAGATAGATAGATAGAGATAGATTAGATAGATAGATAGATAGATAGATAGATAGATAGATAGATAGATAGATAGATAGGTAGGTAGATAGATAGATAGGTAGACAGATAGACAGATATGGATAGAGGGATATATAGATAGATAGATATGGATAGATAGATTAGATAGATAGATAGATAGATAGATAGATAGATAGATAGATAGATAGATAGATAGATAGACAGATAGATTGGTTCCTTTAAAAACCTGATCTCACAGCATCATATAAATAGAAACCCAGTCTCACGATACAAATAGAAATGAATAAATGGATAGTTTAAATGTTTCTAAGTTCTACCCAAATATAATCAGTATAACATAAAAAATTTAAATTATTGCAAAATTATAAATGGTGTTTCAGAACTTCCGGCACTTGCCCAGATATGGGAACCTTAGAACTCGGTGACTGTGGATAGCAACTTCTTAAATTTAAAAGAATAGCTACATAGCACAATGTAGGAAGCTGTAGAGTTTGAGCCCTAATTGGATACAGGTGTCAAATGATAGGTTTGGCCAAACTCTAAAACTCCTGCTATATTCTATCCTGCTACACTGGCCTCAGCCATAGTGTCATGGCAGTTTTTACATGAGGGACCCAGGGAGGGTGCTTTATTTTTCTGTTCCAGTGTTAAAGTCACTTACATAAATCTCCCATTATTGTTTACACACACACATTTCTGCTTGTAACCTAATAGATGTTAGACATGTTACCTGAACATTAAAACCTCACCTATTAAGCCATATATATAATATTTATTATATATTGTTTATACACACATATATGTAATAGTTGAGGCGACACATATTTATTGTATTGATAGTAGAGATTCCTCAAGGTCCAGTTCTCTGTGGCAGAACACGTAAGACAAGAAGAGGCCTAGCCCATGCCCTGAAGGTTTGTAACCTCAGCAGGGCAGACAGACCTGTGATCTGACTAGCAGCTTTCAAGGAAGACTGAGTTCCTACGTGGATTCATTTGCTTTAGAAATCTTTCTAATCAAACAGAGAATTGTGGGACTGAGAGAAAATGTCATTTTGGAAAGATGGATGTCTGATGCTTTTGCTACCTCCTCACTCTGAGTCTTGCCTGGGGAGCTCCTGGAGCAGCAAAGACATAGTCTGCCAGGCGGCTGCCTGCACCTAACGGTTAGATGCCGGAGGCATCCGTGGAAGTGCACC
This sequence comes from Mus musculus, assembly GCF_000001635.26. Classification (NCBI taxonomy): domain Eukaryota; kingdom Metazoa; phylum Chordata; class Mammalia; order Rodentia; family Muridae; genus Mus; species Mus musculus. The sequence goes on from NC_000072.6 coordinate 140,242,627, forward strand.
AGGGAAAACTGGCAGTGAGGCTCCGGAGGTCCTCTTTATTCTGTTCTAAAACCAAAGCCCAGAAAACAACAGACCTTGCTGTTTTATCTGAGGTCTTGCCTCAAAATGGCTACCCTGAGTAACCGCACAAATAAACTACGTCAAGACTCTTAGGATGCGTGCCTATGACTGGAAGCAGATCCTCCCGGCAACATCCTCCATACCTGCCAAAGTCCACCTCTGTTTGCGACCTAAATTAGAATAGATGCTAAACCTGTCCCCTGCACATCAGCACCCTCCATAAATATTGAGTCCTATGTTCTTGAAATGTTGGGAAAGTCCTAGCCTTCAAGAAAAAAAAGAATTTACTTATTTGTTGGCTGTTTATAAAGATAGGCTCTCAAGTAGTCCTGAACCTAGAGCATCTATGCAGCAAGGATGGCCTTGGATTTCTGTTCCTCCTGCCTCTACTTTCTGAGCTCTGAGGTTACAGGAGGGTACTAAGGACCACACCAGGTTTTAAGGTGTTAGGGGTAGAGCTCGGGCTTCCTTGGAAGCCTGAAGCCGCATCCACAGCCCGCTTCCCTCTTTACGGTCGTAGCCCATGGATGGAGAGGTGGTCTGGTAGTTATGAGTGTTCACTGCTCTCATGCTGAACACAGAAGTCCAGTTGCCAGGCCCCAAATTGGTGCTCACAACTACCTGTAACTCTAGCTCCAGAACTCTCTTCTGGCCAGTGCAGGCACTACGCTCAAACACAAATCCACACTCAAACAGACAGACACGTAAAATAAAAAATCATGGCCTACTGAGAAAAGACCTATCTCCCCCTCCCCCGTCCCCCACTGCTATCAGTTGCTCCTCCCACTGCTTTCTGTACGCCAATCACATGAGGCAGTTTCAAGAGACTGGGTGTCCCTCTCCTTTCTCTTAGCTGGGACAGCAAAGAACACGGTCAATGCAGAGTGTTAGAGAGTCAGCCAGACTCCATTCAAGTCTGGATGCAGCCACTCCCATCCTTCTCTCTGCCTGGGACATAGGCAGGAGAGGCAGATGGAGACAGCAACTGACTGCCCAGCCCTCTCCCCTGCCCAGGGAGCAGAGCCATGCAGCTGGATTTGCATTGCCTAGATTCCACTGTGTAAGATCACCACCTCTCCCACCAGGGAAGACAGACAGGAGCTCCATACTCTTTTATATTTTAGGCAGAATGTGAAATTAGTTGAAATCCTTTTGCACACATTCTCTCAAACAAGGGCTGTTTCCTGGGGAGTTTCTGAGTTTTGAGCCCTCTGACCCCCTGCCCCTCCCCCCACGTCTTCCATCCTACAACTCCTCAATGTGCATCTCCTCTGCCTCCCACCCCCTCCATCTCCGCCTTTGGGGGAGGCAGAAAAACTAATGAATAAAATCGCAGGGTACCATCGCAGGAGACTGCAAACAAACCACAGTAGAAGAAATGGCCATAATCTTATGGAGCTGAAATAATTACATCAGCTGAATCGGCTGCATACATTTTCATGTTGCATCTCTCAGATCTGCTGGGTTATTATAATATTTCTAACGGTTCTTTTCAATAGACTGGCAGACTCGGGAGCATGGTAGACCTAAAGAAACTCATGATAAAGGATTTTTTAAAAAAGAAAGAAAGAAAAAGAAAAGAAAAGAAAGCTGATTTCTGCAGCAGAGTTTTAGGAAACAGTCAGTGACCCAAAGCTCACTGCTGAAATTTTAAATCTTTAATTAACTTTTTATGGGTCTCTACCCTGATATTGACAGAAGGGTTTCCTGCTACTACATTCTCCATTTTGTTTTGCTCTGTAACTTTGTCTTTTTGTTTTTAAATGTGGCGTGTGCATGTATGTACGTGTGTCTGTGTGTGTGAATGTGTGTTGATGTGTGTGTAGGGTACAGGCACGCACGTCACAGCATGTGTATTTAGATCAAAGAACAATGTGTAAGGGTCATCTTTCTCCTTTTTATCCTGTGGAACCCAGGACTTGAACTCACGTCATCAGGCTTGGCAGCTCGTGCCTTGGCCAACTGAGCCAGCTCAGCAATTTCACCTTGTTTTCTGAGTCGGGGTCTCTGACTGAGAATTGATGATCCTAGGAATCTACCAGTCTCTGCTCCCCAAATCCCTGCAAGCACAAGTGTGTGCCACCATGGCTAGTCCTTCTGGTGGTGCTGTGGATCTGAACTCTGGCCCTCATGAGCACATGGTGCTATTGGCTGTCTGAGTCCTTTGCCCTGGCTTAGAGCATCACCACCCAAACTCAGCGTTTCATAGAATGTGTCTCCCCACATGTAGATATGGTCATACACAGTCACACATTTCCAATTATCTTGGCTAGAAGTGTGACCAGGAGGGCAGAGATGGTCACAGCCAATGGCTTTCCTACAGTCTCTTTTGCCATTATTTCATTTTCAAGATACTTCTCCGCCAAATTTTTCACAAAGTTTTCTGATATAAACTCAAAGGAAAGACCTATTTTTTTCTGCCTGACTATTCTAACCTACCGATGAACATGAACATGCTAATAAGCAAATCAGTGAATCAATCAATCACAGTAGAACTGTAACTGATCTAGAAAGAAACCTGCGCTCAGTGTGGTGATGAGAGCTGCCTACTCAGTACTGCCTGCCTCCTTAGATACTCTTAATAATCTTGGGAGTGGAAGGGAGATGCTCTTTGCTGGGACTCATCTGGTCCTGAGCGGGGCAGGGTGATGTTGGTACCATAGAATTAATCCTTGCATTTGAGATATTGGAGACTAATGGTCAAGCCAGCTTGCTCAATAGGGCAGGCAACCATGACTTCAACACTGAGTCTCTGAGAGCCACAAAAGGAGAAAGCACGGAAGTGGCTGGACAACACGCAGCAGCTCATGTAAGAGGCCCCCCAGATCTTAGCAGTAATGATGCTGTGAAGGGCGTATTCTGGGTCCAGCACATAGGCAACAACATCCGCCAAAACAAGAGCAAAGACCTAATCCATCAAAGCCCATAGTTCTGGAAACATCCCTAAATAAACTAACTTTGCTTTTGGCTTCTGTGGTTCCAATTCTGGCTAACTCTTCTCTCTAACTGAGGTGTGTCAAGCCAGGGTGTGTGTTTTGTGCTTAAAAAGTCACCCGGAGAAAGGCTCTGGACTACTCGGGTCTCGAACATCCAGAGTAGTCGCCAACCTGCTAATTTAGTCTTTCCGTTGGCTGGAATCCGTGTCCATGTGGTCCTTGCTAATGGATGCCTCACAACACTAAGAGGATTTTGCACTTGTGTGAGACACACCAGCTTGAATCGGCATGAGTGAAAATATGATGCATCTTCTAGATGTAGCAACACTCTAGCTGCCTTTGTGGCCAAGCCAGAAAACCATGGGAACAGACCTCATCAATGTGCTTGAGGGGGGGTGTCATTTTTTTATTTATATTCTTAAAGATGTTGTCTCTGTCTCTCTGTGTGTTCCTTTTTTTTTCTTTTGTGATTTGATATGTTCCCTCTTGCCCTGCCTTTAGGTTTATTTATTTTTCCCTTACTCTTGGATAATGTGTCTTTTTTATATCACAGGAGTCTGGTAAAATGTTATTTCCTTTCTGATAAAAGACTGAGATGACCTATCTCAAGTCAACCTAGAATTATAAGGTAACCTGTGTCCTTGTAAACACCCAAACTCACTCAAAAGCTAGAGTATTTCCAAGATGTGAGGGGATACAATCATACGAGAGAAGAAAACTGACCGGAAACACATTCCCTTTCTTCCCTTGGCTCCTGGTCTCCCTTACCCTGGGGGGATGTGTACCCCAACTGCATCTGAAGGAAGACTGAGTCGACACAGCACAACTATATCCCTAAAGACTGCTTAGTGGCCTCAGGTCTAGGAATACATTCGTTCTGCCCCATAAGCAGGATTCTTTCCCATCAATAGTAGTTCAAGTCACATTCCGTTTTAAAGAGCTGGGTGGGAGTAAGGGGGGTCTGTGAGGTTGAGGACAAGAAGCAAACAGAAACTACAAAAGGAAGCCAAATGTGCCAAATGTGTGCTCATGGACGTATTTGTTTGGACAAGTTTGTCCATGGAAGGTTGTAACGTCAAGCCGGAGAAGTAGCTCGGTTGGTAGTACACTTGTCATGCATGAAGCCTTGGCTTCCATCCCCAGCTCCACATAAAACTGAGTGTGGTGGCACGTACCTGTAATCCCGGCAAGCGGAGGGTGGCGAACGGAGGATAAGGACTTCAAGGACATCTTTGGCTACTTATAAGGATTTCAAGGTCATCTTTGGCTACATAGGGAGTTTGAGGACAGCTTGAAAATCATCATCATCACTAGAAACTCCAGCTTCTCAAACAAATGGTAGGAACTACACTGTCAGGTGAACCCAAAAATGAAGTTCAACGTTCAAACCTCAGTTTTACAGTTCCCTCGTTGGGTAACTTATTTCTCTAGGACAATAAAATGAGCGTGGATTTAGGGAGGAGTTATATGATAGGATACTTACAAAGCTCTTAGTTCCTTACACAGGGCCTGCCAACTATCAGAATTATAATATGAAGAATCATGTGGGATCGTGAACACCATGTGACACTCACATAATACACAGGGTGGTCATATGGTAGAAGGGCTTGATCTCATGTGGTCCTAGTAGACAGGGCTCAGAAAAAATTTTCAGTTTGCTTTGTAGAAACTCTGTTATGAACTCTGAGTGGTACCTGATGACAGTGATGTCTCAAGGAAAGGGAAGCTGCCACTAGATCCTGGAGCAACATCCACTGGGCAACATAGTGGATGCAGCAATTTCTGCAGCACTTGAGGGATTTCAGGTTTCCTCCAGATGACCGTTGGGAATTTTGCATTTTACTGATTTACGTTTATGTGTATGGGTGTTTTTCCTGCATGCGCATCTGTGCAATACATGCACCAGTGCCCTCGGAAACCATAAGGGCCAGAGGATCCCAAGCCTAGAGACTAGAGTTGTATACTTCCATGTAGGTGCTGGGACTCAAACTCAGGTCCTCTGGAAAAGCAGGGGATGCTCTTGGCCACTGAGCCATCACTCCAGCCGCATTCCATATCCTGTTAGGATTCTTTCAAACCTGTGAGAGGTGAGACACTGATACTTTTTTTGCTTTCATTTGCAGTAGAAATGAAGGAGAAGTTAAGCTTTAGCAATGGCAGAAAGGACAACGGAAGCAAAGACCGTTGCTCTATACTCATTGCACAGACACGACAGCCAGAAAAAATAACCTCTCCGACACTCCAGAGGACTCTGATTTTTCAGTCCCATGGCAGCCAAGGCTGGCTAAGAGAGATTCTGACAATTCATCCTTTTTCTTTCATGGTATACGCTTTTCAAAAGTTATTTATTATATTGTTTCTCTGGTGTTTGTGTATGTGTGTGGAGGTCAGAGAATAATTTGTGGGAGTCAGTTCTCTCCTTCCACTATATAGTTTCGGGGATAGAAGTCAGGGGGTCAGGCTTGGTGGGAAGCCCCTTTGCCAGACAAGCTACCTACCAGCTCACAGGCTTTTTTTTTTTTAAATTGTCAAATATCATCCAATATTTTGATTGTGCTAACATGATGTTATCCAGTACTTAAACACCACAGATAGAACGGTTAAATTTTCCTAATTACAAATACCTGATCATGTGGCGTTGTCATCCCAAGTGCTAGCAAATAACACCCCCTCTCCTTACATTTCTCAAGGATGCAGTATGTCACATAAACCATGGTCAAAATGTGTTCAAGGAATGGAAGAGATGGCTTAGCAGTCAAGAGCACAGCCTCATCTCCCCAGGAAGCAGGTTCAATTCCCAACTATCATATGGTAGCTCACAACCATCTCTAACCTCAGTTCCATAGGCTTCAATGCCTTATTCCAGCCTTCATGGCCACCAGACACAAACATGGTCTACAGACTTAAATGTGGACAAAATAAAGACCCATGCACATGAACATAGAAAAGCACTCAGGAGTCCATTAATCAAAGGCACTCATCCACATATATCAGAAGCAAGACTCTTCTTCCTCTGAGCAGATGAATTAATTCAGATTATGACGTGATCTGGTCCAGCAGATATTAAATGGTTGGTTTTCATTAACAGGTAAGTGAAAGGGACACACAGGAGTGGCAAGACTCCTTGCCATCCCAAGAGCAGACTTTGCACATAACTCCCCAGTATGGCAGAAATGCCTCTTTATTTGCTTCCTGATTTATGCAGGAATTGATGGAACAGCAACTATGTTCCTGAGACTTAGAAAGCAACAGTTAGCTGGGCACAGTCCCTGCAGCTGTAGAACCAAATAACTCTTCATTCTGTAGTCTGTGAAAACATGCTTGCTGTTTGCAATAATTTACTATATACATAGATAGGTACCTGGTTTAGGGGGAAGTTTCAAAGTAACTCTTTCTGACACTTAATGAGCTATTGTGCCATGTGAAATTGGTCCTTACTCAATACAGAACAGAAAATGTCTCCATTGGTTGTCACTAGCTTCTGGAGAACTGCCACACGCAAATGAAGACCACTTCTAAAGGATGGCGCTGCTTATAAGTTTTCTCTCTAGACTCAAGGAACCTGGTTCATTTGAAATAAACGCCTGGTTCTGTTTAGAATTAACTAAAAAGTCTACCCTATTGGGGTTGGTTGGATGCTGCCCTGCATTTAAATGCTAAATACTGGCCCTCACTGTCTGGTTGCCCCAGGACAGCGGATCCTCATGTATACCAAGTGATGCTATGTAACCCTTGCTCCTCAATTTAAAAGTATTGATTGAAATGAAGTGGTTACAGCCAATTACTGGGGAGAATAGAAGAGGTGGAGTTTGAGTTATCAGGTTGAGGTGGCAAGTAGGGAAAGTGAGACTAAGGAGAGAGATAGGAAAAAGGAAGGAGGAGGAAGATATGGAGAACAGGAAGTCTCCATTGAACTTGATGCACCAGGAACATGCACCTGAGTGTATTGCTCCCCCAGGACAGACAACAGGAGCAGAAATAGCCTGGGAAGACTCAAACAGCAAATACTTGGGTCACACAGCTGAGATGTAGACAGTAATTGTACTAGAACTGATTTTAAAAATTCATAGTACTGTGCCTTGATTATTGGGCGACTGTATGGGTCATAAGATTGAGTTCATTAAACATCATTTACACTACCTGACTCTGTAACTGAACGTAAAGGTGTGAGAAATTCATATTTACAGGAACTGAAAACACAAACTGGAAACACTTAGGCAAATCCCCCTGCTGAGAACCCAGTTTGAAACAGTGCCTAATTTGAATCATCAAGGACACAAACTCTGCAAAGAGAAAAAGTTTTTCAGTTCAAGTATTTAATAATAACAATAAAAAAAAATCTTCACAGGTCTGCTTATCAAAGGTCCCAGCTATTTTTATCCTAGTGTGGGCTTTAGCTTTTTAGCTTGTACTTACTATTCAATGCCCAGAGAAAAAACTGAAAAGTCTACAATATCTAAAACATTCTTTATTCCTGTTTCCCTAAGAATGAGACAGAGAGACAGAGAGAGAGAGAGAGAGAGAGAGAGAGAGAGAGATACTTTAGACACCAAGAAATCTAGAGATTAAAGGATTAAAGAATGTAATAGTTACAGACTGTGGCATCTACACACTGCAGGAGTCTTTGCTGGTAACTGTTGCCAGTTCCACTTAAGGATCAGACAATAGCGAAGCTACCTACAGGCTGCATCCATTGTTGGAAACCAGTTCTCTGAGCATAGAGCAGTTGCCAGACAGCAGGTCCAGACAGAAACAGAAACATCCAGGCAAAACTCGTTGTCAAAGAAGAAAGATGTGCATCTTGAAATGCTAATGTGGAAAACTGCTTATAGTCCATAGTCCAAGGCCCTTTACTAGGTGGTGAGCTGCAGCTGGCCCAAGTCATCACCAGAGCAGAAGTTTCCCAAACCCCCAGATGGTAATCCTGTCTTTGCCCTCCATCACCCTGGATGAGGCTTATCTTTTACTTCCTAGAGCACTTATTCAATATTCAAATTTTCAAGTTCCTCCGAAAACCACTGCAGCAGTGTCTAAAGATGAGGGGCCTAGAGAGTGAAATATTTGAAAAGATCCTGGCAACTAGTCTTCACAGAGTATAGGAAAAGATTATGAAGAGCCCTAAGCCCTTGGTCACCAGTGACCCTTTGGGGCTCTAAGTGACTTAAGCCCTTCCTATCAATGAGTGCTGGGGTCCACAGCCACTGTGCTTAGTTCTGCAACCTACAAGTCACCACACAACATCTTAGGATGGAAGCTAAATGATACAACTACCCTGCACAAAAGGAAACAGTGTGACTCATTAAATCTCTCAGCACTTTTGGGAAGTCAAAACTGACTAGGCTGCCAGCATATTTGAAACCCTCTTTCAGTGTTTTCTCCCTGAAAACTCTGAATAAATTGTAAATATAGAAGAGCCAAGGCCCTAAAATGCCCATCTGGGATTAAATATAAATACTAATTTATTTTCTATTTTTGTTGTTCCAGGTTTTTCTTTCTTTTGTTTTGAGATGGGCTTCCTGTAGCCCAGGCAAGCCTAAAATTCACTATGTAGGAAAATGTTCTGCCTCTGCCTCCCAAGTGCTGGGATTAAAGGTGTGTACCACTACCATACACAGCCTACTTAGTTTCAATATATGGTGATAGTCTTACTTTTTAAACATCTTACATAGAATTCACAAGTATTTCGAAAACTTTGAGTAGTATTTACAATGCTATATAATGAAAGTTTTATCATCTCAAGTGAAAGTTAAGATAAAATTATTTTATTAGGAATAAAGAGATATGAAATTTTTGGTTTCTGTTTAAAGAGTGTTATTTCTTGTTTTGTTGTTATTTGTTGGTTTTGTGCATCAAAACGTGATATTTTAAGATGGCTCCAGACATGACTCAGTGTTCCAGGTGACTAGCCATAACCATTTGATTAGATTCCACTGAGCAGAATATGTACAACATCAGGAGTCTTTGCAAGGTATAGAGATGTGACCAAGGAATCCCAGAATTCAAAGGCTAAAGTAGGAAGACTGTACATTTAAGGCATCCTGGTGTACATAACACACACACACACACACACACACACACACACACACACACACACTACAGCTGAACCGTCCCAATCACCCCACTCCTATGTTCATGTCTGTGTTTTCCAGTGTGTGTCTTGCCTGGTTATTCTGTTTCTTTGCTCCACTGAGTTTAATTGGAGTTTTCTGCATGAGCATGGCTGGCGAGATATTTACAGAAGCAGAACATTAACAGCAGCTACAGCAATAGTGAAATGGCGCTCCTCCCAGCTCCGCCATTAACTGTCAATACCTCCTGGGGGGCAGGGCATGTTAGCATTTAAAGCCAGTTTAATCTTGAAGCTTAAAAAAAAAAGAAAACATTTATTTGTGTGTTTATCTTATGTGTATTTGTGCCTACACAGCCACATCATGTGTGTGGAAGTCAGAGGAAAACGTGAAGGAGTAGCCAGGACTAGAACTTAAGCTATGAGGACTGGCAGCAAGCATCTTTACCCACTGAATTCACACTGGCCCCTAGTCTGACACATTTCTCTTGCATAATCTAGCCATTACTCTAAATAAAACATCATTATGAGCCAATTGTGTGTGTGTGTGTGTGTGTGTGTGTGTGTGTGTGTGTGTGTGTGTGTAATACACACACACACTATACTTACCAGTAGGAAATTTTTCCCAAAATAATAACACTGAACCCCAGTTGGATACCATTTTTTAAACTTCTAATATCTAAAAAATAAAATCTATGAACCATTTTTAAGGTAATTGTCAATTGTTAACGTCTGATAGTCTCAGTCTCTTCTCTTTGGATGTTATTGAAAACTCTGAGTGACCTTCTAGGTTATTTGTGATGTGAAATGAACGATCCTTAAAATCATTATGCTTTTAACTGTCAGCAAATCCTCTCAAAGTTCAACAGAATCATAAATAATGGAAACTAATATTCTGCTACAATATTTATGAAAACTTTTAAAACAGGCATATATACATTTATTGCATTGCAGTTTAGATCAATGAAGACTGCGTTTCCCAGGCAGAGGTTCTCAAGGTCTCTAAAGGAAAAGGTTCGCTTTTCTTTCTGTCAATTGATGTGAGTGTGCAGAGTCTTTGACCAAAGTTTCAATAGAGATTAATGAAACTCAGGAGATCACAATTCGGAATGTGAAGAATTCTGGAATGTTCTCTTCTCGTTGGTTTCCTGGGTTTTATTCTCTAACTTTGGGGAAGTCATCCTTGTAGGTCAGACCTGTCTTGAGCAATAGCCAAGGTCACAGGTGACACCCTCAGAGATCTTAAATTCTAAGTTGTGTGTGTGTGTGTGTGTGTGTGTGTGTGTGTGTGTGTGTTCATGTTTGTATGCACATCTATGAAGGTATGCACACCTGTTTGTTTGGAGGTCGGAGGTCAATGACGTTTCCTCTTTGACCACTCTCCACCTGATGTTTTGAGACAGTCTCTCACTAAACCTGAGCCTCACCAGTAGGACTAAGCAAACAGCAAGCTCCAGGATTCTAACGCCTCTGCCTCCACAAGCATGGGCTGCCCTGCTCTGAATTTACATGGGTTCCACTAACCACCCACTACCCTAAGCCTAATGTCTAGGGTTTTACTGGCAATATCGGTAATGAAGCCCACAAGCATGTAAAAATTAGTGTGTCTGAGGAAAAGAGCCACAGACATGAGGAAGAGGGGGAGAGGAACTGCCTGTCACCATCTTCCCAGCCCTGCGCACAGAGGCCCATGCAGAACTATTTTATAGAAAGACTGTAGACCCAGTCTTAAGACGTTCTAAACATCGTGAAAGAGAGGGTGCTGCTGCAATTGGTGTCCAGATAAGGATGTCTCCTCTCCACTTCCAAATTGACTGCTTAGGAACTCAGGTGGATACCCTTGGGTACCCTTGGGGGACCCTCACTAACGTGGGCCACCGCATTCAGGCAGGCATCACCTTTAATGGATAAAAATGTATTTCTTTTATAAACAGATGTGACATGCTGTGCATTTGACCATAAATAGCCAGATGAGAAGCAGAGAGACCAGACACCCGTGCATGCCCAGGTGTAGACACCCTGTGGTTATTACCATCCCTGTTTTATTGCTTGTAAATAAATTGCTTATTATCAGTTCCCACCTGATATCCAAACAGATGAGGCCGAGGAATCCAGGTTATGATCCTTGGTAATGACAGAGGTGTCCCCAATCATGCTACTAGGAAGATCTGTGCAAGTTTGAAAGGCATAGACTAGGTCTTTTCCAGGTTGTGAGTGCTCCTGGGGATTTTTTTGTCTTCTCTGAAACTTTCCTGCCTTTCAGTAGTCAGCAGGTTTTTGAGTAGGAGTTGCTGATGGCATCTCAAGATTACCGAGAATTTTCTAACGGGTGAACTTTCAGTCCAAGAGGCTATTCTCTGCTGTCCTTGACTTGGTTACCCTTTGGTCTCCTAAGAAGCCCTCCCATTATACTCAACAGCACTGTATCTGTCAACTACAGATTACCCACCTTTGCTGTTCTGGAAGCTTCCAAGTGCAGCTTTGCTGGAGACAGAAGTCTCCATCCTGTTGTCCCTAAGACACACATCCCTCCATCCAAATATTCTTGAAGAAGGCCTGGAGAGAAGTGTGCAAGTCCTTGGATTTTATTTTTTTACTCTCCTCTAAATAAACAAGTGAAGTTAAGATGCCATCACACTCTCAGATTCCCAAATAAGAGATGCTGGATTGTAGAGTCGGCAGATATGTCAAGAGTTTTCCTCGCCTTCAAAAGATGTCAGAGGCCAGGTGGTGGTGGCACACACTTTTAATTGCAGCACTTCGGAAACAGAGGCAAGAAGATCTCTGTGAGTTCTAGGCCAGCCTGGTCTACAGAGTGATTCCAGACCAGCCTGGGCCACACAGAGAGAGACCCTGTCTCCAAACGAATAAACAAACAGAAAATGTCTGTGATGACTGATGTGGTTGTCAGTTTGCCTTAATTAGGGATTCCCACTACACCTGTACGGAACTGTTAGGTTAGCTTGCCTCTGAGCATGCTTCTGAGGGTTATCTTGGTTAGATTACCTGAAGTGAGAAGATTCCCCCTAAAGGAGGGATGGCGTCAATCCCACCTTACACTGCTTGTAAGGAGGATGCAAGCTGACTACCAACATTCACTGCTCTTCTCCCTGACTTCAGATACAATGTAAACATGCTTTAATTTCAATGTTTCAATTTCCTAATGCCTTGACTTCTCCCCATGCTAGAGTGTCTCTCCAACTGTGAGTCAGAATAAACCGTTCTTTGCTTAAATTGTAACAGAAAAGAATGACGTCTAAGTTCATACTATCTCCTGATTTTAGCAAAGGGAGCTAAGGTGAGTGCGGAAAGCTTAACAGACTTGCCTGAATTTGACCAGGAGAAGTGAACTTGGCATGGCTTGCCTTCCAGTTTCATGCCCCAAGACCACGTAAGTGCAGAAGGAAGGAAATTAGAAAAGACGCTACATAGAGGTTGTATTAGCTGCTTTTTCTTGTTATGACTAAACTTTATTTTCACTTACAGTTTGAGAAGGATAGAATTTATGATGGCAGGTGCCATGGCAACAAGTGAGAGGAGCAAAGGCAACAGGAAGCTGAGAGATCATGCATGCCAGAAGCAGAGACTGTGAGCTAGAAATGGGTTGACTCTATCAACTCTCAAAGGTCACACCAGTGACGTGTTTCAGCGAGGCTCTGCCTCCTGAAGGATCCACAGCCTCTGCAAACAGCACTGCCAAATGGGCAACTCGAGCATCTGCGGGTATCTGTCACTCAAATCACCACAGAGCCCTACAGTCAGAGTCAGAGATGATGTCTAATCCATTGACACCTATCTGTGCAGAGAACAAAGAAAAATCTAGTCGCTGAACTGTTAACCATTATGGGGGAGGCTCCATCTTCAAAGCCATCTCTAAACCGTGGCCTTGCAGGGGCAACACGTCTCAGGCCCATATATGGACTTGCTGACCCAGAAGCGCTTACTTTAGCTAAACCTCTCCGGAAATGCCCTCACAGACACCTCAGAGGTCTGTAGAGTTGACAGCGATGATTTACCATTATAAGTTGGCAGAGTGAAGCTCAGTCCCGCCACTGTGGGCAAGCACCATCCCATTCACTAACAACGAAGGACCAACCAGTTTTGTCTTCAGGAGCATTTGACTCCAGTGGCCCTCAGGTACCCAAACTCCAAATTTAGGGGTATTTGGGCTTCAACCAGAAGGCTGACATCATGATCAGCAGTTCCTAAGCCTTCCAGCCTGGAGTAGAATGACATCAGCAGCTTTCCAGGGCCTCCATCATAGAGAAGGTACATGGTGCGACTTCTCTTCCTCCATAATCTTGAGAGACTTCTCTAAACAACTCCGACTAAAGGAAAAGTCTAGTCTCCCAGCCAGAGTCAATAATTCAGCAGTAGGAACTGTCAGCACGTTTCAGTGGATGAAACTAATGACCTGAGTTTGATTCTAGAATCCACATGGTATAGAGAACCACAGGTTGTCCCCTGACCTTCGTACATGTATTATGGCAAACACATCCCATACATACGCATGCACAAACCAAAAATGAAATTTTAATAATATATCTAGGATATATAATATCAGAAGGTTTAGGGTTGAAAGGAATGGGAGCGAGCTATGGGTGATTACAGAGCTTCTTAGCCGTGTGGTAAAAATGCTGGAAGATGGTGGTAACTGTGTAACATGTGAATGGCCTCAATAAAGTGAGATATATATATATATATATATATATATATATATATATATATATATATATATAATATGCATATATGTGTATGTATATATATGCATATATGTGTATGTATGTGTATATATATATATATATATATATATATATATATAAAATTCTGTAAGTTCAGAATATCGATCCTTTGGGTTTTAGTTTGAGAGACATGGTCTAGTATTTTAGTACATGCTAGTCTGGAAATCTCAATCCTTCTGCCTCAGCCTCCTGCATACTGGCATTACTGGCATGTACTACCATACCCAGCTTGGGACATTTTTTATAAAGATGTACTTTATAATTTTACTTATGTGTTCTGTTTGCACGTATGTGTACATGTGTATGCAGGTACTCACAGAAGCCAGAAGAGGGCATCGGATTCCCTAAAGCATTAGAGACAATTGTGAACCACCAGAGGTGGATACTGGGCATTGAACTTGGGTCCTCTGTAAGAGCAAGTGCTCTTAACTGCTGAACCATCTCTCTAGCCCTTGTTGAGGAATTTTTTTAAAAGCAGCATTTTCTAAACATATAGATCATAGCATGACCTTGTTCAGGAAGTCCTTGCTAAAACACAGGTTTCTTGGTCCCACCACATAAAGCCTACCAAACTAGACTGTTTAAACATGGGACTGTAGCAGGAGGCAGGAGCGAGCTTAGCAAGGATTCAGGAAGCAGAGAGCTGAGATAATTTGTTGTTCTTACTTTACCATTTTAATATTCAAAGTAGCAATTGAGAAGTTTGAATGCTGAGACTATTTTGAAAGTTAGTGCCAGCTCTTAGGTGATTCCTGCCTTCCCATCCCTGTGCCTCGCAGAACACATCTGTACGAAAGCTTCGGAACACCGAGGAGGTAGTCTGAAAATATAGCTTACTATATTGTGTTATTACATAATTACACAGATTTAGATAGAATATTTTTTACATCAAGTATTTATATAATTATCTCGGTTGCTATGCTACTTTCTGTTGAATGGTAAAAAGCATATTAAGATAACACAGAAATCCTCACTCTGAAATGAAAGCTACATACTTCCAATTTTAAAAAATGGAAGGATCATTCTAGCAGGAATGATTGATGCTTATAAACAGGAAGTTGCCGAAAAAAAAAAACAAAAAACAAACAAACAAACAAAAAAAACAACAACAACAACAGCAACAAAACTCCTGGCTTGAAGGCTTTCATCAATGTGATGAGAACAGCAACAGTCCAGAAGGCCAAATCCTCAGCCAGTCTGGGTCCTAACAGGATTTATACATCCTTCCATGAGAAAAGAACACAGAGCAGAGGGTAGAAGGGGAGGGTTGGGGGATGGAGATGGCTGAACCAGTAAAATGTTCACCTTGCAAACATGAAGACCTCAGTTAGATCCCCAAAATTCATGTAAAAATGACAGAAGTGAGGGTATGTGGTCATAGTCCCAGCACTGGGGAGACAAAGACGGGTGGTGTTGTGATCATAAAAGAGAAAGAGCTATAAGAATATGTCTGGTGGGGTGTGTGGGAATGGGGTGCCTCAGCGGGCCCATGCCAAGGCATCCCTTCCCCCTGAGGGACCAGACACACACTGGTATAGGATAGGATAGAGTTTATTTAGGGCATGGGGAGGGGAGTTAAGAGAGTAGCAGAGGCAGAGAAAGGCAGTGAGAAGGAGAGAAGAGAGAGTAGAGGCCAGCACCATGGCCACATGGGGGGGGGGGGAGATGGGGAGCAAGGGGGCAAAAGGCAAGGGAGAGCCAAGAGCATTAGAGGATAAGAGGAGGGACCACGTAGCCCTGTTATAGGGCCATGCCTACCTGACTGTTGCCAGGTAACTGTGGGGAGGAGCATACCTGGCTACTGCCAGTAACTGTAGGGGTGGAGTTTAGACAGAATACCAATAGGTGGATCTCTGGGCTTGTTGGTCAGTCATTCTAGTTTAATGGGTGAGCTCCTGACCTAAAAACAGGGAGGATGGTAACTAAAGACTGACATTCACGTTGTACCTCTGCCCTCTAAATGCATGGGCACTCAAGCGCACGCTTGAATAGGCGTGGGTCAGAAGGGTAGGGACACTATGCATCATGTTTAAATTGTCTCATTGAAAAATATTACATCAGCCATCTATCCCAGAAGATAAATCCGACCATTATCTCTGCAAGCATTTTTCCTGCAAGCTTCGCAGCTGCACTGCACTTTATTAAATTGCAAAAATAATACATACTTGGACCATAGGAGTTCAACACTTGGCGTATTACTTTGGCTGAGTTATGCTTTAATGATACCTTAAGCTTCTATGAAATGTTGCTATAAAAAACAGTCAAAAAGACATTTGCCTCTGTTTGCTACTTAAAAAGTAATCGAGGGTTGGGGCTATTGCTTAGTGGCAGAGCCCTTTCTTAGCACACGTACAGCTCTGGATTCAGTCTCCAGCACTGGGAAAAAAAAACTTTTATGTTGTTTTATTTTATTTTACTCTGAGTGTGTGTGTGTGTGTGTGTGTGTGTGTGTGTGTGTGTGTGTGTGTGTGTGTGTGTTTTACCAGCGTGTATAAATGTGCACCACTTGCATGTAGTTCCTAAAGAGGCCAAAAGAGGGTGTCAGACCCACGGGAACTGCAGTTACAGACAGTTGTGAGCAGACAGTTGTGAGCTGCAACATGGGTGCTGGGACTTGAACCCATGTCCCCTGGAAAAACACCTGGTGTTTTTCTGAACCATCTCTTCAACCCCCAGTCCCTACCCCTCCCAAATTAATGGAAATAAAAAACAGTGGACCCTCCCAAGTTAATGAAAATAAAACAGTGGATAATCAAGTCGATTATTTCACCTTTCCTCTGATGAAAATCCCTCAGTTGAAGAGTGTTCTGAAGCAGCTGCCAGGGACAACTGGTACTTTTGAAATGCATTATCCCTTGTTCTAGTTCGTTTTGTTCTGAGGATTTTTTTTCACACTTTCGAGACAGGGTCTCACATAGTCCAGGCTGGTCCCAAACTCACTATATAAGGATGTCTTTGAACTCCTGATCCTCTCGCCTCTGCCTGAGTACTGACATTACGGGCACACACCCTCATACCCAGCTTTAGGCTTTTGCTTTGTTTATACTTATTTACAAGTTGGCAAGCAGATGCCGTTGTACACTTTGGGGGCGGGGGGACAGGGGGGAAGGCAGGTTAGGATACAGTTTGATGGACTTGGCTCTCTCCCTCCATCATGTGGGGTCCTGGGATGGAGCTCAGGTTGTCAGATTTGGTGACGAGGATCTTTGCCTGCTGAGCCATTTCAGCAGCCTTGGCTTTTCTTCTAATTTCCTAACAAACTGAATAACTTAATAATTGCATGCCTGTTCCTTGACCGCTTACAACTATGTTGCTGATGGCCACACAACAAACATGGGAAAATCTAACTGACCATGTTAGGCTTTTAGCTAATGAGTATTAAGTAAATATGTCATAAGATCTTGTAGACCTGAGACATCCAATACAAGATGATGACGACGACGAGAACAACAACAACAACAAGGTCATGTCT
This sequence comes from Mus musculus, assembly GCF_000001635.26. NCBI lineage: Eukaryota > Metazoa > Chordata > Mammalia > Rodentia > Muridae > Mus > Mus musculus. Next base: position 140,259,904 of record NC_000072.6, read on the forward strand.
TTAGATACCAGTCAGGGTTTCTAGTGAGAAAGCCCAAGAGCAGGGAAAATGGCCAACTCTCATCTCATCAGAAAGGAAAGGACCTCAGCCCTTCCTGTGCCCCCCTGAGTTTTTAACTCTGCAAAGGCCCTGATCATGGGCAGCTCTCTAAGACTCCCACCAGGTGACCCAGAAAGGAGCATCCACTGGAAGCACTCAATGGGCAAGGGTAAACCTAGGAAAATTAAAGGAGGGTGTGCTGCTGTGTATACATCCTGAGCCTGGAGTCTACAATACAAATGTGCCTGAGATACAGTTACATAACTTGTTATATAACTTCATTATGATAAAAGAAGGAGCTAGTCCAATGGTCCCCACTAAATCTCTCCTCATCTACATCTCTGGCCCCGTGAAGAGCAATACTCCAACTGCTCCCACTGCTATCTTTACTGGCCAGGTCTCCAGTGCTACTCCCTGTGCTGTATGCTATTGCTTTCTTAAATACTTCCGCTTCCAAGTAAAACTTTGCCTAGTTGATCTTCTGTGGCCATGTATCATATACTTTTATTTTATTTATTTTTTCATTGATGAGAGCAAGAACTTAAGCCAGAGGGGTCTGACCTCAACTAAACAATACGAGTACCAGTCTCTCTTTCAGAAATTAAATGCTCACCATATCTTGGTCAACTTAAAGAGACAATTTCTTCATGAGAAGTATCTCTTGGGCACACTTGTCCTCTGTTGACACTGCTATAATTTCTTTTCTAACCAGAAAGAATCTAAAAGATTCCTGTCCCCAGTATACAAACCAACGTGTGTGTGTGTGTGTGTGTGTGTGTGTGTGTATGTGTGTATGTGTATAAATGTGTACATGTAGATATGTGTGCATGAGTGTATAGGGAATCTGCATGTGAACTCTGAAGGTTCTGCTCCCAGTTGGTTCTTGATCAATCAATAAAGATGCTAGCAGCCAATGGTTGGGTGGAAGAGGTGGGACTTCCAGGTTCTCACAGGCAGACTAGCAGCCAGAGCAGGAGGAAAGAGGATTTGCCATGCTTTGGAGTGAGAGAGAGCCACCAGCCATGTGAGATCTCAGGTGGAGTGGCCATTGGCTACTTCTCTGACTGGGCCTGGGGTATCAGGCAGGAGATTAGAAACAGAACTGAGCTGAGGGCAAATTTAGGGTGCTGATCCAGGAGAAGGTAACCAGGCAACTAAATTGAGGGCAGACTTAAAGCATTGAGCTGGAATTGAAGGTAAGGGCATGTGAGCTGGAGGAGACTAGGAGATGCAACTAAGCTGAAGGCAGATTTAGGGTTCTGAGCTAGGACTAAAAGTAACTGAGCAACTGAGCTGAGGTCAGAGTTAGAGGTGTTGAGCTGGGAGTGAGGAGAAGGGCAGGCTAGCTGATAGAAGCTCAGAAGAGCCCAGCCATTGAACATTTAATATATTAAGAGCATATTAAAAATAAAATAATGTGTGTGTGTGTGTGTGTGTGTGTGTGTGTGTGTGTGTGTGTGTGTGTGTGTGTTTTATCCGTGGGTCCAAGGGAACCAGAGCAGTGACTTATAGCTCAGTCCACCTGGAGCTTAAAACAGCATAGTAGAAACTATATGCTACATGCATGTGTGAGCACATGGGGAAGCCAGAGGTTGACATTGAGTGTCTTCTTTGTTACTTTCTGTTTTATTTTTTTGAGACCACGTTTCTCACTGAACCTGGGCCTCATAGATTTAGCCTGAGGCTAGCTAGCAAGCCTTAGCAAGCTTCCTGTCTCCATCTTCCAGTGCTGGGATTCCAAGGGCACACTGTCATACTGATGCTGGAAACTGGAGACCTATACTCGGGTTCTCATCCCTGTGTGGCAAGCATTTTACCAACTGGGCCATCTCTTTGGTACCTTGGCTTAGGTTTGGAACAGAGATGTGCAGATAACTATGGCCATGTTAAAGAGTGTCACAGGGTTGTCCTTTGCTCTGAGAGAAGGCATAGTGTTTGGGTCACTCCATTTGTCTCTCTGACCTGGTTTTTGTTGTTGACTCATCCATCCCTCCTCTCTAGCATCTCAAATTCCAGAACAGTGATCCTTACAGACAACATACACCAGGCCCTGCACAGCAACAACCCCAATGGGTCCAGCAGAGTGAAAATTAACCAAGCCTGAAAAGCAATCACCGTGACCACAGCCAGATCAAGGTGGCTAGCAGCACATATTTCTCAACCCAGCCTTGGCCTTTCCATATGTAATCCTGGGAAATTACCTTGAAGAAAAAGGTGTTTGTTTGCTTATAGGGGTACTAGAGATTAAACCCAAACTCTCCCCTCTCCAGGATAGGCAAGCATTCTACTACCACTGGGTCACACCTCTCTCCCCTCACTGCTGGATTCTAGGTAAATGTTCTACCACTGAACTATACTCCTAACCATTGAAGGCTCTTCTTAGGAAGTCCATGGACCATTGTCTTCTAGTTTGGGTCATACTGAAATAAATTCCTCTCTTGGTTTACTCCCCACTCCCCACCCCACCCCACCCCCGACTCGTTTCTCTACTGTTCAGAATTGAGTGTCTAAACATGATCTGTGTATCCAGAAACCAGGCCTCTCCAGCCCAGGCCTCTGCTAATAACAGAACAGCTAATCCTGAAAATGTGCTGTGAAAATCGTTTTGAGTTGATTTTTATAAACTATGGTCTCTGGGGTTGGGGAGCCCCTCTTATCATGAGACCTTCTTGACTGTGGAGAGCTAGAATAGTCTAAGCACAGAACCAATTGTCTACTGCTGCCTTTAACCCCCCCCCCCCCCCACAGGCATCTATGGCCCACTTCTGTATCAGACCTAACAGACTGTGTTTATCTCATTAACTCTTTAGGGGTGGGCTAACTTAACAAACCTTTGATTCTACCAACCCAGAGGCTAAGAATGCTCTTCAACAGCATCAGAGCCCATATACCCTCACTTAACTGTAACATATAATTTCCTCCAATGTATTTGAAACCTATCCTGACCCATGACATTTTTTTTTTAATCTGTAACTCCAAAACTTCACGAAATGGGTATCACATTGGATCGTGGTATTTAGACTAACCTAAATGTGTGGCCATTCATATGTAACTCAATAAACTTCTGTCTCTTGGAGGTGACAATTGTGTTTTTCACTGACATTTTTATCGGCCTGAACCAAATCCTTTAAAAGAATTAAATTCTGTAAAATTCTTTCTCTTCATAAGAGCATCTCAAGTCTGTCTTCAAGAACAAGAACTTCACCGCACCTGTCCTGCTAAGTTAACCTTTCAAACTTGTTGAAACCCAGAATCATCTGGAAAGATATGGAAATTGTAAATGAGATTGGTCTGTGAGCATGTCTGAGGCAGACTGTCTTGACTATTAACCGATGTAGGAGAACCCAACCTTCTATGAGCAATACCATCCTCTGGTAGTTGGTCCTGAACTGTATACAAAACCTAACTCCATACAAGCTGACCTTATGGCCAGCTAGCAAGCATCGCCTTCCATGGTTCCTATGGAATTTCTTTGACTGTAAAGTGAGTTCCTTGGTCACGCAGTAGGCCTACCTTCAAGGTCCTGCCTTGAGTTTCTGCTTTGACTTTGCTCAGTGATGGACAGAATCCTGGAATTGTAAGCCAAATAACCCTTTCTCCCCCTACAGTTCGTCACAATCAAGTTATTTGTTACCACAACAAAAATGAAACTGGAACACCTTCTGTTCTATCTAAAAAGTACATTTTCCTAAAAGGTCGTTTTTCTTCCCATCGGGCCCTTCACCGAGCTCTCTCCTAAGAAATCATCTGCTCCCCAGGCACACAGTACCCCCACCCCACATCCTCACTACCTCCTCAGTCATTTTGCTGTGAAGATCTACATGCATATGGGAATAAAAAAATCTATTTTTCATCTTGCTGACCCATCTCTTTTCTGTTTAACTTGTGTGCTCCAAGACTAAAACTTAAGAAGATAGAATCCATGCTTTCAATGTGGTCTTGAGTGTTCTCCCACAGTGGTCCTGTATTGAAATTTAAGGCACATTGTGAAGTTTTTGAGAGAGGAAGCTTTCTGAGACAAGAAGTCCTAAATTTAAAGACAAGGATTAGAGGACAGAGGCTACAGGAGGTAAGGGATGAACCAACAGCTTTAGGCCAGACCAACAAAAGACCGTTTGATGTAGCTTGACACCTTGACTTAAATCCAGTCACAGTTGGCCACCAGGCAGCCATGCTCTGCTTACACATAAACAAGACTATTCAGCCCAGCTAACCCAGAAACAGCAGGCACTTCCTAAGCCCTGTTGTCTGTTCTTGTCACCAGCCAACACCTAGCTTTAGTCTTTGTAAGAGCAATGTAACCAATCCAGTGTTTTCCTTCCCAAATTTTCATTACAAATACACCCTTGGCTCTTAGTCTTATTCTCCCTGCTATCTAACCTCCTTGCTGTATTTATAAGAACTCAACCAAGACCTGCTCATTTTCTGACTGACATCCATTCAATAAATGTAAGTGTAATAGTTACAGTGTAGGCTCTAGAATTACCTAGGAGACAAACCTCTAAGCATGCCCCTGAAGGGATTTCTGAACTGGGTGAGTTGTGGTGGAATGATCCATCTTGAATGCTAGAGCCTCCACCCTATGAGCTGGAGTTTGGAACTGAGTTAAGAGGAGAGTGTGAACTGAGCACCTGAACTCACCTCTCTCTGCTTCCTGACTATGCACAAAGTCAAAGTCACCAGCCACCCGACCCTTCTGCTGCCTTTGAGGTTTTGAAAGCCTATGACATTCCCAGCTAGCTCCCCCTGCCTCCTGATTGTGGATCAGATGTAAGCTCGAAGCTTCTGCTTTCATATCATGCCTGCCTGAAGTCATGTTCCTGGTTAGGTCGTGGACTCTAACCCTCTGAAAGTGTAAGCAAGCCCCCTTAAATGCTTTCTTTTATAAATTGCTTTGGTCATTGTGTCTCTTCACAGCAGTAGAAGAGTAACGTAAGACACAACATTTTTTTTTCTGAGATTCAGTCACAGGAGTTTTGGGTTAACTCTGAAGGTACAAATTCGAATATAGGCTTTTTGCCTGGTTCCTGTCGTTTCTCCAGGAAACCAAGGCTTGCCTAATCCTGTTACCATGGAGAAAGATCAGTACCCAATAGTCCAAATAAAACTACTGCCTGACATGGAGAGAAGAGGGACCTAAAACATCTGCCTCTCAGACTTTTTGTTTTTCTGACCAGAACCAGCCCCTGGCAGCTGTTATTATGAGAGCCACCGCAGTTCAACCCTTTGCATGGAAATCTTGCTCTGGCTTATGGCTACCATCCCCTGAAATTCAGACTCCACATTTTCCCAAAGTCTTGCTTATTTGGCCTGTGATAAAATTTATATGGTACTTCTGCAGAATAGACCAGAGTGATCTCAGCCCACCTTGGGGCTTCTGCCTTTCTGACTTGATTTGTCCTTTTGAAATAGTTACTCTGAGGAGGCTGGGGGCATCAGACTCCCCAGGAACTGGAGCAACAATTCATCATCACCTCAACTGAGAACAGGAATGGAAGAGCAGGAAGTGCCCCTAACCACTGACTCATCCATTAGTTCCTGAAACAGAGGAGAAGAAGAAGAAGAAGAAGAAGAAGATGCTTTTGCAACAAAATAAAATAAAAAAAGCATTGAGTAAAAAAGCATTGAGTTCTCTCTTGGTCATGCAAGGTAACCAAATAATAGAACGCGATCCTGGAATCTCTGCTTTCATTCTGTATTTACCATCTGGACTTTGGCTCAAACTTCTGTTTGATTCTAATTCATCCTAGTCTAGCCCACCTGAGCTACCTCACCCTTCTTCAAGGTTGAAGGCACGAGTGTAAGTTTTCATCTTACACTTGTAGCTACTTCAGGTTCTAGGCAGAACAAAACCACCCTCCCAAGATGAGGACAATTTTCCTTGAGGTCTGGTTGTTCCCTGGACCAAAAGGGACCATCTGGTAAGAACAGACTGATCTCCTAAAGTAATGCCAGAGATTAAGAGCTGAAAATCTGCAGCAACCGGTGACCAGATAGAACCAGAGCCAAAGCAATGATGGGCCAATAATGAATGGGACCCGCCCTTGACCAGGACTGCTTAATTATGCACGGCTCTTCTATTTAAACCAATCCCATGTCAGTATCTGAAAGATGGGTGTCGGGGTCAGATGGCACACTGTTCTGAGCTACTCCATACTGTGTAAGACAGTGGCATCTAGGCTGTGTCTTGCTCTTTGGCTCCATTTGAACACAACTGCAGAGATTGGATGAGACTTTGCCTCACTGGGCACGAACGTACCTGTCCAACATCATCCAGGAGGCAATGGCTAATAACTTATTCCTAAAAGCAGAAGGGTAAGCCTTAAACAACATAGGCTGAAAACATCTGAGAAGATAGGTGCATTGATACCACATCAGAAAAGCCAGGGCTGGGACCTATGGGAAAAATACATGACTGTGGAGAGCTCAGCCACAAACGGAAGATCTATATCCTAGCCTTCTCCACAAGGCTTGGGGACCATCACAGAAGAGGGAGTAGAAAGAGTGTAAGAGCCATATGTCTGGGGGGGACCATAGTGATTCGTCTTTGGATGTGCCAGGATGCCACACAGCAGCTGCTGCTGTCTGCACAGAATGAAGTCCGAGAATATTCCAGAGTGGAGTGAGAAGGCGGTCCCCAGCCCTCACCACTAAATGCAGAACTGTGGACACCTGATGGCTTATGAGGAGGGAAAGTTAATTAAGAATGTGGCTCGTGGTGGGTCAGTCGCACCTCAATGGATGACCCCACACCCAGAGCATCCAGAGCACAAATTAAGAGTAAATGGATTCTTAAATTTTAAAGAAGAGGATGTGAAGTAGGGGGAAATAAAGAGTTGGAGGAGCGATTATAATTAAAAAATACTCTGTATGAAATTCTCGAAGATATAATCTTTAAAATGTTTAAAGAAAGAGTAAAAAAATTAAGAAACTAGTTGGCAGAGAAAAAGGAAACTTCTCCCCACAGGACTGTGTAACAAAAGAGCACTTGTGAGGAAGAGCCCATGAGGTCTCTCAGAAAAGGATCCTGGGACTTCTCAGACTCGGACCAGTCCCTTCTCCAGCCCACTCTAATGCCAGGCATCCTTTTCTCACACCTATTAAACCGCCGCTGTTTCCATCACTGCCTGTGTGTTCCTCATCCACATCTTTGTTCTGGGACACTAGAGCCCAGGAGACTCAGGGAATACTCTCCAGACTCCATTGTGAACCAGTAACACACTGGGAAGAGGACATCTAACCTCTCAACAGTGACAGCACCTATTGACCTGGCCCAGGCCACCCAGCGTGTGCATCAAGAGGCCACATAGCAGAGAGCTCCAAGTTGTCCCCAAGGCTTCAACTATGTCCCCACTGCTGACACAGGCCCTCACTCAAGCCTGTGACTGTGGGGCTCCACTCCTGCTGACTGTTAATATCTAAACACTGCCTCGACTTCCTCATCTCTGATTCTGCCTCCATTCAGAAAACTTGAATGGTGCATCTGTAACCCTTGGTAACCTACATGATACATATAGATAAGCGTAATTACAGCACAGTGTATAACATGGAACCTGAGAGTGAATACTAGTAAATAAGATTAAAGGATGTGTAGTCTCCAGTGGCCATCAAGGGAAACAGGGACTACGTGGAAAATGGCAGCCATGTGGCTACTGCTCATGGTCCCGACATTGAAGGATGTCACAACTGCATCTGTGTGTGCTTCTGACACAGTGTGTTCACACTGGGCTTGTGGGAGTCACTGACATAGTGTGTTCACACTAGGTTTTGAGGGGTAACTGACATAGTATGCTCACACTGGGCATTAGGGGTCAATGGACAAAGTGTGCTCACACTGTGCATTGGGGGGAATCACTGGACAGTGTGTTCACAGTGGGCTTTGGGAGTCACTGACATAGTGTATTCACACTGGGCTTTGGAAAGTCACTGGACATAGTATGCTCACACTGGGCTTTGTGGGGGTCACTGGACATAGTGTGTTCACACTGGGCTTTAGGGAGTCACTGGACATAGTGTGCTCACACTAGGCTTTGGGGATCACTGATATAGTGTGCTCACACTGAGCTTTGGGAGAGGTCACTGACATAGTGTGCTCACACTGGGCATTGGGGGGGTCACTGGACAGTGTGTTCACACTGGGCTTTGGGAAGTCACTGACAGTGTATTCACACTGGGCTTTGGAGAGTCACTGGACATAGTGTGCTCACACTGGGCTTTGTGGGGGTTACTAGACCCCCTTATCTGTTCCTCTTCCTGATATGGCCAACATTGAATAAGTCTCTTTGTACTGTTTTCCATTATTTCTCTGCCCAGCCCCAACCTCCCCAAGGTCTTCTGCACTCCAGGCTGGGTTTAAGGTCACTGTAGAGCTGAGCATGGCCTGTTAACTTCTAGCCCTCCTGCCTCTACCTCCTGAGGTTCCGGGATTCTAGGAATCTGCTGTGATGCCTGGTTGATGTGATAGAGGACTCAAATCCCCTAACTTTGCACAAGCTAAGCAAGTAGGCTACCGACTTAGCCACGCCCCTGCTTCACTCCTGGGCACTGGAGCGCTGGCACAGGTAACAGAACCCAGTCTGTGGTGCTGCCAGAGGTCTAGCTTGCCTCCTAAAGACTCTAGTTACAGCTGTTCCTATGCATCCTTCCTGCTGCAGAGGCACCTTCCCTCCTAATCTTTGGCAGATGCTGTGGCTGAGGGAGACATCTCCGGAGAAATAAACAATAATTTCCAGACTCCAGGGTCGACATTTAGAGGGGGAAGGATCCTCTTAAGACAGCATAAGGAGGCTCTGCAGCTTCGAAACTGCTCAGCTTTGCGCTCCTCGGGGAAACATCTGCTCCGGGTTAGGGTTCCACCTTTAGGCCTTCCTCCTCTGTAATAAGAGAAAAAAAAGAGACAACTTCTGACAGAAGCCTTTCATTTGCATATCTAAAAGCCTCAGTCAAGAGTTCCCCCCCCCCTGAAACAAAGGAGATGTTTACCCTCAAAGCTGAATTCAAATTGCCCCCCAGAAGGCTCTGGGACTTAAGATTGACAGCTTTTTTTAGAGGCAAGTGAAGAAAAGTTGAGTTGACATCCAGGTTACCATCGCAGATTTCATCAAAGGATGAGAACTACCTTCTCCAAGGTGTCAAAACAATGCTTCAAATCCAAGAGGAATTAGAAAACCGTGCTCTGTTTCTCAAAGGTGTCTTTTTTTTTCCAGCAGCACTCTGAGCCCCATAGTTGTTGAGGTGGCTCTGTGCAGAACAGCTGTCTCCAAGGGGCAGAAGTTTAAAGTGGAGGATAAATGGTATGGCACGAATGGGAGACACAGGCTCCTCTAAAATGGCAAAGACCAGACCAGGGACTCAAGGTTCAAAATAGATATGTAGACGATTTATTAAGAAAGGAAAGTTGTTCCAGAGAGGAGTGAGCCAGTGAGCCCAGGGCAAGCATGTGCTCAGAGGCACTGGGGCACGATGAAGTTCTTGACCCTGTATCAGCCATCAGCACAGCTCCTGCCTCGCCAGTTTGTACACAGAAGGCTTCTCCTGGGCCTGCTTCAGTTCTTGTCTTCCTCCTCCAACTGGCTGCTTTCAAATGCTAATCTTTTTGTTTTACTCGTTTATTTTAATTTCTTTTGTGTGTGTGTGTGTGTGTGTGTGTGTGTGTGTGTGTGTGTGTGTGTGTTGTGCTCCTGTGTGAGGTGAAAGGCAGAAATCAGAAGAGGACATTGGATTTCCTGAACACAAAGTTAAAGTTGTTGTGTGAGAGCCACCCACTGTGGTGTTGGGATCCGGACATGGGTCATCTGCAAGACCAGCAACCACTGGGCCATATGTCTAGACCTCATGTTATTCCTTTTGATTTGGGCTGATTTGGGTTGGGATGGGTTATATTGGGTTTTCAAGGCAGGGTTTCTCTGTGTGGCCCTGGCTATCCTGGGACTCACTTTGTATACCAGGCTGCATCTTCACACCGTGTCTTTTCAGCATCTGACACCACAGGTCCCACTGCGGCCTGAGTAAAGGCCACTAAAAGATTAAAAGAAGCCCTCAGGGTGCTAAGTGGGACACTGGGGAGCTGTGCTCTGCCCCTTTTCTGATGACCTGAGGGGGAAGTGGGGAGAGAGTCAGAGACTATCCACAGTGAGGTAAGGAACACAAACTAAGTGAAACTGAGCATGCTCAGTAGTGGGAGGCTGTGCGTATACTGAGCATGCTCAATCACTCTGCCTATGCTGATTAAAGTTATACTTCCCTTGAGTATAGGGAGGGAACCTGTCGCATGAGAGTCTATGGCCAGCGTCAGGGAAGGTGGGGAATTCTTCCTCAACCTGCTGCACCTTACACTGCTTCAGTTTAACGCATTCTGTACCGCCAAGGCGCCATGCTGAGGGGAAGGATCGTGAGAGTTCCGACTTTCACATCACTTTGTGAATTGTTTTTTAAATGACACACATCACTGTCAAACATTCTATATATTTTACATATTTGCTTTTCTTTTTTTTTTTTTTAAGTCATCAACAGAATGTGAACAACAGAGGAACAGAGTTTTTACAAATTTTACTCCTTGTTTTTTATTATCCAGTCCTACCTAGATAGAGTAGGGTCATGGGGGGTTCACAATAAATATTTATTCGAATGGATGGACAAATATCCGTCAAGCTAGCAAAGCCAAAATGCCGGATTATAATTAAATCGACTATGATATGGTAATAGAATTTTTCACAAATGTGGAAGCTTACTGAATTTTGGCTTATTTTAGAGTCTTTCAGGTTTTTTTTTTCTTCTAATTCACAACACATGCTGGCAGTAAAGCACTTCAAAACAAGCCAACCCAGAGTATATCAATATGTTGGGGCTAGTCATCAAGACTCCAGAGACGGAGACTGGGCCTCGGGCCTCGTTAAGAGTCTGCTTGGTAACACTAAATCCTCAATGCCCAGCCAATGAAGAAATGAAGCAAACAGGAGACTAGGCCTGCAAGGAATGTTTCAGATTCTCTAGAACAGGGTAGTGTTTGAATATAAATCATTACGTACTGAAATTTAGGTTTTTCATGTAGAGATAAGCTTATGTATAATGCTATATTTAGTGAGCACCACACATCAGTAACTCTAGCACTAGCAAGGTAGAAGCAGGGGGATTGCTCTGAGTTTGAGACCAGACTAGTCCACATAGTGAGTTCCAGACCAACCAGAGCCACATAGTGAAATCTTGTCTTTAAAAATCTTAGGAGACACATTTACTGTTTCCAGGCTATGTATAATTTTGGACAATTGACTTATATGGTTTTAACAGCTGTAAATAGTTTAATTAAACTCTTAGGAGTAAAAGAAATGCATATTTCGACAGGTTTACTTTACAGTTAATACTTTTTCTCCACACTATTCTTCTGTATTGAACTACATTAGTGCACTAATTAAGATATGAAAATAATCACAAATTATTATATACAAAATTTTTAAGAAAAAGAATTTCAAAAATTGAGCTCATGGAGCTGAACCTAAGTTCAGTCTCTAACATTTACCTCAGACAGCTCAAAGCCATCTGTAACTCTAGTGCCAGAAAACCGGAGGCCCTCTTTTGGCCTCCAAAAGTTCCTGTGCTCCCATGCACATAATCCCCTCACACACACACACACAGAGCACACAAATATAATTAAAACTTAAATTAATCTTATTTAAGTAGAGATGGCCGGGAGCTGGTGACGCTAACAGCTGACAGTGTCTTGTCTATGAATGTGTCTCTGGAGAGTTAGATCATGAGGTCCTGATATGAAGACTAGATTAACCTTTGTATGGATTCAGAATGTTAGGAGACCGTGAAAGGCAGAAAAAATGCCCAATTGGAGAAGAATGTCACAGGAAAATTATCTTTCTCTAGCTTCTTCCTGCCTGCCTTATTCTGTGCTTCCTGTCCCCAATGATGTGACAACCCCTGCCCTACACACTTGAAATTCTGATGTTCTGCCTCGCAGTGTGCCCAGAAACAGAGCAAAAGGAATTTGGATGGAATGGCCCCGTGTGCTTTCTAGTACTGAGATAAATACAATGGTCAATAGCCATTTGGAGGAGAAACGATGTGTTTCAGTGTAGAAATCACTTAGAATCTTTCATGGAGGAAAGTCGGGATAGACTACATTCTTATACCATCCAGGGCCACCTGCCCAAGGGTGTCCCTACCCACAGTGAGCTGAACCTTCCAACGTCAATCTTCAATCAGGAAAATGCCCTACAGACTTGCCAGGAGATAATCTGATGGAGGCATTTTCTCAATTGATGGTTTGTTGTTGTTCTTTGTGTTCCAGATAGTTCTAGGTTGTGTGAAGTTGACAGAAAAGCAAAAGGAGGGGAAAAGAAAAAAAAAAAAAACATGATACAAAATAATCTGAAACTGTAAGTTTTTATTCTTTAAATTGTTTCCGTTAGTTATATTTTTCAAAGAACCATAAAAAGTAACTAACATAATATCCATGTGCAAAAGAGTTAAGCTGAAGGCTGGCTTCCCATCACAGACAAAAGCTAATTCCACAGGTAAAGGTGCGCATTGTAGAAGCCTGGTGATCTAAAGTTGTTTCTCAGAACACAATGGTGGAAGGAGATAACTAACTCCACAAAGTTGTCCTCCAGCTCCACGTGCATATCATCCGTGGCACACAGTACTGTACCTGAGGAGATAAGGACACACATCTATTCACCTCTGACAGGGAATAATGACAGTTCCAAGTAACAATACTACCAAAGTGAATCAATGAATTTACTGAGATTCTATCTGGAGTGGGTTGGAAGGGTTACTTGAGTGAGCAGAGGTGACTGAAGGCATCTATGTCACCATGCATGGGTAATGCCTCACAAAAGCTAAAATTGTAGAGCACCATGCAGCATGTGCAGGCAGCTCAACATGTCTGAGAATCTCCTCTCCTGGGCAGTTCTTACTGCATTTATAAAAGGAAGGAGGAATCTTGTGAATGTAGTAAGTTTCAGGGACTTCCTGAGACTTGTGGCTTGTTTACTTCTTAACAAAACTCTCTTTAGAACTTCCTGAAGTCTAAAGGAACTTCTCTGGGGATGTCATATCTCAATTTGGAGGAAAATGCTACACAACACTGTCATGTACATACCTACTCACAAACACACTACCCACTAATAATTAATAAGATTTTTAAAAACTGGTGGCATAAAACTTCAGTCCTAGGAGTCCAGAAAAATATGGATTCAAGGCCAGTCTGGACTACATAGTGAATTCCAGAATAGACTTGGCTGAATAGTAAGATCCAGTTTCAAGAACTAATACTAATAATAATTTATAAACCATCCATCTAGTAAAGGGTTAGTTGTTAAATATATATAAGGAACTTAAATAATTAAATAAGATAATCTGAAAAAATAGACAAAGAACCTAAGTGACATTTCTCAAAGAAAGCACAAGTGGACGAAATGTATTTGAAAAAAAGATAATATGCCATCAAAGATGTGGAAAAGGGGAGCCCTGGTATATTGCTGATGGGGATGTGAACTACCACAGCACCATGGAAAAGAGCATGGAAACTCCCTGGAGAGTGGAGAGTGCAGCGCTGACGGGAGGTAGGCACAGTGGTGAATGTCTGCAGAGGATCTCTGAGTTTGTTACCTGCCCTACTTACAGAACAAGTTCTGGACAGGCCAGGATACATAATGAGACCTCCCCTCAAAGAAAATCAGATAGAATGACCATGTGGTCTAGCAATACTGAGGCCTGGAATAGATCTGAAGGAAGTCCATCAGAGTGGGAAACTGTCCCTGTGCTCCCTGAAGCACACACATTCCAGCACGTTCTTCATTCTTCTAAAAGTAGACAGCTGCTGTGGACATAGTGCCTAGAGCAGTAGCCTAGCATACCAGAAGCCCCAAGCTTGATTCCCAGCACTGCCTAAAATGGGCTGATGGAGGCACTTGGGCTGTCATGTTATCGCTGCCACTTCAGGGCTAAATGGTGGTTAAGACCTCATGCTTCCCCTCAGCCCTCTAGGCCCACTTGAATAACATTAGCTCAGATCCAAAGTTATATGTATGTTATATAAAGTTGTGTGTATGTAAAATTCCATGTATACATATATATACACACACATATTATCTATGTGCTATATATACTATATAGTATACTATATATAGTGCATGTATTATATACTATGTATAGTATATATGTATACATATTTTACTGGAGATATGGCTCATACTGGAATTATGGCTCAGTAGTTAACAGTATGTAATACTTAAACAGAGGACCTGAATTGTTTCCCAGAACCTCTATCAGACAGCTCACGACTGCCTATAACTCCAGCTTCAGGAATTCTGACACTCTCTTCTGAATTTCAAAGGCACCTGCACTCACACGCACACAGCCACACTCACACAATTAATGCACACACCTAAGCATATGCCCATAATTTAAAAATAATATAAAAAATAATTTAAAGGAAATGTATACATGTAAGGTAGCCATAATTATCTTAACTGAGCCACTCCACAATGTATTTATATCCCTAAACATCATGTCATACACTGTCAACATAGATCATTTTTATTGTCAATTTAAAGAACACTGGGAACAATACAGTAAAACTGACAAGAACAATAACACAAATCTTAATGGTAATAAATCGCCAACGGCTTTGCAGGGAAAAAAAATCAAAGGTATAAATGTCAGAGCTACAAATACAGACCAGAGAATAAAACATGAAAGCAAATCTTTGTGGCCTCATCCTAGGTAAGGGCTTCCTGGATACAAGGCTAAAATTGTTTCCAGGACAAGGATCAACACCACAGATGGACAGAGTGTTTCATCAAAATTGAAAGTTTGGGGTTTGCAATATGGCTCAGCAGTCGAGAGTTTACCTGTGTTCCATCACTAGCACCACAGAAGGCTTTGTTGTTAATTATTAATATTTTAATTGGAGGTTTGTGTGCTTCAAAGAGTACTACAAAGAAAGTTTAAAAGCCAGCTTACGTGATGGAAGAAAAATATAACTCCTCGTTCATCTGATAAGAGATGTTTTAGTTCATTTCTGTTATCATAACAAAATACTTCATGCTGGATGATTATTATAGAAATTTATTTCTCACAGTTCTGGGAGAAAAAAAAAGTCCAATATCAGGGTGCCTATAGCTTCGATATCTAGTAAAGTCTAGCCTTAAACGTTCCATGAAGCCTAGGCTGGCCTTAAGCTACTGATCATCCTACCTCTACCTCCCATGGGCAGAGATCACAGTTGTGCACCATAGCTGGCTTTACTCTTGTGGTGGCCCCTTGTTGATGTGTCCTCACATGGTAGAAGACAAGAACATGAAAGTGTTCACTCTCTCCCTTGCACCCTGCTATGAAGTCACTAACCCCTGCATGAATGCAGAGCCCTCATGCTGAATCAGTCACCTCCCAAGTCTTGCCAGGAAGAACGACGCTGGAACAGGATCCTTCTGCACACGTTTATTGGGAGAGCTTGATCGTAGAGGCGAAAAGACCCCGAGCCCAGAACTGGTGCTGCTTT
Source organism: Mus musculus (assembly GCF_000001635.26). Lineage (NCBI taxonomy): Eukaryota > Metazoa > Chordata > Mammalia > Rodentia > Muridae > Mus > Mus musculus. The sequence goes on from NC_000072.6 coordinate 140,275,454, forward strand.
TATAGGCCTAGGAGAGGCGTGTCTTACACCCGGATTGGTTATGCACTACACCTCATTTGCATGTTCCTCATCTGATTGGCTACTCTCTCAGTACCTCACAGAGCCTCATTATCATACCTCATTTGCATGTCTCACATCTGATTGGTTACTCTCTCTCTCAGTACCTTACAGAACCTCATTATCATACCTCATTTGCATGTCTCACATCTGATTGGTTATACTCTCAGTACCTTACAGAACCTCATTATCATGCCCGGGCCAGGCAGTGTCTTTGCAAAAAACTTTATTGCATATGTACACATTGGTTGTTTGTCCAAACTTATGCGTGGTGGCCAGCAGTAGTCAGTGCCACTCTGCAACGGCACATGTGGCTTCCCACACCCAAGGGCCCTAGGTCTTTGAATATCACACAGGTTCCCCTGCATATACCATAGTGGGACTCACAGTCAACATACATGAATAATACTTATAACTTCATAGTAAAAAGATGACTTCCTTAAAACATAGTCAAAGGACTTAAGGAGACATTAAAGAAGACACATATGATTGGTAAGTATGTTAGATGCCAGCATTATTTCATATCATGGAGCTGCAAACCAAAGTCACAGTGAGATGCCAGCTACCAAATACAAGGTAGAAAAAAACATCAAAATGATAGGCAGTAGCAAGTCCTGGAGGCCATTATGGAGAACTTGGACTCCTTACCTACTCACTACTGCTAGGAAAACAAAATGCTGCAGCCACTTAGCATCAGGCCAGTGAGAAGGCTGGTGCCTCCAAACTTGAAGACCTGAGTTCAATTTTCCAGAACCTATATGATGAAGAAGAGAAGCAACCCCCAAAAGCAGCTATCCTTTGACATCCATAGACACCCTGTAGCATGTCTACATGCCATGCATACAACACACACATACATACACACACACAAAGTAAATATAAAACAAAACAATTTTTAAACAAATAATGCTCTCATATGACTCAGAAATTTTACTTCTAGGTTATATCCAAGAAAAGTTAAAATGTGTCTAAAAACTATTGCATATGGGTATTCACAACATTCATTTTTTTAAGGTCAAATTGTAGGAATATTCCAAATGACCATCAACAAATAAATAGATCCATAATGGAATATTATTCAGCCCACAAGAATGCAGTACTGAGACCTGATGCAAGTTTAAACCCAATGCCACACACACACACACAAAAATCAGACATCAAGAGCCATAAGGTTTCTACTTCTACTTACATGAATTACCCAGAATAATCAAATAGAAAAATGGGCCAGTGGTTGCCAGAGGCAAGGTAAAATGAGGAACACAGAGTGCTCAATGGATACAGTGATTTTTATTTTGGTTTTTTGAGGTATGATGAATTGCTTTAAGTGTAGGTCCCGGTAGTAGCTGTACAAGTGGATATAGTAAGAACCATTGAAGTGTGTAATTTAAAAGGGTGAGTTTTATGATATATTAGTGATATCCCAGTAAAGCCATTACTTTTGGAAACATATTGTTTGAGAGCACAAATCCGTCTGAGCCACACCTCAAATCTCTCTCTCTTTTCCCCCCTAAACTTATTTTTGCAGATTTATGCATCTTTGAACGGGAAAAGGCTTCAGCGGTCTTATTTTTATTCTGAGTTGAGAAAGGCCAGCGAGTGAAGTTGCTTTGATGAATGAAATATGTCACACAGATTGCTTTAACCTTCCTGTAAAGATCGGCGGGAGCAACACGAGGCGATGTGCTGAGGCAAGAACTGGCCCTGTAAATACAGCGCTTTATACTGTTGTCATCTTTACAATGTTACAGGCCATAAAAAGCACAAGTGTGTGTCCTTTATCTCCAGCTAGCCTCCCATGCAACTCTAACAGTCTAAATTCTGTTTCTTCCTTCACTGACTTAACTCACTTCAACAGAGAGCCATCTCTTCTCTTCTATATAGGGAGAAGATAACTATAAAACCTTAAGTGTATGGGCAAAGCCTTGCATCCTGCTATGGCTTGAACAAGATATGTTCTCTACCGCATCCCACCAGGCTTAGTGTCTGAACACTTGGTAGCCAGATGTATTGTTTCGGTGAACCTACAAGAGGTGGAGCGAGGGAGGAATGATGGGCTTGCCTCGAGGTTCTATAGCCTCACTTCCTGTCTGCTCTCTGCTTCCTGTTCCGAGACACAGGAGGAAGTACCCTCTGCTGCCATTGTGGATGCCTTCCCGTTATGATGAACGGTATCCTCATGAGCTAAAATAAGCCCCTTCCTCCATTGAGCAACTTCAAGTCAAGCATTTGCCCAACACAGGGCAAGACAAATAACTCTGACTTACCTCTCTTTAGCAGAGTGCCTGCTGGCTTCTTCTGCCTCTGATCGCTTTCCAAAACCTGGAGTGGAAAGAAAGGGTGCTATCTATCTATCTATCTATCTATCAATTATCTATCTATATCTATCTATCTATCTATCTATCTATCTATTCATCATCTATCTATGTATCTATCTAGCTTTAGTGTTCTCCAAGGCCAGCTAAGAAGCTAAAAGTCACATGAAGGGTAAGGATTCATTTGCCTCTTAAACTGTTAAATGAATATCAAAGCAGTAACGTGGTGCTTTCTCTTCAAGGGCTTCTCATGGCTAAGCAAGCCACACTGTCTACGGAGGGTTTGCAAAGAAGTTCATAATGTCAGAGAAATATTTCAACTGAGAAGAAAAACCCATGGAGATAGATGCGTGTGTTCCAAGAACAGTGAGCGAGGAGGAATGAGAACACAGAGGAAAACACTCCCTTCTGGGAAAAGAGAAATCACCTCACAGTCCTTTGCCACTCTGACCAAACTGTCATTAAATTCTGGCAAGATTGTCAAAGGAAAGGGCTGGGTCAACCTGGCTCCTAACCTATTACCCTGAAAGGACTTTAAAGATGGCTACCAGTTTGCCATAAAGTGTCCAAAAATTTTTCTTTGGTCTACATATTTAACAGACATGGGCCAGAGACATTCATGGTACTTACTGTTTATCTTAGACTATTCTTGCTACTATCACAAAATACTCTAGACCCAGTAATTTACAAAAAAAAATAGTTTTTCCCACACATCCTGAAGCTGCAAAGTCCAAAACAAATCTAGTGTCCACTGAGGATTCATTCCACCATTCAAAGACGATGCCTTTAGAGGAGTCACTCCTGTGACCTCATGTGGGAAAAGAGAAGGGCTAGTTCCCGAATGCCTAATTCTGAGGGCATCTGATCCAAGGGCCTGATCATTCCCAGAGGTTACATCTCTGAACACTGCTGTAATGGGGCTGGGGGTGGAGGTTATTGACATTTAAAACAAAACAAAACAAAACAAACAACTCTCTGATCTTAAAGGGAGTAAGAGATAGTTTATTCTGTAGCCATTTTGAATAGCCACAGCCCAGGAACTCCAAATTCCATGTTCCGATGTGGAAGCAGCTTCCTGACATTTTTATAGTTTTACAGAACAAGGAAAGTCATAAATCAAGGCAAGGTTAAATAAAATCCGTTGGTGAGTGCACAGCAGAGGCAGGCACAGCAAGATGCAAGGAGCTTGTCTGTAAACCCAGGATGCTGTCTGCTGACACTCTTAGCTCTTGGATTGGTAGGAGCTTCCGAGATAATACATTCTAAGGGGTCGTTTTCTATTAGTCACAAGATGTTAGTTCTGACACAGAGGCGGGCAAGGATTAGCCATTGCAGAGGGCTAGAACTAGCCCAAGATAAGGAAATTAACCTCTGGGCCCGCAGTACTCCAATCTCTGGGGAGGACTGAAGTTCTAATCAGTCACCAGTCTCTGCGGACACAGCTCCTTTCCAGGGCTTTTCATTCACAATATGAATTGTCGAAGGGACGCAAACACTCAAACCACAGCAGACTTTTTTTCTTTTGCTCTCAGGATAAAATACCAGTGAACCACATGCCGAGGGGTGATCTTAACTCTGTAGCGGACTTGAACGTTCTGGAAGGAATAATCAAACATTGTATGATGTTAAAAGTTCAGTGTGCCTGCTGTCTATAAAATGCTAATGTCTGTACCATGGCTGGGTGCCGTGGCTTTGGGGAAAGGGGAGGAGCTGTTTTCCAGAGAAATGAACTTTTGTCTTGGTGGTTCTTGGTTGGCTGGTTGGTTGATTGATTGGTCAGTTGGTTGAAACAGGGTCTCTTGTAGCCCAGGCTGGCCTCCAACTATGTAGCTGAGGATAACCTTCAACTCCTGGTCTTCCTGCTTCCACCTCCCCAGCACTGGACTGACAAGCACGTGGCAGCATGCCTGGTTTACCTAGGGCTTAGCTAGGCAAGCTCTCCATCAACTGAGCTGCACTCCCAGGCCAAAGAAAGGTGGGATCCAGCTAGACAAAGAAACAGGGCTAAGGAAAGGAACCTGGAACTGAAGAGGCCAGAATCACCAGACAGAGCCAAACCCTGCAGAGTCTTGGCTGCTCTGTAAAGTAGGCAGATTTAATTTTGCAGAAGGGACGGCACGGTGCCATTGGGGAATTTACCACCAGGGAAGACTAATTGCAATCGCAACACCTTTTCTGCAATTTCACCCAGACCACGGGCTCTTTCAGAGCGAGCTGATTCTCCCTAGAAACGTTTAAAAGCATGAGTCTTGGATAATTACCATGGAAGTCCCTGGTTTGTGGCATGTTGCATTTAACATGAGCTGAGTGCTATTTATAGATGTTCGTTTGTTGTTTGCATGGACGTTTTTATCAGTCTAAAGTTACTCTCTATTGCAACATTTTAAAAAGATCAATTGGGGTGGGGGTGGGTGGAGCTGATGGAATGGCTCAGCAGTTAAGAGTGAATACTACTCTTCCAGAGGACCCAAATTCATTTCTCACTAACCAGACCCAGTGGCTCACAGTCACCTACAACTCCAGCTCCAGGGGCTCAGATACCCTCTTCTGGACTGCAAGGGCACCTCTACTCAGGTGCACACACCCCTATCCACAGACACACGCATAGACACATAATTTTAAAATAATCATAATGAAATCTTAAAAATAAAATGAGGCTGGAGAGATGGCTCAGCAGTTAAGAACTCTAGCTGTTCTTCCAGAGGACCCAGGTTCAATTTCCAGCATCCACATGGTGGCTCACAACTGTTCCTAACTCAAGTTCAGAGGCTCTAGTGCTCTCTAGTGGTCTCCAGATATCAGGTACACATAGCATGCACAGATTTTCATGCATACAAACACCCCATGCACATAAAATAATAACAATCAATTCAAGAGCTGATAATCAGACTCCAATTATCTTGCTTCTCTTGTAACCAAATATTCATCAGGTACACATGTTCTTTTCCACGGAAATAAAATCTAGCCAGACACAAGCCCTGGCTTAAAAGATTTGCCAGCTATCCATATAGGAGAGGAGATTCTGAAGTCCATGAAACAGCAAAAGCAGCTTCCTTAATTCAAAGAGAAATTGGTTACAATGTAGCAAATCTGCCAGTCATAGTTCCCAGGACAAAGTGCAATGTGGGCTCAGTGTTTGTCCAGAAAAATGGTAAATCATCAACCACACCTGGCCCCGCTTCTTCCAGGATGTTGTAATGACAGTTAGACAGTGGCTGGGCCGTGGCTCTAGTTATAAGAGCAGCTTATGTGGATGCCACACTCCGGAGAACTCCAGACACTTTTCATCGGGTAAACAACTCCTTCATCAGGCTTTAATCTAAACTCCCAGCTTCTCAAAGCTGCTGTGGACAAAGCCAGAGCTGGGTTGCAGCTCCGGAGGGAGAGGGCTGGCCCAGCATCCGGAGGCCCTTGGCTCTGTTCCCATTAACTGGGTGTGTTGGTACACACCTGGAATCCCAGTTCTGGGGCGGTGGAGGAAGAAAGATTGGGAGTTCAAGGCCAGTCCTTAGGCTATGTGTCAAATTCTAGGCCAGGTTGGGATGTGTGAGACCTGTGTGCTAATGGGGGTGAGGTGAGGGTGGGGAGGGAGGGAGGGTGCAGTGGGAGTGGGGGAGGGGCGGGGAGGGGTGGAGCGATGTGAGGGCAGGGATCAAGTGAGAATGGGGTGGAGCAGGAGCCACTGGAAGCTCTCCTCACTTATGAAAGGAAGCAAATTACTCCCTAATGTATTTTACCTGCACATTTTACTTGGTTTTACTTTCAAGGCCAAAAGAGCCCACAGGCTTGCAACTCAGTGATAAACCAGCCTTAAAGTCACAGAACAATCCACCCTTGACTGCATTAAACAACTGGAATCAGGCAATAAGCCCATTCATTTGCACTCATTACTTCAGAATTAACGTGCCTCGGTGGAATACAGGTATACGAGGCGCGCTACCCCGCCACTCAGAAGCGAATTCTAGGAAAACTAAAAAGACAAAAAGCCTTTGTATTTCCACTAAGAAATACTGTTCCAAGACAGGCAGGGCCTTCGAATATCATCCTCCTTTGGCCGAATTTCATTTTAGTCCCAATTAACTCATAATTACATTAGACATTAGAGAGTAAGACTTCAAAACATCTGCCAGCTTTAAAGGCACTGCATTTAGAAAGCCCTCGGCATGACCCCGCCCCTTGACCAGACTATTTATAGTCCAGTGAAATTAAGTTAGGTTCACGGTGCCTGACTGCCCAGTAGATTATTAGTTTGCAAATGCGTTCATTAAGTGGCAAGATTCATTTGGGGGTACAAAGCCTTCTGCTTCATCTTTACAGGACGGTCCGCTGGGTGGATTTAAAAATAAAATCAGTCGGCAAATAGCATAGCTCAGAGGAAAAGCTTCCTGTTTTGTGGCCATCGAGTGTCAGGCCCACTGTGAAAGCTAGGCTTGCTTGATTCTTTTGAAAGAGCATTGAAGTGCCCACGATGTGGATGGCTCCAAGGTCCCCTAACTGGGGACACTGCTGTGAATTTGGAGTGCTGCTTGCCTTCTGCCTGGGAGGAACAGTTGGGGCAGTCACAAAAGAAGAAAGCTCTTGTCAGAATCGCACAAAAACTGAAAGCTGATGTCAACACATCCGTTCTCGCGCACAGCTGTGTGTTTGGTATTCCCAGTTCTGGACCGGATGGATGGATGCTGCCAGGAGGGATGTCAGGTCTGCTGCGGTCTGGATCAGATAGATGCAGTTTGAAGTTTGAGCTTTCTTCCTAAGAATTTTCTTCTAGGCACTTAACCCAGCAAACGCTATTTAAAAAAAAAAATCAATTAACTATCTGTTTCTGTTTCCCCTTTGAAAGTATTGTACCATTTTATTTGAAGCGCTATGGGGAATTTCAGGGCACCTTCAGCTCTTCTGATTAGGACAAATATGTAAAGAAGTTATTTGAGATGGTGCGGTTATCAAACTGTCTAATCCAGTCAGTATGAAGAACAAGGAGGAGCTGGCGCGACATCTTGGCTGTTACAAGCACTTGCTGCTCAGTCAGAAGCCAGAGTCTTGTTCCCAGCACCCAAAGGGCTGGCTCACAACCTCCTGTAACTGCAGCTCGGAGAACCTGACACCCTCTCCTGGCCTCAACAGGCACTGTAGTGTGTCATACACTCATGCCTATGGATAAACATAAATTAAAAATAACGATAATCAATATTTTAAGTGTAACTTTTCCGATAGAAACAGAGAAAAAAGATATTCATCTTCTGGATGCAATTGTGTTTAACCCCCAAAACTTCACCCTTTGTTCTAAAAATACTTTCTGCCACTATTCTCATTCCATTAAAAGATTGCATGCGCCCTTTTAGACACTGCTCCCTGAATAACCTGCCTTGACCTTTCCCCTCAGGGCTTAGAGTTAATGAATATTTCCCCATTGTTTCCCTTCACAAACCTCTCAGACTTGTTAAAAAGGGCCCTCAGATGTAGTCTTGCTGCCCTCAGAGCCCCACATTCGGGGAGAACTGCATCAAAAGCATCAACATGACAGAAAAATTGGCCATTATTATTTTAAAAATTCCAAGTATGGGATTACAGATATACACCACTGTATCTAGCTTATTTGGTTGTTTGGTTTGGTTTTGAGACAAAGTCTCTCATTCTGAAGACCAAAAAGGCTGGGACTCACTATAGAGTCCAGCTGGCCTCCATCAAATTCATGGTAGTCCTCCCGCCTCAGCCTCTCAATTGCTAGACTTATATACAATATAGAGCACCATGGCTGTTCATCGTAGAGTTTGGGTTTCTTTGTTGGTTCATTTATTTGTCTGAATCTTTTATTGAATGCACCGTGGAGTTTTCCAGACTCTATTTAAAACATCTGCCAGGTAGCTGGTCCTCTCTGTGAGCTCTTATTGTCTGATTTTAGAAGTAAGTCAAGATCTGTCCCTGTGACCATCCCAGGCTCTTCTGTGAAAGGACAATAGTTTCTAGAGAAGTCCAGCTTTCAACGTCCAAGTTTAACGAGCAACAAGTTTTCACTTCCCATAGAAGCTTGAGGCTCTTTAAGAAGACGTGTGTGCACCCAGGCAAAGCTCAACAGATAAGAGCAAGGCGTTAATGAAGGCAAAGGTATCTATTTAACCCCCACATGGGCCCATTAACTTCATTTAGACAAAACCACCATCCTGAAGATGCACGTTAAACTTCTAAACCCAGCCGGCCGCATAGAAAGCACACCAGTCAGCTCGTGGGATGCTAAGAGGGGTGTAGGTGACTCAGGAAACGCCACCACTACTTCCTTGAGAGAAGGGAATTGGGGGGGGGGGATTAGTGAGTGACTTATTCCAAGATAAATATCTCACATGTACAGAGTGCCGAGCAAGGTTCTAAGATAATGACGGACAGCAAGAAAACCAAGGTAAGGAAGGCCATTTACAGCCCGGCATTGGATTTCAGGAGCTGATCTCTGGCGAAGGAATAGAACCTACAATTAAGGTTGAGGCATGTCAAAAAGAAGCTATAATAGAAGTAGGGGTAATTAGTAGGTGCGCGATACGCCATGATAAGCTTTATGGGATTGAGAAAACAGACCATATTACAAACTTTTCTCCTTGCTGTGACCAAATACCTGATGGGGTGGCTATGTTGGCTACAGTGTGAGGGGATTAGAGACCATCAGGGTGGGTGGGAACACAGAGCCATAGGAGCATGGGGTAGTGCTCACCTTGCTGCCATAGTTAGGAAGCAGGCAATAGATAGGAAAAGGGGGTAAATTATAAGATAAGACCTGACCCAGAAACTTACTTCCCCAAGTGAGGCTCTCTCCACCTCGTGGAAGTTTCACAGTCTTCTAAAACAGTGGCCCTCAACCTGAGCTGAGAGCCCTCTGAGAGTCAAATGACCCTTTCACGGGGTTGCCTAGAACCAAGAGAAACACGGATACCTACCTTTTAACTCAGCAGTAGCAAGATTACAGTTATTAAGCAGCAACTCAACCTAATTTTACGATTGGGAATCATCAGATCATGAAGGACTGTATTAGAGAGTCACAACGTTAGGAAGGTGAGAGCCACTGCGCTCGAACATCACCAGCAACTGGGAACCAAATATTCAAACACAGACCTACGGGGACGTTTCACATTCAAGCTATTACATACCAAAAAAAAAAAAAAAAAAAAAAAAAGACAGAACTCACATTTTAGCTGATGTGATCAAAAATGATTTTAAGGGGGAAAGTGAGATTTAGTCAGAAAGTTAGAGGGGAAAGAGAAAAAAAAACTCAAAATATAGATCAAACTAAATAATACAAAACTTGACTATTAAGTAAAAAAAAACTCATTTAATCTTTAAAAATGGTTATTATAAATTTTTAAATGAAGCAGTGATTTGAATTTTAAATGAAGCCTACCGTAGCACGGATGACAGGAGATGTGTGGGTCAGTCTGCTTCGTGCTCCTGCTATAAAAATGTCCGAGACAGTCAGAGGTATGGAGGTGGGTTTTATTGGATCCAGGTTTAGATATCATCCGCTCCATGGCTTTCTGGACTACAGCAAATCAGAACAGCCATGCAACAGTGGAGGGAAGCTCTTTACCTTGGGGTAGCCAGGAAGCAGTGAGAGGGAGCAAAGGGGCTAGAGACAAGACATACCTCTCAAAGATGTGTCTCCAGCAACCTTCTTCTGCAAGCCCCATGTTGTAACATTCTACTCACTGTGTGTTGCAAGAGGAGATACTTCCATGGAGTGGAAAACTGCAGAAGTATGCAGGAAAAAAGGAAAAGGAAACAGTATCTAATTTGTAATAAAGAAACTAGTTGTTTTGCGGCTATCCTCCATTCTCCCTTTGCTGAATACATGGTGGCCTTCTTTCTTCACAAGCAGCCTTGCTGAGTGCCTGGGTCTGTTTGACTAGCTCTGGCAAGTGAGTCTGAAAAGTGGGCTGCTACAGTTTACACCAGGAACCTGTGATTTTGCTAAAACCCAGTAGCTTTCTCATTAGTTTCATCTAGGAGACCTGTTGCTGTGTTTAAAATATGCGTGGGTCTCCCCAGCCTGGGCTCTCGCAGTGAACAGATTCTCATTTCCCCTGCAGTATTGCAGCTGTGTGAATAAGAAGCAAACCTTTGTAAGTGTTTTAATAAGCTGTGTATTTATGTTTGTGTATGTATGGTGTGTACATGTTTACAGGTTTACACTTCTGTAAAGCCAGAGCTCAAGGCCAGGTGACTTCCTCCAGCACTCCCCACCTTCATTTTCGAGACAGGGCCTCCTCTCACTGATCCTGGAGCTCATCAGCTTGTTTAGACCGGCTGGCCAAAGTGGTGTTAGAATCCACCTGTCTACCTCCCAACAGCGAGACTACAGGCCCGGGACACCATCTTTGATTTTTTTGTGTGTCCTGGGAACCTGATTTAGGTCCTGTGGCTGGAACAGCAAACTTTATTTACCGAGCTCCCCATCCCACCTTGGTGGGCTTTAAAAACTTTTTAAATTGAAATATCTTTTCAAACAATATATTTGATCATATTTTACCTCCCCCAACCCTTCCCAGAACCTCCTGCCTCCTCCCCCATCTAATTTTGTGCTTTATCTCTCTCTCTCAAAAACAAAACAAGAAAAAAATAAACACACACACATGAAATGAAAACCAAACTAAATAAGCAAAAGACCAATAATATAAAAAATGCAAAATGGGGATTAAAAGTCTTCAAAAATGCCATTGAAAGGGAAAAGGAAAAGGAGGGGGAGAAGGAGAGGGAGGGGGCAGAGAGAGGGAGAGGGAGAGGGAGAGGGAGAGGGAGAGGGAGAGGGAGAGGGAGAGGGAGAGGGAGAGGGAGAGGGAGAGGGAGAGGGAGAGGGAGAGGGAGAGGGAGAGGGAGAGGGAGAGGGAGAGGGAGAGGGGCCAGCCACTCCTGAGCATGGGTCAACCCTGAAATTTGGTTATAAACCCAGTGAGACTCCATTGGAGAACACTGATTTTTCTTTTTGCCAGTGGATGTCCATTGCTTCTTAGTTAGAGATGGGAGACCATGTGTACTCGCCTTTTTCAGTGCTGGGACCCCGTCTGGAGTAAACTTGTGTAGGCCTTGAGCACGCCACAGTCTCTGTGAGTGCATCAGTCTTGCTGTGTCCCGGAGTCAGCCATGACCTCCGACTTCACCCCTTCACCTCCACTTCAAAATGACTCTCTGAGGCTGGGGATTGGGGAACTTTGATGAAGACATCCTGCTTTGAACGAAGTGATCCAGGGTCTCTTACTTTCTGCACAGCGGCCAGTTGTGGGTCTTTGGGTTAGCTCCCATCTAACCCTAACCACAAGAAGAAAGGTTCTCTGGTGAGGCTGAGTGGAGCACTGATCTTCAGGAGAGCAATCCATCACAAGGAGTCATGTTACTGCTATGTCCCTTTAACAGAATAATAGTATTAGCTATTCCCGCCTGGGCTCATGGCCTATCTAGTGTCTATGAGTGAGCCTTAGATCCGTTCAGAAAGTGGTCGGTTAAGCCCCTAACTTTTGTGCCACTACCGCACCCGTATCTAATGCCTGTGGGTCACTGTTGTACATTTGAAGGATTACGGGTGGAAGATACTGACGATCGACTACCTTCTCCTCTGGAGACATTCAGTGTGCCTTCCAGCATTGTGAATGCCAGTCGGTCGGTAGTAGCGAAGCTTCTAGTCAGCTTCCAGCTCACTTCCCAGTGTCTGATGACATAATGACCAATGTTGGCCTGTGGTGTTTGAAGACCTCCACGGGGCCTCCTTGGCCAGTGACTCAATTAGCTGGCATTCCTGGCCGTGGACGTTTTCGTTGTTGGTGTGAGATGCCTAGTCCTGGCATGGTCTTCCCTGTTCTTTGATGATGCCAGTTAGGCTTCTTTCTTATGTGTGAGTATCTTAAGAAGCTTCTACAGTATCGGGTTCCAAATGACCTTGAGTGTTAGTTGTTCCTCTCTCTATCCCCTCCTGACCCTTCTCTTCCATCCCCTTCCCTATTTAATTTTCCCTTTGGCCTCTCCAGAACAATACACTCTATTCCCCTTCCTTGGTAGAACCTCTCCACCCACACCCCACGCCCAGCCCTAATTCACCCAGGATAATTTAGTTTTCCTGGCTCCATTCATTTACCTGTGAATTTCATACTTTGGTTTTTCTTAACAGATGGATAATATTCTGTGTAAATGTACTACATTTTCAGTACCCATTTATCAGCTGATGGAGACCTTGGCTGTGTCTAATTTCTGGCTATTGACTAGAGCAAGTGTCTACCGTAGGATGAAGCATCCTTTGGGTATACGCCCAAGAGAAGTAGAGCCGGATCTTGAGATAGATCTTTGCACGGCTTCCTGAGAAATCACCACATCACTCTGCGTAGTGGCTGTCAAGTCTCCGTGTCTACCAGCAATGAGTAAGTGTTCATCACCTTCCCCATGTCCCTGTCAGCTCCGCATCCCTGTCAGCCCGTGCTCTCATTTGTATTACTGAGCTCCACTATTCCGACTGGCATAAGACGAAATCTCAAAGTAGTTTCCGTTTCATTTCTCTGACAGCGAAGGATAGTGAACATTTCTTTAAGTGTTTCTCAGCCACTTGTATTTTGTCTTTTGAGAACTCTCTGCTTGGTTCTGTAACCCATTTTTAACTGGGTTATTTGTTTGGGTTTTTTATATTTAGAGTTTTGGGATTTTTTTTAGTTCTTTACGTCTTTATAGTTTTAAATGGCTAAGATTTGACCAGGGTCAAACCCATACTAATGGATGGAAGAGGACTTTGGTCAGGACAGTAGCTTTACTTAAAAAGTAAGAAGAATGTCTGTCTTGAGTGTTAAGAGATAGGGTTGGGGAAAAAAAAGTCAAGTTTCAACAGGAAACTTGTTTTTAATTTGGTCGTGAAAAGATGAAGACAATTCAGCAGCCCTGATATTAATATGAGAGAGAAACAGACGGGGTTGTTTAATGCAAGAACACAGTAACATGAGAAAGGGCTTATGGGAATGAAAAGATTAACAGAGTAAAGGTCAAGGGTCACCTTTAGAACCGAAGAGTCGCACCACTGCCTTGAGAGGGATTAATTAGCTTTCAGGAGTGAGGCTGGGAAAGGAAGAGATGGAAGGAGTTCATGTCAGATGACTTCAGCCAGTCAGCAGTGTCATCCCTCTTCTCAGAGGCTGTCAAGATTTAACATTCCCCAGGATTAAATCTCGACTCATGAAATGCTAAGTAAGGGCAAAGTCTTTCATCAAATTCGTCCTCCTCACTGCATCAGCCTAACTGCAGTGTTCTGAACACAGTGCTACTCAGAGCAAGGGATACAGAGTTTAGGGCGTGCAGAGGAAGCTGGTCGGCACACTTACGCAGCTCAAAAAAGGGCCGAAGTTAATGTGTAATATTAGTGAACAGTGAAAGCGAGTGTTATCTAACACTGAGGTATCAAGGACAGAGGGGCGAATGGTAATTAAGGACTGTAAAAGTCTTCTTGAGCTGAGGGGGTTTGCAGACCCAGACCCATGGAGGGAGCAACAGTGTCAACTGAACAGAACCCCTGGGGCTCTCGGGGACTGGACCACCATCCAAAAAAATACACAGGGAGCGACTCATGGCGCTGTCCACATATGTGGCAGAGGATGACCTTGTGGGACATCAGTGGGAGGAGCGGCTCTTGGGCCTGAGGATTTTCCATGCCCCAGTGTAGGGAAATGCCAGGGCAGAAGGATGGGAATGGGTGGGTGGGGGAGCACCCTCATAGAGGCGGGGGTGGGGGAGAAGGATGGAATAGGGGGTTTCTGAATGGGAGACTTGGAAAGGGGAAAACTTTTGAAATGTAAATAAACTATCCAAAAAAAAAAAGAAAGAAAGAAAGAAAGAAAGAAAGAAAGAAAGAAAGAAAGAAAGAAAGAAAGAAAGAAAGAAAGAAAAGAAAGTCTCCTTGAAGCGATAATACTTTAAATTTTTTTTTCAAAACTTGAATAAATACATAGGAAAGGAGAGGTATTCCAAGTGATTAGAAAAACTTGGACCAGGAAATCCAGAAGCCGTGCCTAGGTAGGTAGGTGGTCAGTCAGGAGTCTTCCTTGTGTGAAGCTGAAAGCAACCTTGGGCTCGTCTGGTGTGACTTACTGATGAGACCCTCAAGAGCAGCACAGAATTGCATCCTGCTAGTAAGTAGCCGGTCGCGGAGCAAAATCACACTGTAGAGTCAATCTGGCTGGACAGAGCTCAGGTGGCAGGTGCATAGCTACTGTGTAGGAAGCTCTCAGCTCCTCTCCCGCACTCCGTAAACCGGGGAGTAATGACTCACCGGATAATGGTCATCCTCGACTACATAGGGAGTCCGAGACCGGCCCGGGACACAGGAGACCATGCCCTGCCACTCTGATGAATGCTTCGCTGTAACACTGCATAGGGAGTCCGAGACCGGCCCGGGACACAGGAGACCATGCCCTGCCACTCTGATGAATGCTTCGCTGTAACACTGATGGGCACAAACGTTGAGTTGCACTGCTGATCATAGCACTGTCACTGAGGCCTCTGAAAGCTGGGTGGCTGCTGGCGCTGTTAATCACCTTAATTTGCATTCTGTGGGGTCTTTGTCTCTCTGTGTCTCTCTCTGCCTTGGCTCATGGTCTCTGAGAGATGTAAGTCCAGAGGCGATTTGAGATCATGACTTTCAGAACAGAGGGGAAGAAGCCTTGTCAGCAGGAGCGTGAGGCCGCTTCAGAAAAGAAGGGAAGGGAAGGGAAGGGAGGGGAGGGGAGGGGAGGGGAGGGGAGGGGAGGGGAGGGGAGGGGAGGGGAGGGGAGGGGAGGGGAGGGGAGGGGAGGGGAGGGAAGGGAAGGGAGCCATAAGCACTTGGAGAGAGAGGCAGGAGGGGAGTAGGGAGTGGGAGAAAGAACAAGAGAGCAAGAGAGAGGAAGGGGCAAGCAGCCCCTTTTATAATGAGTCATACACACCTAGCTGTTGCTAGGTAACTGTGGGGCGGAACCTAGACTAAAAGCTCTTTACAAGAGCAGTTGTAGCCAGGGCATGGTGGCATATGCCTTTAATCCCAGCACTCAGGAGGCAGAGGCAGGCAGATTTCTGAGTTCGAGGCCAGCCCGTCTACAGAATGAGTTCCAGGACAGCCAGGGCTATACAGAGAAACCTTGTCTCGAAAAACCAAACAAAAAACAAGTTGTGTCTCTTCTGCAAACAGCAGTGATTGTTGACTACTCTTTCCCTCATAGAAGGTGAGGGCTAGAAGTATCACTGTGCCCACCTGAGTGTCCCAGCAACCTTCCCCATGCACTTGTGTGCAATTCTGCCCTAAGGGCACATGATCAAGGGTTCTCGGAAAGGGCTAGAGAAGCTGTTAATTGAGAGGACTACATCTTTGCAGGTTTTTAGAAGCCATTATCCTTGCCAGCTGAAGACATCCCAGTACAGCTGCTTTGTGGTCACCCATACTCCTATCAGTAACCCTTTATACCCATGCTCTTAAGTTAGCCCAATAAACTCATAGGTTGGTCAGGGATGGATGTTGCTCATTCTCCTCTGGGGAAAGGAGTTTTGGAAAGAAGTAGATATACAGACTATTAAAATAGGAGATAGGAGTGCATGTCTATCATTCTAGGGAACTGAAGAGATAGATGGTTTCCTGGGACTCAGTTCACTGGCTCACCACTTAGCCCTACCGGGTGAGTACCGTAAGAGACTTTGTCTCAAACACAGAATGGGTAACACCTGAGAAAACATATTTGAGCTTAACCTCCATATGCATGTGCACACATATGCACCTACAATCTCCATACACTTGTACCTGCAAAAACACGAGAGAGAGAGAGAGAGAGAGAGAGAGAGAGAGAGAGAGAGAGAGAGAGAGAGAGAGAGAGAGAGAGAGAATTCTGTTGATGGGTGGCCTCAAGTTCACCATATTGCTTTTGACCAGCAGAACTATGGCTAGGACAATTACTAGAGGTAAAGGAAGTGACTGCAGAGGACCATGAGCACCAAGAGCTGTAGGGTTTGCCTTCCCACTGACGGAGACTTGCAAGTGCTAAACACTCAAAGCAGAGCAGAGAGATGCACAGAAAGAGTGACCTATGCATGAAGTGATCACCGCAAGGATTCCAGGTGGCAGGACAGACGGGACCCACAGGCTGCACCGGTCACACCAGCACAAGGTGACATCTCCACCAGGGACACGGAATGGAAATGGGAGAGAAAAGTAGTCTTGCAAAAAATGTTTTGAGGAGAAGAGCATTAGGGCCTGAAGGCTGGCTGAAGGCTGGTTGGATATAATCAAGAAAAACAAAAAACATCTCTGAAGTGATTTCAAAATCTTGAGTTCATGTCCCTGGGGTAATTTAGATCAAAGCTGATTTGGGGTGAATTTTCTTCCTGAGGGTACTCAACTGTTTCCTGCCATCTCCAATCTCCTGAAGACTGTCTGGAATGTTTCTACTGCAGGCCTGTGGATCCTCGTTCTAGACTTTAACTGTGTGTGTTGGGGGCAGGGGGCAGGGGGTACTTGTTTGGTGATAATATTCCCCTGCTGATGCATTTTTATCTGGTCTCATTACAACTATATTTTTCACGGTGGTACAACCTTACAGACCTACCTGCTTAGAAGGTAGAGGTAAGAGAATCCCTGGGACATGAGTTCAAGACCAGACTGGAGCAGGGTTCTGTTTTAAATTCTAGGGTGTAATTCAGTGATAGAGTGCTTGCCTAGAATACACAAGAGCCTTAGCGTGCGTACTCACACACACACACACACACACACACACACCATTTTTATTTCATCCTTTCAAATAATTTATAATAGATGTGTCAAGTCTTGGCTAAACTCAACAAATGGGCCATCCTGGCCTTGTCTTTTATTAAGTTTTTGTGTGATCTTGTAACATATTGTTTTATTTCTAAAGCAAGTAATAGTGTTTCTGTAACAATGGCTACTACGAACAAATTATTTTTAAAGATTCTGGATTTGTTGTCTTCATTTGAAGAACTAGTTCATTTCGAAGGCATTGCAATTACTTCTGCTCTTGGTGGTGATGGTTTGGTTTGGTTTGGTTTGGTTTGGTTTGGTTTGGTTTGGTTTGGTTTGGTTTGGTTTGGTTTAGTTTGGGGTTTTTGGTTTTTGAAGACAGGGTCTCACTGTGCATTCCTGGTTGTTCTGGAAGTTGCTGTGTAGCCCACGCTAGCGCCACACTCTCAGCAGTGCTCATGCTTAAGCCTCCCGGCGCTTAGACACCTGGATCTTTAACTCTTCAGCAGAGCAGAACCCTGTGGGTTTCAGGTCTTTGTGTTGTAATGGGGAGACAAGAAGACATGCAGGCCAGCTCCGGCGCTCCCCTCAGTGTGTGCTCCTTCTTACGAGGGCCACAGGCTTACAAAGCTTCTTGCCAACATCCTAAAGTGAATCACTGTATGCATTCGGTCCATTTTCATGACTGTCGTGTGAAACTGGTCTTCTACTAGTAGCACTACCATGACCAGAAACAGACTAAAGACATAAGGAGACCCTGCGATGACAGTGACAATTCACTAAACTTCTGAGCTGCTCTCTGTTCCGTCCTCTGGAAGCTCCCAAGTGCTGGCTTCAGTGGACCCTCCCTCCTCCCTCCGGCATTCCTCCAACTTATTACCAGGTCTGGATTCAGGTTCTTTTTCAACCCTTTCAGTCCATCCCCATTCGGCTGGGAATAGGGATCAGGGCTTTGTCCCTAGCTCTAAATTTTTGCCAACGTTGAAACTGAGGATTGTTTTGCTTTTCCCCCTAAAAATAACAAACATAGAACATTCAATATAAAAGTGGTCTTTAAAGAGTCTGCTCCCTTGATCTTCTTGGGGTGAGGACAGGCCACCTTTGGGTCTCCATACCGGTTGAATTTTGTGAAGCAGCATCCTCTTTCTTGCTGCCTTCCTCACATAAAAAGAGAAATCACACAGCGGAGCATGACCATGACGGTGCACACACGCCTGCAACCCCAGCACTCCAGAGGCTGAAGCAAGGATTCAAAGCCAATCCTACCCAGTGGCCCTGAGAGACTGCTGACTGTTCTCAGTGTTCTCTGACAAGGAGCCTGCCAGCACTCTCCCCTCCTTGAGATGTCCCCAGGGCCCCTGCCTGTCACAGGTCTCTTCTGTTGGATTCATTAGGAAAACAAACAAACAAGCAGGAAGTTCCTTAGGCCTTTAGCACCATTTCACACTTTCCAGTAAGTTCCTCTGAGCCCAGAGAGGATCTGTTGTCCCCTTGGACCCAGCAGTGCCCTGGCTTAGAAACTGCTCCTTCTTCCGTTCACCCACACACAGGTTCCCTTGAGCTCTTGGCTCTTCCAGGCGTCCTCAGTTTTCTCATATCTGCCTCTCTGAAACGGAAAACTTAGGCCAGCTCCAACCCTATGTGACAGACCCGGGACGGGGATTTCAGGGACACAAGGACTATGGGCAGAGCTTACATGTTCTTACAGTTAAATATGACAAAATATACAAGTTAAATTCTCATCATGTGTTAGGCCTCCAATATCAGCAATCGGGAGGCAGAGGCAGGCAGATCTCTGCTCTGAGTTCGAGGCCAGTCTGGTCTACAAAGTGAGTTCCAGGATAACCAGGGCAACAGAGTGAGACCTTGTCTCAAAAACAAAAGCAAAATACTCAATACCTCGCCCTGTTAAATATTGCAATTCAACTTGGAAGTCCAGAGAGCAGCCAGACATTTAGAACGTGTGCTCTTTTGTTGAACTTAGCTTCTTTTTTTACATTAGTCTTCTAATTGTCTTTTCACAGTCTAAAATTGTTTGAGGAAAACAAGTGTTCATTTCTGTTACACTTGCAGGAGGGTTGTGCAGCAGCAGTGTCCGTGTGCATGTGTGTGCGTGCAGGTCTGTGTGAGTGCGCAGATCAGAGGGCCTCATGTTCTGCTCCTCAAGAGCTGTCCAAGTTTCTTTTTGAGACAGGGGGTCACCAGCACCTGGAGCTCACGGATCTAGTCACTCTAGCTAACCAGGAAGCTCCAGATATCCTAATGTCTCAGCTTTCCCAGTGCACAGATAAATGCCGTCACCCCTGACCGCTTACATATGCTCTGAAAACTGAACACACTCTCATCCACCGCCCCCTTTTTAAAAATTCATTCTATTGTTGGCTACTTGTATTTGTGTATCTGTCTATGTGGAAGTCTGTACCTGTAGCTGCAGGTACCCCACAGAGGCTGCAAAAATGGTGTCAGTTCTCCTGTTACAGGCAATTACAAGCCACCCAATGTGAATGCTGGGAACAGAACTTGGGTCTTTTGCAAGACAAGTGTGCCTTCTTAAGTGCCGAGCCATCTCTCTCCAGCCTGCTCTCTTCCTTTCTGTTTTATTTTGGTTTTGTGCGGTACTGATGATCAAACCCAGGGCCTCGTGTGTGTTTAGGCAAGCTGGCCACTGGACTGTATTCCCAACCCTCCAAAGTCCTTTACTGAATACACATTTAAGACCTCAGAAACCTGCTCAATAAAAGCTAATCCCGGAAGACAGATGGTCTAGCTAGCCGAGGTTGGATTGAGGAACTAAGAATCAAAAATCCCTTCTCCACTCTTAAGAAAGCACACTTCTCCTCCTCAGGGTGCACCGGATGCTTTTGAGGTCTCAGAACAATTCAAACACATCCGCAGAACAAAAACAATCACACAGCCCTGAGTTTTTAAAACGTTATATCTGTAATGATCCTTTCCTAACCTTATACGGATGGCTAACCTTTTTCCTGTCAATAAAAGGCCAAGGTGCAGTCGAAGATCAATGGACTAACTGTGAGAGTGGCTTCTGGTCTTCCATCATGTGGGTCCTGTGACTTGAACTCAGGTCATCAGCTTGACAGCAAGCACCTTTACCCGCTGAGCCAGCTCTACAACCAATAAAAAGAATTCTGACACCGACTATCTTCCAATAGAAAAATTATTATCTTGGGCCCTGTGGTGTGGCTGGATAATGGAACGGCCTCCGGACCATTTCAATGCTCTGGCTTCCCTCTCTAGCCCTGCAAAAGAAAAACCACCGAACCAAAGAAAAAACACAGTGGCCGTGCGTGAAAGTGCAAGTCCTGTAGATTGCACGTCCTGCTTGCTCTTGATGCACTTAGGGCTATGAACCAGACCGACTTTTAAATGTATTCGATCATACAGGATTCTCGTTCCTGCTCGGGCCTTTAGAAATTGCCTCTGCTACGCATTCACTCTTTAATGGAGTGCAGTGCGGCTCCATTTTCCGTCCGCTCTTCCCATCACCCTCGTCGTGCCTAATGGGCTTTATGCAGCACCCACCCTTCTCAACTTCAGAGCTACACTGGCTGCGATGAAAGTCTTACACATCCATCGTCTTTTCTTTAGTCCCGGTGTGGTGATTGAATACGTAGCCTCACTCGTGGGCAGGCAACAAGCAGTCTAGCCCTGACGACGGCCCCGCCCAGTAACGCGGTACTGTCCAGTCCGCTCTTTTGGTCTCGTTCACATTCTCTAAGGTGCTGAACGTCCGCTTCAGTGTCCAGTTCCTTCTTCGCCATCTCCTTTCGAAAAGCCATCCAGGATTAGAGGGTCAGGCTCCATCAGCACCCGGAATGCCACCCACCATTCGGATGTTCACCCTAGGCTGATGAGCGGCTCCTTTCTCTCCTTTGACTCAGTTATTTCCCTTCTGAGAGTCTCCATAGGCTGCTGGGACTCCAGGTCTGCATGTTCTATTTCAAGTGGCGACACTCTAACCTCGGGTCATCCTGACATGAAAAGGGAGGTTGTTTTAATTCTTCTCTTAACCTTGACCAGTACTTTAAATCCACCAAGCCCACATCTTCCGAATGTCTACCTTCTCTCCCAGCACTGTTCCAAGCACGGGCAGATCGAGGTTTCTCCTCCCGATGCTATTTTAGTGGGTCGTCGTAATGCCTTTTCTTTCTTTCTTTCTTTTTTCAAAAGTGTATCCTCCAAAGAGAAAAGGGCTGGGTTTCTATGCGTTCAGGATAAACCTTTATGTGCGGCATTCAATGCTGGAAGCCTGGAAAGTAGGCTCTGAGTTTCTGAAGAAGGGTTTAGAGCGGGACTCAGCTGGTGGGCAGATGAGACAGGGAAGAAGGCAGAGTTGTTTTGAAGTGGCATTTGCATGGTGGGCACACGGTTTCCATTTGGGCTGCTTAGGTGGCTTAGGGAGTCTTGGAAGGCCATAAAAGGCCCAATAATCTCCCTTAGTGCTGACTCAGCCGGTGAGCATAGAGCCCCCAAATTATTGTATTGAGGAAAGATCAGGGAGAAAGACAACTTCCAGTGATGGTCCAAACAGCCCTTTGCCTTTTTCTACTGGCTTGACTTCCTCTTCGCTATTCTCTGGGGAGTGTCAAGAATCCCCCACTCCCTCCTCTTCCTCCCATCACTCCAGGCTATCCCACGTGCCCGGTTTCCTCCCCCATCCAGGTCTCCCCTGAACATCTTCTGTGAAGGAAAACAGAACATGCATACTACTGTCTCCCAGGTCAGAATGCAATGGAGCATAATATTGCCTAGTTCAAATGCATTTTCTGAGGAAGTCTTTTTTTTTTTTCTCTCTCTCCATTTTACCCTTTTGCACTGTTCCTATCTGGACTAAGCCAGAACCTCAAGAAGACAGAGTTAAGGACTTCAGGCAGGAAACGTGAAAATATACAACCCTATGCTGCCATTCACTTAGTCCCACAAAATCCCACAGTTACTAGCACAAATCAATATTAGAAAGCAAACTAATAAATATCTCATCTGTGGAGATTTGTAAATGAAGTGGATGTTGTCTAAAAACCAAACATACTAAATTCTAATTAATGTGTAACGCTTTATAAAATACAGTGAAAAAATTTAATCCCTTTTCCCCTTGAATTAGTGGTGCCTCTCTAATGAATCTGGCTGTTAATGAATTCAGCTCAGCCTAGTAAAAATCAATGAAGCATTTCTATTGAATCAGTATTCAGAGTATGTGTCCATCGGCTTCGTCAGAATGCTTAATGTGTGAGCTACCCAAACACAGGCTCAGAGTCCCCACGTTAAAAACCGAAGGAAAAAGATGCCGATGTCATAGAGATAACTAACTGTCCAAGGCACAGGTCCAGAGACATGAGTTCCATACACTTTGGTAACTCATGTCCTGCATTTCCAATAAAGAAGCCAACTGGAATAAACTTTAGAGATCGAAAACTGCATGTGTTTGGTTGGCAACACCGACGGACCTCCAGCCCTCCTCAGAAGTCATTTGTAGAAGCCAGATGGAAAATGTGGATAGAAAAAAAAAAGTGTGATGTAAGAAGGACACCTGGGACCGGAGGACAAATTCAAAGGGTCCATTTTCAGTCTGCCTCACGGACAGGGTCTGAACTGTCACAGGAAAGGGGGCTACAGAGTCTGTTTACACAGGGAGCTTCACGAGGTGGGGGCGGGGCTAAAGTGTTCCAGGTAAAGTTGACTAAAGGGCAGCCATTGTTTCTGCACACAGCCCAGCATGGCTCCACCCGTCACAGTGAAAATGGAAAGGAGTCTGCTCTGGCCAGTTCTTGGGAGATTTTGCAGCCTTGTGGACATCGTAAGAAGGGTTTTTCTTGGAGAGAACGCCAGCCAACAGCCATCAGCTGTCGGTTCCCAAAGAGAGGGCTTAAATGGAAAAGCACTGAATACTCATGAGCACGTGTCAAGAACGGCTGGGAGTTCCAGCAGGGACGCAGGGAACTAGAAAAATGAAGCTATAGACCCTTGTGGCCCCATGTGTAATCAACACCAATGAAATGTGAAGATGTTTGGAACAGGCATAGTTTGCAAATTTTGACTCAAAGTTAACTTTTCCAGCGTGTGTGTGCGTGTGCGTGTGCGCGTGTGTGATTTGGGAATTGAGTCTCTCTTTCTACTATGTGGGCCCCGGGATCCTCAGGTTTGGCGGTGACTGCCTGTATGTACCCACTCGATTTTTTCAGCAGCTCAATGTGTGAACTGATTTCTGATCTCACATCTCATTCCTCCTTCCGTCTCAGGGACCCTGTCTTTTGTTGCCCACATCATTTTGATAGAAAGTGTCTATAATCTCCAAAATTACCTAGTAGATGCCATCGCTACCCATAGTTTTTTGGTTTTGTTTTTTGTTTGTTTGTTTTTGGGTTTTGGTTTTTGGTTTTTGGAGACAGGGTTTCTCTGTGTAGTCCTGGCTATCCTGGAACTCACTTTGTAGACCAGGCTGACCTCGAACTCAGAAATCTGCCTGCCTTTGTCTCCAGAGTGCTGGGATTAAAGGTGTGCACCACCACACCTGGCTAGCTACCTATAGTTTTACTAACAGGTATTTTGATAATGAGAGCAAGTTTCTGGCCAAATATGGAAATGCATGCAAATTTTTATTAATATGTGAGCATTAAAAATGCTTTACAACTCAGGAACTTGCTGAATTCAATCCTGCAGGCATTCAAACATCTTTCAAAAACTACAGCTGTACAAGCATTTCTCCTGATCTCCTTGGAACAAAAACAGAACCTGCCATTAAGGATAGACCTCGATCAGATGCAATCTTTGGCCTGAGGACTCCTCAAAGACTTTTGAGTTGATGGGCATCCAAATTCTTATTAAAATGTAATACGATGATGCAATGCTGGGTTTATGTTACATTTATAGAGATATCTACACACCATATCTAGTCAATAAACATACCTTAAATACCAAGTACCTTAGCCCACAAAAAACCTATATACAATATATATATATATAAAATTTCCTACCAATGCAGCAATGATAAAAAGTCCAGGCTTGGATAAAGATGATCAGGGTAAGTTAGGCCTGTCTGAAGTTTCTATTGATCTGATAAAAATTCCCTGGTAAAAGCAACCAAGTGGAGAAATCGTTTATTTAGCTCGCACCTCTAGATTATTGTCCATCATTGTGGGAGATCAGAATTAGGAGCTCTGAGGAAATAGCCTCATCACTTCCATAACCAGGAACAGAGAACAGTGAATGTCTGCCCAGCGGTACTCGGTCCCACTTCCCTGCTGTCACACAAGTCTGGATCCTGTCAACTCACAGTGAGCGGGGCTTCCCACTGCAGTTAATATGATGAAGATAATGTCCCACAGACACGCCCACAGGCCACCCTGCTCTAGACAATCCCTCACCGGGACTCTTTCCCCAGCTGCTTCTAGATTGTCAGTTGGCAATTAAAAGTAATCACTACAAGACAGGCAAAAGGCTCAGCTTCACCAGGGAAAAGATATGATTCCCCCAAGCCTGACCACCTCAGCTTGAGCCCCAAAACCTGTGACCGCCAAAAGCTCTTTGTTGTTGTTGTTGTTGTTTGAAATGCAGTCTCATTCAGTCGAAGCTAGCCTCAAATGCTTGGCCATAACAGACATAAAACAATGAGCAAAATTCTGACCCAAGTCAGAAAACTTCAATGAAACCAACGTATTTCTTGAGGTAAAATTTCCTGAAAATCCTTTCACGGCATGAGAAAGGGGAAGATTTCTTAGGCAAGACCCAGAGAGACGCACCCCTAGGAAAGAAAAGAGACACATAAATCAGATTTCAGCAACAACAAAAGCCATCCTTTTGCTACTTGAAAGATATTGTGAAGGGGAGAAAAGCAAGGTACAGATTGGTACCAATGCTTACAGAGCTTTACACTCAGAATACAGAAAGAATGTTTCCAGCACAAAATGAAGTCAACGAGCTTTTTTTTTAATGGACCAAATATTTAAATAAAGAATTCTTAAAAGAAAATGTTAAGCCCAGAGCTGGCCTGCCCTCTCAGGCAGATGCTCCTGGTTCTGCCTCTGTGGAAACAGTCTGGGTGCGGAAGGCAGAGAGCCAACTCTCAACATGCGAGGGCTGCATGGCCTGCACACCCTCCCCTGGGACTTGGCCAGGCTCCCGGGCGCCCTCTTGACCTGGTGTCCTGGCCATATCAGAGGCAGAACACAGCTTTCTCTTTAGTGCAGGCTTTAATTTCTAGGGATGGGAGTGGGGTGGGTAAAGAATAAGTTAAATAAGTTAATCACAGAGAGAGAAAGAGAGAGAGAGAGAGAGAGAGAGAGAGAGAGAGAGAGAGAGAGAGAGAAAGAGAAATGGGGGAGGGGATGATGGATGAGGGAGGGAGGCTGGGAGAGAGGGAGGCAGGATGCCAGCTCCGTACGATGGTCCATGCCTGTAATCCCAGCATTTGGGATGCCCAGGCAGGAGAATCTCCCAGTTCAAGGCCATCTAGAGTACATATAAAGACATTGTGTCAAAGAAAGAAAGCAGGGGGAGAGAAGAGGGAAGGGGAATCTACTGAAAAGTATTTTGTTCAAAAATGTCATAATGAGATCTGATCCTGTGAACTCTAATGCAAAAACTTTAAACGAAAGATTACTAAGTAATTAAATTTAATTTTAAAAGGGGGGGGCGAATGCCTACCAAAGAGCTTTTGGAAAGACTACTCATATCACTGGCAAGTAGAGAAGTGAAGATGCCTCTGATCCAAAGACAAGCCTTCTCCTAACATATAACACTTTCCACCCTGGGATGGATGACCCAGCAAGAAGACCCTCCACACACACACAACCTCCCTTGATCTTGAGGTTCCGGCCTCTGGAGCCACAACAGACCCCTGTTCTTTATAAATCACACCAGCTCAGGTATTCTGTCATAGCAGAACAAAGTGAACTAAGACAGTCATTTTCTTTTCTTTTTTTAACCCTAATCACTCTCAGGAGGAGCTCTAGAAGATTCCATAGGTTTTAATCTCCCTGAACCTTTATCTAAGAAGTATGACTAATACTATGTACTTAGCTGTTCTGGGAAGAGAACTGTTTTAAATAATTCATATGGACCACTTAGGACAATGATTGGCTCATATTAAGAATAATAACATAAACCCAGGTGCTACTGGGAAGGTTAAAGGTAACATTGGCACTGCTGTCCATTAAGTTTCCCTGAGAAGAAAAAACTCTGAGAGAGCAATTAAGAAAGACATGAATTATTCGGGAAGCATTCCACGTAAGAAATGGCAGACAAACCACAGAGCTAGGCTGGGGGTGGTGGCGCACGCCTTTAATCCCAGCAATTGGGAGGCAGAGGCAGGCGGATTTCTGAGTTCAAGGCCAGCCTGGTCTACAAAGTGAGTTGCAGGACAGCCAGGGCTACACAGAGAAACCCTGTCTCGAAAAACACAACAAAACAAAACAAAAAAACACAGAGGTAAACTGATTCAGATATACGCATTTTGGGGCCCCCATGAGGTATATATTCTCTCTATACTAGCTCTACCTAGTTAATAGTAATGAAAACCAACAAAGAGGCAAGAGAAGAAGTAGGAGGTAAGAAGCTTAGGAGTGCGTAGCCTGAGAACGAGCAGAACATGACTGCGTCAAAGAGAGACGTGAAACATAGAGGTCCGGGTCCTGAAAAGGCCATTCTGAAGACAATGCACAAAGGCAGACAGAAAGAGGCCACGACCTGAGACAGGGAAGTAAAGGTGCGATCTGTCACTGCCAGGCTAGAGGGGACAAGGCTTAGGACACACGAAGAGAAAACCGAAATGCCAGAGCTCCTATAGGAGAACATTTTCAAAAACTGGGACAGGGGCATGTCAATTTGTGGCCCAATTGCTGTCCCGGGATAGATCCAAATGTGGCCCACCATGGCTGAAAATGATGACGCTGGCACTCCTGATAGAAGCAAATAAAAAGGGGGGGGGGGAGGAAAAGAGGGAGGGGGGAAGGAGGGAGGGGAGAGGAAGGGAGGGGAGGGGAAGGGAGGGGAGGGGAGGTGTCACAATAGCTTCCAACCTTGACCTGGGAAATCAGGTTGCCCTCAGAGGCAAGGTCCACATGTACAATAGGTATAGAGTGAGTTCATGAAGGAAAAGGCCACAGAGATGATTAGTTTAAAATGAAGACAGGGTCTAGGAAGATGGCTCCATCACGTCAGTAAGACGCTCACTACCCAAGCATGAGGTTGTGAGTTTGATGCTCTAATTCCAGCACTGATCTGAGACAGGAGCATCCTGGAGACTTGCTAAAGGTTTAAAGGACAGCACATCACTCACACCTTCTCTTCCTGCTACTAGGGCCATTGGGAAGATGCAGGGCAGCATAAATCCATCGTCCCCATGTCACTAGGACACCACAAGGAGTAAGCCTCCTTTTTCACTTGCATGGGGAACACCACCCCAAGAAGCAAGCTCTTTATGCTTTGAGATCATTAAACTTGGGTCGTGTTTGTTACTGTCAGAATCTTAGCCTGCCGTAAGTAGGGGGCTATCAAAGCATGGTGGCACAGGGGTATGGTCCCAGAATAGATCAAGGAATTCAGAGTCATCCTTGAACATATAAAGATGATATGATAGCTGTCTCCCGTAAGTAAATAAGTAAAGCAAAGATGACCGACCATGCCTTTTCTCAGGAGTTCTGATTAGGGACGTGACATCTATATGCACTAGCCATTTTCTCATACTTTAAGAAAAACTAGGGCTGGTGAGATGGCCCAGTGGTTAGGAGCACTGACTGCTCCTCCAGAGGTCCTGAGTTCAACTCCCAGCAACCACATGGTGGCTCACAACCATCTGTAATGGAATCTAATGCCCTCTTCTGGGGTGTCTGAAGATATCAACAGCAACAGTGTACTCACATATATAAATAAATATTTTTTACAAAGAATGAAAGAGAGAGAGAGAGAAAGGGAGGGAGGGAGGGAGGGAAGGAGGGAGGGAGGGAGGGAGGGAGGGAGGGAGGGAGGAAGGAAGGAAGGAAGGAAGGAAGAAAGGAAGGAAGGAAGAAAGGAAGAAAGGAAGATTATAAAACTCTGCTACTGTGGCTGAGTTCTCCCTTGTCCCCAACTCTCTTTCTCTTGGTTTTCATCTTTCACTTCTCTTACCCCGATCTCACCCCCATCTGTCTACCCTGCTCAGCCTCTCTCCTGACCAGGACAGGTCTGCTGGTCATGTCTAATACACTACCTCTCTCTGCTTTTCTAGATGTTCTGATCCCTCTGGCTGTTCTCTCCTGTATCTGTAATAAAAAAAAAACAAAAACAAAACAAACAAAAACAAAAACAAAAACAAAACTTCCCTTTAAGAAAGACAGCAGGAAGGAAGGAAGGAAGGAAGGAAGGAAGGAAGGAAGGAAGGAAGGAAGGAAGGAGGAAGGGAGGAGGGGAAGGAAGTGGAGGGAAGGGAGGAAGGGAGGAAGGGAGGTAGACAGACAGACAGACAGACAGACAGACAGACAGACACACACACACACACACACACACACACACACACACACACACACACACTGGAGATTAGAGAAGGTTCATAGGGCACTTGTTTAACATGTTCAAAGCCATGGGTTGAGTCCTCAGCAACACATAAGACCAGATGTGGCGACTCACATCCATAACCCCGGCTCTCAGGAAGTACAGCCAGGAGGGTCAAAAGTTCAAGGTCATCCTCAACTATGATGTCAATGCCAGTCTAGCCCACATGACATCCTGTTTCAAATAAAAACTCAAAGGGAGTAACGAGCTCTGTTATGGTCTGTTTTGAAGAGAATGCGGTGACAGTTTGTACCTTTGGGTTCCCCTAGTGAACTACTTCCCTGAGAGAGCCCTTTTGACCTTGGCTTTCTAATTGGCCACTCGACTGCTATTTCTGCTAGTACAGAGTAGGAACCCAGAGACCATGTTGTAAGAAACCAAGGCATAACAATGTAAGGAGACCACATGGAGGACTGTAGACACCCTGGCTCACAGCCCCAACAGAGTCCAACAAGCACTAACTTGCCAACTGTGGAAGTATGTTGGAAACAAAATAAAAGGGGTGGGGGAAAATATGCCACATCTGGCCAGAGTTCCTGTACTCTGGACCGGCGGACTTAGGGAGACTGCCAGGCGCTTTTCCACTCAGCATGCCTGACCCACACGGTGGGGGGTTGGAGAAAGGAGAAGCCCCCGACTGGGACCCCCCCCCCCCCCGCCAGCTACCTTGATAAAGCCCCAGGGTTGCAGGAGAGAGGGAATAGGGGAAGAAGTTCCCAACACTGACCAGAGTGTGCAGCAGGTGTTGAAGGAGCAGAGACTCTCTGTGGTTTAAGAGCTTTATTATAGAACTGCAGAAGAAAGAGAGAAGGGAAGGGCGTGAGGAGGGAGGGAGAAAGAGGGGAGGGGAAGGCTAGAGAGAAAGGGAGAGAGGAGAGGAAAGAAGAAGACAAATAGAAAGGGAAGAGGAGAGAGAAGTGGGAGATGAGAGGACAAAGGAGTAAGAGCAAGAGTAAGAGAGCAAGGTGGGGCCTGAGCACCCCTTTTTATGGTCTTCACTGTTGCTAGGTAACTAGGGAGGAGTTTAGCCTGAAGGTCAGAAGCTTGGGCCATTGTATACGTTACTACTGACCATTCTTCTCTTGTTGGGGCCGTGGGAGGTGGTACCTTAGGCAGGGGCCAGAGTTCCAGGAGCATGAGGGAATGCCTACCGTGTCTTGTAGGTGAATTATGACCATTGGGGTTCAGACCTCAGCTCAACTGGATACCAGCCTACAATTCCCCACAGGGGTACGCTTTCTTAGAACTGGATTCTTCTGCTATAATCAGCCTTCCAGAACTAATGGGGAGCAGAAATGAACTGTCCAACTGAGCTATACTCAAGCTGTAGATAGAAACAAATGAATGACAGTTGACACTTGAGGGCACTAGGTATTTTCCTTTTGACACGGAGCACTTGCTCTATAGTCAAGGTTGACCCTTTTACTTTGCATCCAGAGGTGCTGGCATTACAACGCCCAGTGCTCAGAATGGAATTCATAGCTCAGGGTTTCATGTGTGTTAGACAAGCTTCCTCCTAACAGAGCTGCATCATCACACACAACACTGTTTTGGAGGCTGTTGTTCTTGTTTGATGCAACAGTGACTCATCAAAACTGTAAGTGGTTTTTATGACAGTTCATCTGTAGTGGTTTGGATAAGAAATGTTTCCTATGGCTCCCATATGTGAACACATACTCTCCAGCTGATGGAGATTTGGGGAGATGTGGGGAGAGGTGGAAGGTGTGGCCTTCTGGAGGAAATGCATCGTTGGGGGCTGAGATTTGAGAGAGTAAAGCCACTTCTAGTTTGCTCTCTCTGCTTCTGGCTTCTAGTCGAGCATGCAAGCTCTCAGGTGCCTGCTCTTGCCCCTGCACTGGCAACTTGCTTCCATACCTACCCCACCATGACTGACTCTCATCTCCCTGGAGCCATAAACCAAAATAAACTCCTTATTCCATTAGCTGCCTTTGGTCATGCTGTTTTATGACAACAACAGAAAAAAAAATCACACATCCTTTCAGTTCAAGATGTGAGCCTTCAGCTTCCTGCTCCAACCACCACAGACTCTAATGCCCTGGATCTGTAAGCCTAAGTAAATCTTTTCTTCTATAAGTTGAATAGTCCGTGCTGTTTATTACAGCAGCAGAAGAGAAACTAATACACACTTCATTCATTGTTTAGGCAGTTTTTGTTTGTTGGTTGGTTGAGGGATGTTCTGCCTATTTGTTTGATTGTTTTGGGAAAGGTTTGGCTCAGGGTTTTACTATGGGAGCCAGGTTGGCCTTGAACTCATGGGCCTCCTATCTCTGCTTCCCAAGTTTGTGGATTGAAGGCACACACCATCACTCTGCTAGTCTTCTTGATTTTATTCATAGCTAACTCAGAACCCATGTCCTAGGAGGCTAGGTGCACTGTGGTATGGTCTTTATGTTACTATCTACCAGTTAATGTGAAAATTGTCATGGTAGCTCACAGCTGTAATCCCAACACTCAGAAGGAAGAGATAGGTGGATCTCTGAGTTCAAGGCCAACCTTGACTACAGAGCTAGTTCCATGAGGCTACGCAGAGAAACCCTGTCTCAAGAAAACAGAAAAATAGAAAAGGAAAAAAGAAAAAAGTAAAAGTTAATGATCCGTGAAACAATACATTTCTAAAGGCTAACACACAGGTTCATGTCATGGTACAAATAACAAATTTTAGTGCTTAAAGGTAAAATGAAAAAAACAAGAATAATATAGATAGCTACTAATACTTATAAATGTAGTTTTGAATTTTATGACTGGGTCTTATATCAAACAATAATACTGTATGAGACATTAGTGATGATGGTTGATTTTATTTTCTTTGTCTTCACCTAGACAAAACAAAGGGCAAATTACTCTATTGAATTCCCAAAGTAGCTATTTTCTCTAACTGTGGGGCGTCTCTTTATCGTCTGTAAAATCCTTGGGCTTCAGTCCATGGGTAACAGTGCTATAAACTCTCCTGCATCCTCCAGCTAGACTGCTGAATCTTTCTGTGAAATGTTTGCTTATTTAAAAAAAAATCATGGATTATAGATTCAGATTCACAACTGGAATATTCTTTATGTAGACAATGCATTGAGGGAAGAACACTGCTATTTCCCGGAGAAATATAAATGCCAAACTCATGCATAATTTATTCAACATAAAAAGCAACAGACCATGTCGTTTTGGTGTTTGACTGTGGTCCCTTGCTCCTTACTGATGAGCATCATTAATCAGTCCAATCAGCATCTAAAATGTCCCATCTCCGTCTACAAATAAACACCTAAACGCAGGTGCTAAAATTAAATTGAAATATGCTTTCACACAAAGAGTTCTTGGCCTGGCTCTATGCTTGTGCTCTAGCCCTAGCACATAGCTACAATAGAATTCAGAAGCAAACAAACACAATAATAATTTTCTACAATTGTTAAAAGATATATAGAAAAGTATGGCTTTTTAAATTATTAATTTTTGATTCTTCTCCATACTTCCCCACTCCTATCCCCTCCCTACCGTTTTCTTTATTTTCAGATGAAATTTTTTTATTCTCATTATGTAGCTATATCTGACCTAGCCTGGTTCTCTCTACACCGCCTATAGTCTGGCTTCCAACTCGCAGTAACTTTCATGGCTCTGCCCTCCTGGTGCTGGAATTACAGGCACAAGCCACCACGTCCCGCTTGTGGGTCATTCTTAAGGAAAATCTCCGAAGTTGTTTCTTTTAAAAATGTGTGCGTGTGCGTGCGTGCATGCGCGCGCGTGTGTGTAGTGTGTTTGAGGAGAAAAGCATCCGAGTGAGGTAGAAGCCAGAGGACAACTTAGGGGAATCAGTTCTTTCCTTCGACCATGTGGATTCCAGGCACGGAACTCAGTTCTTGGGCTTGGCAGGAAGCACCGTTACCCAGTATCCAGCCCTGAAACTGCTTCCTTAAGCCTGACAATTTCCTTTAATTTAGAAGGAGTCTTCATGCTTTAATATGATTGCATGCAGGGTATTTTATTTCTATGGATAACAAAAGGCCAGAGCACCTGCTAAGTGGTTCCCTCCGTGCCTTCAAAGAAAAGTATATTAGATAAGACAGGCTGTCAGCACCAAAACCTACATCCTGTTTCCTCTTCACAAATCTTTCTCTGCGTCTGCGCTGCTGCATCTTATCAACAGAGCTGTGGGACACTTTCAAACAGCTCCAGTGACTATTTTTTTTTTCTACAGAGGCCATCAACTTTTACGAGGTAAATATTACCATTAGTTTCTTTAAAGGTAGAATTGAATCCTTGATTTTGGATGCTCCTAACACTCTGGAAGCAGCCTTGTCCCTTGTTAAAGTGTGTCACTGTCCTTGGAAGGTGAACACGCTACCAAGGTTTGGCTCCTCCAAACCTGCCTTCCTTCAAGGCAGAACCTCCTCCCATCCATCACGCAGCACTCTCCACTGTGTCTTTATTGTGGGACACTGCACTCGGCTGCTTGATCCCAAGTGGCTTTGCCAGTGTCATCTGGTACTCTCACTCATAAATGTGTTTCAAATGGAAATTGGTTTAGAAATTTTCAACAAAACCTGTTACTCCGGCTGCTCTTTATTTGCCAGAGAAAGGTGTGCTGGTGCCCTCCTTGCTGTAACCAAACCCCTGACAAAAAGCAACTTACCAGGAGGAGGGGTTTGTTTTGACTTCCGGTTGAGGGGATACAGTTCACTGTAGTGAGGACCTCTTGGAAACAGTAGCACGAGACAGTCCGCCATGTTACCTCCGCAAGCCGAGCATAACCGGAAGTGAGACCAAGTTATCAAGCCTCAAGGCCGACCCCTAGTGACTCACTTCCTCCAATGAGGCTCCACCTCTTAAAGGTTCTCCAACCTTCGAAAACAGTGCCACTTACTTGGGAGTAGATGTTCAAACATACAAGCCTACAGAAGGCGTTTCATATTTAATTCGTCACAGAAGAGGAAACTTCTTGGGGTGGGGGTGGGCACATGACCAGAAAAGGTCTCTGTAAGAAGGGCACCTTTAAACTACAACGAGGATAATGCCGTGGGATGTGGAACAAGGCAGAAGAAAATATGAACAGGAACATGCTCAGCAGATTCGCGGCACAGAAGGACGTCAAGTGCTGCCTAAATGGCAAAGCTTCAGAAGACAGAAAGGTCCAGCCTTTGAGGACATAGGAAGAAAGGTTCATGTTCCTCCGAATTCGGTGAAAAATATTGAGGAGCCTTTATAGACGGGAGATAATGATTTTACTTTGGACTGTAGGAAGTGTCCCTGGCTATGAAATGATGATTTAGATGAAGACAGAAGTGGGTGGAAACACTGAGGCTGTTACAGTAAGCCAAGCAGGCAACGGTGGACACTTGGAGTTGGTGGCAGGAGTTCAAGAAAGACAAAATCTAAAATATAATTGGAGACATAGAGAAACCAGATCTCAACAGGAGGGGTGAAGCGGACCGTAATCGGCAAGAGTGTTTCCCAGGGCGAGGTCACGTGTGTAATTCTTGCTAGTCAGCCTTTTGGTTTCCCAAAGGGGGGCTGTAAAAAGCAATTTTAAAAAGGTCCCACTGTCCTGGCTAGCCTGAAACTCTGAATATGCACCAAGCTTGCCTTGGACTAATATTGATGTACCTACCTCTCCCTCCTGACTGCTAGTTATTAAAAGTGTACACCACCACCATGCCTAGCCATTTGGGGATCTTGGTATGAAATACTTAGCTACTCTTCTCATCCCTGTGGTCAAGGAAGGAAGGGTTTATGTTGGTTCATGGTATAACGGTACAATTCATCATGGTGGAAGGCATAGCAGTGAGAACCACAAAGCACCTGTGGCAACAGAATCTTGGGGCTGTGTGCTCCTAAATGGGAAGATCAGGAGGAAAGCAGGTCGAAGAAAGGGGAGGAGATACTGTTAGGCGTCTTAGTTAGGGTTTTACTGCTGTGAACAGGCACCATAACCAAGGCAAGTCTTATAAAGGACAACATTTAATTAGGCCTGGCTTACTCGGAGGTTAAGTCCATTATCATCAAGGCAGGAACATGACAGCATCCAGGAAGGCAAGGTACAGGAGGAGCTGAGAGATCTGCATCTTCATCTGAAGGTTGCTAGGAGAATACTAGGGCTAGGGTATGAAAGCTCACACCCACAGTGACACACCTACTTCACAAGGCCACACCTCCTAATAGTGCCACTCCCTGACCCAAGCATATACAAACCATCACATTAGGTAAGGCACAGACATTTTGTAAGGCTCCCATGTCTTGGTTAAAAGATGCTAACTGCCAAATCTACATAATTTGTATTCCCAGAACTAAAGCCATGTGTTTTCTTTGATTCATGCCCTGTTGGTCTCCGGTAACGACCAGCACAAAAGATACTGCTTCATTTACATTGCCCCAGCGCTCCTAGAAATGACAAATCTCCAGCCAAAAAAGGAAGCCTTTCAGATCTCTTCTGTGCTCTCTTCCCCACGCCCTGTAGCTATCTCTAGTCTGTAAATGGCAGCAAGCTAGAGGCTGGCTCTTTTGCAGACCCTTCTCTCTCCCCCTATTAAATCTGTTCTGTGTCAAGTTGGTCCTCTGACCAGGTCCATGGGTCAGTCAACAGGGTCTGCAAGAGAGAGAGAGAGAGTGAGGACTGAGGGGCAAGAGACTCGAAGAATGGAGACAACACAGGCTGTCTGCACAAGTCTCGAGTCTCATTTATTGAAAGGCAACTATGGGTGTATATGCACTTGCTGGGGAGTGCAGCTGGAGAAACTTAACCAAAGGGTCAGGATGTATAGGAGAAAAACAAGATGTTATCAGAGTGTGTTCGGCTGTGGTGGGCTTCTTGCAAAAACATCATGCTAGGAAAACAAGTCTCTCGTCAGGGTGGAAAAGTACCACCTGTAAGTAAATAGCCCGAAATGGCTGCAGAGATGAGAGCCGCTTTCTGCTAAGAGTCACCTCCCAACATTCCTCATGCCTGTCTTTCCTTCTCACTTTAAGTCTATAATTCTCAAGAGCCACCTAACCCCAAGTTACTGACTTTCTTCAGCCAGTCCCGCTATCTCTCTGAAGTGGCAACCGCCTCCCCCAACAGCATCATTAATTGAGAATTGAGTGTTCAAGCCTCTCCCAAGGTGGGAAAGGGAGGGAGGTGTCTCACCTCCCGACTGTAGCAACCATAGAGCTGAGTCCACTGGTGCCTGAAGACCGTGTCTGTTCCACTATGTTCATAACTGAGTATCCCACATGAAACCCGCATTCTGCTTACCTAAAAGCATCAGGGATTGTGGGGAGCCGCCCTCACATTTGCCATTATAAGATGGCGCTGACAGCTGTGTTCTAAGTAGTAAACATAATCTGCACACGTGCAGGGGCAGTTTTACCGCCATGTGTTCTGCCTTTCCCGTGATGACAACTGGGCCGATGGGCTGCAGCCAATCAGGGAGTAATACGTCCTAGGCGGAGGATAATTCTCCTTAAAAGGGACGGGGTTTTGCCATGCTTTTTCTCTCTCTTGTTCTTGCTTTTTCTCTCTCTTGTTCTTGCTTTTTCTCTCTCTTGTTCTTGCTTTTTCTCTCTCTTGTTGTTCTTCTTGCTCTTGTTCTTTTTCTCTCTCTTGCTCTCTTGCGCTCTGGCTCCTGAAGATGTAAGCAATAAAGTTTTGCCGCAGAAGATTACGGTTTGTTGCGTTCTTCCTGGCCGGTCGCGAGAACGCGGGTAAGAGTTGGTGCCGAAACGCGTGTAAGAAGGGATCTTTCTCTAACGCTCCACAACCTTTTCAAAGTTAATTTTTTATTGCAGATGCAAATGTGATTGTGCTCAGTCCCCTGTAAATAATCCTGGCAGATGGCACCAGGGATTTGGTTGCATAGTGATTAGGGCTGGATGTGGTAAGAATGCAGAGACTGAGGGTTATTCTTAGAAAAACAAGGGATTTGACGACAGGACTTTACAATGGAACACCAAAAGATGTCCACGTTATGATGTGCAGATCTAAAATCGCTGTGCATGCCCGGAGCTGGAGACAAGCTCAGCCCTCTGCTCTCCCAGAGGACTTGAGTTCAGTTTTCAGCACCGTCACGAGGCTCACAAACACTTGTAACTCCAACTACAGGGAATCCAGTGCCGCCTTCTGCCTCCTCAGGCACCTGCACACAGTTGGACCTAGGCACCCAGGCACACACACATGCACATAAATTAAAAATAAGTCATTGAGCATACACATATCTGAGATAAGAATCCATCCACATTCACCTGTCTGTCTCAGTACCATGAAAGAAGATGAGTGGCCCCATCTTCCCTTGTGATTAGTCTCAGTTGATGTTTATACATAAGAGTCATCAAAATGCAGGCCTGCAAGTTGTACAATATGTTAGGAGCATTTCGGCACTTTTTTGTGGAATCTTTTTTTAACAAGTGAGACAATGCAGTTCTAAAGATTCTACTTATGTGCAGTAAATAGCTAATAGGGGGAATGTTTGATAAATGTTAAAGGGTGATTTCAGTGTGCAGAAGCCTGGCGTGTGCGTGTGCATATGCGCACATACACCCATGTGAATGTCAGAGAACAATGTGTGAGTTAGTTCTCTCCTTCCACTGTGTAAATTCTGGAGACTGAGCTTGAAGGCCAGGTACCTGCCCAAGTATGGGTTACTGTAATGAAACAGCATGATCAAATCAACTTAATGTAGAAAGAGTTTATTTCATTTCCATATAACAGCTCATCATCAAAACAGCTCAGGCAGGACCCCATGCAGGGCAGGAACGGGGAGGCAGGAGCTGATGCAGAGGCCACGGATGGGTGCTGCTTACTGGCTTGCTCCTCATGGCTTGCTCAGTCTGCTTTTTTATGGTACCAGGATCCCCAGCCCAGGGATAGCACCACCTACAATGGGCTAGGCCCTCTCCCATCAATCACTAATTAAGAAAATGCCCTTCAGGCTTGCCTATGGCCTGATCTTATGCAGGCATTTCCTCTGTTGAGGTTCTTTCCTCCCAAATTACTCTAGCTAGCATCAAGTTGACATACCTTCCCCTGCTAAGGCATCTCACTGGTCCCTTATCTTTAATTCTCAGCACTCAGAATGTAGGTCAGTATTTTATAAATAAGATATTATATACCATGCCCAAGCCTTCTCATCTTATAATTGGCAGAGCCAGAATTTAAAATTGTAGCCCTTTGTCTCTGAAGACCAGGACTGCCCCCGAAGAGCTGTTTAACCTATAAAATTATGTATATGCTCTTGACCAAAATCCCTCTCTGTTCTCACACAAAAAAATAAATAAAAAGAGTACATTTTTTTCCAACATCTGATTAGGTTTTAAATTGTGAAGTTTAGAAATCCCAAGTCCTAAGTTGACATCCT
Source organism: Mus musculus (assembly GCF_000001635.26). Classification (NCBI taxonomy): domain Eukaryota; kingdom Metazoa; phylum Chordata; class Mammalia; order Rodentia; family Muridae; genus Mus; species Mus musculus. The sequence goes on from NC_000072.6 coordinate 140,313,421, forward strand.
AAACTGAATTTGAGAAGCATTTTACTTGAAAAGAAGAATTCATTGGCATATTGTGTTTGAGGTTGGGGAAAAATTTGTTTCATTTTCTTTTTCCTTATTTCTTTTATTTTTCTTTTTTTTTTCCAGTCGAACACTAGCATATTTTTAGAAACATGACAGAATAGTCAGTTTCAGGGCGAATCGCACAGTAAGAGTCACGTGACAGAGATAGCTGAATTACAGTTGAAAATACTAGACTATCTGAAAGAAGCTATGTAATACTACAGAGTCATCTCCAGTGGGAGAGAATGGCAGAGAAATTACGGGGACTTGAAAAGGAAAGGAGCCCCTTGCCTGTGTTGAAAGTTTCTCGCAGACCGAGGGGCAAGAACTCCAAGACACTTGCTGTGAACGCTATCTCCGAGGTAATACTACTTTCGCGTTTGGATATTCTGTGTGAGAAATAGCCACAACCCTGGCTTAGGGCTTGAGCAGTATAAACTTGAATAGATCTTCATTCTGTTCTACACACATTCCTAAGAATCTCAAGTGAGAGTATCAGCTTGGTTTACAGTAAAGCCAGCTTAGCTTCCTGAGTCCCTGTACTCTAGACTCACACCTAATCACCTGCAACCCATCAGGTGCCCCTGGGTATCTGCTCTGTGATCTCCTTTAGGTTTCTTAGCAACGCTTTGAAGATAATAGCTGCAAAACCACCAAAATTGCACCTATGGCTCCTGTAAAGACAGTAACCACTGCTCGCGGAAATCACACCCTTCCCGCCCAGCCCGTCTCCCTGAGCCTCTTTTCTCTTGCTCTCCCATCTTGTTCAGATCTGTGAAGTGTCTCTACTAAACCTCAACACTGCTTCATTCTGGACAGTCCTAAATTCTGTGCCGGGTTAGAGCTATAAATCCCATTTTATTCCAAGTTAAGGCCAGTAAACAGAGGCCCTCCTCAGACTCTGTGGGTGACAAAGTGGAGCTTCTGTCCCCTACATGCTGATAGCCCCCTTATGAAGAATATGCATATCCTGGCAACTGTTTTGTGTAAGTGCTGGGCATCTCCTTCTTTTAGTAGCAGAGTCCTTCCCTGAGTTGTGGGTAGATTTAACTGGTCAATGATGGACATGACTCCATCCCACTTCCGGTTTGAACTTGTGTTACATTACTTTTCCTGAAAACATCTTTAAAATGTCTATTCATCCCGGATATGGCACCGACAAACCAAAAAAATAATTTCATCCAAATCCAGCTTGGTAACCTAACTGGGTTTATTGCAGTTATTCACTGAAACATGGGTGGGTGGTCACATACAGGAGCATGGGCGGATCAAAGCAGCTGCACCAACCACAGCGCGAGCCCACTGTCAGGGACGACCTTAGGAATGCTGCATCACTACCAGTGGAGTCCTCCCTCCATTGATTTTCTAGCTCTTAAGTGCTCGAGCATCCCTTCAAGGCTATGTGCAACTGGAGGGAATATGGACTCTTGGGGGAAGCAACATGGACTCCCCTTTCCCTAAGAGGGATGTTAACAATCCCATTACTGTCACCCCTACGGTTGTTACTGGCATCACCATGGCCCTAGCAATCTCTACAGTGTTTTGCTTAATGTATTGTCAGGGCTGCATGGCCAAGGTATTCTGTGGGTCATGATGGCCACATGAGTCCCAGAGAAAGAGCTTCGATTACAAGTGGGCATATTAAATAAACAAACAAAAACCTATCGGGACTTTAAAAAAGAGGACTAGTACAAAGGCTGGGAAGTATTGATTGCATTAATGAGTTTTAAGTTCTTAAGCAAAAAGAGATTGTATGTTGGTTTTTGTTTGGTTGTTTGTTTAGTTGGTTGTTAGGTTGGTTAGTTGGTTGGTTTGGTTGGTTTGGTTGGTTTGGTTGGTTTGGTTGGTTGGCTGGCTTGGTTGGTTGGTTGATTGGTTGATTTGGTTTGTTTTGGTTGGTTGGTTGGTTGGTTGGTTGGTTCGTTGGGTTGGTTAGTTGGTTTTCTACAAAGAGGTGAGCAGAGCTAGACAGAACCAGGTGTGTACAATTGGCATGAGGATGGCATTCTTGCAAGGGGCTAGAGAAAGCAGCATCAAACTTGACATATGAAAAAAGCCAGTTGGCAGAAGACTGGGAGCCCCTCCCCACCTGGGCTACACACAACAGAGCATGCTATTTACATACAAATCCTTTATGTACAAATGCCAGAACAAAGCCCTCAATATGCAAATGCTAGAGACAATGAACAGGTATTGTGAAAACAAAGGGTCCTCCTGGCCTTGACTCTGGCCCAGTGCTCAAAAGTGTGTCCCTTTTCTCAAAAGTGTCCCTTTTCTCAAAAGTGTCATCCAGTTCTGGATGTTCAATTCTCAGCACCCGCCTGGAGGTTACAACCACCTGTAACTCTAGCCCAAGAGATCTGGTGCCCTCTTTTGGCCTCTGAAACACTGAATATATGTGGTACACAGACATACATGCAGGATAAATACCCATACACATTAAATAAATAAATAAATAAATAAATAAATAAATAAATAAATAAATGGAATGAAATAATTTTAAATAATTAATTTTAAAATAGATGATGTCTGTCTGGTGCAATTCTTTGTCATAGAACACAAGAACCTGGAACTCTCTGCAGGCTGTAACACTCATAGAATGTTTCATTGATACATATGTAAGTGCAGGGTTTGTGTGCTGACTCACATAGAGTCAGACAAAGGCAGGGCTGAGATACAGGAGGAAAACTTAACCAAAGTTTGCTAGTTTGCATTTTCTTCCCACTGATGTTGGCAGTACTAACTGTACTGGGAGCTGTGATGGGACAGAGGCTTCAGCTTCCCACTGATAAGGCACAGAGTTTGGAAGACTACATAAGTAGGCAATATCTCTATTCAAACAATCGATAAGCTCCCATATTGTTTTAATTGTAGAAGGAAAGTGCTTGCCTTATTTCTCTTTTCTCTTCTTGTGGTTGGAATTTTGATCTGCCCATCATGAGACATCCTAAGGGATGGTGTTTCCAGGAATGTGTGTGCCTGGATCCCGACCCCCACTGCCAACACTACCCCCCAACCCACCATGACCTTTGGACCAGAGCAGTCTACTTGCCATGGACAACCCATCTACCACTGAACTGTTAGAGGAAGAGACAAATGAACTCTAATTTGGTTTGTAGTATTGTACTTTGAGGTTTCTAAGGTGTGACCACTTAGCTATTACTCTGCGAAAGACTCCCTACAAAGAAGGAAAGTTGCTCTTGCTTGGGGTATCAAGGTCACCCCATCAGTGAGCACCTTCATATAAGAGAGATTATTAAACGGGGAAGCTATGGGGGAAGGAAAGGACTCTCATTCCCATTAATCTATGACTGCCTGCAGCAGAGAAAGTTCAATTTTTCTCTTCTTTGCATCATGCAGAAAAATAACTGTTTTAGCTTTGGAAATGAATTAAAATGTTTCCACTCACCTAGCCCAGGAAATAGTGTACATATATGTACTTATTTCTGATTAAATAATACATATTTATGTATGTAGTTACCTGTAGTGTCACTGGGACCCTTCAAAGGGTTGCTAAAATGATAGACATTTCTACAATTTGGTTAAAAAAAAAAACTATTTAAGTCAAAATAGGTTTATTGTTATTGGGTAAATGATAGCTTGGTGGTAGAATTGGTCTAATACATACAGGGCCCTAGATTTAATCCCTAGAGTGCACACACACACACACACATACAACAAAAAAAAGAATGAATAAATGAGATATTCATAATATTAATGGATGTAGATGGGTGGATAGATGATGGATGGATGATGGATGAATGGACAGATGGATGAATGGATAGATAGGAGATGGATGAACAGGTGGATGGATGGGTGAATGATGGATGGATGAGCAAGTGAGTAACAGCTTCCTTTCTCAGTGAAGAATTAAGACATGCTGCCACAAAGGGCAACATTGTGTCATTTGGGGACAGAGTAGTGAAGACACACCTTCTCCTGCCCCATCCATGGTAGAGAGGGATTTTCTGAGTTTGCTTTAAAGAAGTTTTTACATAATGAAAGCCATTACTTGTGGGGCAGTGGGCTATGCACAGACAGCCTGGTCCCCAGTATTAATAAAGCACTTGAATGGTTTATTGTCTATCTTAATGGTTAATTTTGGATGGGAGCCTTCTGAGATGCTGGAATCCCATAAGGCTTCTATGGGAGTGGTTGTCCCTCTTACTGTCGGGGCTGAGGGCTTCCCTGTCTGAACGTTAAGAGCTCCAGTGGCTTACCATCCTTGTCATATACAGCGGTATAGTATCTCCTCCAGTGGAAACCTTTTCTGCAGTGGGGGCAGATTTTCTTACTGTGATTAGAATCTGCTATGCGGAGAGAGTTTTGTGGGCATTCATCCCTCCAGTGTCCTGCCTCTCCACATTTGAAGCAGAGTCCTTCTGTTTTTACTGCTGCTACAAAAGCTTGAGCCACGGATGTAACCTGGTGTGATATGGTTCCTGTATCTCAGGTTGCCACAATCCATCTATCATGATGTTCCTCCCAGAGACTCTGGCAAGCAAGTCTGGACTCAGAGGTCATACCTTCTCATACAATGGTTTTTAAGAAGGAGATCTCTAGCTGTGAGGTTGGGAATTTTTCTTTCTAGGCTCATTTTAGTTCTGAGAATAAAATCAGATAGGGGTTCTCCAGGTTTTTGTTGGAGAGAGAGCAGGGAGGAGGCAAGGTCTTGTGACCCTGAGAGTGGAGTGAGCCTGTCCCAAGCTTGGGTTGCACAGAGGCAGACCTGCTCATAGTACCCTAGCTGGCTGAGTTGCCTGCTGTGCTCCAGTAGAGAGGTCTTCCTGGCCAAAGAGTTCCTTAAAGCCCCCTGGGATATCTCCTCTGCTCTGGTTTTGCCTGACTTGTTGACAGCATTCATCTTGAAATAAGGCTTCCCATTCCAAAAACATTGGTCCGGGAAGGGCAGAATGACAAATATCTCTCTAATCTTGGGGGTGGGGGGGATTTAAGTTGGCAATATGGCTCTGTAGGAGAAATTTTGTCCAGGGTGCGTGGATGCCATCTTCCTTCACTGCCTGCCTGAGTTCTTTTAAGTCTGAGGCTTGGAGTGGGTACCAATTAAAGGGTTTATTTTGGCTGGGGTTGATATTAACTGGGAATTCCTGAGAAGTTTGGGATTTTAGTTTTGTATCAGACTCTTGAGTAGCATGGGAGTTGAGGTTAGTTTTTGCAAGAGAGTCTCGAATATTACAAAGTTGTGGCGTGGTGGTGAAAGAAAATAAAACTTGAAACCTGTGATTCATGTAATATTCCAAAGAGTTGTTTGTGAGCTTTGAAGCCTGGGACTGAGAACATAGCAGAACAAGCCAGGACATGCCCGTTGTTAAGACATGCCTGAGGCTGCTTGGCCATAAAGATAAAGAGAATGCAAAGACATGTCCGGACTGGCCCGGTGGCTCCCTATCTCCTGCCCTTCTGACGTGGGGCAAATGTTAACTAGATGCTCTGCTGTTACCTCGATCTGCACGTACAGTTTGCTGATGTTTAAATGAACCAATCGTGTGAAACCGTGCCAATTCCTCCCCCAGGCCCAGACCGTTTTCTATAAAAACCCCTAGCTTTCAAGCCTTGTGGTCGACAACCGCTATCTCCTGTGTGAGATACGTGCCGCCCTGAGCTCCATCATTAAACTGCCTCATGTGTTTGCATCAAGATGGTCTCTCGTGATTCCTTGGTGCGCGCTGACTCAGGATGTGAGTGGGGGTTTCCTCACTAGATTCTTTCAATAAATGGTTGGGGGTAAGGGACTATGGAGTTAGGCAGAGCTTCATCTATGAGTTTTGAAGGTATTTTGCTTTTCTGGCTTGGAGAAGGGGGAGGAGAGAGACCTCTCTCTGGTTGCATGTGGGGAGGTGAAGATGGTAGCTCCTTTGTTTTGGGAGTTGGGCTTTTAGGGTTTGATGTGTTCTTTCAATTATTCATTGGCCCTGGTGGTTGTGGGGAATTCCCCTAGATGGGCAATTTCCCTGTGTGTGCAGAAGATTTTGAATTGAGAGCTAGTGAAGGCTGAGCCATTATCAGTTTTTATCTGTTGAGGAATGCCCATGAAGGCAAAAAGTGGAAAGCATATGATGAATCAATCTTTTTGAGTTTTAACCTGTTTGAGCTGTCACCCATATAAAATGTGAGTATGTATCTATGGTGACAAAAAACATATTTCTGTCTACAGCCATACCACCCTGAACACACCCGATCTCAGAAGCTAAGCAAGGTCGGGCCTGGTTAATACTTGGATGGGAGACCACATGGAAATACCAGTGCTGCTCCTATGTGACTGATAGCCACACACCTCTCCTGCGGGGGCTGTGGGGGAGGTAAGTTCGACAGGAGCCAGGGGTCCAAGAGACATGATCAAACACCTTCCGTCCCATGAAGGTGGTCCCATGTAGGTGGAAATCACCACCCATCGGGTTCCCAGGGGTTCCAGACCTTTGCTTGACTGGAGACCAGGCTGTCCTGTCAGTATCTTTCTGACTACCCAAGTTTATTACCACAAGTTCACCTTTAGTCCTCCAACCTCACAGGCACAACAGGGTCTACATCTATAATGTTTTCCCTGTTCTTTGAGCCTTCTCCTGTTTCAGGTTCCATGTCACTTCAACCCTGCATGTTCTTCTTTGCTTAGTTTATCTCCTTATAGGCATCTTGGGCATGAACCTAACAGTGAGTAAGGAGACAAATCTTTCCTGGGGCTGAAGAAAAGTTTCAGTGGTTAAGAGCACTCGATTCTCTTTCAGAAGACTGGAGTTCAGTTCTGAGCACCAACATCACTGGAAAATTCACAACTAACTACCTGTAACTCCAGCTCTGAGGAATCTGATACCCTTTACTAACCTCTACAGACAAGTACACTCCTGTGTGTGTGTGTGTGTGTGTGTGTGTGTGTGTGTGCGTGCGTGCGTGCGTGCGTGCGTGTGGTGTGTGTGTGTGTGTGTGTGTGTGTGTGTGTGTGTGAAAAATCTAACTTAAAAACACATGTACAAACTTAAAAAGAATTCTTTAAATTTTTGAACACACACATATATACAAACATTAATACAAACTTTAAAAAGAGGAAATTTGAAACTAGAGAGAGAGAGAGAGAGAGAGAGAGAGAGAGAGAGAGAGAAACCTTTTTCCTACATTGCCAGTATAGCTTTGAGCAGATATGGATGTTCAGCCAGGAGTGATAACAGAACTGACCTCAGCAGCAAGTACTCCATAAACTTTTGACAGACACTGTGATGTAACCAACAAATATCCTTCCCTAGGTAGCATCCATGTGGCTCACTTGGCCAAATGTACAGCTACACGGGTGTCTATTGTGTCAAACCTTTTTACATTCCAAAGCTCTTTCTTTCATCTATTTACATTTCTCAACAGTCTTAATAAGTTAAATAAGAGGTATTGATCAGTGTGCGTTCCTCTAGTGGAAAAGGTTCGATATCAAGACTGCCTCAGAAGGCTATTTGTTCAATTTAACCTAAACAACAAAAAAATTGGTTAAAATAATCACTGCAGCCTCTTTGATTCACCAGATGATTGAATTTGATGTCTTGGTTTAATTTTTAATGATTTTCAGATATATTTTGGAGAAATTTCACATCCTAAAGTAAAAACATTCGCTTCTATCAGCTGTACTTTTCTTTACAACCTGCCATAGATTTTCTGTGACTTTAATAGGTCATGAAGTTATTCTAAACCTTTATTGCATACTTTTTCTTTTTGTTTTAGTATTTCTATTTGTTTATTTTCATTTTTAAAAATATTTATTCAGTGCAAGAGAGATGACTCTGGCAGTTAAGAGCACATCCCACTCTTGCAGAGAATCTGAGTTCAGTTCCCAAAAATCCACATGGTGGCTCACAACCATCTGCAACTTCAGTTTCGGGGACTCCAGTTTCTCTAAGAGCACGAGGAATGCATACAAGAAAAACTACCATATGCATAAAAGAAAAACAGACCTCTTAAAAAAGAAAACAATAATAGCATTTATTTATTTGTGTGTGTGTGTGTGTGTGGGCACACATGTCATAGCACATGTGTGAATATCAGTGAACAACTTGTGGAAGTCAGTTGTCTTCTTCTACCATATGAATTATGGAGATTGAATACAGATCATCAGGCTTTCTTAGCAAGCTCCTTTGTCCACTGAAAGTCATTTCTACAGCATATCTATCTATCTATCTATCTATCTATCTATCTATCTATCTATCCACATACCTATCTATCTATTGAGACAATGCCTTTCTCTGCCCACTAGTAGTCATAGAACTTGCTGTAACTCAGGCTGGCTTTGAACTTGTGTAGATTACCCCAGGATCATGGATGTCTGCTTTCATACCTAGCTAACATTACCCCACTTAACAAGCAAGTACAAGAAGAGACATATGAGCAAATAATTGCTCTCCCTTTAAAAAGTTATTGCTTTATCATTTTAGGTTTGTGTGCATTTGTTACTGTTCTGTTTGCTTTTGTTTAAGAGACAAGATCTACATGTCTCAGGCTGCTTCAGACTTGTATGCTCTAGGTTGTCATCCATCTTGGAACCTTCTTACCTCAGATTTCAAGGTGATGATGGATTTATAGGAGAATGTCATCTTTCCTGTCTGTAGCATCATTTTTCAAGAGGTGTTGGGAGCCGCCCCCACATTCGCCGTCACAAGATGGCGCTGACATCCTGTGTTCTAAGTGGTAAACAAATAATCTGCGCATGTGCCAAGGGTATTTTATGACTACTTGTACTCTGCTTTTCCCGTGAACGTCAGCTCGGCCATGGGCTGCAGCCAATCAGGGAGTGATGCGTCCTAGGCGAAATATAACTCTCCTAAATAGGGAAGGGGTTTCGGTTTCATTATTGAGGGGCTTTCGTTTTTGGGGGCTGGGCGCTGGGCGCTTGCCCTCCTGGCTCCAAAAGATGTAAGCAATAAAGTTTTGCCGCAGAAGATTTTGGTTTGTTGTGTTCTTCCTCGTCGGGCGTGAGAACGCTATTAAGAATTGGTGCCGAAACCCGGGACGAGAAATTCCGGGACGAGAAAAAATCCGGGAAGAAAAAACCCGGGAGGAAACTCGGGACGGGAGTTTCACCGGCGCAGGGAAGATCCCTCATTCCAGAACCAGAACTGCGGGTCGCGGTAATAAAGGTTCCCATAAAGCAGACTGTTAAGAAGGATTCAACTGCATGAATTCAGAACTTTTCAGCTGGGGAACGGCGGTAACCCGTAAGTATAGCTTTACAAGGTACGCCTGATCTTGAACTTTCTAAGGAAATTCAAGACAGTCTATCAGAAGTAAAGTGGAAAATAGCTTTATAAGATATGTTTGGCCTTGAACTTTCTCTAGTGTTAGAAGCCCTTTTGTTCCTTTTCACATGTTATCAAGTGGTTAAGGCAGGGCGGATTCTAGATGAAATTCAGGACAATCTATCAGAAGTAAAGCGGGGAGAGAGAATAGGAGCAAAGAGAAAATATGGTACACAAAATAAGTATACAGGCCTTTCCAAGGGTCTTGAACCCGAGGAAAAGTTTAGGTCAGGTAAGAATACCTGGGGAGAGATTAGAAGGAAGGAGAAGAGAAAAGAAAAGAAAAAAGATCAATTAGAGAAGCCAGTTCTTAGTAGTTCTGAATCAGATGAAAAGGCTATTAGGGCCTGGAAGGCGCTCTCCCGAGCAGGTGAAGCCACTGGACAATAATGACAGAGGCAGGCTCTTGCAGCCTACAAGGTCTGATTGTCCACCCTAGAGTTGTAGATCAGGATTGTAAAGGGGAACTTCAGGTTCTCTGTTCTTGTCCTCAAGTTGTCTTTTCTATATCACAAAGGGACAGAATAGCTCAACTAATAATTTTGCCAAGCCTACATGGCTGTTTTTTCTTCCTCTGGTATTCCTAGAGCTGCAAGAGGGATTGGTTCTACTAGAAATGATTCTGATTACTTAATAATGCCTTTAGATTGTTGTCAAATTTTATCTACTCACGTAGGGGTAAACCCTCGTGGCGTCAGGCCATTACAGGTCTGACAAATGGATGTCACGCATATTTCCTCCTTTGAGAGAAATCAATATTTACATGTTTAGATAAGAAGAGATCACCTCCATACCTTAAATGATTTTCAAAAGCTGTTGGGAGATATTAATTGGCTCAGACCTTTTTTAAAGATTCCTTCCGCTGAGTTAAGGCCTTTGTTTAGTATTTTAGAAGGAGATCCTCATATCTCCTCCCCTAGGGCTCTTACTCTAGCTGCTAACCAGGCCTTACAAAAGGTGGAAAAAGCCTTACAGAATGCACAATTACAACGTATTGAGGATTCGCAGCCTTTCAGTTTGTGTGTCTTTAAGACAGCACAATTGCCAACCGCAGTTTTGTGGCAGAATGGGCCATTGTTGTGGATCCATCCAAACGTATCCCCAGCTAAAATAATAGATTGGTATCCTGATGCAATTTCACAGCTTGCCCTTAGAGGCCTAAAAGCAGCAATCACCCACTTTGGGCGAAGTCCATATCTTTTAATTGTACCTTATACCGCTGCACAGGTTCAAACCTTGGCAGCCACATCTAATGATTGGGCAGTTTTAGTTACCTCCTTTTCAGGACAAATAGATAACCATTATCCAAAACATCCAATTTTACAGTTTGCCCAAAATCAATCTGTTGTGTTTCCACAAATAACAGTAAGAAACCCACTTAAAAATGGGATTGTGGTATATACTGATGGATCAAAAACTGGCATAGGTGCCTATGTGGCTAATGGTAAAGTGGTATCCAAACAATATAATGAAAATTCACCTCAAGTGGTAGAATGTTTAGTGGTTTTAGAAGTTTTAAAAACCTTTTTAGAACCCCTTAATATTGTGTCAGATTCCTGTTATGTGGTTAATGCAGTAAATCTTTTAGAAGTGGCTGGAGTGATTAAGCCTTCCAGTAGAGTTGCCAATATTTTTCAGCAGATACAATTAGTTTTGTTATCTAGAAGATTTCCTGTTTATATTACTCATGTTAGAGCCCATTCAGGCCTACCTGGCCCCATGGCTCTGGGAAATGATTTGGCAGATAAGGCCACTAAAGTGGTGGCTGCTGCCCTATCATCCCCGGTAGAGGCTGCAAAAAATTTTCATAACAATTTTCATGTGACGGCTGAAACATTACGCAGTCGTTTCTCCTTGACAAGAAAAGAAGCCCGTGACATTGTTACTCAATGTCAAAGCTGCTGTGAGTTCTTGCCAGTTCCTCATGTGGGAATTAACCCACGCGGTATTCGACCTCTACAGGTCTGGCAAATGGATGTTACACATGTTTCTTCCTTTGGAAAACTTCAATATCTCCATGTGTCCATTGACACATGTTCTGGCATCATGTTTGCTTCTCCGTTAACCGGAGAAAAAGCCTCACATGTGATTCAACATTGTCTTGAGGCATGGAGTGCTTGGGGGAAACCCAGACTCCTTAAGACTGATAATGGACCAGCTTATACGTCTCAAAAATTCCAACAGTTCTGCCGTCAGATGGACGTAACCCACCTGACTGGACTTCCATACAACCCTCAAGGACAGGGTATTGTTGAGCGTGCGCATCGCACCCTCAAAGCCTATCTTATAAAACAGAAGAGGGGAACTTTTGAAGAGATTTTACCCCGAGCACCAAGAGTGTCTGTGTCTTTGGCACTCTTTACACTCAATTTTTTAAATATTGATGCTCATGGCCATACTGCGGCTGAACGTCATTGTACAGAGCCAGATAGGCCCAATGAGATGGTTAAATGGAAAAATGTCCTTGATAATAAATGGTATGGCCCGGATCCTATTTTGATAAGATCCAGGGGAGCGGTCTGTGTTTTCCCACAGAATGAAGACAACCCATTTTGGATACCAGAAAGACTCACCCGAAAAATCCAGACTGACCAAGGGAATACTGATGTCCCTCGTCTTGGTGATGTCCAGGGCGTCAATAATAAAGAGAGAGCAGCGTTGGGGGATAATGTCGACATTTCCACTCCCAATGACGGTGATGTATAATGCTCAAGTATTCTCCTGCCTTTTTACACTAACTAGGAACTGGGTTTAGCCTTGATTCAGACAGCCTTGGCTCTGTCTGGACAGGTCCAGACAACTGACACCATTAACACTTTGTCAGCCTCAGTGACTACAGTCATAGATGAACAGGCCTCAGCTAATGTCAAGATACAGAGAGGTCTCATGCTGGTTAATCAACTCATAGATCTTGTCCAGATACAACTAGATGTATTATGGCAAATAGCTCAGCTGGGGTGTAAACAAAAGTTTCCGAGATTGTGTGTTACTTCCATTCAGTATGAGAAATTTACTAGGACAGCTAATTTGTCAAAAAGTCTTTTTCAGTATATGTTACAGAATTGGACGGCTGAATTTGAACAGATCCTTCGGGAATTGAGACTTCAGGTCAACTCCACACGCTTGGACCTGTCCCTGACCAAAGGATTACCCAATTGGATCTCCTCAGCATTTCCCTTCTTTAAAGAATGGGTGGGATTGATATTATTTGGAGATACACTTTGCTGTGGATTAGTGTTGCTTCTTTGATTGGTCTGTAAGCTTAAGGCCCAAACTAGGAGAGACAAGGTGGTTATTGCCCAGGCGCTTGCAGGACTAGAACATGGAGCTTCCCCTGATATATCTATGCTTAGGCAATAGGTCGCTGGCCACTCAGCTCTTACATCTCACGAGGCTAGTCTCATTGCACGGGATAGAGTGAGTGTGCTTCAGCAGCCCGAGAGAGTTGCACGGCTAAGCACTGCAGTAGAAAGGCTCTGCGGCATATATGAGCCTATTCTAGGGAGACATGTCATCTTTCATGAAGGTTCAGTGTCCTAGTTCCCTTCCCCCAGGAAAAACGACACGGGAGCAGGTCAGGGTTGCTCTGGGTAAAAGCCTGTGAGCCTAAGAGCTAATCCTGTACATGGCTCCTTTACCTACACACTGGGGATTTGACCTCTATCTCCACTCTCATTAGTTGGGTGGCCTATTTGCTCTTATTAAAAGGAAAGGGGGAGATGTTGGGAGCCGCCCCCACATTCGCCGTCACAAGATGGCGCTGACATCCTGTGTTCTAAGTGGTAAACAAATAATCTGCGCATGTGCCAAGGGTATTTTATGACTACTTGTACTCTGCTTTTCCCGTGAACGTCAGCTCGGCCATGGGCTGCAGCCAATCAGGGAGTGATGCGTCCTAGGCGAAATATAACTCTCCTAAATAGGGAAGGGGTTTCGGTTTCATTATTGAGGGGCTTTCGTTTTTGGGGGCTGGGCGCTGGGCGCTTGCCCTCCTGGCTCCAAAAGATGTAAGCAATAAAGTTTTGCCGCAGAAGATTTTGGTTTGTTGTGTTCTTCCTCGTCGGGCGTGAGAACGCTATTAAGAAAGAGGTGAGTACTCCAAGGTTTAAAACCACTCGTTTCCCTTCTGACTTCACCCACCACCACTCCATGACAATAGTTGCTGAAAAAGACGAGTCCTATGGGGTATATTACGGGCTCCAGTCCTCCCAGGCTCTGCAGTAATTCAGAAATCTTTTCATAGCAAAGCAGAGCCATTTCCTTAAGACTCAGTGCTTCTCAATGATACATAGCACCCCTAAAAAAGGTCATCTTTTTCTAGACTGTGGTAGTAGACAAAGAAAATGAACATTAGCAAAAATGAGAGACATTCATTAAAAATATTTCCATGCAAACTTAAAATCTTACCTGTAGTCAAAAGTAAGATTACTAAACAAGATGAAATCTACCTTTCATTAGGTAAATTTAGAAATACATATTTAAATGCTCTTCAAAAGAAGTTAACAAAAGCAGTTTTTATTCAGGGTGTAATAGATGTATGGAAAGGGTCCAGACGATGAAGAAGAAGAAGAAGAAGAAGAAGAAGAAGAAGAAGAAGAAGAGGAGGAGGAGGAGGAGGAGGAGGAGGAGGAGGAGGAGGAGGAGGAGGAGGAGGAGGAGGAGGAGGAGGAGGAGGAGGAGGAGGAGGAGGAGGAGGAGGAGGAGGAGGAGGAGGAGGAGGGAGGAGAGGAAAAGAGGAAGAAGAGGAAGAAGGAAAGAAGGAAGAGAGAGAGCAAAAGAAAGAAAGAGAGAGAGAGAGAAAGAAAGAAAGAAAGAAAGAAAGAAAGAAAGAAAGAAAGAAAGAAAGAAAGAAAGAAAGAAAGAAAGAAAGAAAGAAAGAAAGAAAGAAGCAGTGGTGTTAGGGGTGGACTTGTAGCTTAGTTGATGAGAGTGTTTGCCTAACACCCATGAAGCCCTGGATTCCAGTCCATGAAGCACTGTATAAACCAGGCATAGTGGTCAGTCCTTATAGTTCCAGCACTCAAGAGGCAGAAATAGAAGGATCAGAAGTTCAGAGGTTTTCCTTGACTACGTTGCAAGTTCAGCGACATCCTGGGACACATGAAACCTTGACTTGAAAACACCAACAGAGGATGGAGAGATAGTCCAGTGGTTAAGAGCACATGCTGCCTTTCCAGAAGACCTGAGTTTGATACCCAGCATTTGCATAGCCTATTGGCCTGGATTTGATCCTCAGAACCCACTGTGGAAAGAGAACCAACTCCACAAGTTGTCTTCTAATCTCCATATACATGTCATGTCATAATACAATAATAAAATAGTAATAATAATTATAATTAATAATAATGATAATAATAAAGAAGAAGAAGAGGGAGGAAGAAGGAAGAAGAGTTTTTTATTTAAAAAAAATCAACAACTGAAGGAAGAGGTCTTTATTTACTTGTCCTTACTTTCTGAAATGTACCCCTGCCTTGCTCCCAAACTCAACTGCTTTAATCTCTTCTCCCCACCAGCTGTCTCACAGCCTGAAAAAAAATCAACTCTGATTGGTAAAAGAGACTCAAGGCTGAGTGAACCAGACAGTCGCTTGGGTTTACAGGAATATAAGTGAGGGGTTACTTATAGCTTCAGAAATGACTCAAAGACAGCTGCTACACCAAAGGCCACCCTAGCACAGTTCAAAAAGGCTCAGATATGCGATCACTTGACTGGTAGCTGCTTCTTTCTGTGTCAGCTGGTATGAGTCTCTTCTAGGCAGCTCAGCTTGCAGAAGGTGTCTCTCAGCTGTCCTTATTGCTTATATGTAGTCAAGGAACCTAGCTCTTCTGGTCAGTTTCAGGGACTTCCTGAAACTTGTGAGTAGTTTACTTCCTGAGCTTAACGAGCCTTCCTAAAGGATACAATGTTTCACCTCCCCTTAGAATATGCTATTTTTCAAGGAGCCTCTCTCCAAGATGGACAGTTTGATGTCAGAAAAAAAATTGTTCTACAACATATTTCTTCATAAACTCTTTTATTCAGTAAAACCTGTTTATTTGTTTGTTTTCTTGTTAATCGTGTGTGTGTGTGTGTGTGTGTGTGTGTGTGTGTGTGTGGGTGTGTGTGTGTGGGTGTGTGTTGAGACAGAGTCTCTCACTGGCCTGGAATTTCCCAATTTGACTAGGCTGGATGTCCAGTGAGTCCCTAGGATGTGCCTGCCTCTGTTTCTGAAATAGTGGATGACAGCATTGGCTCTAGAGATCAGTTTAAGCTGTTCCCAGCATTTCACTGCCTGACATTTCACCGTCTCCCAGTGTCAGTCAGCATTTCTATCTTCTACAGACGAAACAATCTTTTTCAAGAATGAGCCCAATTGGCTATCCAACTCCAAATGATCAGTTCTATAATCTGTAGTTGTGTACGTACAAGCCAACCAAAAGAACATGTGTGTGTGTGTGTGTGTGTGTGTGTGTGTGTGTGTGTGTGTGTGAGTGTGTATGTTTATGTATATCATGTTTAAAAATATTTTTAGAGATGCTGGTGGTGTAATTCAGAGAGAAAACTGGGGGTGTAGCTGTGCTGAGGCTGCTTAAGGCCATCACGACAAGTCATCTCACAAGTATAAACTCAGGTGTGACCAAGTGACAGACACCGGGAATAGAAACCAGTCTTGCTTGGCAAGAGTAGGTAAAGGCACTTTTGCCACCAAACCTGATGACCTGAATTCTGTCCAGGGCCCACAAAATAGTGGAAGGAGAAAACAGATTCTTGCAAGTTGTCCTCTGGCCTTCTCCATAACAGCTCTGTGGCATATTTAGCTGCACATATGCATGTGGACACACACAGGTAATTTTAAGTCTCTCTCTCTCTCTCTTCTCTCTCGACAGGATTTCTCTGTGTGCTATGTAAAACAGACAGGCCTTGTTGTGCATTTTTCATAGAACCTAAGATACAGTTAAACAAAAAGAACAGAAAACTGTCTGACCATCTTTTGTACCTTGTAAGTTCAGGAATAATGAAATGTTCATTTTGTTAGAAAACTAGTTATGTATGTGGTGTTTACACTGAGCTCATTTTATACCTGTGCTAGCCTGGAGTCTGAGCTAGCCTGAGGTCTGAGCTAGCCTAAGGTCTGTGTTAGCCTGAGGTCTGAGCTAGCCTGAGGTCTGTGCTAGCCTGGAGTCTGTGCTAGCCTGGAGTCTGAGCTAGCCTGAGGTCTGAGCTAGCCTAAGGTCTGTGCTAGCCTGAGGTCTGAGCTAGCCTGAGGTCTGAGCTAGCCTGAGGTCTGTACTAGCCTGGAGTCTGTGCTAGCCTGGAGTCTGAACGCTGGTGCTGGCATTGGAAAGTCCAGCCAGTTAGGCAGAAGTGCTGGGTGTGGCTGAGCTCCGCATGATGAGTTAACTGACTGCATTCACTTAGGTGTCGATCTGTGTAAATAAAGTAGGAAAAATTATTCAGTTTTTCTCCCCAGATAAACGGTGATGCTGGAGTATGGTTATTTGGTTATTTCTTTTAAAGAGTGTACCTCCAAGTATTTTTGCCAAGCTCTGTCATTTTCTGCATTTGCCATTTATGCTACTGCCTTTATATTATAAAGAACTAGTGTATCCTTGAAATAGCACAAAAATGTTTTAAAATTTATAATTGCAAAACAAACCTGTGACTGACTTAATGTCTTCAAATCTAAAGGCTATAAGGAAAAAAATGTTGATGTTTTGATATTTTGACCCATCCAGCAGGTCCAGTTATTCGAGGGTCTCGAGGGGACCTCCTCCTAATAACCAAATTGGGGTGGGGGGTAGAGAGAGACAAGGGCCTTGTGCGAATAACGACACGGAAACCGTTCTGGAATGCATCAAAGCCCCAAATGTATTAGCCAGGCCGGAGGTTTAAATGCACAAGTAAAAGGGGAAGTGCCTTTCAGTAGGAGGAATGGGGCAGAGGAAATGCACCTCAGCAGGAGGGATGGGGCAGCAGAAAGAGAGGAAGTACTTCTCAGCAGGCAGGATGGGGCAGCGGAAATTTTTCCTTTGGCGACTACAAAGGGAAGCAGGAACTTGGTGATATCAGGGTACTTCTTGATGTCAGGACATCCTGCGCTGACTTTCTCAGAGCGGTGCGTCTGGTGGCACGCTTTTGACCCCCTTTTCTTCTCGGGGGGTGGGGGGGGAGGGGAGGCCCAATTCAGAGATCAGGACAATAGCGTTGCCTTAATAGCTCCCAACAATATTTGACTACCTCCCAAGAAAAAATACTCTCAGTGTTTTGTAGAAGGGAGGAGAATTTTTGCATACATTTTTACTCTTTAGATACATACACTTATACTATCATAATAACAATTATGTATTTCTTTGGGGTTTTTTTTGTAATTTTACATAAAGCAGTTATTTTCTGTTTTTACTCAGATAAATGTTTGTGCATAAAATATAAAAATATTAAATGAGAAAAATAAAACTATTATACAAGAAAAAAATAAAAATAAATAAATAAAACCAGACAGGCCTTGAACTTACAGAGATCTGCCTGCCTTGTCTTCCTGAGAGGGTTGGGATTAAAGGTCTGTGGCCCCCACAGCTAGCTTAAAAACTGAGGTGTGTTGTTGTTGCTGCTGCTGTTATTGTTTTGTTTGTTTGTTTGTTCAGGTTTCGTTTTGTTTGGGGTTTTGGTTTTTTGAGACAGGATTTCAGTCATGTAGCCCTGGCTGTTCTGGACGTCACTCTGTAGATTAGGCTGTCCTCAAACTCACAGAGATCTGCCTGCCTCTGCCTCCCAAGTGCACTGGTTAAAGGTGTGTCCCACTACTGTACCACAGATGCAATTAAAACATCCAAACAAACAAACAAACCACGGTGAAGGGCAGAAGACTTACTTAGTGGTTAAGTATACATCTCTCACACAGGACCTGAAAACTGCACCTGTGTGTGCACATACACAAAAATAAAGCATTTTAGGAAATGAACCAAGGAAAATGAAATCCTGAGACTCGGCAAAAATGAGATTGACCTCTAGCTTCCATATGCATGCCTACATGCACACACATGTACACATACACACACATACATGCACACACATACAAAACAGAGATGTTGTGAATTGTCGAAATGAAGTCAAGCAACACACATATTGACTGTGCTCCCATCATGCCAAGCACAGAGTGGGACCTGTTAGACAGCAATGACTCTTTACCTCACCTTACCTGTGAGATGGAACACTTCTCTACTTTGTAACTGATCACCAGGCTGACCCTGATGGAAAGTAGCAACTCTTTAGCAAGTTGGGGAAGGAAGGGTTTATTTAGCTTACACTTCCACATTACTGTTCATCACCACAGGAAGTTAGGACTGGAACTCAAACAGGTCAGGAAGCAGGAGCTGATGCAGAGGCCATGGAGGGATGTTCCTTACTGGCTTCCTTCCCCTGGCTTGCTCAGCTTGCTTTCTTATAGAACCCAGAACCACCAGCCCAGGCATGGCACCACCTACAATGGGCCTTACCATCCTTGATCACTAACTGAGAAAATGCCTTACAGCTGGATCTCATGGAGGCATTTCCTCAAGGGAGGCTCCTTTCTCTGTGATAACTCCAGCTTGTGTCAAGTTGACACAGAAAACCAGCCAGTACAATGTCTCAGCTGGGTCTTCAGTTTTTGCTCAAATCCCACCGAAGTAGACTCTGATGACAGTGAAGGAATGGACTTGGTGGTCAGGGCTAGAGTGAAGGCAAGCAGGCAAGATCTGGTATATCCAGCCAGATGGGATTTAGTTCAGATGAGTCAAGTAGACAACCAAGAATAGACATCACAGTGAACTCTCCTTCTTGTACATACGCTCGCTCTCTCTCTCTCTCTCTCTCTCTCTCTCTCTCTCTCTCTCTCTCTCTCTCTCTCAGAAAGCCAGATAAAGGGAAAGTGAATACCTGACTAGAAAACTGGTGTGTGGTGGTTTGAATGAATCTGCCACCACCACCATGTCTGCAGCCTGGTGCTACAGTTCCCTGCCATGGTGGATTTTTATCCCTCTGGAACCATTAGCTCAAATAAATCCTTTCCTCGTGTGAGTATTGGAACATGGTCAGAAGAACGACGCATGATGAACGGTGCCTTGGGGAGCCCTGAGAGAGGCTCCAGAAAAAAATAGGCAGAGAGTGTCTTACCTCGGGTGCATTTTGATTCCTGAATTGTTCTTGGACGTGATTTCATGCCTCCTGCAACAAAACATTTACATTCAGGTTGTAAGACATGTTTATTCTTGTTGGATGTCAGAGCATAGCTATAGAGCCCAGTCTGGTCAGTGTACCCACATCTGCATGTGGATGGCTACCTTGCTTTTGTGCTTTCCCAGATACAACCCATAGCACATGCCATAACTGTGGCTAAATGGGACGGTCCTGAGAACATTCTGGGGAAGGGCTGCTGTGTTTACATGTTCCTCTGATCGTGTCTTTCTGAAGGCGAACAACCTCCCTGAGATCAGTGCTTTCTTAGTTACACTCCTGAATAAAAGCACACTTAACCTAACGATCGTCTACAGCATTCAACTGTAGTCCAGCCCATTCTTTCAGATCCTCGGGTCCCATGTTCAGCAGACAAGATCTGCACAAGTCAGCCAAAAAGCCACCAATGAGCACACTGAAGCCACCAGACAAGACAACTCTAAAGGTAGAAAAAAAAATAGTTTATTGGAGGATCAACTCTGAGCAGTAGCCCATCTAGGGAGAACACATAGTCCTTATAGGGTTCCTCAAGGCTTACGGTAAATAGATCCCTTCTAGGGGGACTTTTTTTCCTATCCTGGTTAAAACAGGCCAAAAGGGAGGGGTCTGTGCCTGTGGCCATCAGCCCGGTTTATGGGTAGCAGATGTCCTTTTGCCTGTGGCAGATGGCCATTCAGGGAGGAATGAGGAAATCGCAGTTATCTGCTAACACAAGGTACCTGAGTCACAGAGTCTCTGAGAAATGCCAGAGGTTAGGTTTCTGTTTCCTCCTGACATCTGACCTGGCTGAACTCTGGAAGCCATTCTTTTTTTTTTTTTAAATATTTTTATTACATATTTTCCTCAATTACACTTCCAATACTATCCCAAAAGTCCCCCATACCCTCCCCCCACTTCCCTACCCACCCATTACCTTTTTTTTTTTTTTTTTTTGGCCCTGGCGTTCCCCTGTACTGGGGCATATACAGTTTGCATGTCCAATGGGCCTCTCTTTCCAGTGATGGCCGACTAGGCCATCTTTTGATACATATGCAGCTAGAGTCAAGAGCTCCCGGGTACTGGTTAGTTCATAATGTTGTTCCACCTATAGGGATGCAGATCCCTTTAGCTCCTTGGGTACTTTCTCTAGCTCCTCCATTGGGAGCCCTGTGATCCATCCAATAGCTGACTGTGAGCATCCACTTCTGTGTTTGCTAGGCCCTGGCATAGTCTCACAAGAGACAGCTACATCTGGGTCCTTTCGATAAAATCTTGCTAGTGAATGCAATGGTGTCTGAAACTCAAGAAGAATGAAGACTGAAGTGTGGACACTATGCCCCTCCTTAGAATTGGGAACAAAACACCCATGGAAGGAGTTACAGAGACAAAGTTTGGAGCTGAGACGAAAGGATGAACCATCTAGAGACTGCCATATCCAGGGATCCACCCCATAATCAGCTGCCATTCTAAGGCATTGACAGCTGCACAGCCATCTTAGGGGCCTGCTTGGTGACCTAACACTTCTTCTACAAGTTGTCTTAGTCACTGTGTTTTGTCACAGCAATGGAAAAGCCAGGGAAAACAACGTGTGTTCATAAACTTGCCCTTGCAGACACTTAAGGAAGATCAACCGGAGACCAGTTGCCTTAGTTACTTTGAAGTCTGCTGTGGCAATGTTCCTGATAAAAGCATCTTGGGAAGAGATGGACCGGGAGAGGAGGGGAGGGGAAAGGGAAGGGAGGGTTGGAGAGGGGAAGGGAAGGGAAGAGAACCGAGGGGGAGGGGAGGGAGGGAAGGAGGAGGGAAGGGAGGGGAACAGAGGGGAAGGAGAGGGAGGGGAAGGAAGGGAAGGGAACAGAGGAGAAGGGGAGGGAGGGGGAGGAGAGGGACGGGAGGGAAAGGAAGGGAACAGAGGGGAAGGAGGGGAGAAGGAGGCAAGGGAAGGAAGGGAAGGGAAGGGAAAGGAGAAGGAGGGGAGGGGAAGGAAGAAAAGAGAAGAGAAGGAAAAGGAAGGAAAAGGAAGGGTTTCTCTGAGGTCATTTTGAGGGTTCAGCTCATCACGATGGGGAAGTCATAATGACAGGAGCATGGCCACAGTAGTGTTCACAGTCAGGGAGGAGAAGGGCTGGGGGCCGGGGCTCAGCCCACTTGCTTACCCCTTAGGATTCAGTTGAGGACTGCAGCTCATAAGCCTCTGTGCTGACCACAGTGTGCACTTAACCCTGCCTACCCCAGTCTATCCAGTCTAGGAAACCACTCACAGCCACGTCCAAAAGTAACTCTCGTAAGTGATTCCGAATCCAACCAAGCTGACAGTGAAGATTAATCATAGTCATGTCTTTGATGAAGAAAAACACAGTAAGTTCAACCACTCCAAAGCAGCAATAAACTGAACAGCTTTTCCAGGTTAGATCAAGTAGGACAAGTGTGACAGCAACTAAGGACTTTCCTTGTCCACACTTCTGTGTGTGTCCTAGGAAGTGTCCCCATGGTGCTGTCCCTCAGTGTAGCTCTCCAGCCTCTTCTAGGTTGGAGCTGCCCAGTTCAAACATCACTGTCTGTACAAATAAGCTCTCTATAATGCTATGGTGTCTCCATTTGGTTTTGAACACAGACGTCACACGCGGCCTCCCTCTTCACGGAGACTTCCGAGGCTTGCTTGGGCCATTCGCACACAAGGATCCTGGTTGTGTCTGTCTTGATTCCACCTGCCTTTCATTTCTCCATCTGTTTGATATGGTCTAGGGGTCTTGAACTCATACAGTATAGGGGTTGCCTAGATCCGGTTTGTTTTCTCTGCCGGTTAAAGAATTAAAAGGCAGGAAAACATCTGAAACACAGCAGAGAGATCTCAGGCACCAGAGCAGAATCCACGCTTAATAGGAGGCATTTATTGTGGGTGAGGAGACATGTACATAGCAGATATACAGAGGAAAGAAAAACAACAACAACAACAAACTCTGCAAAGCAGACCAGACTTAGAAAGCCAAACCCAAGTCTCTTCCTGAGGGCTGGGGCTTTCAAAGCTCCCGAAGAGTCTTCCTCCCATAATTTAGGGCTGGTCAGTTTGAAGACAGGATGGATGGTTGGTTAGTGAGACAGACTTGTCCTGATCTGGCCCGGAATCCATTGAGCCAATCCCCCTCGGGACTGCTGGTGGGGGACGATCTCAAATCAGAAGGTTAAGGAAGAAGCCATCTTGGAAATTCAGTACTTCTAGCTTTGGCCTCTGTCCCTGTCTACCTATCAGCAAGTCTATCTATCTTCCGGTCTCTCACACTGAGTCTCCCTTCCAGCAGGAGAAGGGAGAGATTTCCCTATTTCTAACCAAAACCTCAGCTCCTCAAAAAGGACACAGAAATGTTTCCCGTCTTCGCCTCTATCCAATAGAATTATCCTTCACAAGGCGCTGAACTAAGTTAATGTTTTTCTTTAGCAGAACAAGGACTTGAGGTTTAACTCTCAGGAAAAGCTAGTAGGCCAGAGAATAGGTACCAGGGAAGGTTAGAGGCAGGAAGGGGAGGGGCGAGTCTCAGGCGCAGCTTTAACCTCGGGCTCTGTTTTGCAGAAACAATTAATCAAAAGCACACTGAGCGCCCATTTCCCTGTGATTACTATTCACTCAGCCACGAGGCTGCATTCCAGGATGATCTTGAATGGAGATATTGTACGAGCCCAGTGCGGGGAGAGACTGGTTGCTATCAACTTTGACCACAACAGATGTAAAATAACGGACTCCAATATTCTTCGGGAAACTTGTGAGTTCCTTTTCCTGGAAACTAGAAAAGGACCACTGTTTTCATCGCCGTGGTTTCCTTTGCTCAGGGGTTGTTGGGTTTCTCTTTAGCCTGGTCTAAAGAGAAAAGCTTTCTCCTGGGCGACTATTAGCAAAGCAAAGGAAAGCCAGGTCTCTGGAGCAGCCTAAAGGAATCCTCTGGCCGTGCCTGCTATAGGTTAGCCTTTGTGCCTGCCTCCTAGGGTGAATGCATTCAAACCCAAGCTCTTGCAAAGATTAGGGGGGAGATACTGAGTCTAATGAGGAATCTTAAAGCAGCTTGAATTCAAACACTTGAGAAGAACTTTAAAAGAGGAAAAAAATTAAATATTAAAAAAGATGGAGTGGTTCCCTTAAACAAATAAGCTACTTTATTAAGAATCTGCCTTAATAAAATGGTTGACAGCTTCCTCTCCTCTCCTAGGCTCTGGCACCAGCAACAAAGAAGAGGCCAGGTTTGCACAGCTGTTGCCTTAAGAACTGAATAACAAAAGACTGAAACTTTAACCCAACTTGGAAGGGGAGTGGGAGAGACAGAAAATCACTAACACTAAGGAAGCAAAGAGAGTGTCAGAAATCTTTGCAGAGTTGGGAAAAGGGTTCCCCCCCACCCCAGCGCCAACTTCTGTGCTTCTGGAGGGAGTTGGGGGCTCTGGAAGTGCCCATCAGAACAGCTGCTGGAGGGAGGGGAGGAGGGGGGAGGGACGGAGGGAGGAGAAACTGGGGGTCTGGGGTTGGGGGCGGGTGGGGGACCTATTTCTTCAGAGCTCTGAAGCAAGAGAGCAGTTTGGTTCTTGCTTTGAATGCCGGGCTAGGGTCAAGTGAAGGATAACTTAAGGCGTTTGCCTGCTCCCCTCTCTCCTAACTTCTGGAGTCCATCTTATTATGAACCTTCCTTGTGGGAGAAGGGTGGCTCTGAGCAAGGTGGGAGAGAGGTGCCGATCCTCCCACTGCAAATGATTTTCCGGGATTAAAAAAAAAAGTAATAAATCTGCTTTTAAAAAGAGGGAAGAGGAAGGGAGGAGGGAGAGAGGGGGGGAGAAAGGAAGGGAAGAAGGGAGAGAGGGAGGAAGGGAGAAAGAGAGGGAGGGAGGGGGGAGGCAGGGAGGGAGGAAGGGAGAGGAGGGCAGTAACGAGTGTTTTAAACATGAAGTCTCTTGGGAAATAGACAAAAGCTACTTTAGGATATTGATTATTTCTAAACTGAAAGACATCAAGGCATCCAGACAATGGGAGCTAAGAAAACAAACAATTAGAATATTAAATCAGAAGTAACAAGAAGATGGAGGGAAAGAAGGTCAACTGGGCAAACCCTCTTGGGGGTGGAGAGGGGCCCTGTACTCTTCCTTCAGTGCTGTCAACCATCCCTCCTGCCATCCACAGGACGTGCAGAATTAAATAGAATCCCAGTTCCAGCGGCTCACATCCCTTTTCCTCTCATCTGCCCTTGAGCTGCAGTAGGACGCGTGGCATTTTCAGGCAGTCCCAGGCGTATTAATGCAAGGAGTGTCCTTGGGATACCTCCTAGGTACTGCGCCCTTTTGAAAGGTCTCAGAATCTAAAGGGAAAGAGAAATCGAAAGAGACGTCTCAGCGCATTACAATAGACTCCGGTAGCGTTTCCCTCCATAGGCACTGTGGGAGAGGGTTTATGAAGCTTGATGGGAGAGAGGGAAAGGTGCCAGCCCTACTTCGTGTAAGAGTCACACTTGGCTGGGATTTAATGGGGAAGAACAATTTTCCAAGGAAAGAAGGAGTCCCAAAAGAAACCATGCATAAAGAAGAGCAGAGGAAGAGAGAGCACAACGTGTCCAGGAAACTGATACCGTCACGGGGTTAATGATAAAAATAATTTAGGAGGGACTGGGAAATGGCTCAGTGGGTAAAATGACTGCCATAGAAACACGCTGGCTCAAGTTCAACACCTCAGGAATCCCTTAAAAGCTGAGTGTCGAGGCTGGAGAGCTAGGTCAGCAGTCAAGAGCACTGGCTGCTCTTCTATTGGTTCAATTCCCAGCACGCATGTGGTGAGTCTCGTGCAGCTGTAACTAGTTCCAGGAGATCCAGTGTCCTGCTCCACCCCTCAGGTACTCCATGAGTATGGTACACAAACAAAAGAGATGAATTTTAGGCTGAAGGAGTCTAAGTGAGGGGTACTATCAAATTAAATCATATTTACACACATCAAGGTTTGTTATAGAAAAAAAACTTAAGATTTTGAGGCATTCAAAAATACCAAATATGTAGAGCATATTTAATCCTGAAAGTATAAAATTTAATGTGAAGCCTTGCAGTGTCCGTTCTAAATGCCTATTCCAACATATAACGTGCACTGGGTTGTTAGACTTGGGGTTTGGCTCCTTTGGGTGTGTGATGCTTTTATGCATCCTCGAGTTTTTAAATAATAAAGCTCACAGCATTATTTTCATGTTTACACAGAGAAAAAGCAAATCACACTGTTAGCATTCATCAATAAAAGTACTCACTGCTCAATCAAAGGCCCAGAATTATCAAAGAAAATAATTTTCCATTTGAATTCCATTAAACTATCAGTCAGTGGATGCGCAGGCCTCCCAAGTCTCTTCTCTTAGAAGCTTTCTCGGGAGCATTTGGTTTCTAGAGCAACTGGATCCCCATCCCAGGCACTGTAATTAATGCAAATTAGGGAACCTCAGGTCTTTGGGCACTGAGGCAGAGTCCCTGGTCCTAAGGCTCTACTGCCTGCGTCTTCACCAGACTTAATGGTTAAAAGTTAAGTCTGAGGAGCTTTATCGGTGACTGGACTCCTCCATCCTCCAAAATCAAAACTGAACCGTAAACCATGGAGGAGGAAGACATAAGGTACAAGCAACATAACCCAATGGCTCAAATTTGGACAGATTCTTACATGAGGATCCCAAGTTACCACTAGTGTTGTGGCCATCCTGACTGCTCTAAGTGCGAGCCATTCATCAGTGTTTAAATCACATAGGTGCCTTCGAGATACACAGGCCTTTTTATTTCTTCATTCAAAAAAGAAAAAAAAAACATGTCTTGGTGACTTATCAAGTTACTCTTTCATTTTATCTATTTATATTTGTATTTATTTAGTGTGCACACACATGTACGTGTAACACGGACACTCGCTGATGGCACACTTGGGGAGATCAGGTGACACGTACAGGAGTTGGTTCTCTCCTTCCATCACGTGTTTCCAGGGGAATGAACTTGGGCCATCGGGCTTTGTGGTGGGGCTCCCTTCCTCTCTGGGTCACCTTGTTGACTCCATTTTTACGGAGCAGGAGATCTAGGCTAATTTAGAGTATGTTCAAACACAGCACACTCGAGGCAAAAGAGTCAAGATAAATCTAGCTCCAGCTGGGGAGAGGTCTCAGCCGGTAAAGTACTCGCCACACCTGCGCTCGAATCCAGGAACCTCCGTTCAGGTGAGGCAAGGAAGTGAGCACCTGTAATCCCAGTGTTTCCTGGGGGGAGGGGGGGGGCGGGGAGAGGAGAATTAGCGGAGGTGGAGACAGGAGAATGCCCGAAAGCTCACAGGCCAGCTGGCCCATCAAGTACAGCAGCAAACAATGAGACTCTGTCTTTAATGAGATAAAAAATGGCGACCAGCACAAGAGGTTCTGTTCTGACCACACCATGGCATTAAAATGAGAGTAAACTGTGTTGTTCTAAGAAAGAAAGAGAGAGAGAGAGAGAGAGAGAGAGAGAGAGAGAGAGAGAGAGAGAGAGAGAGAGAGAGAGAGAGAGAGAGAGAACGAACTAGGATGTATTTATAAAAGTGTGTGTCTGACTTATTGAAATGTTCCTCTTACCCAATCTGTCAGTAGGGTTTCTTGTCACAAAGGAAGATGTTGGCATTTGTCTAGAAGGATGATTTACCTCCTACTGGAGATTTTTGAGAAAACATGTTTTTGCTGTCCCCTTAAAGAGGAGTGTTGCTCCAGGACACTATAGTGTTTGAAGTGCAGTGTGATGCGTCCTTAGCTCATTCAGCTCCTTCTCACCCTCCTCCTCATCTTCTTCACCCTCTTCACCCTCCTCCTCACCCTCCTCCTCATCTTCTTCACCCTCTTCACCCTCCTCCTCACCCTCCTCCTCATCTTCTTCACCCTCTTCACCCTCCTCCTCACCCTCCTCCTCATCTTCTTCACCCTCTTCACCCTCTTCCTCACCCTCCTCCTCATCTTCTTCACCCTCTTCACCCTCCTTCTCACCCTCCTCCTCATCTTCTTCACCCTCTTCACCCTCCTTCTCACCCTCCTCCTCATCTTCTTCACCCTCCTTCTCACCCTCCTCCTCATCTTCACCCTCCTTCTCACCCTCCTCCTTACCCTCCTCCTTACCTTCCTCGGCCTCCTCCTCATCTTCACCCTCCTTCTCACCCTCCTCCTCATCTTCACCCTCCTTCTCACCCTCCTCCTTACCCTCCTCCTCACCCTCCTCCTCACTCTTGTTCTTACCCTCCCCATCCTCTTCACCTCCTCTCCCTCCTCCTCACTCTCTTTCTTGCCCTCCTCACCCTCTTCATCCTCCTCCTCACCCTCCTCACCCTCTTTACTCTCCTCCTCATCCTCCTCTAATCCAGACAGTCTAGCAAAGTCTACCATGGCCCGAAGGGTCGTCACTATGGCAGAGACAGAGCACAGAAGAGACAAGTCTAGATGTAAACAACAGATTCAGAAGCAATGCCTGCTGTCATCTGCAGGCTCATTCTGTGTGGTCAGTGGACCTTGTCCCTGCTCTACAGTGGCTTCATTGTCACATTTACATTCCTAACCCCAGCTGTGTGGCTCCAGCTTCCTTATGCTGTAATGTCCCCTTATTTTAATTAAATGCAAGCTTACATTTCCCTCCTGAGTTGAGCGGAAGGAAAATCACTCCAGAGCACAGTGGTAGATGGCCCTTGTCCTGCTTTCTCATTCTTTGCCTTCATTTTCTCCATGGGAGAGAGCAGAGAGCTTCAGCCTCCGGTCAGAGCTAAGAAGATCTGGGCAGCCCTCCCTGGGACCTTTAAGAGGTACAACCTGCAATGTCTTCTGGCAGGAGAAAGGATTGTTTAGATGCTAAGAGCAGAAGAAGACTGGGACAAAACAAATCCACAGACCAGAACTGTTTGAGAGATCAGACACTTTTCCTGTGCCCTCAGAGGTCTACAACATATTCTTAAGCCCTGTTGACATAGCCATAACCAACAAATCACCATGTGAGTGTTGGTTTTGGCTATAACCTAAGACTTGCTTAGCTCCCTAAATCACAAATGGAAACACCAGGAGCAGTGAACTGGCATTCACTTCAGGAAGACGGTCACTATGAATGACTGCTGGCAACCAAAACTGTGAACATACACAGCTTAGGTCATCCGAGCCTCTGTCAGAACTGGAAGCTTTCCTATGAGTGTAATGACTGTTAGAAAGAATCTCACTGTGGAACTTAGTGGAATCCAAGATGGCTTATGCAAAGAACAAAAAAAATGTGAAAATCAGCCAGGCCTGGAATCTGTACCCTGAAGGGAAGAAAGCGCCTCAGCTTGAATTTAAATGAACTGGAGTCTGATCATTGATCCAGGAGAAGAGAAACGTGAAGGGTTTGAACTTGCCCATAAGTGACTGATATTTTTATCTACCGCCCCAAGAAGAATGGGTTCTCCAAATGGAACTTGGGTTCTGAGAAAGTTATACTTACCCCATTCCAAGCAAGAAGAACAACTTTGGATCTCTCTCAATTTAATCTCGGAGATCTTTTCATTTAAGACTTGACACCAACTCGGTCACACTTCCTGTTTCAGACGCGCTTCAGGAATGACCTCATTGTCCCCAGGCTTTTCTTGGTGATCTAAAGTCTAGTCTGAAGATCAAGAGAGGGATATGAATGTCTCTTTTCCCTTACGTGAATTTCTCCCATACCAAGGAATAATTCAGTTCTCTGCAGACATCTCTTAATGTCACATAATTTAACTCAATTCTGCCACTATGCACCTTGAGACCATATCCAATCTAATATGACTCCACCACGGCATGTGCCTACCAAAAATCCAAGTTATTGCCTGGTCTTAGCCTCCTGGGAATCCAAGGTTCCCTCCTTAGTTTGGCTCTTTGCTGGAGAAGCTCATAGAACATAGGAAAGTGCTTCATTACCTAGTCCCTGCTTACCATAAAAAGAAACCACTCAGGGGCTGGGGAACACAAATGTATAGGGCTGGAGAATGGGCACAGGACACAGAGCTGCCAGGCCCTGTCCAGGGATGCCACTCTCTGAGCAGTAGCTCTGAGACTCCTGAGTGTGAGCCAGTATACCATGGAGCCTCTTACCAAACAGGAGCTTTCTAAACCCTGCCCTTGGGGGACTTGTGAAGACCTCATTACATAGGCAGAGTTGATTAAATCATTAATCACTGGT
The DNA here is from genome assembly GCF_000001635.26 of Mus musculus. NCBI lineage: Eukaryota > Metazoa > Chordata > Mammalia > Rodentia > Muridae > Mus > Mus musculus. Next base: position 140,343,090 of record NC_000072.6, read on the forward strand.
GATTTATTCAACACCCCCCCAAGCCCTTCTTCTCTCCATTTCCTTCGGGGTTGATGGGGGGGCTGAAGGTTCCAGCCCTCTAATCACTCACTGGTTCCCATGGCAACCATCATGAGGTTCCTGAGGCATCCCCAGATGTCAATCATCTCTTTGTCATAGGAAAAGATTCATCACTTTGGAGATTCTAGGTTTTTAAGATCTGAGTGCCAGAAAGCAGGGGCAAAGACCAGATTCATAACAGTTACTACAAATTATAATATCACGCTATTCAGATCAGGAGAAAAGACGGTATCTTAAATATGTAGGTGTGCTTTGCAATAGGAAGGAAGTCGTGACAAATGAGGTGTTATATTGAATCTGCAAGTTGAATTTCATTCTCTGATAAAATCACCTTATAATCAGGAAATAACTATAAGCCAGCCATGGTGTGAGGAAGGCACTCATTTCTCCACAGTGAAATATTATATCAACAAAGGGAGACAGAGAGTACCACACACCAAGTGCACCAGTGGAGTTCAGTACAGTGCCTGTGCAGGCAGGTACAGATCTGAAACGTTTTCCATTCCAATCAATACGAAAACGGTCGGGCAGGGCATGGCCTTCCCAGACAGTATGAAAGAATGAAAAAGCATGGCCTGCTAAAGCCTGTAAGAAGTCCAAGGGGAAGGGCTGTGGATGGACCAGCAGCAGCAGCAGCATGGTGCAGTCGGATGCTAAACAAACAGCTTCCGGAAGAGCGAAGAGCGTGACCAGCATGCCTTGATCCATTCATTCTATCACACAGCCCGGCAGATTCCAAAGTGGTGTCCTAATGCAATTTCCGTGCTGTGGTTTGAACACATCCCCCAAAACTTTATGTTTTCAAAACGTAGTCTTCAGATTTTTTGTTAATAGTATTTAGAAGCAGGGCTTAAGCAATAGGAACTAGATGAGATCATCTTTGATTGCTTCATTGGCTTTATAGGAAGAAGCGGCGACCCGAGTTAGAGCATTGGATTTGTGTGTATACATGATTTCTTCTGCCCTTTACAATGCATCAAGTCAGCCCTCAATTGCCAAGACCCTCAGCTTCCAGCTTCCAGAACCATGGCCTAACTAAAACTCTATCCTTTATACATTACCAAGTACTTTGAAAATAGACCAAGGCATGGGAGATGGGGCAAAGGTCAAAAGGTCTGCCTATTACCTTCCTTGCCTCATTCTATCTTATATATGTTTTCAATTTTCTTCTCGCCTCTATTTTTAGCTTGAAAGTAGTGTTGTGTTTTATAAAATGGCTGCAGTAGCAGCCCTGATGGGGGAGGGGGAGCACTCCCATGGCCAGGCATCCCCCCTCCCTCCCCCCAGGAATCAGCCATATGACAGGCTTAGTATAAAAAGGAGTTTATTTGGGAGCTGGAGAAGAGGGTAGAGGCAGATAAAGGAAGGAAACAGAGAAAGACAGAAAGAGAAAGGAGAGAGGAAGAGGCCAGCCTGGGACATGGGGAAGGGGAGAGGGAGAGTAAAAGAAAGAGAGAGGGGAGTGAGGAAGGGACCACCAGACAGGAGACAGAGAGACAGAGACTTCTCATATAGGAGCCTGGCTCCACCTGGCTGTTGCTAGGTATCTCTTGGGTGGAGCCTAGTGGAACTGCTAACAGGTAGGACCCAGTTGCTATGTTTTAAGTTTTAAAACCAGTAAAATAAGCAACCAAGCCGGTTGCTTGGTATCCCAGTACTTGGAAAGCAGAGGCAGGCAGATTTCTGAGTTCAAAGCCAGCCTGGTCTACAAAGTGAGTTCCAGGACAACCAGGGCTACACAGAGAAATCCTGTCTCAAAACAAACAAATAAACAAATGAACAAAAAAAAAAGCAACCAAGAATCAATCATAGAAGATCTTTATTGAGGGAATGTTAATGAGCCTATTTATGTTTTAGGAAGCTGACTCTGGCTGAAAAGTAAGAGAAAGAGTCAGGAAAGGAGATACAGAACGAATGGGAAGGGGATTTCCTGAGCTGATAACAGGGTCCATTTTATAAAGAGTAAAGACTGGATGCTTGACAGTGTGAGTGTGGAGAGAAGACAGCCTGCATAGGCTTCTACCTTTGAAATGCTTGGTCCCCAGTTAGTGCAACTGTTTGGGAAGGATTAGGAGGTGTGGCCTTGATGGAGGAGGTGTGTCACCAGCCGTGGGCTTGGAGGTTGCAAAAGCCCACACCACCCCCAACTAGCACTCTCTGCCCGCAACTTGAACATCAGATATGAGCTCTCAGCGACTGCTCCAGCACCTGCCCACCTACCCACTCACCTGCCATCATACTCCTGGATTCAACAGTCATGAACTCATGGCTGTAAGCAAATCCCCAATTAAATGGCTTTGTTCTAAAGTTGTCTTGATCGTGGTGTTTTGTCACAACAATAGAACAGTAAGTAAAACAACAGTCACCAGGCACAGAGATTGGATTTCAGCCAATCTTCAAGTGCAGCCGTTTCTGACAATTAGACAATGTAGGCTGAAAACCAATACATGTTCACTCTTCCATTGGCGGACTCCAGTAGTTGATATCGGCTCCTTCACTTCAACCATGCTTACAATGACTACTATAAGGAGATGAGACAGAGCTTCCTGAAACACTCCCAAGCTTCTCAAGTGTGGAGGGTACCAGTTTTTCGACTAATGAGATCCTGTAGGAGATTGTATTTATTGTAGTAACTTGACCACGGAAAAACATCGCCAAAACAATATACATTTGAGTCACCATTTTCACGAGGCAGGTTTATTGTGTTATCTCTTTTTCCTCATTTATCTTATAAAAGTAGTGTTTTAGTTCAACTCTTGAGACACAATGAGCCCTGCCTGGTCGCATAGTTCCTGGGAAGCCTGAGGAAGGGGGAATTCAAGTTCAAGATTTGCTTGAACTACTGAGTGATTTAGTGAGACTGTTTTGAAACAAAAATTTTAAAAGAAGGGTTTGGGGGTAGAAAGGTGAGGCTATAGCTCCGTTGTAGTATGTTGGCCTGGCATGCATAAGGGCCTAGGTTCAAATTCTAGCAGACATAAAAATAAGAAACTTGGAAAGGTGAGTTGAGTAGAAAGTTAATTGACTGAGCCCTAGATATCAGCTTATCTTCCACTGCACCATTTTTGCTATTGTGCCACACATGCTTTGCTGAGTCTCTGCACTTCCGTTAAGAGGATAGCATTGACTCCTGACTCCACCATGATTTATGTCATGCATTCTGTCATGTGCAAAATAACTCTTTATGAAAAGAAGCCACATGGTCATTAGGTACTGTCTTAGTTAGGGTTTTACTGCTGTGAACAGACACCATGACCAAGGCAAGTCTTATAAATGACAACATTTAATTGTATTGACTTAGAGGTTCAGAGGTTCAATTCACTGTCATCAAGGTGGAAGCATGGCAGCATCCAGGAAGGCATGGTGCAGGAGGAGCTGAGGGTTCTACATCTTCATCCGAAGGAATTCAAGAACAGATTGGGCATCCTCAGGCAGTTAGGAGGAAAATCTCTAAGCCTACCCCCACAGTGACACACTTCCTCCAATAAGTGCCACTCCGTGGGATATGCAAACCATCACAGGTACCAAAGAGGCAAAAGGATGTGACCTACATGTGACATAAGCCTAGTGCAGCTCTCATTCTTAGACAAGAAGACTAGTGTCTGACAACTCATTGTGCACTTATTTTTTAGCTATTCTATTGGTAGAAGATGGAGCATTACCACATTTGCATGTGCAAGTCACAGGACAACTTGCAGAAATCAGTCCTAGGTATTGAACTCACATTGTCAGGCTTGGCAGCAAGCCCTTCTACCCACTGAGACATATCACAGGCTTTGTGCACTTGGTTCTTTGATAACTCTTACAATAATTGCTTTGGAGATGAGAGTTACGGAGAGCCCGAACCAGGATACTCCATGCAGAGCCTGCTGCATGGAGCAGTGACTTTTGACCTGTGAGCAGACAGATAAGCTGCTGCCTCTGTAGATAAATGGAGTAGAGAGATGCAGGCAGGAGTCAGTGGAAGCAGGTGCGTGGGCCCTGCACAGCTGCACAAAAGGCTCCCGTGACCAGAGGGCAGAGACCGTGACTAGAGGGCAGAGACCGCTGGATAGATTAGGCTAGCATTACCAAATACAGGTCTACAGGTTTGTTGAGGGTTAGGTTTTGCCTCAAGGCCAAAAGAACACTGTTGAGAGAACTTGGACAGGAAGTAAATTGTCAGACTAACAGTTTAAAAAGAATGTTTATTAAAGTATATTCATTATACATAAGAATGAATTTCACTGACATTTTTCATGATGTGTAGAATGTAGGCTGATCGTATTTGAACTCCATTACCCTCTCTGCTCTCTGTCCCCTCCCGCTGACCAACTCACCTGTAACCAACCCCCGGTTTCATGTCATCTATTTTACTTTGTTTTTATGTCTGACCCAGTGAGTTTCTTTAGAGTTGCTTCTGGAAGCTCGGGCACCTTATAAGTGACTATACCACTAAAGAAAATCCCTCTCACCAGCCACCATTAACTGCCTATAGATCCCCCCCCCCAGGGGTGGGGGAGGTGTGCTTGTGAATCTGTCCCCCATTCATGGCAGAGTATTGATGTCCCAGTCTTGTTCAGGTCTTAAGCAGTTAGGTGTAGGTGCTATGAGTTCAAGAGTAACATGGGCTGGGTTACCTTTAATTCCAGCACTTGGGAAACAGAGACAGGCAGAGCTCTGTGAGTTCAAGGTCAGCCTGGTTTATGAAGTTCCAGGTTAGGTGGGACCACACAGTGAGAACCTGTCTTAAAACAACAACAACAAAAACAAAAACAAACTCACAAACAAACATGTTGCAGAGTCAGAACCAGGACTACGTTGAGTCCTAGTGAAAAATAAACTGGAATAGGGCAGAAACAGATTGAGAGGAATGACATGAGCCACATTAGTAGATTTATCAGAAATGTCATCCACTCCCAACTGCAGAGCCTCACACTAGCGATTTAAATTGAGAGATAAATCTAGCCAGAGCTGTTCCTGCTTACAGCTGCCCTTGGACAGCCCAGGCAGCAGGATTTGGCTCGATGCTCCAGGCCAGGCCCATGCCTTGTGTGTCCCAGGCTACTAGACCAATAGTTTCTCTAAACTACAGCCATGTAGACTGGTCCTCTGCATAGGCCTAGAGCCTTTCTCTAAAGCTGGTTTCCCTCAGCCTCATGGCACCAGCCCCTGCCCACTCCATAGAGAATTCTAGGCCATCTGGGCCTATATACTGAGACACTGTTTCAAAAACAAGGATTTGGTAGGCAGGATACCTCAGGGAACAAAGCACTTGTCCCAAGTCTTATAAGTTAAGTTTGATCCACAGAACACACACATGGTGGGAGGTGAGAAGCACTTCCCACAGTTGTCCTCCAACCTCCACATGCGCACACTCATGCACACACACACACACACACACCACAAATAAACAAACAAATCAATATAAAACAAATTTATATTTTTAAAATCATGACGGAACAGTCCTAACAAACGATTTAATCTACTGATGGATTCGAAATCTTAAAAAAATAAAAATAAAAAGCTTTGGGCATGGTGGACCCGTGGGAGGCGGGGCCATGGGGACCTTGGGCGTGGTGGACCTGTGGAAGGCGGGGCCCTGGAGAGCTAGGGTCTCTGGGGGCGTGTCCTTGTCGGCCACTTCCTGCTAATGCTTCCTGTTCTCCATGTTGTGTCCTAAGTAACTGGGTCCCCTCAGTATTTTATCAACACAACATGAAGGAACTCCACAGCTCGCTGCTGCCCTCCCTCTGATGAAAGGGCCGGGGAGGTTGGAACGTACAGGAGCGACTAGTCATCTGGACCTGGCTCGGTTTCCAGTTTGATGTCAGCGTTCCACCACGCCCCTCTTATTTACAAAGAGTTCTGAGTATGCAGGTAAATTTCAAATTAAAATATGAAGTTTAATCCTAGCAGGAGTCAGCAAATAATTCTCCACACTCAGCAGAAGAACACGACTAAGAAGAGAAAAGACCACGCTGCACTGAGCAGACGGATTCCCGTGTCTTTTGTTTCCCTCATTGCTTTTCTAGTCCAGGCAAGAAGGGCCCTTCCACAGAAAGCAACAAATAGCTCGTGGCCTACGAAGAAAATCTGAAAAACATTCATAGGCTTCAAGATAATATCTTTTGAAATCTTCCCTTGCACTTCCTTCTAAAATACCTTTTTCTAAAAATAGAATTCTCAGAGTGACCTGAATAAATGAAGAGGGGGAGGGGGAGGCGGAGGGGGAGGGGGAGCCGCTGCCGAGTTGTGAAACCCATGTGGATTAATGCAACAGAAATGTGAGCCCGTGTTATTGTGATCTAAAGTGCTAACGGGTGCCCCTTACCTAAAACATGCAAAATATTTTCAAAACAAGTATCATCTTGGCAGGCCAAGTCATATTCTTACAGCTCTCCTAGGGAGGCCATTTGTCAAATGGGAACGCTGGGACTGTGCTAAACTACAAACACTGTCTAAACACAGCTCAAAAGTAGCCATGTTTTGAGGCTGGAGAGATGGCTCAGCAGTTAGGAGTACTGGTTGCCCTTCCAGAGAACCCACGTGGTAGCCTACAAGTCCCTCTAGTTCCTGGGAACCCTACTCCATCTTCTGGCTTCTATGGGCTCCATGCACACATATGATACTCATATATACCTGCAGGCAAAACACTTATACATATAAAATAAAAATAAATCCTAAAAGGTGGAGGGAAAGGTGGGGGCAGGATCAGGTATTGGAAGAGACAGGAGAGAAGTACAGAGGGTCAGGAAATTGAACAGAAATATGTAGCTGTCGGGGATGGGGAACTGGAGGTACCACTAGAAAGTCCCCGATGCCAGGGAAGCAGGAGATTCCCAGGACCCAAAAATTAACCAAAATACCCAACAGAGGGCAGATAGAACCTGTAGAGACTATCTCCAGTAGATAGGCACGTCCCCCTGTTGAGGGATGGGGCCATCCATTCATCTCAAAATTTTTAACCCAGAAGTGTTCCTATCTAAAGGAAACGCAGAGACAAAAAATGGAGCAGAGACCGAAGAAAAGGCCATCCAGAGACCGCCCTCCCTAGGCGGACACCACCACCCACACCCCCACACACACACTATTGCTGATGCCAAGAAACACTTGCTGACAGGAGCCTGGTATAGCTGTCCCCTGAGAGGCTCTGCCAGCACTGACCAATACAGATGCAGATACTCACAGCCAACCATCGGACTGAGCCCGGGCACCCCAATGGAAGAGCTGGGGAAGGACTAAAGGAGCTGAAGGGGTTTGCAACCCCATTGGAAGGACAACAATATCAATCAACCAGACCACACACACACACACACAGCTCCAGGAACTAAACCACCAACCAAAAAGTACATATGGAGGGGACCCATGGCTCCAGCTGTATATGTAGCCAAGGATGGCCTTGTTGGACATCAATGGGAAGAGAGACCCTTGGCCCTGCAGAGGCTCGATGCCCCAGTGTAGGGGAACACTAGAGCAGTGAGGCAGGAATGGGGGGTGGGGGTAACACCTTCATAGAGGCAAAGGGAAGGAAGGATGGGATGGGGAGGGAGGGTGTTGCAGAGGGGAAACCAGGAAGGGGAACAACATTTGAAATGTAAATAAATAAAATAACCAATAAAAATAAATCCTAAATAGAAAAATTACCTTTTTTTTTTTCCTTTTTAAGACAGGGTCTCACTACTCGACCACCTGTGTCTGTCTCTGCTTCCTGTGTCACTATGACCAGTCATTTGCCACTAGTTTTCTGATGTATCCTAGTATGCTGAATACTTCTGAAAATTCTAAAGAATCGTAAGAATCATATGATAGTCTCTTTCTTCTTTGAGACATAGTCCCACTACGCATCCCTGGCTGACCTAGAACTCTCTGACCTAGACCAATTAATAGTGTGCCTCACCAAATCTGGCTCCTATGACCATTGAGATTACAAGAAGAGTAAAATAATGGTGGCGATGATGATGGTGACGTACAAGCCTTAGCAGAGACTCCAGGTATCTTAGTTTGCAGCCATTCCTGGGGTTTGGGGGTTCCAGCCACATTGTCTGTTTGCCCATGTCAGCTCCGAGTTTTCTACACTCAGTCTGGGCGCTTCTGCAGCCCTTTCTCCCGTGAACTCTGCAGCACGGTTTCATAAACTGTGGATGAGTTAAATTCTCTGCAGGTTAGAGCAGCAAAGAGACCCCAAGAGTAGCCACTTAGAAAGCCCAGCTCCCCACACCACCAGTTGAGAAATAAATAAGGACCAGGGGAGAGGCAGGTGCCCTCTGCCCCGCCCCCCCCCCCACTCCCGCTCTCCCTCCCTCCCTCCCTCCCTCTCCCCCGCCCCCCAGTGGCAAAGACCCATGGGAATTCTGGGAGAACAATGGTATTTCTGCCCAATAGACATATGAGCACCCTGTAAGCCAGGGGGGGCCCAGCTTTGGCTTTCCAGCTCACAATAGGTGGGGAGGGGACCCTTTGTTCCTTCCCAATAACATCCAAGAGGGCGGCCTCTTACCTAACAGAGGCTCCACTCAGTTCCCCCTTTGTCTTTGTTCTTTCTGGTTTCCTTTGATTTTTTATAAATAGAGATTTAAGCCTATGATTCTCATACCTTCTTAAATTGAGCTCAGTGATTTGTGCATTTCTTTTTTCTTTTCTTTTTCTTTTTAATTCACTGAGTTATTTCTGGGCACCTGGGCACCCCTCCCCTATTCCTCTCCATGTTTTCAGAGGCCAGTTCGCTATGCCAACTTAGCCATCAGAATGTGTTCCCTGCATGAGCCTACTGTCTCCTCATACCTGGGTTGTCAGCCAAGATTGCTGTCATGTAGTCCTCTCCCTACCCCAGGGCTTCATAGGCAACAACAACAACAACAACAACACACACACTGTTTAGAAAAGAAAAATGTAAAATTACAAATATTACAAATATAATATCGGGAAAAAGAAGAGTATGTGTTTGGAGAAAGAAATAAATTACAACAAAATACAACTTAAGAATCCCAAAGCACCCAGGGTGCGGTGGCACATGCTTTTAATCCCAGCAAAGGCGGACATATTTATGTGAGCCCCTGGACAGCTTAATGTACAAAGTGAGTTCTAGGCCACCAGCCAGGGCTACAAAGTGAGACCCTGACTCAATAAATAAATAAATAAATAAATAAATAAATAAATAAACAAACAAACAAACAAAACAAAAGAAAGAACCCAACAAGCATATTAAACAGCATATAATACAGAAAACTTCATGGTGTCTAGCAATTTCTTTAAAACCCCTCTAATAGATTTCTGGTTTTGAGAATTTTTTGTGTTTTTTGTTTTGTTTTGTTTGTTTGTTTGTTGTTTTATTTTTGTTTGGATTTATACTCAAGACAATAAAACATGCAGACTTTAGAATTTGATTATCGAGTCTGGAAAGATGGCTGAGAGGTTAAGAGCACTGGCTGTTCTTCCAGAGGACTCTGGTTCAATTCCTAGTATCCACATGGCAGCTCACAGCTGTCTGTAAGTTCAGTCCCAAGAGATCTAATTCTCTCACAGGGACACACACAGGTAAAACATCGAAGCACATTAATTAAATAAATAAATCATAAGGGAATAAAAAGAAGACTTGGGTTTTTTTTTTTCAGACCGTTGTCACACCGTATTGAGATATATAAATGTGCAATCAAATTACTCCCGCAGTATTATATGGTGGAGGACATGGCGTGGAAATTTTATGGCGGCTTGACTACATTTTCTTTATGTTGGATTTTACTTAATGTGGAGTATACCTGATTTCCAGGGGTGCATATGCCATGGTGTCCATGGATGTCAAGTCTCCCCTTTCACCTTTACCTGAACTCTGACAATTGAACTCAGGTCATCAGGCTGGAGAAGCAGCTTTACCTGTTGAACCATCTTGTGAGCCCTATAGTGCTACAATTAGTAATAATGGCGTTTAAGCTTTTTTTGTTCAGTGTGTGTTATGTGTGTGTGCATGCACATGTGCACGTGTGTGCACACTACCATTCATTGATTGATGCCTCAACATACAAGTTTATCCCCCCCCTTTTTTTTGTAGACAAGGTCTTTCTATATTTCTGGACACAAGCAATCCCACCTTGCTTTCTCAGTAGCTGCAACTCCAGATATGCACCACCATATCCAACTCCGAGTGCTATTTCCTTCTAAAGAAGTTAGCTTTAAAAGCCTAGGTATGCCAGGTCCACTCAGTGACCAGGATGTTTGCTGAGAGGCACATTCACCATGTAGGGACAGTCCCCATATGTATGATGTATGAACACAGAGATTAGACCATTTCTGTCTCTCACTATTCATTCCAAAAGAGGAGTAAAGCCCTGCATTTATCACTGTATTCTCTGCACAGAAGAGACTGCCCATCTTGACAGGATGCTGACGAGGTGATGCTCGGCTTGCTTGTCGGTCAACCAGAGCACTGTCCCACAGGCCAGCTTCCAGCTGCATACTTTCACACCCTTGCCTCCTTTTGCTTGTCCAGATACTTTGGTGTCTGAAGCTTTGGGACACACTCAGATCACAGTATGATTTCTGGGTCTCACACTCTCCTGACCCAATGCCAAGTGGGCAGCGCATACTTCCTGAAAGCAGTTTTTTTTTTCAAAGAAACACCTAGTTACACCCAGAAGTAGCTGTGAACCAGCACAGTCCCTAAGCACACTGTCAATCACCAAACTGCACACGAGAGGAAGTGCTACAAAGAGGAAAGTCTGAGCTCAACAGTGGTCTTGACCAACTGCAAAGAAAGGTTTACACATTCATTTATTTGAGACGGTCTTACTATGTAGAACAGGCTGGCCTGGAACTTCGAACAAGAACCACCATACCGTAAGGTTTGCAAATTTTACAAACACATACCGCTAAATGGTTTCCTATCTGTAAATATTTTAGCAGATCCATTGTCTTTACGAGTCCTGTTCATTTGTTTATTTTCCTACCCTGGTTATTATACAGATTGGACCAGCCTCAGAGAGCTGATAATTACGAGCTGACGTTTTATCAGCAAATTCCAGTGTATCACCTTTAAATAGTAAAAGCTTACAAGAAAGATGACTCACCATACCAGGCTTGCAGATTTTACAAATAGACAGCCCTGGAAAGGCTTTGCTGTGTCCCTGCCGAGGAATTTGGAATAAGCCACACAGGAAATGTCCGGGACACATCATTAGCTTTACAACAAAGTTTCGTATCTAACTTAACTCGATCTATTTTTATATACTCTGTGTGTGTGTGTGTGTGTGTTTGCCAGCATTTGAACTCAGGCTGATGAGCTAAAGCCCAAGTGCTTGGCTTGATTGTTTAAGATGGAAAAATGAAGGCTGGATGTGAACTGAAGAAAAGATCACTCAGTGGTTAAGAGCCCTTGCTGCCTGATCATGAGGCCCAGAGCTCAGATCCAGCACCCATACGACACACGTTAATACACACATAGAGAAACAAATAGATGCATGTTTATAAATCAAAAGGAAAGGTTACTTGATTGTGTATTTATATGTATTAATGTATAAATCTATACAAGTACATGCTTACAGGTAGACTATAGAAACTACAGCCGTGTATTCTTTCCTATGATCTTAATTGATTGGACTGTCCTCTTAGGACTGATGTGTTGAAATTTAATCCCCATCTGTAAGGAATTAAAAGGATGGAAATTTTATCCAACGATGGCACAAAGATAAAGCCCTCAGAATGTGATTAGGACTTGATAAGGCCCCTGTCACCTCCCTGTTGGGTGTATAAAAAGAAAGGTCAGAAGAGTCTCAGACAAACATGGACAGTTCATCTCTAGCCAGGGACATCTCTAGCCGGGGACTACCCCGGGCCTCTGCGAGCAAGAAGGCTGTTACCAGATGCAGCCACTCAACGTTGAAACTCCAGAACCGTGAGCCCAAATAAACCTTTTTTTTTTCTTTTAAAGATTTTATGTTACTTTCATCATGTGTGTTAATGTGTCTGTGTCTGTGTCTGTGTCTGTGTCTGCATGGAGGTGGGGTATGTACATAAGAGTGCAGTGGCCTCGGAAATGAGAGGTGATAGATGCCTCTCTGGAGCTAGAGTTACAAGTGGTTGTGAATCACGCAGGAAGGGTGCCCGCAACCAAACTCAGGTCTTCTGGAGCAGCACATGCTCTTACCCACTGAGCCATCTTTCCAGACCCTAAATCAATTTTCTTTATAACTCACCTAGCCTATGACACTGTGTTACTAGGAACAGAAATTAGACTGACAGATTTGTAAAACATATCTACAAAGATATTGAAAAACATGGCAAAAATATTAAGACGGGATGGTAGTCAGATACCAAAATATGAATTTGTGTTTTGCCAAATGATGGCTTTCTCCATCCACAAGCTGCTCCATCTATGCCCTGCACTTAGCAACAAGAACATCACTAATCACTGTTCTCGCCTCCTCTCCTCCTCTTAAGCATCCCCCTTTCTTAGGTTTTTACTGTTTAAGACACGTGTCCTAGAATGTGCTGGTAAAGCCTCAGCTTCTCATCATTAATTATCTAAGGCCGCATTGGTTTCTCATAGTAATTGGGGTGGGGAAACAGACATATTAATATGACTTGTCAAAAACTATAAATTTGCTAAAACATTTATACATTAAGAAGATTAAGAAGTCATCTAGGACTGGCAAGATAATGTAATTTTACTGGAGTAAATGTGTGGGCTGCCAACTCTGAGGACCTGAGTTTGAGACCCAGGATCCACATGGTGCAAGAAGAGAAGAAATTCCTGTAAGTTATCCTCTGATCACCACGTGTACACTTACATACATACATACATACATGCATGCATGCATGCATACATACATACATGCATATATACATGCATAATGCATATATACATACACACATACACATGTACACACATGCATACACACATATACACATGTGGCCACACATGTACACATACAAGCACACACAAACACCACATGTACACACACATACATACACACATCACATGTACACACACATACACATAAACCACATATATACACATACACGACCTGAAAAGTTTTAGAACGAACTTGTCTATTTCCCAAAACTATAAACATCACAGTTGTTCCAATTGTTCATTCACTAATTTGACAAATATTTGCTGTGCATAATAGAATCTTGCACCTTGATGAACCAGATAACAATGATTCAAATAATGAAACCAACAAACATTCTAATGGGAAGCTGTGATCAGAGCAATGAAGGGGGTACAAGGGTAAAACTGGGAAACCTGATGTAGTTTGCATTTACAGGGGTGAGAAGAAGGAAGATGGGGAGCCCTCCCGAAGAAAATGGTGCCTGTTTGGACTATGAGTTATTATCCACATGAGAAAAAAAGAAAAAGAAAAAGACAGAAATATAGCACACTGACCGTTATCATGGCTGCAAGTGTGCTGTGGAGCAGATTTCAAGGATTAAAGACTTAAGGTCCAAATTCACATGTTAATGGGAGATGAGACTATCAGCAAGTGACTGGGTCAGAGGAGTAGTCCTCATGAATGAATTGATGGGTTACCCTGGAGTTGCTTTATCATAAAAGCAAATTCTCTGTAGCTTGTCACCGCATCCCATCATGTGATGAATGTATTATAACACCATGTATTATTTGCGATATAGTACAATGTTACGTTATAATACAACATGAAGACATTCATCAAATACTAACACCGTGATGTTGAACTCTTTGGCCTGTAGAATCATGAGCTGAATAAAGTTCCTTTTTTAAAGAATAATTGATTTTTTTTTTGAAGAGGGCTCTCAGTATATTGCCTAAGCTATTATCAAACTCCTGAGGCATCCTCCTGCCTCAGATCCCCAAATAGTTACAACTATGAGAAAATCACCATGTCCAGCTCTGGTCTAATTCATGTATGTGTGTTGTTTTTAATAATGTGTATGTATGTGCGTCTAGGTGAGTATATGTGAGTGTTAGTTAGTTCAGTGTCACCAGAGGACAGAAGATGTCAGATCCCATGAAGTTGGCTAGATAAAAAGCCTCCTGATATGGTGTTGAGAATCCATTTTTGGTCCTCTGTTAGAGCAATAAGTGCTTTTAACCACTGAATCATTTTTTTCCAGCATTTTTTTTTTTTGTGGATGCTTGTTTGTTTGTTCATGAGAGGATCTCACTAGAAGCCTTCTTCAGAGTGCTGGGATGAAATGCTCACACCACGACACCCAGCAAGGGCTCCATCCTTATACATTATCCAATCTCAAGTGTTCTACTGTATCCAAAGAAAATGGACTGAGATGAGGGCAGAGTGTGTGAGAATGTCTTAGAAATCAGAAGCACCACTATTCAAAGGACTGCGGAAAGGTGTGTGGTTGGAACAGAGGAAGCAGAGAGGGGCCCTGCACAGGAGGAAAGTACAAATTAGGCAGGTCGGAACACGCCAGGGTTGGGGAGAGAGGTGGTTACAGAGTTTGAAACAAAAGGGAGCGTCGTCACTTTAAAGTTCTGAAAAAATCTTCTTGAGGTAGAAATGTGAGGAAAGGTCGGGAGCGGTGTTATTTTTTTGTCATTTTTACCACTTTGACTTCTGAACCATGTCAATGTTTTAACAGTCGTAAAATAACAATGAATATATTTTATCCTGTAAAGGGAATATGAACTAAAACAAATGAACCTTATTCCATTTCAAAAAGATAACATAAGCACAAGGGAGGTGTAAAGGCAGAAAGAGGTGATCCAAGTAGTTTCTGAACACAGTATTTTGACACCATGCCTTCTTCCTTCTGAAGACAGTGGACTGAGATTAAATACCGAATATGTGGCTTTTAATATTTATTGTGAATGAGCAAGAGAAATAAAGAAGTAAGAGAAGGATGAATGTGCACGCTCACCCAGGGAATTCCTAGAAGTAATCCTACCCAGTAGCAATGAGAACCTGTCAAAGCTTGGGCTTCTAAATGGAGTTTCCAGTAACATGAGCCAAGCTCTTGGAGCAATGGCCCACTGCAGACAGAATTTAGAAGGATTAGATGAACCTGGAACATCTTATTGAGTCAGAGAGTCAGGAAGTGATTCATAAACAACTCAGTCATCAAAGGAATACAGAAGCCAGCTTGTGAAGGTAATATGTGGCCAAATATGGGTATATGCTCAGAAGTAAAAAGTATTAAATATAGGCACACTGAAGGAAATAAGGCATGAGTTCATATTACGATAGAAAGCATATGAAACAGAGTGAAAGGTTAAAAGGAAGAGAGAAGAAAGCAGAGGTGGGGGAGGGGCAGAGGAAAGCTTTCATAGGGTGGATATCATAACTTGAACAACCATCATCGCCAAGAGATCCTAGTGAAAACATGATAATTAATTAGAAATCTATGTAGTTCTCCCTATACTAGAGTACCTTCCCAGAAAAAATAGTTGCAAATCAAAGGATAAACTGTAACAATTTTGTAATAGTGTACATACTTACTAGGTACTGTTCTTGTAACTATGTCAAAGCTCCTTTGGTCACAGTTTGTAGCTGTTGTTCTTATAATGATCCTCTGCATTTCATCAGGCTTTGGGGCATCATTTCTTCATCTGAAGCTTGTCATCCAAATGTGAGAGCTGAAGCTGGAGAGATGCCTCACAGGTTATAAACGAGCATTCTGTTCATGCACAGGACCGAAGTTTAGCTCCCAGCATCCACAGGAGGTGTAGCTCATCACCACCTGTAACTCTAACCGCAAAGGATCGGATGCCTTTTGACGACCCAGCTACCTGCACTCCCGTGCAAATGCTCACACACACAGAGACACACATGCATACACATGATACAAGCAATTATTTTTAAAAGGAAAGGCTGTCAATACAGCTCAGTAGTAGAACTTTTTTTTTTTCTAGCATGTGTGAGACCCTGGGTTTGACCCTCAGCACCAAAAAAATAAACCCTGAATCTTGTCACACAAGGTGATGCAAACCTTGTAAGGTAGAGGGAAGGCAGGAGGATCAGGTCAAGGTCACCCTTGTCTACACAGTGAGTTGGAAGAAGATAAGTGGAAAAAATAAATAATAAGCAAGCAAGCAACTAAATGTAATTATCTGAATGTTTATATCAATTGATATACTGGGAGTTTGACAAACAGCTGCCACCGGTTTGGTCGCCAGCACCTGCTCTGTTGGTCGCTTCTGATGCCCCACAGCTCATCCTGGGCTCCACTTTCTCAAGCCTGATTAGTCGCTGCCCCGGGAACTCAAGAGCTTTGCTACTTAACGATAAATTAGAATATGACCTGTGCGAGAATATGAGGTAACTTGAAAAGCACCAAAGAATCAAAAAGGAGGCTAAATCCCAAGAAGAGGCGCTTGACAAGCTTTTAGAGACATGAAAGGAGCCAACTTTAAGCCGTGAGACAGAAGAGGCGATTTTGATCCTTCAGCTGGGAGTAGAGAAGGAGGAATATTAAATGTCCAAAGGCCTCAATTCTCGTTCATCACATCTACCGGAAACGGACAAAATTGACTTTAGGTGGATGCTGCCGACAGGAGGAACTTCGCCAGGAAACATCCGCGCAGCTGAGGCCATTCCTCTTGCTCCACTTTCGGTCTCCGCCATCTTTGATTAATCTCACGTAATTCCCATACTCCTCTCTGCTAAACGTTATGACCTAAATACCTCAATTGTTACTGCTTTCTGAAGTGGGGCATAATGTTACATATTCTAAGATGACAAAATGAGGTGCCAGGACCCAGCAGATGTTCGGCACAGGTGTTTTTAATCCCAAAACAATTACCACCACACACAACACCGAACAAGCTACTCTTACTCATAGATCATCCCACAAGATCTATGATTCCTATGCAGAGTTCCAGAAGGAAGCAGCTTGCTTCTTCCCTCTGATTCTCTTGTCTTCCTACACAGACTTAATGAAGACATCTGCCTGACAATAGTCAGCTTGTCAGATGAGACAAGAGGCAACCAAATCTACCTTGTCATCTGCAAAAACAATAAGAATCCACAGAAAAGTTGTCAGGAATACAGAGGCTTGATCGTGCCCTCAGCCCATCCCGGGCTAATTATAAAACTAATGGATGGTGAATGGCTTTTACAGTTCTCTTAATTTTGACATTCCCTCCTGAAAAACAAAAGAATCATTATTAGTACTGAGACCCGTGAGTAGAATGCAAAGAATGGACTTGGTAGGGAGAGAGATCGCTTAAGAGAGAATAATTAAAATATGGGGCCTTTTCACCTATCTGAATGTTTGATCCAGTGTGCAGAAAATTCTGTGTGATGGAGAGGAGGCTGGGGTGGGGGGGTATTAAACATTGAGAAAGCAGAAGGGGGGGTCCCCCAAAAGATTTGCGATGCAGTTAGCAGGGGTCCCACAATGTCCCACGCTCACAGATGTCACCCCCTAGTTTACTCCCTATTCAGGTCCTCTTGTCTGTTTCTCTTCTCTTCTTTCTCCTTTTCTACATCTCAAAAGCAAATTAATAGCTAAAAGATAGATAGATAGATAGATAGATAGATAGATAGATAGATGAATAGATAGGTGATAAATAGATGAGTAGATCAGTGATAGATGATAGATGAATAGGTAGGTGATAGATGATAGATTGATAGGTGAATAGATTTGTGATAGATAGATATAGATATCTATATATAGAGAGACATATAATGTAAAGACAATGAGAAAACAAAGATAATCTCTTACACCCTCTTTGTTGTATATCTTATTGTAAATTCTTATTGGTTAGCATATTATTTAGATTATTCTCTCCATAAGTACCCAATGAGCATCATTTGATGGGTGCATGCATGTGTTTGTGACATTCCCCTTAGATTCTACTACACTGTGCTATTTTAACAAAGAAGCAACTCAACCCAGGCCACCAGTCCCTTAGTGGATGTGGATCTTAATCGTGGCTTCAGTAGCTCACTGCCCACTGATTTCCTCACTGTACACACTCATGGTAAAAGCACACTTGCCTTGAGGAATAGAGGTGTCTCTGCTCTATCTGCTTTTTCTGTTAGGCCTGAGTCAGAGGCATGACTTAAATTCACCCAACCAGGTTCTTTCTCCAGGGACTATGAATACCCAGTGAGTGACGCAAGATCAAGAGAACTTGTGGAGATGGTTTCCATGGCAACTGAGACAAGAGGTGCACTAAGTATTTTTGGTCGAGGGATGGTTGCCATGTCTCCTCATTCTTGGGCCCACTAAATCCTCCATTGCTTCCCAGCCTTCCCCCTTGGGCCTCTCAGCCCATGGTCCCTACGTTCAGAAACACCATCCCCACTTCCAGCCCTGCCAACGGTCAGTCTTCAATGCAAGGCAGCAGTGATCAGTTTCTACTGATGCCAGTTGCAAACCTGTTCACGAAGGCAACTTGTCTAAAAGATAATTTGCAGCTATTCCAATTTCAGTAAAACTACACGTGAGAAGAAACCCTGACAATGTTACATGGCAGCGTGGGAAAATAGGCCACACACTTGGCTAAGAAACATATTTTTAGCTACTTTCTCTTTTAAATAATTCCAGTAAGGTCTGGAGAGACAGCTCAGTGGTTAATAATGCTTGCTGTTCTTCCAGAGGACCCAGGTTCCGTTCTCAGTAACCACTCTGTAAAGGTACTGAGAACTGAACTGGGTCCTCTGGAGGTACACAGTGGGTCACAGGCAGCCTGTAACTCAGCTCTGGGGGAATCAGATGCCCCCTTCTGACTTCCTCAGGCCCTTGTACACATAGCCTACACCTAGCCATACACACACACACAGGTATAAATATAAACACATCTTTAAAGAAGTCACGTAAAATAAATAATTCCACATGTTTTGTGAAAACGGGAACCAGTCTTTTAAGAAGATAAGGGGTAGTATCTTAGTCAAGGTTCCTATTACAGTGATGAACACCATGACCAAAGCAAGTTGGGGAGAAAAGAGTTTGCTTGGCTTCCACTTCCACATCACAACCCATCCCTGACAGAAGCCAGGACAAAATTCAAACAGAGCAGTAACCCAAAGACAGGAGCTGACACAGAAGCCCTGGAGGAAGAGCTGCTTACTGGCTTGCTCATTATGGCTTGCTCAGTCTGCTTTTTTATAGAACCTAAGACCAGCAGCCCAGGGGTGGCTCCACCTATGATGGAATGAGCCCTCCCACACCAGTCACTAACTAATAAAATAAGGCACAGTTAGCCTCCAGCCCAATCTTACAGAGGCATTTTCTCAACCGAGGCTTCCTCCCCTCTGGTGGCTCTAGCTTGTGTGTCAAGTTGACATAAAACTACCCAGTACAGGTAGCTTGTCACATAAAACACCATCCCTCCACTTTATGACAGAGTTGGGGGAGATATTAATAGATAAAAGCACAGTTTTAAATTTGGCGTAGTGTAAAACTTTAAAATTCTAAAATGTCTCTGAATTAGAACGAGAGCTGTACAAAGGATCAGAGAAAAGGCAGTGGAGTGACAGGATGGGACACACAGACCTGCTGTAGTGACTCCTGTTAATCTTCTGCTGACAGGCAGCTGAGTCATGAAAGTCCCGGGGATCCTAAAGGACAGACAGAGCCCCAAGGGTGAGAGAGGACACCCCAGGAACACAAGGCACAGCATGATAAGACCCTACTTGTTAGTACTCGCTATCAGCCTTCTGAAAACTTGTACCACAGGTCTCAGATTTTATTAAGAAATTACTTTTGATTCGTATCTTTGCATTTCATTTTTTTCCTATATCACAGGAGCAAACTTGAAAGCAGTAAATTCTGTGTTATAGTATTTTACCACACCAGGGACAGAATACAATGAGTGTGTGTGTGTGTGTGTGTGTGTGTGTGTGTGTGTGTGTGTGTGTGTGAGAGAGAGAGAGAGAGAGAGAGAGAGAGAATAAAGAAAAAAACAGAGAAATGAATGGAAATCTAAGGCTAAACTGCCTAAATTAAAGTTCATGTTACCAAGAAATAAAAGCCAAGGTCAGTCTACTAATCAGGCTCCAGGGATGTAGTTCAGCTAGTAGGTTTCTTTAGCATGGCTGAAGCCCTGGGTCCAGTTCTCAGCACCACGTGAACTGTGTGTGTGCCTGTGGTGGTACATGACTGTAATGGTGGCAGCTCTCTGAAGGTGGAGGTATGAAAATCATTAAGTTCAATGTCAGCCTTGGCTACATAGCAAGTTTGAGGCTAGCTTAGACACATAAGGTTCTGTCCCTTTCCCACCCCCAAAAAAGATATTAACTGGGTAACTGAGAAGTTATACATACATAATGATTATTGAAAACTGAAGGAAAAAAAAATCCAAGAATTCCGGCATGAGAACTAGGGGGGAGCATTTGCAGATAAAGAAGAAGCAGCAAAAACCAGTGGGGTGATGGGCTTACAAACACACTGAGAGAACTTAGAGAGCTCACAGGCTCCAATGCAAATAAGAAGTGTTTTAAAGACCTCTGTGGGGCTGGAGAGATGGCTCAGTGGTTAAGAGCAACGACTGCTCTTCCGAAGGTCCTGAGTTCAAATCCCAGCAACCACATGGTGGCTCACAACCATCCGTAATGAGATCTGACGTCCTCTTCTGGTGTATCTGAAGACAGCTACAGTGTACTTAGGTATAATAATAAATCTTTAAAAAAGTAAAAAAAAATTTTTTTAATTAAAAAAAAAAGACCTCTGTGCACATAGATACCACACCTCAAGAAAACTTCTGGTAAAGAGAAGGCATTCGGATTGATTTATGTACCACGTGTTATGATAGCATTAATCATGTTCTCTGGCTTTTTTTTTTTTAACAAAACACATTCGTTGCTAAATTTGGTGAACTATCAAAAAGCGTCTGGAAGATGCCAACAATCTATTCTGATGGTTCATCGCAAGTCAATTATTTTTGGAGAACAAGCATGTCTGTATGATGAAAATTGCAAAGTCAGGGGTGTGCAGGGCCATTAGTATGCACACAGGCACACACACACACATACACACATGCACGCACAAGTGCTTGACCAACCTGGAATAAACAAGAGAAGGGAAGGCCAGGGGCTGTAGAGACTGCTCTGAAATGGCAAGCAGTGCTGCTCATCCAGGGGACCAGAGTTCAGTTCCACTCACCTGCACGACTGCTCATCTCCACCTCTAACTCCAGTTCCAGGGGATCTGCCACCTTCTTCTAGTCTCCAAGGGCATATGGATACCTCTACACAGATGCACACACAGACACATATACATACATTTAAAAAGAAAATAGTTGCAGGTGAAAGGACTCAGTGGATAAAGGGGCTTGCTACCAAGCCTGATGGCTGAATTCAATCCCAGGCCCCACATGGTAGAAGGATCAAACAGACAACTTGCATGCATGCATCCAATAAATACATGTGGGTTTGTTTTTAAAATAAATCATTTTTAAAGGAAGAACAGATATGATGGTACATGCCTTTAAATCCAGCACCCAAGCAGTAGAGACAGGTGAGTTCAAAGCCAGCCTGGTTTGCAGAGCAAGTTCTAGGCCAGTCAGGGGAAACATGAAGAGACTCTCTCTCTCTCTAAAGAAAAAGAGGAAAAGAAATAAGAAGAGGAGGAGAAGGAGAAGGAGGGTACAAACTAATCCTAGGCAATATTTACACTTGTGTGTGTGTGTATGTGTGTGTGTGTGTGTGTGTGTGTGTACTAGAGTACAGTATCCTCAGAGGCCAGAAGAGAGTGTCTGTCAGATCCTCCAAAGCTGTAGCTACAGGCACCTGTAAGGGACTTTATGTCCAAAGTCAGACATAAAAAGTGCTCTTAACTACTGGTTCACTTCTCTACCTGCACCTGGCTTTTATTTTTGTGATGTATTTCATCATCCTACCCAACAAGAGAAAACACTGCTGCGGCTAAAAGTGATATGTTACCACAGGCTCTTGCGTTTGAACACTACCTGGTGGCACTGTTTCAGAAGGTTGTGAGCCTTTAGGAGGTGGAGTCTCGCTAAAAAAAAGTGAGATGGTGGAAGAAGCCACCTTGAAGTTCCGTACCCCAGACCCACTTCCTGTCTCCTCTCTGCTTCCTGATTTTAGTCTCAAGTGTGCTCAACCACTTCCTGTTCCTGCTGCCATACCTGCCCTGTCGTGATGCGCTGTGTTCCTTCTCAGGCTGTAAATCCAAACAAACCCCTCCTCAAATCGCTTTTGTCGAGTATTTCGTCATAGCAGAGAGAAAAATAACCACAGCCATTGGGATGAGATACGCAAGACTTCATAGTGGAGCTCAGCTCGGTTATCCACTAGGAATCTGACCTCAAGGAGTTGCTTCGCCACTTTAATCTTTGGTGCTTTCCTGTACAGGTGGAGTAAATGTCTACTTGATGAGCACTCCATGTGACTGTAATATAAATATGGTTAATAATATGGTCTGGGGAGATACCTCAGTGGGTTAACTGCCTGCCTTGCAATTATGAGGTCCTGAGTTCAATCCCCAGAACCAACATAAAAATTGCAGGAAGGGTGGCATGTCCCAGTGTGAGGACATACAGACAGCCTCAATTGCCTGCCTCATTGTTAATTTATAGGCTATGGAGAAACCTTCTCTCAGAACTCAACCCAAGTTCAATTCCCAGCACCCACGTCAGGCAGCTCACAACTGCCTGCACCTCCAACTTCAGTGGGTGAATCTGAGGCCTCAGATCTCTGTGGGCAATCTGCATTCACTCGCAGAAAGCATGGTGGGCGTCTGAGCGATGACACTCACTGGTGTCTGGGATACCTGTTGTATTGGATGCTTTCCTGTTGCTGTGCTAAAACACCATAAGCAAAGCAATGTACAGAAGGTATACACGCTACAGTTCCAGGGGGTAAGACTCCATCGCGGTGGGCAAGCTTGGCCGCAAGCAGGCAATGTTGGCAGAAGCAAGAAGCTGAGAGCTCACGTTCTCAACCATAAGCCCAGAGGAAAGACAGTATGGAGCAAGGCCTAAGCTTTCAAGTCCCGCCCCAGTGACATACTTCCTCCCAGGCTGTACCTCCTAAGCCTCGGACAGTGTTACCAACTGAGGACCAAGTGTTCAATATCCAGAACCCATGGGGGCCATTGCTCATTTAAAACATCACATCTGTGTACACACAAACACACACATGAATATGTGCACACATGGACATATACACACACTCCATGAAACTACACAAGACGTTTAATGCCAGAGTTGGGTTTTCATATCTGTACCTATGCATGGAGACTTCAGGGCTCCCATTTAGTACTGGCTTTCTTCCTCTGTTTTACCACCACTCTGCTATCTTAGAGTAAAGCCGGAGATTTCCATCTTAGAATAAAACGTTTGGCTCACGAGTGGACTGTTTCAATTTTTTCAAAACTTAGAAAGATACACGTTAGGGCTGCCAGTCTTTTACGCCAGATGCACGTGTTCATTGAGTCCTCTGTTGGTATTAATGGGGGTTGGAAAGACTAGGAGGGGTTACAACCCACTTAAAAACTTAAAAACTGAAGGCTTAAAAGAATCGTCCACAGAAGGGAAAGGGAGAAAGAAACCTGGGGCTGGGGATGTGTTTCAGCGGCAGTACATCAAAGCAACACTGAAGCCTGGAGGGGGAGCAGCTCACCCTGGGCCACATAGCGAGTTATCCCATGAGCCTGGATCATGGGAGACCTATTTAAGGGAGAAAGAGAGGGAAGGAAGGGGTAGAGAACCCGGAGACACGGAAACAAATGTGGTTGCTATAATGGTGACGCCCCAGGGTCTAGCAGAGACAATTTGCAAAATACTTGTTAGTAGAGGTTGCTGGGGGTGAGAAGTCATGGGTGGGTTTACTCAGAGGCAAATCCCTTCTTCGACAGATGGATCTGTCAGGCAAAACAAACAAACAAACAAACAAACCACGCAGCAGGCACAACAGTCTCATGACTGTGGGGGAGGGGTGGTTAACCAGTTGCTTTTTTGCTTTTTTTATTGGGTTTAAAGTACGCTCCATGGGAGGGAATTCACCCTTGTCTGGGAACCTTGTCAGCTTGTTAGGCCTGCAGCTAGGGAGGTTGTGGGCCTGAAAGGGAATCTACTACTGTAGCCTGTTAAACAGTCATGCTATCTCATGACCTTCTAAATGTTGGTCCTGCTTCTCTCAGCCTTGCTCAAAGGAACCCCTTTTAACAGTGGGCAGCAGTAAATGCAGAGACCCCAAGGGGTCACGGTGGTGAGTATAAGTGGCCTTTCAGTGCTCAGCCCTAAATGAGACTACTGCATCTACACCCAAGCCCATGCCCAAGGCTCAGGAAACATAATAGAAAAGGAGATGGACAGAATTTAAGATCCAGACGATGGGGAGGAGAGCTGTAAAGTGTCTTCTGGTTTTGGCATGGCCCCGCATTCCTGAAGGCACAGCAGCAGTGGTCACGCATGTGCACACACATGTGCACGCACGCTCAGGCCAGTCAGTCTCCCTGCATGGAAAGGGAGGGGCTCATGTGGCTCCACCCCTAAGTGAGGAGCTACAGCAATTGATGGATGCTGGAGGAGGGGAGCCAGCTTTCTCTACAGTAGCTGCTCATAGGTCATCCATGTGTGTGCAGACAGTACTCACTGGACTCAGAGGGAGAGAGAGAGAGAGAAAGTGGGGTGGGGCACGTGTTGAGGGATTCATACAGAGCAAGCAGGAAGGAGGACCTGAGAACGGGCATGCTGAAGATACATTATAGAAACTATGAAATTGTCAAGGAATAAATACAATATCTTAATAACTATAATAAGGTAGGCAAGAAAGTCTTCGTGAGTAGGCGAAGGTGCTTGAGTTCAATCCCCAGGACCCATACACAGGAAGGAAAGAACCATCTCCTGAAAGTCGTCCTCTAGCCTATACACACATATACGCAAACACGTACACAGATATACACATATCCACACAGACAAATATATACATATGCATATGTAGAAATATACACATATACACATGCACATATACTCATATATACATATATACACATACATACACGTATACAGATATACACATATACATACCATGGCAAGTTCATGCCGTGCCCGAATATATGCAGGTACACATAATAAATAAATAGATAGATTAATAGATAAATAAATAAATAAACACAATACAAAATTTAAGGCAATAATAACATTGGGAGGGACACAGAGAAAAATCCATTCAATGTTCAACAATTGTGAGTATGCAAGAGGCTATGATGGAGGACTGTGATATCTTCTATTAAAATTCAAGCATTCGTGATACATCTTTATTTATCTCTACCCTTATTCTCATGAGTCTCGGCTGTCACATTATAATCCACCCTCAGTTTATCTGCACACGTGTGTCACTGAAGTGTGTAGGGAACAGGTATAGCTCCATTATCTTGTGATTACAGATAGAGCAATGAAAGCAGAGACAGATAAAGCAATTTCTCTGTGGCCTCACTCCCAGGAGGAGGTTGAGAGGGAAGCAGATGCAGTCTGTAATAGATACCTCTTCTGTCAGATAAGAACACCACCCTCCCACCTCAGCTGGGACCCGCCTCTTTCCCAACCCTGAGTGCCTGCTGATGGAAAGCTGGGAGGGAGATCCTATTGAGAGGAAAGGAAATGAGTACTTCAGTCTCCAGCCACCACTGTAGATGATTATTGTAGATTTGGAGGCTGCTGGATGAGCCCAGACTTGAGGCTGAGGTTCAGGGTGGTTTTTTTGTCTATCAGACGAACATGTCTGTATTTATAAGGAGAACCACCCTTCCACCAGAAGCTCCTGCAGTTTCCATGCTAGCCTTGTGGAGCAAAGAGCCTCTGCAACTTGGACACGTGTCAATGCACTATTGACCAAATCAGAACCACACTGTGGGCCACGCCTCAGGAAGAGGGCCACTCCTTAAGGTAAAACTGGAGGACTCGGGACTCTGGCTCCCAGCCAGCACCTGAGGCAAGACTTTCGCTTTGTTTCTTCATCAGCTTTTAGTTTCTTTCATTTCGAAAGCCATTGTTTAGAAGAAAGCAAGGCCACATATTTCCATCCAAGGGTTAGTAAACAGGGCTGGTATTGTTATTTCTGTTTATAAAATCTGCTTCCTTGTTTCTGGGGAGAGAGAATGGAAAAGAAGTGGGAGACACCTGTCAAAGTGAAGTGTTTAAACAAAAGGATTGGGGTGGCCCAGAAAGCTGAGAACAAAGTTTTTATTATTGTTTAGACTGTGACAAATGTGACTTTAGGTGAGAGAAATGAGATTTTAAAAAACTGTGACTCGCTTACATCAAAACCTGAATCTGACACTTAAAGAAAACTTTTAAGGCCAGGGGTGGTGGCGCAGGCTTTTATTCCCAACGTTTAGGAAGCAGAGACAGGAGGGTCTCTTGGGGTTGAGGCTGACCTGGTCTACATAGTGAATTACAGGACAGCCAGGGCTACACAGAGAAGCCCTGTCTTAAAACAAACAAAGAAACCAAACAACAACAACAAACTTTTACCTTTTTCTTTAGTGTGTGTGTGCATGTACACGTGTGTATGCACACATACCACGTCACACTTGTGGAGGTCAGAGGACCACTTGCAGGAGGTTGTTCCACCTTTCCACTATATGGGTTCTTGTTACCGAATTCGGGCTGCCAGACTTGGTGACAAGCACCTCTGCCCACAGAAGAGGATTTTAACAGTTGGAATAAAGAGACAGAAGTCAATAAGAACAGAGAAACTTCAAATAACAAGATAGCAAGCCTGACCTTTTCCAGGACTCGCAGTATATTTACAAGAATTGGTCTCTTAAGAAATTAGAAAAAGAACAGGAAATTAAATTACAAAAAAAAAAAAAACCTTCAACTAAGGAAATATTAAAGTCAAGAGGAGAGACTGTGGCCTCTGTTATATAGCCTCATGCTTCTGTTGTCTTGTTTTTAACAACTATCAAAGTCTAAAAACCATTCTTAGTTTATTGGCCCCAACAAGAACAGGCCATGGGCAAGATTTGCCCCCAGAACTATCACATTCCAACTTCCGTTCAGATCACAAGGCCATTCTCCTGATCATGAGAAGATACTGAGAAGAATTCTGCCCATACATTTTGACTTTTCAACGACACAGATGAAAACACAAGTCATCAAAGCTACAAGAGCAGGTAATCTAAATGATCTGTTAAAGCCACTGCCCTCTCAATTTAATTCCTTCCCACAGAGAAGACGGCAGTCCAGATGGCTTTGCTGGCGACCCCACCAAAATGTTTAAACAGACTTTTCTAAGGAACAGCAGATCAGGGACAATTTCTCATCGTTTCTGAGTGAACTTCATAACCTTGGTAAGAAAACATGACAGAAACATTATGGGAAGGATAAAGTCTACGCCAGACCTCTCAGAGTACAGGCTGGAAAATCATAAACAAAGCCCTAACAAATCAAATTTAGCAAAAATATAGAACACCTGACTTCATTCCAGGAGGGTGAAACTGGTTAAGATAAAAACAAAAAATAAATCAAACAATTTGTTATATTAATGGCATAAAGGAGATGCCATGTGATGATCAAAAGAGATGGAGAAAATGCTGTGAGGCTGTTAGTTACGATGCTCGCTTGCCACAAAGTCTAGGCAGACTTGGAATGCAGGCAGAGCTGTTGATTTTGATAGGGAATCAACATGAAATACACAGCAACAAATGGCTGGATACTTCCCTAAGGAAATCAGCAACAAGTCTGCCGGTAATGAGTGCTGCATTTAAGTAAGAGTGAAGGTCTCAGCCAGAGTGGAAGATGACCTGTTAATGCAGAAAAGGAGAAAGGAAGAAAGGAAGGAAAGAAGGAAGGAGGGAAGGAAGGTAGGAAGGAAATGGGGGAGGGGCCTATCTGTAGAAACAGGAAGAAAAGTAAAACTCAATGATGTATGTGTTTGTTCACAGAAATTGTAAAAGAATAACATGCTGTTAGCTTTAACAAAGAATTTCAGCGATTGCCTTAGGGTTTCATTGCTGTGAAGAGACACCATGACCATGGCAACTCCTACAAAGGAAAACATTTAACTGGTGTTGGCTTACAGTTTCAGAGGTTCAGTCCATTATTATCATAGTGCAAAGCAGGGTAGCATACAGGCCAATATGGTGTTGGAAAAAGAGCTCAGAGTTCTACATCTCTATCCACAGAGAACAGAAGGAGACTGTGTGCCACACTGGACATAGCTTGAGCATAGAAGACCTCAAAGCCTACTCCAGCTGTGACCCATTTCCTCCAGTCTGTGGGGACTAAGCTTATTCAACCAGCACAGAGGGGTCACTTTATGAAAACACAAATGACCACATTTATATTCTTTAACACTCATTTAGTGTGTGTGTGTGTGTGTGTGTGTGTGTGTGTGCATATGTAGACTTTATAAACAGCTTGCAGGAAGCTGTTCTCTCTTTCTACCATGTGGGTTCCAGGGTTGAACTCAAGTTGACAGAATGGGACCAAGAGCCTCTACCCACTGAGGAACCTCACCAGCTCACAAATGCTTTTCCTTTCCTCCTCCAGAAGATGAACCATTCTCCTGAGCTCTTCTCCAACTCCCAGATATTCCAACAATAAACAGAAAAACTAAGAACTTAGATGGTGTCATCCAAACCACAAAACTATTATTATTTACTAAATTAAAAAAAATAGGTAAATAGGTAAGATCTCTATAAGGAAAAATAAATTATAATGGAGAGGCATGAAGAAGATTACAAAGAAGGCTGAGTTCTGGGAGGCAAAGTCAGGAGGAGCTCTGAGTTCCAGACAAGACTGGTCTATATAATGAGTTCCAGAACAGCCGGAGGCCTCACAAAAGGAAAGAAAAGAAACATCCCAAGTTCCCATGTTTATGAGTTTAAAGACTCAATAATGTCAAAATGAAATTGTCTTCAAACTGTTCTACACAGTCAATGCACTCCCAGGTCAAACCCTAGCCTATAATGAATTAATTCCCTTAATATATATGTAAGCTACATATATAACGATAGTGTATTAGATTATGTTATGTTTCCGATGCAATGCTGAACATAAAAATGAAAATTTCTTAAAATGGGTTAGCCTGATTGCAAATAAGGAAAATGGCCCAAGTCCAGTGAGAACGCTATTTGATTATTTAATCTATTTGGTTTTTTTTGTTTGTTTGTTTTTGTTTTTTTCATTCATTTATTTACAGACAAGGTTTCCCTAAGTAGCTGGCCTCCAACTCATGCTCCCCTTGCATTAGGCTCCCGGATGCTGGGATACACATCCGTGCGTATGAGAAGGTCTCATGAGGACCGGCGCTCCACACAGCACTGAAAGACCCTCTATGTGACAGCGATTAAAACAACAAAACCAAAACTCCAGGAGTAGAAGAGTGTGTGTGTGTGTGTGTGTGTGTGTGTGTGTGTGTGTGTGTGTGTGTGTGTGTTTGAATTATGACTAAAACTGCACGTTAGGGGAAGCAAAACTTTACAGTAAATGCTGTTGGCAGCGTTAGCTACCATCCACAAGGTTTTAAAAGAGGAACCCTAGCCTAATCGCACACCGTTCTCGGAAACCAAGTCCAGATGGACTCCACAGGAGAGAAATGGAAAGTTTCTGAAAGACAAAGCTTTGAGGCTTCTGGAAGATAAGCGAGCAAATATTTTCATGATTGAGTGTGGAAAAGAGTTCGCAAGCCCAATCCTAAAACAATAGCCGGACAGTGTGTCAACATTAAATGTACTGAGCCGTCCTCGGAAAAGTAAAAGGCGATTCAGAGAGGGAGGAGGCGGCATTTTAACACATGCGCACAACCCTGCGAGTCCAACAAGGATAATCGCTTGAAGCCAATCCGAAAAATAGGTGAGAGACCTGAACAGCAGCTTTGCAAAAAAAAAAAAATGATCTCCAAAACATGATGATGGGGACAGGTACTCGCTGGGTCGCTAGACACACGGGGGATGTGAACTGCGAGAGAATACCACAATTTAATATACCCCTAAGGGCTGTTGTGAGTGATGTGAATCTAGGATATATTGTTTCCTCATGACGAAAGGCTAACTATAAAAATTGGTCCAATAACCTAAACTCTTGCAGAGGATCTGAGTTCGGTTCCCAGTACCCATGTTGAGCACCTCACAATCATCTATAACTCTACCTCCAGGTGATGCACCACTTAGGCACCTCACACACTAGGCATTCTCATTCTCTGTCTCTCTGTTTGTCTGTCTGTCTGTCTCTCTCTCTCTCTGTCTCTCTCTCTTTCTCTCTGTCCCTCTCTCTGTCTCTCTTTCTCTATCCCCTCCCCCTGCTCTTCCCTCCTCTCTCCCACATACACACACATCAATTTATATATATATATATATATATATATATATATATATATATATATATATATATTTAAAAATTAAAATTTAAACAGCACCAGGGGCTACAACAGTAACAGAAAATAAATAGAAGCAATACCTGTCAATGAGGTGACTATAGAGCAGCAGGAACTCTCACTTCCACACAAAATTAATATACTGGAAGCTGAGCTCACATGGTGCTTTATATCTGTAGAGGCAGCACAGAGGAGGCTGAGGCAGATTTGCTGTTAGTTCCAGGCAGCCTGAGCTTGAGAGTGAGACTAACGACAATAATAATAATAACAATAATAGCAGTAATAACAACAACAACAAGAACAGTAGTAGTAGTGGTAGTAGAAGTAGCACCATTGCTTGGAAAACAGTTTGGTAATGCCTAGTCTAGGGAGATGACTAACCGCTCAGGTATAGATGTCCACCACTCTGTACACAGGTACATCAAGAGACACATTTGGTTTTTGCCTTGGTCTTGGCTTGGGTTACTGGTATATTTGTTTTTATACAGTGCTGTGGATTGGACACAGGACCCTCCTTACTCCTTAGCACTGCTAAGCCGGTGCTCAGCTAAGCCACTCTTCCAACCCTGAAGAGAGAGCTCTTGGATTATCTGGTTGGTTGTTTTACTCTTAGACTAAAACACCCAGGTACCCATTAACAATAAATTAAGCAAATGAACTTTAGACTCATTTATAATGGAAGATTTTAACCAGTGTGGAAGAAAACAAAAAACAAAAACAAAACAAAACTTCATTAGAGATCTAGATAAATTTGGCAAATACATCGAGCATAGAAGCCAATCTCGAAAGTATGCACACTGCATGATCTCGTTTACTATGAAATTCAAAGCAGGAAAATATTTAACTGCAGAGTTTGCCAATGTGTGCCTAGTGTTAACACTCTAAAGCAAACAAAGAGATGACTCCAGTTATCCCTGAGGGGAGATGGAGGGTCACGGAGAGCCTTTGGGATGCAGGCAGCTTCGGGATGCAGGGGGTAGCTGCATCAGCCTTTATTTAGGCAAGACGTTTTTGTTTTATACATCTTGTATACATTTTAATTTCAAAGTTTAAACTATGCCATAAACCAGTTGGTGGTGGTCAGAGGCATGCTACTTCTAGCAAATGGCCTGCTAAACTCAGCCCTTTCCTTTAGCACACGTGACTCTGTATTCTTGGCTAAAGCTTTCGTGGCAGACTTCAGACTTTTGTGCAAAGCAAATTGTCAGGCTTTCAGAAGAGGAGGAAGAAGAGCAAACATTGCAAACCACGTGTAGTTTTAATTAACACTTCCTAAGTAGAGAAAATACATCAGCTGCTCCATTTGTGACTCCCGGGGACACCATGGGAGAGCTACTTTGCAAGGACACCTGCAGAGTGCACACTCAACACAGTGAGGCCCATCAGCTGAGAGTCTGCTCTGTGGCAGCCACAGCTGGAAGACACCCTGAGGCCCAGGAAGTTATCCTCCGACTACTGCGCCTCTTGCCATCCTCGAAATATGGGGGCTAGAGAGATGTCGCAATGGTTAAAGTGCTTGCTCTGCAGGGGTAAAGACTTGGGGGTTGGATATGCAGAACCCATTTAAATGCTGGGTGGGCAGGAGGCAGGGTGCTCTTGTAATTCCACTCTCAGAAGGTAGGCACACTGGCTACCGAGATTGGGCCTTCACACACAGAGAGAGACAGCTCTAGAATAACAATAAAGAAATAAGCATCCAGATGCTCCCATGAAATGGAAGATCCCAATGAAGCTGCAGGAATCCAGGTATAAACTTTACGGGTGTTTGTTTGTTTGTGTTTTGTTTTCAGTTGGCTGATTAGTTAGTTTGTTTAGTTTTTTTCCCCCCTGTGGGTTTATTTGTTTTTATCTGTGAACCAGGAAGGCATCTTGCAAATATAGAGGTCCTCTAGGTTTGACTCTGAGACCCTGATTCAATAAATAAAAGGATGATCTCCAACATCAACTTCATGCCTCTTCATGCCTACACACACAAATGTTTTCCCACAGGCAAGACAGGCAAACAGGCATGGAAAACAGAAAATAAAATCAAAGAGCAGGCACGTGATGCTGGAACTCTAGTGAAATAATTCAGATTTTGTTAAGTTTGGTTTTTTTGTTTTGTTTTTTTTAAGACCAAGGTCTTACGTATCCTAGGATGGCCGCAGACTCATTAAGCAGTGGAGATGACTTTGAACTCCCGATTTTCCAGCTTCTGCCTACAAAAACTAGGCAGGATCTTAGGTGTGTTCTGCCAAGCCTAGTTTTAGGCCTTGCTGGGGATTGAATCCAGGACTTCATGCATGCTAAGCAAAGAATCAAGGGGAAATAAAAGGGAGTGTTTTAATTTTATTGTTCTGTAATATGCATGTATTGTGTTGTGGGGAAGGAGGCAAGCTCGTGTGTAAGGAAGTAGCCCTCTCCTTCCACCGTGTTCAGGGACTGAAGGCAGGTCATCAGACTTGACAGGGAGAGCTTTTACTCACAGAACTGTAGCTGAAACTCATAAATGTTCAAAACCCACGCCCTGACCTCTCAGCAGGATGCCTTCCCAGTCCATTCACCTCAAACAGAAGGAATGCAGGTCACACGTGCATACTTGAGCTTAACTGATTTCTTCAGTTTTAATCATACTAGATGGATGTTTATCCCCTGTGCATGCATACTATGTGTTTGTGAATATAGATAGATAGATATATAGATATAGATATAGATATAGATATAGATATAGATATAGATATAGATATAGATATAGATATAGATATAGATATAGATATAGATATAGATATAAAGAGAAAGACCTGTCTGCAGCAAAAGATGTCAAGCCAATGGAATTTTTTTATTAGTGTATTCATTATCAGTGTGGGAGTTTTTGCTTGCTTGTATGTCTTTGTACTATGTATGTACCTGGTAGCAATGGAGGCCAGATGATGGCAATGGATCCCCTAAAACTGGAGTTACAAACGGTTGTGAGCCTCCGTGTGGGTGCTGGGAAGCAAACTTGAGTCCTCTGGAAGGTCATCTATGGCTCTTAACCACTAAGCCATCTCTGCAGCATTACCAATGGCACCATGGATGTGATTTTCACAACTGAACTCCGAGTCGTAGATTTTCTAAGAAAAGATGATCTCCTTTCTTGTTGTAGTACATGCTAGCTTCTGAGATGAACTTTATGGTTGTGATGCTTTGAATATGCTTGTCCCATAGGGAGTCGCACCGTTAGAAGGTGTGGCCTTGTTGGAGGAAGTGTGTCACTGTGGGGGTGGACTTTGGAGGTCTCCTGCTTTGTTCAGGCTCCACCCAGTGCAGAAGAGAGCTTCATCTTAGCTGCCTGCGGATGCCAGTCTTTTCTGGCTGTAGTCAGATTAAGATGCAGAACTCTCAACTCCTTCTCCAGCACCATGTCTGCCTGGACGCTGCCAGGCTTCCTGACAGGACAATAATGGACTGAACTTCTGAGTCTGTCAGCCAGCTACGATTAAATATTGTCCCTTATCAGAGTTGCCTTGGTCGTGGTGTCTCTTCACGGCAATGAAACCCTAAGACAAATCTACCAGTTGAGGAAATGGCCTATTTCTTGATGCCAGATAGAACAGCATTTTAAAATAAGCTAAGCACTAGATAGAGGGTTTCCTGATGAAGGGACTTTTCAGACTAGAGAAGCCTCCTAGGGAAGACCATTTGAATGGACAGAGTTTGACACACTTACATCATAGTACAAAGCCTTCAAGCCCACCATGAAGTAACATTCGCTGAAGAACGCATGGGGAAATGAGCTGGATGTGTAAGAGAGCTTTTCTGTGGAGAAGTGAACACAGGAGTCAAAGCTAATGCTGAATAAGTGCCATTTTAAATGGAGAGTGGCCATATTATAACCCAGTTCCTTCTTCTATGGAGAAGAGCGTGAATGAGTGGGCCAGCTGAAAATTAATAAAGCAGTCCCTTCCTCACAGGCCCACCTAATTATGTGAGGTTTTACTCAAGAACCACATGCTTCGGTGCTCGTTTTCTTTGAACCATTTTTTAAAAAATGTTATTAGCCCGCAGGTCGTCCGACCCCCTTCCTCTAACAAATCAGCCTGCCGTAGAAAAGAGAAGCTCTGAAAGAACCCAGCTTTGAATTTCAAGCGCTTCAATTTCATTCTGCCGTTTTGAGGTACGATGAATTTGGCAGTGGCCTTCTCATGCTTTCCCACTGTGGTGCTGGCCCAGCGTAACCTTAATTAAGCATGGAAAACTCCCTGAAGAATAAGTCACTTATTGCGAATCATCGGCTCCCCTGTGGTAGAAAGACTTCTCTTCAGGAAACCTTTACTTAGCAGAACAATTACCATATTCTGTAAACCTATCGATTTCTCCTCATTGTGGAGATGGAAAATGCAAACAGAACTGCGTATTTACTCATTTCATCTTCTAGAACCTTGGCTCTGTGACCTCAGTGTTTTATCCCTTGTGCATGAAAGAAAGGCTGTCTCCAGAGGTTTCCACAGCGGTTACTGATAGATGCAATTCTGATGAATGAAAAATTGGGAGTTCCCTTTACTTCAGTATGTATGTATGTATGAATGTATGTATGCATGAATGTGTGTATGTATGAATGTATGTATGTATGAATGTATGTATGTCTCTGTCCCCCACTCCTCTGTGTGTGTGTGTGTGTGTGTGTGTGTGTGTGTGTGTAGTTAGATTTGGCCCCACTATCGTTTTTCTTCTTGGTAAATGCTAGCATTTGACAGCCATTGTATTGGTTACTTGTAACATGTGGCTAATTGACTTAAAGTTGGGGAAATAATGAGCAGGCTCCTAATATAATGTAATATAATTATAATCCACTTCATAAACCTGAAGCCGAAGCCTGAGTGAGGAGAACGTGAGAGAAAGACGGCTGAGCCTAGGAAACATGCAGTGAGTGTGGCATGTTGGAAATACTTCTAGAACTACCTGAATATTAGTTCCTCACAGAAGGTGAGTGAAGATGACTGAGACGGATGGAGTTCAGCCTTTATCCGTGTGAAGTGTGCAGGCTGCGGACCAGGCACCTGAAACCCAGACTCCTGAAGTTCACACAGACCCACATAGTCCCGAATTTGTATTTCCAACAGGGCAGGTGCCGTTTGCATCTTGGATGTTCTTATCCCTAGCACTCCAGATATGGAGATGAGTGTGCATCCTTTTAGATGTGTGCTATGAGTTCTATAGCTATTACTGCCACATAATTCCTTTGAGTTGCCTCACCTGGGGGAAAGGGGAAGGTAGTCAATGAAATTCTGCCACTTAGAGCCACTCATTAACTATGGTTTAACAATGGTGCAGGACACAGTGTAGGGGGACAAAGAGGCCTACAGATCACAGGCAGCTAGGCCAAGTACAACACTACCGAATTAGTTTATTTTTTTATTTTGAGATAGGTCTCTCTCAGTTGTCCAGCCTGACCCTGAAGTCAGTCTGTGACCCAGGCAAGCCTTAACCCAGCAATCCTACTGCCTCAATCTCCAGATATGTTTTCTTTCTCCTTAGGGAGTGATACCCAGATGGACAGTAGAAGCACAATGGGAGACAAGTCATGGGACACACATAAGAAGAGTGGTGGTGCATGCCTCTTATCCCAAGACTGCAGAGGCAGGCAGGTCCCGGAGTTCTAGGCCAGCCTGGTCTACAGAATAAGACCCTGCCTGAAAAAGAGGAAGCTTAAAACTATAACTCCAGTCCCAGGAGATCTGATGCCCTCTTCTCATATGCCCTGGCACTAGGCATTATAGGGCAGTGGGCTTGGGGGAATAAAGGGAGTGGGAGAAAACCCGCTCCCACCAGAGTTCTGGTGCTCTGGGCAGGCAGACACAGGAGGATTTCTGCACGCTTTCCACGCAGCCCCTTGTGGGTGTCTGGCTGTGGGAAGCCATGGAACCCTGGTCTTACTCTGTAGACCAGGCTGGCCACCAGGGGGTGGACAAGGGGCAGTCCAATGTCTCTGGGCCTCACTGAGGCCAGAAATAACAGGTTCTCAGTCTTGGGCATCCCAGATGCCGCTGGACACCGAAGAAGAGCTGAGAACAAATTGGCTTGGTCATCCCCAGGGCAGAAGGGAGGAGAGGACAGGAAGAGAGTAGGCACTAGATGGTTCCCACGAGGGTGAGAGTCCTTCGTCCAGGCAGTGGCTGGAGTGCAGGAAGGCCTTCTGGTGGGAACTTAGACGCGGCTCTTTAGGGGAAATCATATCCCATCACGGTGGGCCTTGGTGAGAAGAGATGGTCTATGATTTTAGAACTTTATTGTAGAAAAGCAGGGAGAAATAGAGAAGGTAAAAGGAAGAGAGAGGCCAGCCATAGCCACGTGGAAAGAAGGGGGGAAGGGAGGAGAAAAGGAGAGCTAGAGATGAGAGTAAGAAAGGTGAGAGCTTAAGAGAGAGAGGGACAAGCAGGGACAAGAGAGAGGAAGGGGGACAAGCAGGGACAAGAGAGAGACGAGAGAGGAAGGGGACAAGCAGGGACAAGAGAGAGACAAGAGAGAGGAAGGGGGACAAGCAGCTCCTCTTATAGTGGGTTGGGTGACCTTGATGTTGCCAGGTAACTCTGGGAAGGAGTACGCCTGGCTATAGTCAGGTAACTGTGATGGTAGACTCTAGCTGGAATGCCAGGAGCTTGGGGCTTTATCTGCGTGACTGATAGTCACAGAATTATGGAACTGGGGCTCTGTGGTGTCAGGCACCTGTCTCTGGGAATGTGGCTCACTGTTCCGTCCCTTGTAGAGTTTTCTACTGAGTCTCCGGAGCAAGCCTCATTCAACCAAAACAGGCTGCCTTTCACAGTCCCACAAGGCATGATGGACAGACATACATGCTGGCAAAAGAACCATACACATAAAATTTAATTTACAAAGTAAAATTAGAGGTGAGTCACATGTTAATCTCAGGGCAATAATAATGAGTAGCCTTCATGCTCTTCTCGGCAGCTGACAGGTCATCCTGACCAAGTATAAAAAGAGAAATATCTGAATCGAATGACTTCGTAGATAAAAAGAATTTAACAGATTTTCACAGAGTGTTCCATCCAGATACTGAGGAATACACATTTCTTCCAGCAGCCCATGGAACTTTCTCCAAGATAGGTCATATATTAGGGCAAAACCAAGTCTTAGCAAGTAAGAAAGACTGAAATAATTCCTTGTATTCTATATGGCCACAAAGAAATTAACTAGCTAAGAAATTGAGCTTCAATGTCCATCATCTGATGCATAGATAATGAAAAATGTGGTGTGTATACACAAGGGAATTTTCCTCCACTATAAAAAAGACAACATTATGAAATTTACAAGAAAATTGAAGGAAGTAGAAAATATTATATTGTCTCAGTTAGGGTTTTATTGCCATGTAGAAGCAATGACCACAGCAACCCTTATAAAAGAAGACATTCCACTGGGGTTGGCTTATAGTTTCCGAGGTTTAGTTCATTATCTTTATGGCAGGAAGCATGGCAGCCTGCAGGCAGATACAGTGCTGGAGAAGGAGCTCAGAGTTCTACATCTTGATCTACAGGCTGCAGAACACTGTTACACTAGACATAGCTTGAGTATGTATGAGACCTCGAAGCCTGCTTCCTCCACATGTGTGTGTGTGTCCAAACATAAATAAAAGGGATTTTATACATTTTTTTTAATCATGACGGAAAAGAGTAGTGTGAGAGAGAGCTAGAACGGTGTCATGAGATCAGATCTTCTATAACCATGACTACAGGCTGAGTGACCTTGACACCTAGATCCACGGACTGACTCGGATCTAATCTCTCCTTCCAATCTCCCTCTTTCCATGGGGTGGGTGGTGGGAGGGAGGCGTGTGCTTCCATATCATCTCAGCACTGGATGTAACCACGCGGCTAATTTGACCCATGAGATGTCAGCGTAACACATGCAAAATCGAGAGCTGTGTCCTGGCAACTGGGTTTTTCATCTGTGTGTTGCTTGGAAGACCCCATGACCCGAGGCGGGAGCTCCAGCTGACCAATAAGCACATGAGCAGTAAATAACTGCTTATTGTCTTCCAGTGTCCTCAGCTGCAGGCTTGTGGGAGTCTGCCCAGAGCTGATGCAATGAGACTGAGTGGGTTTTGATGACACCAAATCACCCCTGGGATTCACTCTCACTGAGCCAGTCTCTTGCCAACCTTGTAGTGCTAGTAAACTGACTGAGAGATGGATATTTAATTCGTGTGTAATAGCAAGCCCTCCCGCCCAATTGTTTTTAAGTTGTGTTGCTTTCAGGTGGAACTCACAGGTGTGATTTATTTGGATTTATTTGGATGTAGCAATAAAGCAGCCACCTGTCTCTGTGGCGACTGCCAGAGCATTTGAAACTTTCTGCCTGTATATATTATGTATGTATTATAAACGTGGCAAAGGGCCTCTCCTCACACCGTGTATTCTGGG
The DNA here is from genome assembly GCF_000001635.26 of Mus musculus. NCBI lineage: Eukaryota > Metazoa > Chordata > Mammalia > Rodentia > Muridae > Mus > Mus musculus. The sequence goes on from NC_000072.6 coordinate 140,381,749, forward strand.
TTCTCGCAAGCATCATAGCATCGCAGCTGACTGACATGCCAATCATCACAGCTGACATGCCGATCACTGTGGTTGAGAAAATTTCTAAGTGACGGGAGAAGAGGAGCAGATTGCAAAAGAGGGAAATCTTCCTCAATGGCCCCTTTAGTCAGCAAACATCTGCATTTATAATACATATATTATATAGCACATATATGTATATACATATACACACATATGCATGATTACAAGATGGGGAACTCTTCCTCAATGGCCTCTTTAGTCAGCAGATATCTGCATTTATAATACATATATTATATAGCACATATATGTATACATATACACACATATGCATGATTGCAAGATGGGGAACTCTTCCTCAATGGCCTCTTTAGTCAGCAGACATCTGCATTTATAATACATATATTATATAGCACATATATGTATACATATACACACATATGCATGATTGCAAGACGGGGAACTCTTCCTCAATGGCCTCTTTAGTCAGCAGACATCTGCGTTTATAATACATATAATATATAGCACGTATATGTATACATATACACACATGTGCATAACATCTTTAAGAAAGAGATGCATGTCACTAGGCATAGTGTTCCAGAGTCTTCTAGGCTCACTAGCCTCAGGCCTCCCCTTCCCCTTGCCCATGCATTCACCTATGACCCTTTAGGGTCTTTTCTTCAATATTTGCCCAGAAACGGTGTTAGCCTCCTAGATCTACGAGGCCAGTGGTTCTCAATCTTCCAAATGTTCTGGTGATCCACCACCACCACCACCACAAAGTGATTCTGTTGCTAGTTCATAACTATAATTGTGTTAGTGTTATGAATTGTGACATAAATATATGGTGTGCATGGCTTCTGATACTGGACCACAAGGAAGTCACAACCCACAAGTTGAGAACCAGTAAACTAGAGCCAGGCACGATGATGGTACACATGAATTGTCCCAGCACTCGGAAGGTAGAGGTGGGAAGATCAGGAGTTCAGGGTCTCACTCACCTCTATATCCTAAGAGGCTAGCCGAAGATACATGAGGCTTTGTCTCAAAAATAAAGGCAGGATGGATATTTTTTTTTTCAGAATGAACTAGAATGAGAAAACCAAAAGTGTCAAAAAGTGAGAGAGAAATCAGAAGACTTTTATAGTCAACAGTTCAAGGCAGATAGAAGTACTCTACTTGTGACAGGTATTTACCAGGAAATAGTCATACTGAAAGTGTAATGTCTGACCTCCAAGGTCCATGGGGAAATAAAAATGTACTAATTCTGTATAAGAAACCTGGGAAGGCATACAGAAGAAAACTACCCCAGGAGTGCGCTGATGTTGGCCAAATTCCTAGGTGGAGCTCTAATCTCCTGTCTCTTACCACGTGATCTTATTTTCAAATAGAAAGATTAAAAATATCTGTACTCCAGCTGAGGTCATTCTAGGTTATGATTAGAATGGTCAGGAGACACGCTTACCCATGGTAAGACTGTGGCTGTGTACTTATAGATGTGGAGGTATCACCAAAACACATACAAACCAAGATGACCAAAGCTTGCCAGAAGCCCTGCAGAGTCTGGAGAGGAGGCGGGGAACAGATCAGTTCTCACAGTCCTCAGACAGAAGTAATCACTGCAGACACCTGGACATCAATCCTCCAGAACTGTGATAAAAATAAATGCCTTTCATCTAAGTTATCAAGTGTGTAGTAGTCTATTGCAGCTGCCTAGAAAACTTGCACCTGAGCCTTGACAGGAATTCCACAAATGGTCTTGTTTGGTTGTAAGCCCAGTTCCATACACGCTGTAGAAGAGCACACTCAACAAAGTACCCCAAGGCTTAAAAGATAGATAAGTAAATAAAGAGATAAATAGAAATTAACCATATGTAAAGCAAATTCTGTGTATCTTTGAGTGGTAGACCAAGACAAACTCCCTTTGCTCCTGTGTACTTCTAACCCTACTCGGGTCTCTGGAATCACTCATGAACTTTGTCATGGTAATGACTCACCCGGCTCCTTTCCGCTCTTCTAATTTTCAGCCATGTGTTTTTTCATCTGTCAATTCACCTCCACCCCAAGTACCAAATCTTAAGGTATCTCTGTTATGAGAATGTTTAATAAGCTCTGTTCCCCTGGGTTAATCATCTATCTAATTTGCTTGGACAATGATCAAACACCATCCTATTTAAAGAGGTTTTTCTTTTTCTTTTTCTTTTTTTTTTTTGTTTTTTTGTTTTTGTTTTTTGGTGTTTTTAGTGGCCAAGCCCCCACTTTTGGGGCTGGATCCAACTACCAGGTCACATGGGCAGCCATAAGTCCACCTTCCCCACTCCCCACATGGCTTGCCTGCTGGCACCTGCCCTAACTATCTGTGCCAGCTTGGTGGCTCTGCCCAAGCTCTGGATCCTTGACTCCTCTGCTCCGACCAGTCTAGCCACTAAAAGCCTCCGTCTAAGCTGTTTATGTCACAATAGCTAAAGAGGCTCCTTAGGCGAAATCTCTTTCCTTCTGGTCAAGAGAACAAAAGGTCTGGCCCGAGCAGAGACCGAACATAGCAACTTACCTTAAACATGAAAGTTAACGCAAGTGGGCGTCTGGTCAACTACCTGGGTAATGGACCACCCTTCCTCCAGGAAGGTGGGTTCACCTGAAGCCACACTGAAGAAATAGAACAAATAACTCCCTTTGGTAAGACGGTATACTCTTCCCTCCTCTCCCTGCCCCTAGCATGGTTGATTTTACAGAGCAGTAGCCACGTAACTTTGTAGGTCTTCCCACTTCTCTGAATTACTGAAAAAAATTATACCTTTTCCTCTGTCTCTTCCCTAAGCATGCTTTCCCTGATTCTTTGGGCTTCCTTCTTTCTCTAAAGCTTGGTCCCCTACCGTGTGGCTGCTTGTCCACCGTGCGGCTGACCTCCATGCAAGCTCAACACAGTCAGCGTGGCGTTCTCTATTTCTTTTCTCCTTCCACCTCTGGGCAGCTGCTGAGACTTACAGCTTGCCTGTCCTGGGTTTTTCCTTTTAAACCCTAAGAAAATTGTCCTTGAGATTCCTTTTGAGTCCATTTGTAAATTCTTTTAATAAGAGAACTGAGAACTTCAATGCGGAACCCAAATCCCTACCCCCACCCCTGCCCCAGTAACACATGGGGATTCTTGTGAACGCTCCCAAACGTCCCATAATTGTTGCCTTTCTACTAAACTGAGAACGCTGTATTTTCTACTTTTTGTCTATTTGTTGTAAGACGGGATCTCCATGTAGTGCAGGTTGGTGTCAACCTTACCAAGTGGCCAACAGTAACTTTGAACTGCTCCCCTTACCTGTATCTCCTGAGCACTGAGATAACAACAGGCTTGTGACACCTTATCTGGTTACATATGGTGCTGGAGATCAGACCCAAGGTTTTCTGTGTCAGAGAACTACCCTACCAACTGAGCTATGTTCCTAGCCCCATTTTCCATTTTTAAAGATATAGCATACTTTTGATCACGTGGCGTTCTGTCAGTGTGAGCTAAGTCATACTGTGGTGCCACAAGATGCTACAGCTCGGCAACCGAAAACAGTCAAGGCTTTTTTTTTTTTTTTTTCCTATCTCCCACTATATTGAGTCAGTACAGACAGACGTGGAAATTATGGGATCGTGAGAAGCAAACAGAGCTTCCCCTCCTCCTAGTCAGATTGAAGCCTCTCCAGGCAAGAAGCAAGAATTCCATCTCAATTAATATCATTTACTGTAAATATATATTCCCGACGTTTTATGTTAAAGTAGCGATGAGAATTAAACCCTGAATGTGAGGCCTTGAGTAGAGCCTCATTCTTTCCCTCAGATGTGGCCTGAGAATCTCACACACAACTTTGTACTATTGCCATTTCTTTATCCGTGCGGATTAGTTTAACTACATTAACTCTGCAAGCGCCCCCCAAGAACTGCTCAGTGAGATTTTGAAATTCACCAAAATCCTACATTTGACTAATAAAAGCAAACCTGGAGTCTTGTTTTCTTTTTACATGTGTCTATGTGTGTGTGTGTTCACATGATTGGGCACACGCATGTGTGCGGTGTGTGTACATGCGCACGGAGGCCGGAGGTCAGCATGCAGACCCTTCCTCGCTCGCTCTCACGTATTCATAGAGACGGAGTCAGTCTCTCACTCTGCAGTTCGATGCTTCCATTCTCTAGCTAACCAGCTTGCTCTCTTGTCTCTGCCTTCGGATCCCTGGAATTACAGACACGCCACCACGGCCACCTGGCATTTCACAGAGATTCTTGGAATCTGAACTCCGCTCCTCATACTTGTAAAACACATACTTTCCAGGCTGAGGTGCCACCCTAGCCCAGGGCTCTCTTTGAGAAGTTTGTCTGTCTGTCTTAATTTCTTACTTCCTTTCTTCTGACTTGCTTTACACTAACCCTCAGGCTTAAGCCCGCATCGAAATACCTTTAGTAAAATCTCCAGTTCTATTTCATTAACTGGCTGGTCCTGAAATGATTGTCAGTTTCCAAGCCACAAATCCCTGTTTTAGCTTCAGATTAGGTCCCCAAAACTCAAGCAGATATTCTCGGGATAGCAGTGGGAAGGTGAACATCCTGTGCCTGTACCCCAAAACACCGTGGTTCTAACTATGCTTAATCAGCTGGTGTCCTTTATTCAGCTCTGGAAGTCTACTCTCCTTCCTCTGTTCTCTTTTGCCGAGGTTGATAAGCATTGCAGCAGAGGCTTATGGGAAAAAGCTGCAAGCATAAGCTTTGCTCTGAGCATGCGCAGGTCTAGAGGCGCTCACTTCGCTTCCGCTTTACGCCCACTAGCTAGGTAATCAATCATTGAGAATTTGGAAAAGGGTATTAAGGGCTTCCACACTCGACAACGATTTTGTTTGTTGTTGTTTGTGAGTCAGGGTCTCATTTTCCCAGGCTGACTTCTAACTCACTAAGTAGGAAGCTGACCTTGAACTCATGAGCCTCCTGCCTCCACCTGCCAAGTGTTAGGGCTACAAGCATATGCCACCAGGCCTGATCATGATTATTTAGCTTAGCTTGAATGTTATCAAGGTCTTTCTTCTTGTTCACAGATTTCTAGATTAAAATAACATAGCTGCAGAGTGTTCGCCAGTCGCTAAACCTGAGACACGTTCCAGGAATGAATATTCTATATTGAAATAAAATGTTTCCTTTTCAACAGCCGGTTAGCTGTGTCAGCATCTCAAACTGCCTGAAATATTGTGTGTGCACATGTGCGTGTGTACATGTGTGTGTGTGCGTGCATGTGTGTGTGATTGTGTGTGGCACTGAGGGGCGGGGGAATGAAGGCCAGAAAGGGGTATCAGGTCCTCTGCAGCTGAGTGACAGGAGGTTATGAGCTCCCGGGTGTGAGCTATGGGCTTCTATAAAGGGCAGCCAATGTTTCTAAACACTAAGCCACTTTTCCCTCCCCATCTCTGCAGTATGTTGGTTTTGCTCAAGCCAAACCATCTAAGTTCTTTACTACCTTTTTCTCCTCAGTAAAGCTTATTTCTACCCTGAGGGAAATAGGCAGCTGAATCATGTGTTGCATCGTTTAGCTGCCCTATAAGCCTATAAAATAAGAGAAAAGTAAAAAACTTGATTTCCTAGTCATTGGCTCATTGAGAGATTGACCGTAGGAAAAAAAACTAAAATCATTGCTTTTGGTAATCTGTGAATGTCAATCATTTATATTTTAAGTATCAAAAAAAAAGTTTATTTTCAGGTTTTATAGGAAGATGATCATACATTTCATGTGACACACACTTTAGTAACAGGTGCCACCCACAGCGAGGGAAGCTGCAAGAGGAGGGCCAACAGCCACCCTCAGAACGGAGGTCGCCCCTTGCTTTTATAGCCATGGTTCTCAACCTGTGGGTCGAGACCCCTCTGAGGGTTGACCAAGGTCACATATTGGGTATTCTGTTTACATTATGATCTATAAACTACGAAATTACAGTTATGAAGGAGCCAAAATATTTTATTTTATGACTGGCGATCACCACAAAAGGAACTGTATAGAAGGGTCACAGCGATCCGACGACGGTTGAGAGTCCCTGTCTTATAGGCTTCAGTGGGGAGATGTCATGAGTTCAGTCCTCAGGAGAGGGTGCTGGAACAGGTCCTTTGTTCCTGTTGCCCTGGGCCTGGGCAGTGGGCAGCTTAATCCTTTCACCCTGTGCTACCTTGGAACCAGTTCATGCCAAGAGCTTAACAGAACTCAGGTTGTCTTAGAAAGATGGGAGAGGAGCTACAGGGAGGCTAGGCTAAGCCCCTCTACAGGGGCAGCATCTGTGAGTACAGGGAGGCTAGGCTAACCCTCTCTACAATGGCAGCATCTGTGACTACAGGGAGGCTAGGGTAACCCCCTCTACAGGGGCAACATCTGTAACTTTGATGTCATTTATTTCCCACAGATAACTCAAAACTTTGCAGTGACTGTTTCTAAAGAATTCCAACATCTTGACTGTATAATGAGCTTAAACAAATGGGAACACAAATTACAGACCTGTTTTTGAAAGCTTTTCTTTGTGAACATTCTATTAACAGAGACGGGAAGTTTCACTGAAATGCAACCTGGAAATTTTATTTTTCCTTGCTTTTCTTTTATAAATCTATAATTATAAAATTGACTTCAAAGGATAGGTTTTTAGACTAACACTTCATAAATTAACTGCATTTCATCTTTGCCATATGCCTTATTATTAAATATAATTTGCAATTGTGACTTCACATAAGATAATGTCTTACATCTGAATTGAAAAGTATTTGCTGAAAATAAAAATAATAAGTTTAAAAAGTTCTCTCATACATATGTGTATGTGTGTGTATATGTGTGTGTATGTATATATGAGTATATGTGTGTATGTTCATGTATATATGTGTGTGTATGTCCATGTTTAGGTGTGTGTGCATGTATGTGTATGTCTGTGTGTGTCTGTGTGTGTTTGTGTGTGTATATGTGTGTGTATGTCAGTCTATGTAAATATGTATATACGTCTGTGTATATGTATGTCTGTGCATATGTATATGAGTACATGTATGTTTGTATATGTCTGTGTATGTGTGTAAATGTATGTATGTAAATGTGTGTATATGTCTGTATATATGCATATTTCTATGTGTGTATGCATTTATGTGCATATGTATATGAGTGCGTGGTATATGTCTGTGTATATCTGTATATATGTATGTGAGTGCATGTACGTGTGTGTATATATATGTGTGTGTTTTACAAGTTTTTTTAAAAAAGCTGTCTTTTTAAAGTTATACAATTATACAAAATCCCTAAGGCCATTCACAATGGTGAAAAAAAATCTAATTCAGCATTTATGCAAATGTGTGGGGAGCCGCCCTCACATTCGCCGTTGCAAGATGGTGCTGACATCCTGTGTTCTAAGTGGTAAACAAATAATCTGCGCATGTGCCAAGGGTAATTCTCCATTCCATGTGCTCTGCCTTTCCCATGACGACAACTCGGCCGATGGGCTGCAGCCAATCAGGGAGCGACACGTCCTAGGCGGAGGATAATTCTCCTTAAAAGGGACGGGGTTTCACCATTCTCTCTCTTGCTCTTGCTCTCTTGCTCTTGCTCTCTTGCTCTCTTGCTCTCTTGCTCTCTTGCTCTCTTGCTCTCTTGCTCTCTGGCTCCTGAAGATGTAAGCAATAAAGCTTTTGCCGCAGAAGATTCTGGTTTGTTGCGTCTTTCCTGGCCGGTCACGAGAACGCGTGTAAGACAAATGAGAGCAGTTTGTGGCTTGACTCCCTGCAGACTTTTTCCTTCTTGAACATAACACCACTTTCAAATCTCTACTCTTCTGTAGTTTTCTCCCTATTTACAAAGATCAGTTGACCTTCTCTTAGAAAGTTATAAATGTTCGTAGTTAGACTTCTTCTCCACGTGTGCAAGTGTGGTATTACTTCTCCCCCTCTCTCCCCCTCCATTCCTCAGCATCCTTCATGGTCTTTAGTGTTACCTAAAACTGTGAGCAGGGACCCTCTACCTGGTACTCTCGCTCCTTAAAATTTGAGTTTTCTGGAACTTTCTCTCCTCCTCCTTGCCATTACACATTCCACCACCGCCCACAGCACCATCCAGGCCTTGCAAGCTGAAAAGCCTCTCTCACCTTGTTCCAGAGGCCTCTCTGGGGCTGGAGCAGAACAGAGCTGCTCTTCCCAGTGTAGCGAAGCTGACACTAACGGGCTGCTGACTTAAAACAGATCTAAGTAGTGTTTCTGGGAAAATAAAACCAAAAACCCAAGCACAGTTGCTCATCCCTTAACCCCAGCACTTGGGAGAGAGAGGCAGGCAGATCCAGAGCCCAAGGTCACCTTTGAGTACACATTGAGTCTGAAGCCGGCCTGGGATCCTGTTGACCTATGTCCCTATGTCTGGTGTGTGTGTGAGAGAGTGTATGGTGTACATGCCTGTGTGTATGTGTGTTCACACGAGTCCATGCTCATGTACCTGTGAGTAGAGGCCAGGGGTTGATGTCAGGGCTCGTCCTCCATCACTCTCTATTTTGTCTACTGAGCAGCATCTCTTGCTTCCTCCCAGAGACCCCTAATTCACTAATGTAGTGAGTCAGCTCAGCTTGCTCTATGCAATCCCCTGTCTCTGCCTCCCAAGGACTGGAATTACGTAATGGCATTCATGTGGTTGCTGGAATTCCCAACACATGCTTGGCCAGCAAGTACCTGCTCTGCATTCATACCTTCCCCATGATTTTTTTCTAGACAAAGGGCACTCTCGAACTCCTGTTGGATCTGAAATTAACTAGAAAAAAATGGTTTTTTTCCCCCCGAATCGTGATAAAGCTAATCTGCTTCTTTAAATTTTTCTTTCTTTACTTTTATGGATTTACTTATATAATTATTACTTCAGTCCTGGAGACCAAACCCCAAGGTTTTGCATACCAAGAAAAATGCTACTGCTGTAGCCACAGGTCCTGATGCTTCTGAGGGAAGCCAGGACCATGACCATCATGACGAACATGGCAAATGTGGACATACCTCACACTCTCTAGGTCCAGCACTTTTGTGACTTCTGCTGTGGGATCCTTGAGAATGAAGAGCATCTAGGGGCTGCAGAGATGGCTCAGCTGTTAAAACACAGCCTGCTTTTGCAGAGGACCCAGGTTCAATTCTAAGCATCCACATGATGCCGCAACACCTTCTGTAATTTCACTTTCCAGGATCCAACACTTTCTTCTGGCCTCCAGAGGTACCAGGCTCTCCCACGGTGTACAGACCTACATGCAGGTAACACACCTATAAACATTTTTAAATTTTTCATCTGGTTTCTGTTTCTGTTCCTTAGATGGTGGAGGTCTGGAAATAGGACCTGAACATGTTTGGCCAAGTACTCTAGTATTGACGTTCCACCCCCCTGTTTGACTCTTAAGACCTTATGGGTAATACCAGTTAGGTTTGGACATTCTGTTTGTCTTATTCTTTTGTTTTGTTTCTTATTTTGTTCAAAATCCAGAAGGGAGGAGTCTGAAGAGATAGCTCAGCAACTAAGAGTGTTTTCTGTGCAACCATCAGAACACACACATGTTAGGATCCCAGCACCTACATAACAAGCCAGGTGTCTCACAAATGCCTGTACTTCCAGCTCTAAGGGATCTGACACCTTCTTCTGGCCTCTGTGGATGCATAAGCCTTCACCATCGGTATACAAAAGCATACACACACACACATACTCTCACACAGACATACACAAACTTATAAATGAACAAAATAAGTCTCCAGAGAGGCTAGAGAGATGGCTCAGCTGATAAGATCGCTTGCTGCTCTCACAGAGGACCTGAGTTTGATGCTCAACACAGGGCCAGTCATGGCACTCTCAATCCTCCATAAGATGCCTGTTCCAGGGGATCCAAAACCCTCTTCTGAACTCCTCTGGCCCTGGGCACACCACACATGATGCACATACATGCATGCAGGCAAAACATTCACACACATAAAATAAAATAATTATTTTTTAACGTCCAGAGGAAAAGAAGACAATAGACCTCACTAGAGACCACAAGATGGGTGAATTGACCACCAACATTGAAAAGTAAAGCAAAAAGAGTCAAACTAGGAAACAGAGGGGAGCTGAGACATCAATGGGAGAGGCTCCTGGTGGGGCCGGGGCAGGTTTGAGACTGTGGTGCACAGTAGAACATTTTGAACATAGTGATCTGTAGAGGTTTGCATTCATGAAGCTGTTTGACCAACAGGCTCATGGCTTTTAGCCATTACAGTTGGGGATTAAAGCTTTGAGTTCTGGATCAGATGCAATGGTCACTACGATAATGGTGGTTTTGCTTTTTGTTTGTTGTGTTTGCTTGCTTGCTTGCCTGCCTGCCTGCCTGCCTGTCTGCCTGTCTGCCTGCCTGCTTGCTTACTTACTCTGGTGCAGGATCTCGTGTAGCCCAGGCTGGCTAGCCTAGAACTAAACACATAGTCAAAAGTGACCCTGATCTACAGAAGCAAATGCTTACGTGTATTTTCTATCTTTTCTATGAAACCCCTCATAAACCACGCAGGGAACAAAAACGATTTGGAAAACAAAACAAAACAACAACAACAACAAAACAACGTGATTCACCATTGTGAATCTTATACACAAATATGCAAGCCATGATAGTTTTAGAAAATGGAACCACACAATACCAGCTGATACAGTTTATCACACAGCTCAGTGTTCTGTTCTTGCGCAAACATAATGGCTAGTTTTGTGTCAGCTTGACAGAAGCTGTAGTTATCACAGAGAAAGGAGCTTCCGTTGAGGAAATGCCTCCACGAGATCCAGCTGTAAGGCGTTTTCTCAATTAGTGATCAAGGTGGAAGGGCCCATTGTGGGTAGTGCCATTCCTGGGCTAGTAGTCCTGGGTTCTATAAGAAAGCAAGCTGAGCAAGCCAGAGGAAGCAAGCCAGTAAGTAACATCCCTCCATGGCTTCTGCATCAGCTCCTGCTTCCTGACCTGACTTCCTTTGGTGATGAACAGCAATGTGGACGTGTAAGCTGAATAAACCCTTTCCTCCCCAACTTGCTTCTTGGTCATGATGTTTGTTCAGGAATAGAAACCCTGACTAAAACAAGCCAAGGAAACCCTCTCTAAAACCACTCAGGGCACAGGTCTCAAAAGTGAGATTTAAGAAGAGCATAATAATTTTCAGTGTTTTTCTTTCCCTATGTTTCTCAGCCTGGCCTGAGATTTTAAGTTAAACAAATGGTTTGTGTCCTCTGAGCCCCTAAATTGACTCTAACTTCCAGTCATCTACTACCCAAAGTTCATTAAACAGTTGTAAGGGACTGGTTTCCACAGCATCCCATTGGTTCTGACCAGAGGCTCTCAGATTAGCTCTGGATGTCGGTATCATACACGGTGGAGGAACTTCTCCACAAACAAGTTTGCTCACTCTAAGAGGCTCAAGGAAGTGAAAATCAGGAGTGTTCAATAGAGCATACAAGATAGAAAAGCTCTTCAAATGAGAGGAGGTAGCATTGAGTGTCACTGTTCCTAAGGGCTGGATTTCACAATGTCTCACATATCGTTCTCCAGGAAAATAATAGAATGCAAATATTGGGGAGCAGGAGAGATGGCTGAGCAGTTAAGACCACTCACTGACTGCTCTTCAAATCTCAGCATCCACGTGGTGGCCCAAACCATCCATAATGAGATCTGATGTCCTCTTCTGGTGCGTCCGAAGACAGCTATGGTGTACTTAGATATAATAGTAAATAAGTCTTTAAAAAAAATGAAAATACTGGGTTTTGCACCACAGCCCCTGTAAAAGTACAGAGCTAAAGATATGTTCTTTCTGGGCAGTCTTATCCAATTAAGACTCTAGACTGAGAGCCAGATGTGGTGGGGCACAACTGTCATCCCAGGACTTGGGAAGTTGGGATAGGAAGATCAGAAGTCCAGGATTGTTCTCGGCAGCACAGCAAGTGTAAGACCAGCCTGAGCTACATGAGACACTGTCTCAAAAAGTTAAAAGTTCTCAAGTCATTGTGACTTTTGTTTCAGCACTCCAGAGGTAGAGGCAGGAGGATCACCACAAGTTTGAAACCAGCCTCGTCTACATGTTAAGTTCCTAGCTAGCCAAGGGTACTTAGTGAGACCTTGTATTAAACAATAACATCAAGTTAATTAAAAATATAAAACCAGACTCATTTCATCCCCTAAGCAATTCTGCTCACCGCAGAATTTCATTTCATGCATGAATTAGGTCATCACTTCTCTAGCCTTTCCAGGTCAGTCTTGCTTTTCATATCTAAGCAAGATGGATCAGGCCTCCACCCAAGAGATTTCAGGCATATAGCCCCTCCCTGGACTTCATGAAAACACACAGCAAGTCCTTGAGCGTTTCACAAATGCATCCTGAGTGTTTTGGGTCAACCCCTTCTGGGTTGTTGACTCAAATCTTTCCATAGATACATAGTTGCCTTCAGAGATGTAGAAATAGAATCCCCTCATTTTAAATGCAGAAGACACTGCCAAGCAATGGCTTAGCATACTTTCCTAAGGCTTAAAGAAGTTATACAGGATTTAACAGAACAATAAGTGTGTGCTGCTCACCAGGAACCTGGAGTGATGAGCCTTCTCACAGATGTCTCCTGGTGACCCTGTGGTGCTAGGAACTAAACCTGGGACCCGAGGGTGTGGAGCAGGTGCTCTCTCACCAAGTAATATCCGCAGTCCTATCTTTGTTTTGACTTTTTAATTTTGAGATGTGGTTACAATCCTCCTGTATCAGCCTTCCAAGTAGCTTACAGTTTGATTACAGTTTCTGAGTCTCGGACTGTGTGCTCTTTTTTTCTCTTGGCACATTAGAAGCCTCTTAATTATGTCTAAACAAAAGTCTCTTCCACTCTTTTGTCTCAAAAGTACCAAATTCTCCATCTCAAGGTCAGTCCGAGAAGACAAGGCCAAGTCGGTGTAATTAAAATCTCTTCCAAAAGGCAATGTAGTCGCCAAAGAATCTACAACAGACCGAGAGGTCTATTTCTGGATGACTTTATCAATGGTCTTCCCTCAGGATCATGGTGAGCACTTAATTTACAAATGCCCAGCTTGCTAAGATGTTATTTATAAAGCTTCCTTCCTTTTGAATTAAAAAGAAAATCAAATTATTGTCCAATTTGGTGGCATACACCTTTCATCCCAGCACTGGGGAGTAGAGGTAGTGGATCTGTGTGAGTTCAGAGCTAGCTAGGGTTACATAGTGAGTCCCTGTCTAAAATAATAATACTGATGGTAGAAGAAGAAGAAGAAGAAGAAGAAGAAGAAGAAGAAGAAGAAGAAGAAGAAGAAGAAGAAGAAGAAGAAGAAGAAGAAGAAGAAGAAGAAGAAGAAGAAGAAGAGGAAAATGAGGAGGAGAAAGAAGAGGAGGAGGAGAAAGAAGAAGAGGAAGATGAGGAGGAAGATAATGAATATGATAAAGTATTTTTGTTGCAAGATGTGGTAGTAGAAGTCTGGACTACCAACTGTTGGGAAGTGGGGGCAGTAGAACCAGGGCTTAGTAGGTAAAAGTTCTAGCTAAGCAGTCAGTCCTGATGATCTAAGTAGGATCCCCAGAACCCTCATAAATATAGGACAAAACCCAGCTCCACAAAGTTGTCTTCACCCCTCCATACACTTGCTGCATGTGCACCCTCACACACTGTGAACACACATTCGTGAGTGCACGTGTTCACACACACACACAAACACACACAGGAGGAAGGAGAGAAGGAAGGTAGGAGGATAGAAGGTAAAAGAAAGAAATGTATGCTCTCTTAGAGTCCACAGTCCTAGATTCTCTCCATAACATTCACTTTATTTTTAAAGAACAGTTATTTCTTTGTGAGTCTTCCTTTTTGTAGGTAGAAGGACAATGAGTCTTCGTATGTGTAGTCTGAGGACAGCAAACTCCTTGGCTATTAGAGAAATTTATTAAGGAGCTGCCTGGGTATATGAACTACTCCCAAAGTAGCCCATAGAAGGGAGAGAATGGGGTGTGGCATTTCGTTGACCGAAGAGTCACTGAAAATTATCTGAGAGTCACTACTTGAAGGACAGCTTCTTCACTCATTGAACTTTGTCCTCTTTTGCAGGGTGTGGTAGGCTTAATCAGAAAGAAAGGAGGCTTCTAGAAGTCTCTCTGCCCTCATTTTCAGTCATGGCTGCTCCTGCAAAGCAGAAGGGGTATTATTCACATGATTCGGGCCGCCGGCCGTCTCTGTTCACTGTAAGTACCCTAAAAGTGTGGACCTGGACCATCCGTGCAGTAGGAGGTAATTGAAGAGTTGAGATTTAAAATCCTTGAAAAGTTGTCACAGGAGAGCATGAAAAGGTTGTCTGAGGTTTTAAGAAGCTTACTGTGTTAAATCTATCTTCGAGTTGATGGGTAACTCTTGAGTCAATCAAACTGTTGACTTACATGTATTCTCATAAAACTTGATTGCCTAATTAAAACATACTTATTGGCAAAGTTGATCTTTTTTTAATTAACTCTTGGCTCAGGAAACATTACAGGAGAAAGGAGAGAAAGGCTGTAAGACCCAAAAGATCAGGGAGTTTGCTGTGAGAATGGGTCTTCTTGTCACGTCAGAAACTACACCCATAAAATCTCACCTACGTGACTGCCTAAAAATGAGCTAAACAAGGACCACAAAAGACATGTCAAAGTAGATGGGGGAAATGTGATATATTGTATATAATATATTATATTATATGTGTGTATATGCTATATGCACTATATTATATACATACATTATATATATATATATATACATATATATATATATAAAACAATGATTAATGAAAAAAGAGTCCAGGAATTTAAAAGAGAGCAAGAAGAAGGGATATATGAGAGAGTTTGCAGGGAGGAAAAGGAAAGAGGGTATTACATTATTATAATCTCAAAAAAGAAAAGAAATAATAAAAAAATAAAAAGAACCCTTGCAAATGATAGTAGAAAAACACCATTTGTTTTCTATGACAGTATCTCGCTGTGCAGAAAGTATCGTTGGCCGACTTTACCTACCAAAAATGGGATTCTACAAATGCAATCCATGCATGCTACTAAGTCTTTCATCTGAGTCGTAAGTGTAGGTGAAGCTCGGAGGAACACCCAGGGACACAAACAGGTCCAAACAGGTCCAAACAGGTAAGTCAGCGCAGAGAGAAATAGCAAGTGTCCCATTCTGAACATTACCACCTTGCAGCTCTCCCTGTGACTAATTTCCATTGCACAATTTTTAGAGCAGGTTTTTTTTTTTAATTACATACACATGATAAGGACATAAAGATTTTTTTTTTTTAAATTTGGGCCACTGAACTTTCAGGAGAATGTTCCGAAGACCTATTTCTTACCACACTAATCCCACTCTTGACTGAGCCACCTAATAAAGACTAGATTTTTCCAGGCATCGAATCTGAACTGGGTTTGTGGCGATCGTAAGTTGACTGTGAGGAATCCTGGGCATGCAGCAAGCTTGTCTGATAGTGTTTTAACTGAATAGAAGCAAGCACGTTTAAAATAACAGTCGGGTCCAAAGAGCATCGCCTTTCCCCGATAGTCTGGCTCCCTTTGCAAGTTTCACAGCACCCACTTCCAGAATTCACCATTTAGTGTTCTAAAGTCCAGCTGTAGTCAATGCTTTGGGGGTTTTGTTTGTTTGTTTGTTTTTGTTTATTTGTGTTGTTGTTTTGGTTATTAGGTTTTTTTGTTTTTATAAGGTCTCACAGCGACTCTGGCTGGCCTAGAACTTGCTATGCACGCCAGGCTGGCCTTGAACTCAGAAACCCACCTGCCTCTGCTTCCCAAGTGCTTGGATTAAAGGCATAAGACAACACTGTCAACACTAAAATTTTATTTTGTATTTTTAAATGTGTATGTATCCGTGTGAGTGAGCCTGTGGAGGTCAGAAAACAACTTCTAAGAGTCTGCTTTCTCTTTCCACCATGTGGATCCCAGAGATCAGAACTCAGGTCACCAAGCTTGGTGATGGCATTTGCCTTACCCCGAAAGCCATCTCTCTGGCTCAGCAAATAATCTTTAAACAAATAAATAAATACAGCTTGTGATAGAAAAAATAAATTAGAAAATATGATCACTTACCGCGCAGCTTTCTAAAGCTTTCCTGCGTCACATGGGATACAGGTAGGTTCTTGCACCTAACTTTGCTGACATTGACGCAAAAGACATTCATGCAATTACAGAGTCTGTGGCCAAACATGAGCAAGCCCAGGACGATAAAAATGGTCCATTCGTCTCCCTTTTCCCCATCGCTTCTCAGTCTTTCGGCTAAGGACGGGAACACAGAACCTCAGTGTCGCACGCAGAGGGGAGCGGCCAGACACAGCAAAGGTAGCCAGGTGAGGCCATTCCTTTTGCAAAGAGAATGCACCAGACTCAACCCCAACTAGTGAGCACACTTGGCCAAGGCGGCTTCTGTCTCTTTCTATTGGTTGGAGCTTCACAATGTGAAGAGATTGGCTAGTCAGTGGCCAGTGAAAGAGAAGGGTCAGGAAATGCGAGCCTTTGCCAGGTTAACTAGCCTCAGAAGGAGGAAAAATCACTTCTCGCATTAACATTCAGTGTGGGTGCATCATTCTGATAGGCTGTCTTCATTTTCCATGCTCAGCAGTACTCTCTTTGGAAAATATGAATCTGTTATAAAATGTAAGAGGTTCCTTTAAAAGCTTGCATCTATCTCTGTGCTAAAGACTTTTTGTTTTGATAAATGAATTAATAATTAAAATCCAAACTCAGCCTTGTAAAGTTTGACAGAAAAAAAAAATTAATGGCATCTGAAAGAAGATATTTGGCTGACATAAGAATGTGATCTCTTAGGAAGCAGAAGGAGCCAAAAATGTTCAATGTATTCATCTTAACTAAAGCAAAACTGTGGAGGTAAGGAACGTGAATGAACACCACAGCTGACATTTAAGCACTGCAGATATTTTTTTTCTCAACCCCCGACCCCAACCCCTGTTTCTCTCACATTAACTTCTCCCTATAATGATCTCCAACTCTGCCTGTCGCCTGCACCGAAAAAAAATGCCGTGCCTCCCAAAACATAAAGTCTCATCTCTCGGGTGGCCAGATCTCAGCTCAGGGCAGTTCTCAGAAACATCGCCCCATTACCAGGATCTGGACCTGATTAAACAAATGACAGTGGCGAGCCTAGAAGTATTCCTCCAACCAGTTAGGCAGAAACCTGGGGAGCTAGGCAAGAGACTAGCCGGACCGAAAGCCACGAATCTCAGATAAGGTTGTCAGGAGCAAGGGAAGGAAACAGACACACTTAAGGAGCAGGGTTTTACAAACCTGGGCAACAAGGGCAAACAACAACGTCATGAAACAAACCAGCCATGGGAAGGCAAGCGGTTACTGACTTCACAGTAGGTGATGTGTTAACTAGGGCACATGCTCCAACTGCAACAACCCCGACTCCAACAAAAGAAAGAGAAAGTGGTCCTCAAATGTCAGTCACATAAGCACTGTCATCCGTGCAGTCTTGGTCGGCCTGGGTTTTGTTTTTATAACTTGTTTCTGGGTCTCTAGGTAGAACTGGCCAGCATCTGTCCAATTTTCAAGCCAAGCTCAATCTCACCAGCTCCACGATTTGTAAGCAGACATTTTACCTGGCTCAACAGGCTGCCGCTTTTCCCTTTTGTGAAAGGTTTGACGCTTTAAACCTCAAGAGCACACTCTTGAAACTGAAGCCAGTTTGCTTCGATGTAAATTCAGCTGTCTTTAATACGTTCCACAATTAATTTTTTTTCTCAAGAAGAGGATATAAGCATTGCCCCTATCAAAATTCAAAACAGATATTGATGAGTGTCCCACAAAGAAAGCAAATAATACATATAATAGTATGTCCTAATAGCCATTATATTGTTCATCTGTCTGTGACTTTGTATTGACAAATTTTATCTATGGAGAATTTCAAGGTCTAATCCATATAATAGTATCCTTTCTCTTTCTCTCTCTCTCTCTCCCTCTCTCTCTCTCTCTCTCTCTCTCTCTCTCTCTCACACACACACACACACACACACACACACACACAGAGCCTATGAAGTATCATCTTACATGTGTAAATAAATTAATTAACAAAAATTTATCATTCTTATTGGCAATATAGTAATTCAACCAAGCTATGGTCGATTTTCCCACTCAACAGCCATCTATTGGGTGTCGACATACATCAGCTCCCAGTTAGGACCAGGAAGTCAGCCCAGAAGGACAGAAAACACATGAGGCTTTCAGCGACATAGAGCTTTTTTTTTTCCCCTCAGATCACCCACTGTTTGATGAGGATGGATTCTTCCTCATTTCCCCTGGAGGAAGAAGTTCAGGCTCTTGAAAACCGAAGCAAGGCAGGGTTACGGATGTAAGCTTAAGTTTGTGAGTGAAGTCAGGGGTTACACCCACGGTGATGTCCTTCCTTCTGTCTAGGGAGTCCAACAATGTGAGAGATTAAGAACTTAGACACTGATACAACCGTGGGACTCAAACAGGAGAGGTCACAATTTTACTTATTGGAATGTGTATGTGTGTGCCTATGAATATAGGGGTGCATGCATAGATGGGCATGTGGAGGTCGGACAACAGTTTTTGGTATCTGTTCTCAGATTCCACCTTGTTTAAGATAAGGTCTCTACTCATGCCTATTCCAGGCTAGTGGGCCCCACATTTTCGATGACTCTCTTCTCTGCCCCACCATCTCCCTGTAGAAGACTGTGATTACAAATGTGTGTGCCTGGAATTACATGGGTTCTAGGAACTCAAATTCTGGCCTTTATGACTATGTAGCAACTTCTTTACCCACTGAGCCACATCCTTGGCCTGCCAAATGTACTTCCTGCTCATCTGAAATTATGTTAAAATAATAAACAATAAGAGTCATTTTGGCCCTGATTGGTACATATAGTCACAATCCTTTCGGGAAGTTTGTTTGTTCTTTGAGTAACTCTTGTCATTATAGCTTGTACTTCCTAATGATAATTGATGCTAATATCATAATGATATATTTTCTTACATATTAATATGATTTGTAAGCATCTTTTATTGGGCAACAATAATAACAAGAATCTTATGTTTGTGAAATGTTTTATAGTTTATAAAACACTTTCACTTCCATTATCTCATTTGACTAATGGTCCTGGAAGGTGGCCAGGGCAACATGTGTATCCCTGCTCCCTAGATACCAAGACTAGAATAGGTTGTACAGATACCCAGACCTGAGGTATCACAGTCAACAGCGAGGCACGTAAATAATATGACAAAAAGGTAGGTCCCGGGACCCAAGTTAAATTTCATTTCCTTCATGCTCTGTGTCAGAGAATACTGTGACCCCATGGTACCATGACTTTAGCCATCAGTGCTATAAAGGCAGTGCCTTTGCCCACTGGGACATTTTGCCAGCCCTATCTGTGATAAATTTTTTTGAAACCTTAAAATATATATAATACTTTATGTGACTCTTTGAGAATTGTATCCATGCATAGAGCGTATTTTGATATTTCATCCCATTCCTCCACCCAGCTCTTTCCAGATCCACTTCCCCTTTAGAGCCTTTTGAAAAGGCATCTACTAGGAAAAATATGTCAAGGAGAACATTTTATAGATAGATCATTTTATCTCAATTAAACTAGCAACATTATGGGCATGGGTAATAAATAAAGAAATCACTAACTACTTTCTGTGCATGAAGGGACCTAAAAAGGGCTAAACTATCACTCAAGGTTATAATAAGTTGGGGGGGGGGTGAGACAACTCCACAAATAAAGTGCTTGCCAGACAAGCCAGACAGACTGAGTTCAGTCCACAGAACTCATGGTAGAAAGAGAGAATTGACTCCTGAAATTCACCCTTTGGCTTTCATGGCACACTCCAAAGCATGTACACACACACACACACACACACACACACACACACACACACACACACACACACACACGCACACACACACATGCACACACACAATAAATACTTTTTAAATTTAAAGAATATTGGCTTAGCAGTTAAGAGCACTGACTGCTCTTCCAGAGGTGCTAAGTTCAATTCCCAGCCACCACATGGTGGCTCGTAAACATCTGTAATGGGATCCGATGCCCTCTTCTGGTGTGTGTCTGAAGACAGCTACAGTGTACTCATATAAATAAAAATAAATAAATGTTTAAAAGAGGAAGAAGATTATGAGCCAGGTGTGGTAGATCAGGCCTTTAGTCCCAGCACTGGGGAGGCAGAGAGCTGGACCTCTCTTAGTTCAAGGCCAGCATGGTCTACAGAGATGGTTCTAGGACAGCCAAATCTACACAGAGAAACCCTGTGTCAAAAAAGGAACAACAATAACAACAAAAATATTACGAATTGCCGAAAAAGAAATAATAAAGTCACCATGAGGATCCTTTTGAGATGCCTAGTTAATTATTCTGGGCAATGATACAGCGGTCAGAGGACAATGTGTGCGGTTCATTCTTTCCTTCCCACGTGGGTCCTGGGGATTGAACTCAGGTTGTCAGCCTTGGTGGCAGTGCCTTTGCCCACTGGGACATTTTGCCAGCCCTATCTGTGATAAATTTTTTTGAAACCTTAAAATATATATAATACTTTATGTGACTCTTTGAGAATTGTATCCATGCATAGAGCGTATTTTGATATTTCATCCCATTCCTCCACCCAGCTCTTTCCAGATCCACTTCCCCTTTAGAGCCTTTTGAAAAGGCATCTACTAGAAAAAATATGTCAAGGAGAACATAGCTAAGGTGTTTTCAAGGCACTCAGTGTTTCAGTGGCTCCTTACCTACAGGAAGTAGGTCATGATGCTTCCCCCAGGGACCATTATTGTTTTGCCCCCTAAGAGTAACGTGGTAAGCAACTCAGACTGCTACTTCTACAAAGTTGTCTAGAGCAGTTACCAGTACACACACAGTTCCAGATGCTCAATACCCCAAGATGCGCAGACCTAGAAAGCTTGGTCTACGAACTCAGGAAATGCACGGGAGGGATTTCTATGTAGCCACGTTTATTGAGAACGCACATTTATTTACTACGGTATATAAGATTGGGGGTCAACTTCTTGGCAGGTTCCTCTTTTTCTAACAAAGTTTCATCTATTCCCTATGATAGCGGAGGACTCCAGGCTGCCTGACTTACGTTCCAGCGACATGGATTTGAGCAGGGCTGGACAGGAGCCCGAGCTGACTGATTAGATTGCCCTTCCCGACCGAATGAAGAAAGACTCCTGGAAATGAGCTTTGGGTTATAGGTCAGGAAACTCAGGAAGTGAAGGGCACGGAATTGCTTAGGCATTATCTTAGGACTGCCAGAGTAAATACAGTCCTCTCGCACTTTTACCTGCCAGATCTGGCAGCTCAACATAAGACGAGGTAATAAGTGGAGTTGCAAAGGCGGCTCTGCAGCTGGGTGTGGCAGTGCACGCCTGTAATCCCAGCCCTTGGAAGGAAGAGGAAGGGGATCAGGAGGTCAATTTCCACTGCATAGTGAGTTGGAGGCCAACTTGGGCTACATGAGCCTTTGTGTTTAAAAAAAAAAAAAAAAAAAAAAAAAGCTGTGAAATGCCCAGTTGGCAAAATGGTCATGAGCATATTGAGACCTGCGTTCAACTTCCAGCATCCACATGAAATATGCAGCATGAGCCAGGCGTGGTGGCACATGCCTTTAATTCCAACACTTGGGAGGCAGAGGCAGGCGGATTTCTGAGTTCAAGGCCAGCCTGGTCTACAGTGTGAGTTCCAGGACAGCCAGGGCTATACAGAGAAACCCTGTCTCGAAAAACCAAAAAAAAAAAAAAAAAAAGTGCAGCACGGTGTCGGTGAGCAGAAAAGGCAGAAATAGGAGGCGCCCTGGAGTTCACTGACCAGCCAGCCTAGCCGCAGGTCCCAGGGAGACACCCTGTCTCCACAATAAGGAGCAAGCTCCTAAAGAATGACATCGGAGTTGACCTCTGGCCTTTACATATGTGTACACACTTGCACGTGCACACACACGGTGCCTACACACATATATACACAGATACATACAAAGCACACAAACAAAAATAATAGAAGCAGAGATAAAGAAAAAAATTTAAAGAGATGATGGCTCCGTGGCTAAGAGCTGGCTGCTCTTCCAGAGGACAAAAGTTCCATTCTCCAGATCCACAATGTGACTTAGTCTGTAGTTCCAGTTCCAGAGGATTCAACTCCTTCTTCTGGCCTCCGTGGGCACCAGGCATATATGCGGTGAAGAGATATACACGTACGCAAAACACCCATTCACATAATGGTAGTTTTATTTCAACTTGACATAACCTTAAGTCGTCAGCAAGGAGGAAACCTCAATTAAGAAAATACCCCCTTAAGATCAGGCTGTGGGAGAGCCTGTGGAGCATTTCCTTAATTAGTGATTGAATCGGGGGAGGAGCCAGCCCATTGTGGGTGGGGCCATCCCTGGGCTGGTGGTCCTGAGTTCTATAAGGAAGCAGGCTGAGCAAGCCATGGGGAGCAAACCAGGAAGCAGAACCTTCCATGGCTTCTGCATCAGCTCCTGCCTCCCGGTTCCTGCCCTGTTTGCGTTCCTGTCCTGACTTCCTTTAGAGATGGACTATGATGTGGAAGTGGAAGTCAAATAAATCCTTTCCTCCCCAACTTCCTTTGGTCATGGTGTTTCATCACAGCAATAGAAATCCTAAGACAATAACAGCAATAGTAATAATAGTGTGATAAGAATAATAATTTTAAAAGAAAATTAGAAAACTAAATGCACTGTACCAAATGTACTGGGGGGGGGGGTGGCATCCCGTCTGCCTTGCCTTCAGCCCCAGCCCCTTGAAAGCTCTCCTTGGACTCCTTGCCCTTGAGTTCTGTGAGACACCACACTTCTTTTTGCAAGAGACCCCATTTTTCCTTCACAGAGCTACATTTTTATGTAGAACATGTTTCCAGGCATGTCTAATGCTGTCACACTCTGAGAGAAGGTTTGATTTCCCAACCTTCAAACAATTCATGGACTCTGTGGGAAAGCTTGTCTCTTGTGACTTAGAGCTCAGGAGTCTTGGGCTATCAAAGTGACTCGGTGGGGAAAGACACTTGCCCTGCATGCCTTGACCGCCTGAGTTCTATCCCAGAACCCAAGTGGTGGAATGAGAGAACGGATTCTTCTAAGATGCTGTTGACCCAAAAATATAACTCAAATCTCAAAAGGGATAAGAGACAGTTTATTATGGAGCCAAACATTCGTAAGGATGGCCCAGGGACAGCAATTTAGATTACCGCAAAGTCCAGGCTCCGACACGGAAACAGTTTCGTGATGTTTTGTTTGTTCATTTTAGGAGTTTTTTGTGTTGTCTGTTTTGGTTTGGTTTTTTTCTGTGTATGAGTATTATTACCCATGAGTATATATATATGCAGCACATGCGTGCCTGCTGTCCATGGAGGTCAGAAGAGGTCATCAGATCTCCAGGAACTGTAGATAACAACACTTGTCAATGCAATGTGGCTGCGGGCAACAGATGGTGGATGCTCTGCAAGAGCAGCCAGTGCTGCCAGGCAGTGGTGGCGCACGCCTTTAATTCCAGCACTCGGGAGGCAGAGGCAGGCAGATTTCTGAGTTCAAGGCCAGTCTGGTCTACAGAGTGAGTTCCAGGACAGCCTGGGCTACACAGAGAAACTCTGTCTTGGGAAACCAGAAAAAAAAAAAAAAAAAAGAGCAGCCTAACCACAGAGACATCTTCCATTCCCTTCATGAAGTTTTTAAAATAAAAGAACAAAGAAAGTAATAACTCAAGACAGTTTTTTGGTTGGTTGATTGGTTGGTTTATTTTTGTTTGTTTGTTTTTTCTGAGACAGGGTTTCTCTGTGTAGCCCTGGCTATCCTGGAACTCACTCTGTAGACCAGGCTGGACTCGAACTCAGAGATCTGCCTGCCTCTACCTCCCAAATGCTCAAGACAGTTTTAAACATGTTGGTGGAAATACTAAAGATATATATTCTAGCAAAGTGTGGAAGCCTGTATTATAAGCCTCAGAGACCATCAAACGATAGTTTTTGCATGGGCAGAAGGCAGTGGTCTACTGAGTTAATCCACGAGAAGGAAGCTAGGAGTCTGTGCAAACCAAATAATTTACCTGATGGTCACAAAGCTGTCAGGCTAGGCACAGAGGATGGCAGTGCACAGCTATTAAGAGAGATAAGGATGGCCTGAGGTAGTTAGGTTCTGGACTTGCAACATTCCAACTTCTAGGACGTTCTAATCAGTTAGTCAATCAACCTTAGAGTAGGTTCTGTTCGGAAGGGCAGCTTCTCTCTGGGAACTTTTGTCCACATTGTCCTCTGAGCTACACATGTGCTCTGTGGCCTAAGTGTGACCACATGCTTGAGTGTGTGCATTCACATATACATGCTTTCACACACACATGAAATAAACTTAGGAATGTAATTTTGAAAACTTACCATTTGGAAATCCTGCCTCTCTGTAAGAAGTACAGTGAAAGATGTGGCTCACCACTTCTGGAAGTGTGTATTTGAAATCTGGGGGTTCACAGTTGGTCTCCTTCCGTCTTTCCTTAGAGATCACCTGTAACTTGGTATAGTCATTCAATGTAGTTCCCCAGAGTAAAAATTATCAGCAGAGAGGGATGGCTGGAATGCTGGCTTCATGGCTAAGAGTACTTTTTGCTCTTGCAGAGAATCTGGGTTTGATTTCCACATGGATCCATCTTCAACTTCAGTTCCAGGGGATCCAAATGCATTCTAGCCTCTGGGGGAACCAGACACAAGCCTGGTACACAGACATATGTGCAGGAAAATACTCATACATACTAAATTTAAAATACATTTTAAATGTTATCAACAGGATAAGGTGAATCTTTCTGGACCACTTATTTCTCCTCTTTCTTCCATGGCTTCTGTCCTTCTCCTGGTCTCTCTTATCTCTCAACCCATTTTCTAACCTCCCAGCTTCAGTACCACAGAGGAGGGGGAAAGTCGCTATTTTCTCAGGGTGGCTGAGAGTGCTGGTCACAGAGTGTTTACATGTTAGGAGTCCTGGGAGAGAGAAGACAACAAAACATTTCTGAGCTTGCTGTATGGAGGAACGGCCATACTGTGGATTACACTAGCCTGAGATGATAGATTACAAGCATCCTACTACACGGAGGGAAAGCCTGTCGATCTGCTTCTGCTAACTGTGGCTAGGACCAAAGTGGCTTTTGCAAGAGCGGAGCTGAGAAGAAAGACTTAAGGACACAGGAGCTAGACTCAATAAGTCAACAGGACACTGGTCCAACTCCCAGAGCAGAGCTGAGAGTGGATATGTGTGTGTGTGTGTGTGTGTGTGTGTGTGTGTGTGTGTGTGTGTGTGTGTGTGTGTGTGTGTGTAGGGGTGACCTGAGACATGGCATACACACATTTGGTAGCACATCTTGAGGAGTAGTGACAAGAAGGGGCTAAGAGGGACAGTGCCTGTGAGGTTCTTAAACCTAACACAACACAGATGGCTAGACCGTTTAATTCCACCCACAAGCTGTCAAATGATTCCCTCTATGCTAAAACATCTGCCCCCTGCCTGAAACTTTGTTAATTGAATTGCTTTTTATTAGTAATCAAGCTCCTTCCAGAGTTTTAAGGTGGATTCCCAGCAATTCACACCTTAATATGAACTTACAAAGGAACCGATCAGTTAGTTGCTGGCTGTGTTTGAAAATGTAGCACTCCCTTTCTGTTAGGGAGAAGGCAGGATTAACCTCTGAAAGGCAGGAAGCCTCAGCTATAGCAAGAAGGCAGGCAGCATTAATAATAGTCAATATCTGGGGAATGTTAGAATTAGAAGCCAAAGGTCTTGAGAGGTACCCCTGTACTTAAGAGCAGGCACTGAACTTGAGAGGACCAGAGTTCGAGTCTCACCACCCACACCAGGTAGTGCAAAACTACTTGCAGCTCTGCTTCCAGGGACCATGACACCTCTGCCCTCATCAGGTAGACCTCTGCCCTCATCAGGTACTTCCCGCAGTTACATCACCCCCTACTCTGGCCACATACATAATTAAAAATAATAATATGACCCTTAAGGAGACATCATCATCATCATCATCATCATCATCATCATTATTATTATTATTATTATTTAGATAAGTTCCCTCTATGTATCTCTGGCT
Source organism: Mus musculus (assembly GCF_000001635.26). Taxonomy (NCBI): domain Eukaryota; kingdom Metazoa; phylum Chordata; class Mammalia; order Rodentia; family Muridae; genus Mus; species Mus musculus. The sequence continues at coordinate 140,407,889 of NC_000072.6, forward strand.
GGCCTAGAAATCACTGTGTGCATTCAGATGGCTTCAAACTTGAAGTCATCTTTTTACCTCTATCTCCTATGTCAAGAGATTACACAAATGCAAAAAAGAATTCTTTTTTTTTAAAAAAAAAATTTAAGAGAATTATTTATTATATATATATATGAGTACACTGTAGCTGTCTTCAGACCCATCAGAAGAGGGCATTGGGTCCCATTAAAGATGGTTGTGAGGCACCATGTGGATGCTGGGATTTGAACTCAGGACCTCTGGAAGAGCAGTCAGTGCTCTGAACCCCTGAGCCACCTCTCCAGTCCAAGATATTTTTTAACTTATTTATTTATTTTATATGTATGGATGTCTTGCCCACAAGTATGTCTGTGCTACGTGTGCATGCAGTACCTACAGAATCCAGAAAAGGGCATCAGATCCCCTGGAACTGGAGTTACAGAGAGTTGAAAGCTGCTAGGTGGGTGGTGGATTCCATGGGCTGCTATAGCGCTATAATATTGACCTTCAAGTATGAAAGCAGGACCAGGAAGTGGGGGCGGGGGTCAGAGGCACAGACACACACGACTTTCCTTCTGATAACAAATGTTTTAGGTCTAAAACTAGAGAATTGTCTAATGCAGTTCCTATAAAGGAGGGTTTTGGACAGAAAATCTGAAAGGCTTTGAAAAATCATTTGGGTGTTTTGAATCTCTCTCTCCCTCTCTCCCTATCTTCTTTTTTCTCCCTTTCTCCTTCTCTCCTTTCCTGTCCTCTCCCCCTCCTCCTCTTCCTCCTTTTCCTTCCTCTTCTGTCTCCCTCCCCTTTCTCTGTGTGTGTGCTCGAGCGTGTGCGTGTGTGCGCGTGTGGGTACAGAGGGCAATCTCAGGCATCATCCTCAGGAATATGGTCCCCATCCTAGAGACAGGGGTCTCTCAGTGGCCTGGAGCTCACCAACTAAACTAGGCTTGCTGGCTAGCAAGCTACAGAGATGCCCCTGTTTCCGCCCCTCCCCACTGCTAGAATTATAAGCCTGCTGCATCACACCATTTTCTGTAGGTCCTGAGTGGGGTCTAGAATTTGGGTCCTCCTGCTTGCAATACAAGCACATTACCAACTGAACTATCCACCTAGACCACCCCTACTCCTGCCCCTGTCCCCCCCCCCCAGCCCTAGCTTTTTCTTTTTCCTCTTTAAACCATTTCAAAAATACCTCATATCCATCATCAAATTAAGGATACTTTCTCAGAGGACAAATTTTTTATATACAATGTTTCAGAAGGGAACAAATGCCACCCTGTTTTTTTTTTTAAGTAATCATTATGAAAATAAATGATGGACTACAGAGGGGAAAACACAGCAAGCTGCCCAGAGATGAGAACAGCATGCAAATTACTACTAATCTAAATTACCTTTTCTTCTCTCCTTTAGAAAAATGCCATCTCTATTTTAAAACATTTCAATCTGAGCAATTCAAGCTATTTCAAGATGTTAGAGCTTAGGTCTCTGAGTCTAATGCCTTTTGCTGCATCTTACAGCATTTAATAAAAGGCATTGTCATGCTATGGTCTGAAACAACTAGGAAGCTTTTTTAAAAATGTCTTTTAGTTTACCACTTGGGCTTCATTAAAGGCAGGACAAACCACATGATGTAATTCTTCTTGACAATAGCATCTTTCCTCTATTGATAGTTGAGTGGTGAGGATGTACTTGCGAAGAATTGATAGTCCTGGAACAGTCAGTATTCCCTGGAACGTCGGTATTCCACGGCTGACCCTGAGAGCTGGGTAGAGGGAAGGAAACACATCCTCTGGGCAGTCTCTGGAAGTGCCGCTTTTGGTTTGAGTTTTCTGTCAGTTCTGTTTTCTGTTTACAGTAATGCAGTAATGCATTGACCAAATGCACTCTGTGGAGATTACAGAGTACCATGGTGGCCCGGAAGACCCACTGACCTTTTTGTTTTATTTTATTGATTATTTGTGTGCGCACGAAGTGGAAATTTCTGGTTTCTTAACAACTCAGTTGTGGCATGTGATGTTTTTCTGGAAGCTGTCTTGTGAGAGGGTGTACCATGTTTTGCTGAAAACAGACACTTGAGAGGGCACGTGATGTTTAGAAAGAGCATAAATGAAATCCTGCAAACAGTGAGAGGACACTCTCCGATTGCTACAATAAGCAACACTTCGCTGGTCTTCACTTCGTAGAGAGAAAAATGCCAAAGAGCTTCTCGTGGTACTCCAGCTGACGCTGGGCACTTCTGAGGATGCCTGTGAGTTGTTGCCCTGTTCCTGCCGCTGCTACTGATTTGTGTTTGGTGTTTGCTATTGAACTGGGCTGCTGGTATTCTGACTACAAAGAGGAGAATCACCCCAAGGAACTACTTCTAGACAGGTTCACAACACCCATTTCCTATTAACTTTGGTTTTCCCGTACCTCTGGTCAGTGGGTTAGAAGGGAGTTTAAGAAGTATAAGAACCCTAAATAAAGTAGGTTTTGAAAAAACTCTTAGTCTACATGTATGTGTGGGTATCCGTGTGTGTGTGTGTGTGTGTGTGTGTTTATGTAAGTACTGGTGTGTTCATGCCATTCTACACATTTGAAAGTTGGAAGCACACTTAACAGAGTGCTCTCTTGCTCTGCCATGTGCTCAAGGGATCAGACTCAGATCTTAAGGCTCAGATCTTATCGGTAAGTGCGTTTATCTACTGAGCCATCTTGCTGGCCCAAAAGTTTAGACAGTCGAGGCTGACCTGAAGTGCCCACCCCATCTCTTCAGTTTTATTCTATCAGCATGCACCACAACAGCCAGCTCCACTAACCATTGATTACTACTTGGTTTCCAATTGAGATACCAAAAAGCAAATTCAAGGACTGAGAGGGGAGGGGCTCCTGTGGCCCCACCCCCATCTAAGAAGCTACTGGTGGTTGACAACTGCTAGTGATTGTCACTCTTCTTTAAAGGCACAGCCACTGGTACATTCTTCAGATCCCAGTGAATGGCCCTAAGTCCATGCATATCAGGACAACGCTAACCGGACTCGAAAGATTAAATAAATAAATACGTAAAGATGTAAAAGCTATTAAAGAATGATCTGTATGAAGAACGACCTACACACCTACAAGTCTGCCTTGCCCTCAGAAAATATCAAGACGAGCATTGAAAACATTCTCTTCATCTAAGAAATTCTTGAGAAGTTACTGTAGTCAGCTCTACCTGTGTGCTTTTTAAGGTACGTGTAGGGATTCATTCATTCAGTAAACATATTTTGAGCACATAACAGGTGCTAAGCATTTCACTGAGAACCAGAGAATGAAGAAACATGATGATAGACCAGATAACACCGGGCTCATCGAGGGTAGTAAATGTCTCCTAGGCAGGATAGCTTCATCAAAACTGATCTCTCCATAGTTTGGGATTCTGGAATTGACATCTATTGTGTTGGCCTTGATGCTGAAAGGTTTTTTGTTTTGTTTTTGTTGTTGTTGTTTGCTTGCTTTGTTGTTCTTTTCCTGGACAAGGTTTCTCCATGTAGCCCCGGTTATCCTGGAACTCACACTGTAGACCAGGCTGGCCTTGAAGTCACAGAGATGTGCCTGCCTCTGCCTCTGCCTCTGCCTCTGCCTCTGCCTCTGCCTCTGCCTCTGCCTCTGCCTCTGCCTCTGCCTCTGCCTCTGCCTCTGCCTCTGCCTCTGCCTCTGCCTCTGCCTCTGCCTCTGCCTCTGCCTCTGCCTCTGCCTCTGCCTCTGCCTCTGCCTCTGCCTCTGCCTCTGCCTCTGCCTCTGCCTTTTCGATTGCTAGGATTAAAGTTGTGTGCTACCTCTGTCTGGCAAAGCTGAAAATTTTTGTGGCCTGTGTTATCCAAGTCTCTGTTCTTTCATCCTCAGAGTGAGCCTTGTCTTCATCATCCAAGAGCTGGAGTCACACACTCATGTTCTGAGCAGTCGACAGAGAGAAGCAGGAAACCTCCCTTATTCTCCCAGTCTCTGTTTTTCTACATTGGAACCTAAACCCAGGCCTCACCTCTAGGTCCAAAAAGTCTGAGAACCATGTATTTAATTTACCAATTAAACATATCAATGTATTGGTGTGTTCAACTCAGAAGGGATCTAAAAGGGATCTCGGATGCCGAGGTAAACTCATTTTCTGCCCAACATGGTCACAGACCTTCCATCTTGTAGACAACACTCTGAGTAAGCTCTTGGACCTGTAGACAATACGGTGAGTGAGCTGGAAGAGAAAGGAGTTAGCTCATGGTATAATTTACTGACTTCAAGTACTATGCATAGAAACAATGTTAATTATCAACAGGATTCAGTTGCCACTTTCTCTGTGCAGGGCTCTCTAATCACTGCCTCCGCAGGTGCCAGCAGAAAGCCCTTCTTACATGCCTCCACCTCCCACTGCAGTGTAGCATCGGAGCTTTTACTAGAGATACAATAAATGTGTTTCTGCCTTCCCCACTCTTTCTCATCCAAACTTGACTTTAATGCCTTAAGGGCTAAAATCTGAGTTTTTATACTCCCACTTTCTCGGGAATTAGGTTCATGAAAAGGTTTTCTATTTGATTTCTTTTTTGAGACAAGGTCTCGTTATATAACCCTGGCTGGGCAGGGCCTTGTGCTCTAGACCAGACTGACCTCGAACTTGCAGAGCTCTTCCTGGTTTTGTCCCTCAGAGACAGGGATTAAAAGTGTGAACAATCATGCCTGGCTGAATTATTTTTAACAAGTAAAAGAATTTCAAATGCGGGGTCTCTGAGCAAACATAACCAAGGTGCCACAGAGTAATAGTATACAGATTACCTTGCCAGCTACCAAAATATTTAACACATTTTTTTGCTAATGAACACAAGTGAATCTTACAGTTTTATCAAATTTAGAATCTCATCTGATGATCAAGCTAAATATAACCGTCAAACTTAGAAAAAGTGTATTTTGTCAATGCTAAGTGCAATGACAGTTATGGCAATTAAAAACTATTCTTTGATCACAATTGCCAAATAAATAAATAAGTTCCTTACAATGTCTTAGTAAAAAGTGCAAGTCTTACCCCCTCTCTTCATTTGCACCGCTGGTCCCAGAGTAGCACGCTTTGGAAACGGAGCGTGCTGGATCTCTGGCTCTTGCTCTTCCCTAGATCTCTGCTGCCTGGAGATTCTTTTCCCTTGATCACCCGGTCTGGAAGGCCGTGTCTCCAGCAGACAAGGCTTAGGCCCAAGGCGGTCCATGTGGCTCAACCCGGGTCCTTGCCTGTTACCCCGCATAGCACCCCAGAGAGTGAACTGAAACGCGATATGGTTGGTTCATACTCTCAGCCCCCTTCGTTCACATTTCCTACTATAATCATTCATAACTTTCTCTCGATTGTCTTAGCTCAAACACAAACGGTTCTCAGATTCGAAACTCGGCTGATAAGACACTTCTGAGTCCACAAGTGCTCTGCTGTAAGAATCAGATCCAAACCAGAAAAGCCTGGGGCTGGGCTGGGGTCTGACTCGGTGGCAAAGCTCTTGTCTAGCATAAGTAAGGTTCCGAGTTCAATATCCCTCCGCACTAATCCCTGTGCAGCAAAGGAAAAAAACAAAATCAAATCACAACAAAACAAGGGCTGTGTAAGGAGGCCCCGCCCCTCTCCCATAATTACTCTGCTGCAGTTTCTTCGTGATTCATTCATATGCTTAATATTGTTGAATACAAACATGGCACAAAGACAGTGAGTGCCCTTGAAAATGCAAAAAAAGAAAAAAAAAAAAAGCACCGGCGTTACATCTTTCTTTCTTTTTACTTTATATTACAATTACCTATACACAGTCTATTTTAGATTATTGGCCATGGGATTCCACATATAGCTGACTTAAACATTGAGTTGGAAATTGGTTAAAGAGTAAATGCATATATAGAAACATGAACATATATAATTTTCAGCTGGGAAAACATTTTGTTTTAAACAAGTTGTGATGGAAACCATTAAAGTGCAAGAGTCTGTTTAGATAGTGGCCATGTATTGTGCACAGCGCTAGTGATGAGAAAGGAAGAAACAATCTCATTCATCTGTCCTGTGTGCCTAGGGCATGTGCCGTATAAAGTTTGAATAAGTCCTTCAAAGACCCCTGTATTAAAGGCTTTGGTGGGGTGTGGGCAGTGCAGGCAGGCAGTGCAGTGCAGGCAGGCAGTAGATCCAGTGGGTAACATGTGGGACAGTAACAGACCCATGTGAGAGGTTCTCAGGTCACAGGGGATGTGCCCTTGGCTCATCTAGTTTTTCTCCTTTGTTTCCTGGTTCATGCTGTGGGCATTTTGTTCTTCCACATATTCCCCTATCCCCCACCCCCACCTCCGAATGTAGTCTCTATTTCTGTCCAGACCCCCAGCAGAGTCTCAAGTAACGAGTCACACAGTGTTGTGCTGGAAAACTCTTCTTACAAGTTGAATTATTTTCTTTGCTGCTGTGGCCAAACACCTGACCAGAATCAACTCAAGGGAGGAAGGGTTTGCTTTGGCTTGCGGTTTGAGGGGAAACAGTTTATCACAGCCAGGAAGGCAGGACTGTGGAAGAGGTGGCTGTTCACAGTGCGTTGGCAGCCAGAAAGCAGAGAGCAGCTGGGAAGTGGAGCCTGCTTATACAACTGCACTGGCTGGCCCTCAAGATTCACTTCCTCCAGTGAGGTTCTACCTGGTAAAGGCTCCACACTCTTCATATTGGCGTTGCCGGAGAGCTGCAGAAATGGCTCAGCAGTTAAGAAAGTTGGTTGTTCTTCGACTGGTTAGGTGTTTGGTTCCCAGAATCTAGATTTAGTAGCTTACTACCACCTGTAATTCCAGTTCCAGGGGATTTGACACTCTCTTTTGGTCTCCTTAGGCATACACATGATACACACACACACACACACACTTTTTTTTTTAAGTAGCTTCATCATTTGGATACTAAGTGAGTCTATGTGGACATTAATGTTGCAAACCATAACATAGGACAATTGTCTGAGGAACTTATACTGTAGCAATGTAAAATTCCTTAACACACCATGAGATATGATACATTTTGTCTCTCATGGTTATGTATATCATTAGTAGTTTTACATTTACTGACTTTATTTTTTTCTGTAGTATTTGAATTTTTTTTTAGCTACTATATATTTTTTTTATCAGTATCACTTTCTCTAGGAAGAACTTCTTCTCCAAGAAAGTCTCTATAGATCTCTTTAACGAGCTAACCATGCCAAACTCTCTTTACTCTGCAATGTGTCATTCAAAACGGCCACACATCTTTAGTATTCTTGAAGCCAGGTAGATAGTGTCATGGATGCAGCTCTTTTCAGACGCTTCTATGCTGCTCTTTGGTCTCTGCCATTTTCTTCCCTATTCTATACGGGATAGTCTATAAAAAGCTAAGAATGTTAAATCTAGGACAGGATAACGGTATGACTCATGGCAAGTTGCAGCAACATAAACAGAAATAAATATCAAAGATGGAGTACTTTGTAAGGCAAGCACAATGGAAGCACATCGCAATATTTATTCATTTAACATTTCCTGAATGACAGTGATAAGAATAAACATAGTGTTTAATTTAGGAAGTGTCAAAAGGAGAAAGAGATACGGGTTATTGTATCAATTAAGTAGGCACCACTACATAGGAATCCAATGGAGGAAGCAGGCTGTGCAGAAAGGATCAGTTTCTTTGTTTGCTTTGTCTAAGACAAGGAAACAATAGCCCAGGCTGAACTTGGACTTTATGTAGCCAAGGATGACCTTGATCCCTATGTCTCCACCTCCAAAGTGCTAGGGTTGCATGTGTGTAGGGACATGCCTGGATTATGAGATACTGGGATAGGGAGGAGGGGGCTGTTGCAGGCTGGGTGAGCACTCTACAAGCCGAGTTATATTCCTCAGGGCAGAGGAACTTGTGAGCAAGGGATTCAAACATAAGTAGAAGACTGATAGGTAAATCAAAAAGAGGGCACTCTAAGGACTGAAGAGCACACACACAGAGTTGAAAACAGTCTGGTTTTTTGGTAGAGCATTCTAGATGGCTAACATGTAGGCTGGGCAGAGCTCAGATTGGGAAAGTCCTCAAAATGCTAAGCGACTGTCTCAGGATTTTATTCTTTAGGCTTTTGTTGCCAAAAGAAAACAAACAAACAAACAGACAGACAACACAAAAACAAAACCAATTTGAAGCAAGAAGGAAATGTATTCAGACGAGCGTTTTAAGAAGACCGTATCAATAGAGGTGACAAGTTCTTGGAGATACAGTTTTGAAGCTCCTGGTGTGGGAACTTGGTTCCATGCTTGGTCGCTAAAAGGATGAGAATTGTATTTCTGGAGGAAAAGTGACTTATTTTTAGCCCGTTGAGTTTGAAGCATTTGAAGCATATCTAAAAGAAATTCTGAGATACGGTTCCTAGCTTACGCAAGAGGTCTAGGGTAGAAAAACAGATTTGGGAATGATGGTCCTGTGAGGCAATGGGTCTCAGACATTAGTGTCCATAAGAATTACCAAAGTGCTGTTGAAAACCTGAGTCCTTGATCTAATAATGGGTGTGTGTGTGGGTGTGGGTGTGTGTGTGTGCCCCTGTGTGCACGTTTGGAGGCAGGAGATTGACGGTGGTTTCCCTCTATCATACTTCACTCTAGCTTTTGACAGGTTGTCTTACTGAGCCCGGAGCTCATCCCTTCGGCTAGGCTGTCTTGACAGGAAGTCCCTGGGATCTGCTGGTTCTGTTTCCAGCTCTGGGATTACAGCTCATACCGTGCCATGCCTGAGTTTTCACATGAGCATGGAGGATTCAAACTCAGAGTCTTGGGTTTGTGCAGACAGCACTTTGACCATTGAGCCATCCCTTGAGCCCTCATCTTGAAACAACTTTAAATAACTGATGCAGACGGGCAACTGAGCCAATTTGGAGAAACAGTGCCAAGAGAACAGGAGGAGAACTGTAAGGAAGTGGTGCTGCAAAACCCAGAAGAGGAGGGTTTCGGAACGTGCGGTGGCCATGTCAATCTAGCAGAAAATCCTGGAAGCACAGAGCCGAGAACATGTACGGCCTGAAGAACAGACTGGATCCTGGAGGAGTGGAGTGCTGGGGGAACGGGCATGGCGAATGGAGCTTGTCTAAGAAAGCAGTGCCTTGTAGGCAAGTTACACTCCAGTGTCAGGAATTGAAGGTCATCCTCAGCTATGCAGTGAACTCTAGGCCAATAGGACTATGTGAGACCCTGTTTCAAATGCAACCAGCAAAAGGACAGTGTGCATCTTTTAAAAAATTATTAATCGCAGGGCTGCAGAGATGGCTTGGCAGTTAAGAGCACCGGCTGCTCTTCCACAGGATCTAGGTTCAATTCCCAGCACCCACATGGCATCAAACAACAATCTGTAACTCCAGTAGCAGGGATCTGACAAAAAATATTAATGCCCAAATGAGTAAATAAATCATTTAAAATTAATAATTGCACTGGGGCGGGAGGAGTGGCTCAGTGGTTAACAGCTTCTCACTGGCTACTCTTCCAGAGGACCCAGGTTCTAATCCCAGCATCCACATGGCTGCTTGCAAACTGTGGGTACCTACGATAGAAGCAGACAATTGGAGCTTTGGAGCTCTGTTGACCAGCAAAAACAAAAAAAGTGCATGTGGGGGGAGGGGACAGTGGTTTGTTTTGGTTTGGGTTTTGAAAGACAGGGCTTCTCTGTGTAGCCCTGGCTGACCCTAGAACTTTCTTTGTAGACCAGGGTGGCCTCTGCCTCGCAAATGCTGTGCCACATTGCCTGTCAAGAAAAGGAAAGGTTTTAATTTAAACAAGTTCAGGGGCTCAGATGGGAGCTCCTTCAAGCTATTCTTTGTGATTGTTGTTTGTTTCCATGGCAGGGTTCTTGTGTAGCTATGGTGGTTGGAATGAGAATGGTCCCCAGAGGCTCATAGATTTAAATGCCCAGTCAGGAAGGAGTAGCAGTATTTGAAAGGATAAGGAGGTGTGGCCTTTGTTGAAGGAAATATACCACTGGAGGTGGGCTTTGGGTTTTTCAAAATCTCAAGCCAGGTCCAGTGGCTCTCTCTTCCTGCTGCCTGCAGATCCAGATATAAAGTTCTCAGCCACCCCTACAGCCTGTGCTGTCATGCTCCCAGCCATGATAAAAAAAAAAAAAAAAAAAACTAAACCTCTGAAACCATAAACAAGCCCCAGTTGAAAGGGTTCTTTTATAAGGGTTTCCATGATCATGATCACAGCATCAGAACAGTGACTGAGGCAGTAGCCCAGGCTAGCCTGTACTTGCTTTAACTTCTGATCCATCTGCCTCCAAGGCTAAGATGCTACCACTGCAGATCTGTGTCATCACACGGACCTGTGTCATCACACGCAGTTTTTGAAGATCATTTCCACCATCATTCGGGAAGCTAAAGAGAGAGTACCATTTCAAGTTCAAAGCCAGCCAACGTTACAGAGTGAGACCCTGACTTAAAACACCAAATAAATAAATTAATTAAATTAAATTAAATGAATTAAAAAAAAATCTCAATCACTGAACTACAGCTTTGTGTTGTTATTCTTTTCAGACAGGGGCTCACTGTTTTGCCCTGGCTGGCCTCGAACTTGCCATGCAGACAAGGCTGGCCTCAAAATCGGGGACCCTGCTTTCCAAGTGTTTGTTAAAAGACATGCATTATCAGCTTTTTATTTTAATTTTTTAAAGGTGAGTGTGTGCGTGCATGCATGCACGCGTGTGTATGTTACATCGGTATGTCAGTGTAGCATGTGTGTGCCTGGTACCTGAAGAGGGCAGAGGAGGCCACCAGATCCCCTGGACCTGGAGTTGCAGACAGTTGTGAGTTGCTATAAGGGAACTGGGAATCAAATTCAAGTCCTCTGGAAAACCAGCAATACCCTTAACTCCTGAGCCATCTCTTCAGCACTTCCTGCTTTCCTTTCCTTTTTAATCCCCATTAACCAACAAGATTGCTGGCACTTAGTAAGGATTCTACTTATGGTTGTTAGATTAGTGAAGTAATTTTATCTGTAACTCTCTGTTATTGGGTTATTTATTTACTAATTTATATTTTATGGAACAAGCTCTCCATCATCCCTAGTTGACCAGGGATGAATTGAATTCTCTTCGTAGCCAGGGATGACTTCAATCGTCTGTCTCTCCTCACCTTCACTGCTCCCCTCCCCCCATCTCCTCTGAACTCCTGTTTCTTCTGCCTCTACTACCAGGTATTGGGGTTACAGGCCTGCCCCATTGCTACTAGCTTTTTTGAGTGCCAAGACTTGAACCCAGAGTTTTATGCATGCTAAAACAAAACAAAACAAAACAAACCACAGAACCAACTGAACAATAGACCCGCCCCTGATCAGTTTGCTTCTTAAGGGGAAAAAAAAAATCCTCCAATAGCTTGGCTTGCAGATCTCCCTGTTCTTTGCGGACTCAGACATTCATGCTCCACCCTTTCTGCCTACATTGTCACTTAGCTAATTTGGTCATCCTTCCTCTCAGACCTCTCCTGGTATATCTTACCTTGCTTTGGCTAGTTCAAGGGACTGTTCACCATAATATTCTTGAGTCTGTCAACCAATGGTGTGACAAAATACATAGTGCCACATCTTATTGGTAGAGTTTGTTTGTAAGGACCAGAGCCTTCTTGTGGAAGGCAGGCAAAAGCACTACTGAAGAGGTCAGCCCAGGAACTTTGAAAAAGTCCACAAGACCCCTCCATCCTGGGAGAGAAAGGTCATAGAGAACATAGGCCCCCCTCCCCTCCAGAAGGGAGGGGCTAATTACATTCCTCAGACCACAGAGGGAACTGACAGTCAACCACCCGCAGATCAAGGAACCCCTCGCTACCTCATTTCCTAAGGACCAATCAGTTTAAGAGTCACACTGTTCTGCCAATCACATTATGCCTAATGGCTGTTGCTCTATTTTACCCCTGAAAACTGACTGGAGTGGCCATCTATCCTTTGGGTGCAGGACGACCCCAACATGCTGGAACAATAAATTCCTCTTGCTTTTGCATCGATCCCAGCCCCGAGTTGTTCACTCAAGGGTTGGGGGCTAGGGGGTGGGGTGGTCCCTGGTAAGCTAAGGCTTGTCAAAGTCTTACACTACCACAGAACTATAGTCCCAGGCCCTTGTTAGTAGAGTTTAATAAATGATAGTATATGTAAATAACAGGTGTTTCTTGATAGTTAAAAACAACAAAAACCCAAACAACAAAACCTTTGCTCTCACAAGCTCTTTTTAAAACTCCATTTAAAAGGAAAGCAGGGGCTGGAGAGAGAGCGCTCCGTCGGGGGTTGGTGAAGTATCCCAAGATGGCTGGGCGTAAACTTGCTCTAAAAACCATTGATTGGGTATCTTTTGTGGAGATCATGCCCCCAAACCAGAAGGCAATTGGAAAAGCCCTGAAGTCCTGGAATGAGACCTTCCACACCAGGTTGGCTAGTCTGTCTGAGAAACCACCTGCGATTGACTGGGCTTTCTACAGGGCCAATGTGGCCAAGCCTGGCTTGGTGGATGATTTTGAAAAGCAGTATAATGCCCTGAAGATCCCTGTGCCTGAGGATAAACACACAGCCCTGGTGGACAGGAGGAGACGGGGGATGTGAAGAGCTGTGCTGAGTTTGCGTCTGGACCTCAGCTCAGGACCCAGGAGTGTGAGAAGCAGCTGGAGAAAACGAGGAACACAATTCCCTTTGACCAGATGACCAGTGATGACTCGAATGAGATCTTCCCAGAAGCCAAGCTGGACAAGAAGAAGTACCCGTACTGGCCCCACCAGCCCATCGAGAGCCTATGAAGCAGCCTGGGACGGAGCCCTGGCCGACATGAAATTAAACATTTAAATAGTGCTGAAAAAGGGGGGGGGGGAGCAGGGGCTAGAGAGATGGCTCAGTGCTTAAGAGCACTGGGACTCAATTCCCAGCACCCACAAGGCAGCTCACAATGTTTTAAACTCTGATTTCGGGGCATCTGACACCCTCTTCTGGCCTCAGTGGGTACTGTGTGCACAAAGTGACTTAAAAAGTTTCTAAAGGGAAGCAAATGAATTTGCAGGGTTTTATATATTATTTATCTAGTGGTGGGGGGAGGGGGTTGTCAGGGGGTTTGAGGTGAGGCTTCTCGCCTTCCACCCTGTGCATGTGAGGAGGAAACTCAGGCCTATAGAGGCTTGGCCACAAGCTCCTTTGCCAACCGAGCCAACTCACGAGGATCTGTTGGTTTCTAAGATGTCACCTTGATGTCTTTCCTTTCAACTATTTTAGGAAGCAATCTTGGGTTTGGACTTTTCTCCCCCACCCCCGTGCTGTGTTCTTGTGCTCTGAGAGCTGTGAGTTCTTTAGATCAAGGATTGTCCTCTGTGAATGGGGAGGGTCATTTTTTTTTTTCCAGGGATTGATATATATATGGGGAGAGTGGCTGTCAGAGTGCATGTGGAGGTTGGAGGACAGCCGTGAGGAGTCGGTTGTCCCCTCCCATCACGTGGGTCCCTATGATCTCACTCGGGCCCTTTCCTTGGGACTCCTAAGCCTCCTCTCCTTCTGAGGAAGTGACAGTCACAGGATGATTCTTCTCAAAAGACAGAATCAGGAAAGAAGAAATCAAATTGTCTCACAGGCTGGAAATATATAAAACAGACAATAAAAAGCAGACATTGGATATGAGTTTAGGTGTGACTCAGTTCTGCAGAGGTTTAAGGTGATAAAAGGATACGTTATTGGGTAATAACTCCATTGAGGGGTTGAGGCATCAGGAAGAAAATTAAACTCTGACGAGCCCAAGGCCGACTCAAGGTTGGGGAGAGTCAGCAATAGGGAAGGCATGATCAAACAGACCCAATAAACAGTGTGTCCCTAAGGAATGGGCATTTCAAGGAGATTTTAAGAAAATAAAAATTTTTACCCATTAATGACGAGACATTATTTAGAGCATTCAACATTGTAATGTACGAAGCCACTTTCACTGGCTCTGGAGGTCATATGGGCTGTTATTTACCCCAATCAAAACCTGTCTTGCTTTGTATACACATCATTAACTCTTTTATTTGCTGTTTTCCCTAAACTCCAGGACATCGGGAATTATTCTTAAGAGTCTAGATTACACAGGGAGCAGTGGTGCACACCGTTAGATCCAGCATTCTGGAGGCAGAAGCAGGCAAATCTCCGATTTAGAGGCTAGCCTGGTCAACAGAGCAAGTTCCAGGACAGCCTGGGCTATACAGTGAGATCCTGTCTCAACAAACAAACAAACAAAACAAAACGAAACAACGAAACAAACGAAAAGATTCTAGATTACTATTTGAGTACTGCAAATGTTTTTCTTTTCTTCCTTCTCTCTCTCTCTCTTGTCTCTGTCTCTCTTTCTACCTCCCCAAACCCCAAGCATAGAATGTGCACTCTACAGTTGAACTACATCCATAGCCTTTGGTTGCGATTTTGAAAGATACATAAGTTAATCTATATTGACTTTTGAGATGTGCTTTCTGTGAACACATCTTGTAGTATCCAAAGATCCAGAGCTAAATAGAAGCCGAGCACAGCACACAGTCAACGTATAGACTTCTCGGTGGTATGCAAACATCCAAATCCCTCAGCAGGACTACCAAGCACTAGATTCATAAGCTATTGTGGCATTTGGGAGACTTTTAAGTTTGTAATGATAACAGAGAGTCAACAGCTCTTCTTATACTTGCTGTGCTGTGCCAGTGACCACTGATGCTAATGTGGGACATTTCCTGCCAGCTATTCATTGATTAAAAAAAAAAAAAAGTCATATTTTCCAGAGACTGGGTAGGAGATAAGATGTCAAAAAGTAATAAGGACTGAAATGAGGGAGCAGAATACAAACGAACCCAAAAGAGAAAACATTACAGCGATGGTATTTTTTTTTCCTCCTGTATATGCAGATGGACAGGAAAATTATAGCAGTAATTGCAGTCTCCGTTTCACCAGAGACGTATGGCCTTGGGGAATCAGGAGATAGGAGGAAAAGCCAATGAAAATGCACGCTCATCAGGAGCTTTGGCCAAGGGCATTCACCCTCCCTGTGCCTTGGTTTCCTTAAAGGTTGAAAAGCATCATTTACTTATTTCAGTTACTTGGGAAGATGAATGAGAGAATGCCTCAGAAGCATCCAAACTGGTCAGGGAAAAAAAAAAAAAAGGTGCTTCGAGAATGCCAAGTTGTACTGTTATTATTGAACTGTGTTTCCTCTGGGATGAGTCATTTGCTGCAAAGCCATGGAGACAATTCCAAGAGTGATGATGAAGGACCAGGGGCAGTAAGGAGCAAGCATAGCGCTCTTTACTGGTGCAAGGGAGGTCTTACTAGCAGTGAACCCTTCCTTTGTTCAAAGGACAAGGGGGCCGGGGGTGCCAAGGCATTAAAAATACTATACAGCAACGTATTCATTCGAGTAGACTCTTGGAAATCTATAGGCGATTTGAATTCAGACTTTGCCATTTTTCACCATAACCCTGGGCACAATCACCTTTGTTCCTTTACGTTTCTTTGCCCCTCTCAGTGAAACGGAGACAATCATAGTTCGAAGGGATTTAAATGTCCACCACCCCAAGGACTCCGTAAAGTTAAGTTGCCCTTGTAATAAATGAGAGAGATTGGGAGCCTAGAAATTCACGTTGATAATCAAGTGCATCTTTTTTAAGAAAGGAAAAGGCAAGTTTTTATTTTCTAAACTATTATATGGCTCAGAAGCTTAGAAAGGAAAAAAAAAAAACCACCAGTAACAAAAAGACCTTAAGTCTGAATCAGTCCCATTTCAGTGGTCCGAGCTCACTCGCGGACCCTCCTTTATTTGGCACGCCACACACCAGAAAAGCCTTTCCCAAAAGCAGTTTTCCATTTCAACGCCCGGCGTCTCCCAGAGAAGCCCCGGGCTAGGCAGGCAGTAGCTGATTCAAAACCTCACAGGTTCGGAGCCCAGCCCTCCGGGCGGGCGCCGGCGGGACCCGACCCCGGAACCTTCGCGCGGCGCGGGCGGGGCACGGGGGAGGGCTTTGGCGGGGGCGCGGCGCCGCTTCGCCCAGCCTCCGAGCGAGCGAGCGAGCGAGCGCAGCGCGGGCCGGCGGCCGGCCGCGGAGGATGCCGAGGGGCGGCGACGCAGGCCGGACTCAGCCGGGGCGGCGGGGAGGGCGCCGCCCGAGGGGGTAGGGCGGCCGCGGGGGCGCGCTCGGGCCGGGCCGCGCGCCCTGCGCTCCTTTCGCTCGCTCGCTCGCTCGCTCGCTCGCGCCCTCCTTCCTCAGCGGCGGCGGCAGCACAAGGCGGCGGCGGCGGCGGCCGGGGAGCAGACATGGCGGCCGACCTGAACCTGGAGTGGATCTGCTCGCTGCCGCGCTCCTGGACGTACGGGATCACTAGGGGCGGCCGCGTCTTCTTCATCAAGTGAGCGGGCGGGGGAGGCGCCGCCGGGCGGCTGGGGGGAGCGGTGGGAGCGAGCGGGCCGGGGGCCCCCGTGGGTCGCCCCTCGCGCCGCTCAGCGCCTGTCCCTTCTCTTCCCTGCAGCGAGGAGGCCAAGAGCACCACCTGGCTACACCCGGTCACCGGCGAGGCCGTGGTCACCGGGCACCGGCGGCAGAGCACAGGTAGGGCCGGCCGGGGCTGCGGCTCCGGGCCACCTGGCGGGGTTGGAGGGGCTCCGGGCTCCGCGCGACTGAGTCCCGGGGCGCCTATTCTTCTCCGCCTTTTCATCAGCGCTTGGAGACGGCGCCCTCTTCCTGGCGCCCTGGTCCCCATCCTTTCCCGGACGCCCCCCGAGGATGGGCGACGCCCCTCTACCCCGGATCGCCCCCGTCTCCGCCTCCAGCACCCTTTAGGAAGTCCTCACCCGCTCCCCTTTGCTCCCCGCATCCCAGCACCCCTGCGGTGAGACGGTCCCGCATCCTCGCCCTGCTCCCCAGAGAACTGCTTTCTGCCAAGCAGCTTCCTCCTCCACCACCTCCTACTTCTCCTAAGTGGGACTGTGGGTAGGTGACTGATGGAAGAGTTAGGGGTGCTGCGGTGCCCCCCCACCATGTGATCCAAACACCGGTGAGTCCCCTCCTGCTACCCGAGTAGCCGCTGGAGTTAGGACGCTGGAGCGGGCGCCGCAGCCAGTGATCCCGGCTCAAAAGTCCCCGGTAGCCGCAGCCAAGCTCCACGTACCACCAGCAGGCGGTGGGCGAGCCAGGGCGGTCCCGCGTGGGGGGCCTTCGGGCCCCAGTTCCACGAGGAAATGCATCTCGGGTTGCTTTGATAGCTTTCTTGAATGTTTAGCATGAGTTGAGCTGGAGGAGGGCTTGTGGTGGTTTCAGTGCTGGTCTGGCTTTCTTTTGTCATTCTTTGTTTACATTCACCCAACTTGTTTGCCTGAAACGTAACGTGAGTTCTCATACTGGCCCGCCTCTATTCCGGGTGACTGCAAAGGCTTGAGAACAGTTGGGTCGAAGGTGAGGCCCAGTTCTGTCTCTCCCTCTGGGTACTTTTCTCGCCAGCTCCGAGGTTCTGAGGATCTCCTATTAAAGTTGCCAGAAGGGTGAACAAACCTGCCTTTTCTGCTAAACGCTGGAGTTCAGTGAAGTGACTAATAATGTGTCCAAATTTGCACAAGTGTGGAGGAGGAAAGGGAAGGCTGCTGTAGCAGGCATGATGAGGTTACATTTTTAGGGCATTTCTGACTAATAAACCGTCATGTTTCCTAACTCTCTGCACTCTTTAGCTTCAGCCTGTTTACTGTACGCATTTGCAACTTTGATAGCCTCGTTACCCTTGTGGATATGGGCACGTTTATTTCATGGAAGACAATATAGGGTTAAAAGAATTTAGCCCAAATGTTTTATGGCATTATCTCAGGCCTATTTTGATTACGTATGACACGAATGTCTTCGAATTACCCTCACAGATTAAAAAATAGCAGTCACATGCCGGAAATATTTTATTCTATGATGTGATTTCGCATTTATCTATTTATTTATTCTTGTTTGATTTACTTTGCTTGGGCTCCCGTTCTGTGCACACATGTGTGCCTTTTCATTCTGGAGATGCTGTGATTAAATCCAAAGCTCTTGTCATCATAAGTGGCACATAAGTGGCCTGTGGCACATAAGTGGCACATAAAGATGCAGTCGCTCACTTGAAACCCCACCTCTCTTCAGGTCAAGTGTGTTGAAACTCGTGTGTAAGGATTCAGTCAGTTTTCCACTAATTGAAGGCTTGCGTTCCTTTCATGGTAGAAGAAACCTAAATGGATTCGAATTGAAAAATAGGGTTTTGAATAAACAAGATATACCTAAAAAGGCAAAATGCTGCCCATTTGGGGTTTGTGCAGTCAGTGATGGGTGTTTTACCAGGGCTCGAAGACTTTGCCTTTGGGATATCACAGCTGATCCTTTCCCACCCTGACCACTGTTAAAGGGAATAATTATGTTAGGTCATCTCAAATATTGCTGGAACTTTCCTGGTGGCTTTAAATTTGAATTGTCATCTTCCAAATTCCAAATAATGTTATATTGATTGACTAATGATCTTGCCAGCCAAGACTTTGGATCGACACATACTTAAATGAACATGGTGAAGACAGATAAGATGGGTTTAAGCTTATTTTGCAGTCTCACTGAAGTAATACTAATTGTAACATATGTTTTTTAGATTTGCCCACTGGCTGGGAAGAAGCATATACGTTCGAAGGTGCAAGATACTATATAAAGTGAGTGAATTTTGATTGCTTCCCTTGGTAATTCAAATGTTGTAATGAACCTGAAGTTGGATACTTCTGAGTCTATACACAATTCTATCTTAAAGTGTGTTGTACAGTGTTAATTGTATCCTTTATATGGTTATGAAATTTTGAGGGAGAGGGTAGCCTCATTCATTATCTTGTTATTTGCCTGGGTATTCATGGATCCACACATTGCAAATTAGGTCACTTTTCGCCATATTAGTTTGCTTGATGTTTCAGTATGTTTCTTTGGTGGGATATTGTAAAGTCTTCTGACTTTAGCTCTGCAGTACTTACAAGTTTTGTCTTTTGATTATCTGTGGTAAGAGAACTCCTGTATACACACACACAAAATATCAGTACTATGTGACTATTCCTCCTTCAGAGTGAGTCCAGCTTAGATGGCAGGTGGCAGCCTGAGTTGTTAATAAGTCGCAGGCCTGATGGAAAGCGGGCAGGGTCAGAGGAAAAGTGGAACCCAGGAAACTCAGGACACCACACACCTGTGATGGCGCTTGCTTGTTACTCTGCCTTAGAGTCTTTAAAATATCCCGACATTGTGTCTTACTAATACTTGCTTGGGTGAGGCTTTGAAGAGAGCTTGAGAGCAAAGATGGCTGACTAATCTGTGAAAACCAGTTCTGTGTGCTCCAGAGTTGGTTGTCATTCACCTTAGAGTTAGTAGTACTCCCCAGAAGGGTGCTCGTGCTAGAGGGGAGCATTGCCCAGGGAAGAGGTCATGCTACCCTGGGAAAATAAGTTGGCTTGTCTTTGTTTCAAGTTAAAAACTATGTGTAAAAGAGCTTTGCTTTTGTTCTTATATAAACATTTTTGGCTAATTTTAAGTGACCGAGTCTTGAAAGAGAATACTTAAGAACAGGATTTGGTAACAAGTTTAATAGTTTATTAGTGGTCACAAATTCGAAGTTTAAAGACACATTAGGCCCAGTCAATTTATTTTTACCAAGTGGTGTTTTTAAAGATCACAGCATATTTTCATTAAATTATACTTACTTGAATGGCTTTTTAGTTTCTGTAGAAAGATGCTTTATGTAAAATGCCAAGGTATATTTATAGGTGCAGTTCCTTTTGAATGCCACAGCAGGAAAAGCAGAAGTGAGACGTAAGGTTTGAGCATCTTCATGAGTGTGGTCCTTCTGGATTAGCTATTCATCTTGACTAAGGGTTTTGTCTGACGATCAAGCCATATATTCTTAGATGACCTAAAAAAAAGGGGGGGGGATTCCAGTGAAAGAAAACCATCAAGTATTTTCCTAGCAATTGTTTTCGTTCTGAATTGAAATGAGCTTGTGTTGCCACAAAGACATAATGCTGATGTTATAAATGAAGGCAGGATGTTTTAGTCTTTGTGAGACAGTTTCACTGTGTTCCTCTAGCTGGGCTGGAATTCATGGAGATCTGTCTCCCAGGTGCCAGGATTGAAGGTGAATGCCACCATGCTGGCATAAAAATAGGTTCTTGATTCTTTTTCATTTATTCAGCACACTTTAGATTACTATACATTAAGCTTAGCTGACATGAGCATAGATATTAATGTCAATAATACTTTTTAATTCCTGTGAATCAGTGTGCTCTTGATTTTTTTTTTTATAGTTCAAAATAGAAAAGTAACCGAGGCCCAATGTGTATATTTTCATTTAGAACTAAGCTGGTAGGCCTTGTTTTACTAGCTAGCCATTTTGATAACATTTTCTTTCATTTTGAATTAGAATTTTGAATATCATGCTTAAGTCACCTTAGGAAAATCAGAACAATATTAGAAAGCTATAAATTAAGACCATCCTAACACTAGTGGGCTTTAATCCTGTGCTATTAAGAGATAGCTGGTAATTGCTTCTAAAATAACAATCATTTGAGTGGTGAGAGCAGCTCATTCAGAATTGGGCACATCTTAGAAATTCACCATACACTGAGCTTCTTCCAGGATGTTGGCATTCACAAACAGATACTATACTAATGTGGGTAGATGGCTTCTCTCTTCTAGTGGGGTCAGAAGACCCCACCCCTTTATTTTTTAGCAACATCACTAAGAACAGCTGTAATTTCTTAGAAACTTTCACATACTAGCTCATCCCATACTAGGGGTGCTTTCTCATTTTGGTGGTGAAGACTGAAATTCATTTTAATGGTGGAAGTAATCAGAATTGTTTCTCTTTGTCCCACCCCCTCCCTCCGCCCCCCATGGAAAGAAGCAACTGGGACACGCCTCCGACACTTAATGTTCTGCAGGTGACAGACAGCTGAGAGGATCTTCCCGAGGAAAGACAGTTTCAGGAAGAGAGGGACCAGTGCTCATGCACTTGAAGGGATAGGGTTGATCAAATGACGGGAAAAGGAGGGTAGAAGAATGAGCTGGTAGACTCGGCTCACATGAGAACATAGAGGAGATGGAGCTGGCCTTCTGACTCGTAATCAAGTGTTGTAGAAGGTGCCCACCCTCAGTGGGGACCTGTAGCCCTCTAGTGCTCAGAGGGGATGTGTGAGCTCGGCAAGCCTTGCTCTTGTGGGGACAGTGCTGGTGCCTGCCTCTCCACAGTCACGGCCCTGGGAGAGCTCTCTCTGGTGGTGCTTTAGTAGTGACAGCTGGAGTGGGCAAGCTCCAGGAGCTTCAGTGTTAGCTTCATCTTTTAAAACCTTTGGAGTAAAACCTTACAGTCTTCCGGACTGTAAGTCAGACAGGCTAAGTTCCACCCAGCGGAGAAGTTTCTTTGAATTTTACTCTGTGCTGTTCTGGGACTTTTCAGTATTGTAGAGAATCATGAAAACTGAGCCTGCCAGGAAGAGGTGGTGTAGGAGACCTGGGAGAGCTGAGCGGCTCCTGTCGTGCTCCCTGTGGCCTGTCCTTAAGTTTGGATGGAGAAGCGCCAATAAGTGAAGTGTGCAGAGCCAGGGTGTGCTGACACTCTCTTGTGGATCTGTGCTCTCTTCCTTCTAAAATGTGTGTGCATCTATCTTTCCTGACGTTTCAAGGAGACAGCTTCAAGGATAAGTAGTTGTCATGTCAGTGAAGGACCCAAGCAGGCGAGAGTTTTATGCATTTGAACGGGGGTGGGGGTGGGGTGGGGGGGTGACACCAGTTTACTTTGTATACTTTAGAAATTGGTTCTTTAGCACAAGTTTACAGCTAAGTTTTTTTAAAAAGGGTTCATAGTATAAACAACATTTTATATTTATATCCAAAATTAAAATTTATAAAAATTCCTTATCTTAAAGATAAGTATATGCTTTGACTTTTTTAATGGAAAAACCAATTTTCGGTGTACCCTAAACTAGCCTTCAAATTATGTATGAACCTGCATATCTATATATAATAAACGCAGAGTCTGAATATTACCTTTTCACCCTGCTTTCTAAAACTCAATTCATGTGATTTACTTTCCGGGAAAAAGGCTAAAAATTATTATAAGTGAATTTATAACTTAAAGTCGAGCTTTAACTATTCCATGTTTTACCCAAAATCAAACACAAGCTCACAAAGTACAGAAGATAATCTTCTATACTTGAATGTTATTAAGCTTCTTGCTTAAGCCTTGCAAATAGTGCTTAATGACTCTTTAATGACAGGTCACTGTTGCTTAAATGGATGTGTCATTGATGATTCCTTTGTGCTTCAAAGCTTTATGATGGTTTACTTAAAGTGCCAAGCAAATCCTAACACAGTGCTCTGTGGCTGTAGAGAAGCTCTGGCTACCTAGGTCATCAGGCAGGAATGGGATCAGACTCCACTTGCACGCTGTGTGGTACTTTCAGATTCTCCGAGGTAGCTTCTCACACTGCTTTTTTCCGTAAGTATAAATTTGACATTTTTGAGATATGTAAATGGAACAATATGTAATTTGGGATAATGAAGTTTCATTTCCATATCTTCAAGAGACTCGAAAATGTGCTAAGAATTCCCAAATACCTGCAATGATGGAGTTTCTGATAGGAGACAGTCATTTAAACTTGCAAGGAATGTGAAGAAAATAGGAAGATGGAGAATAATACAAATCTGTCATAAAAAACATTAGAATCACTGACTATATGTAATATTTAAAATTGTTTTGTAGTTAAGTACTGTAGCAATTACAATAAGATTTGAAACAAAATTTTTGAAACTGGGTCTCAAACTGTAGTTCAGGCTATCCTGGAACTCCTACTTTGTAGCCCTGGGAGACTTGTACCTCAAGGGGATGCTCCTGCCTCAGCCTCCCATGTGCTGGGATCACAAGAGTGGTTCTGACCAGTTGTTTGCCACTAGAGCAGTGTGATGTTCCTGACCAGGCAGTGACAGTGCTTGCTTCCTGTTTGCCAGAAGAGTTGGACTGCAATGTGTAGCTCCTTCTATACACTGAGTACTCTATGCCAGTCCATTAGGTACAACACAGCTATTATCCCTGAAGAAGCTTGTAACATTGTGAACATACCCCATGCATTAAAATAGAGAAATGTGTAGGGAAACATGTGTCTTCTTAATTCTTTTACATATGCTTTATATTTTATGTGTATATAAATTTTAGATCAAATCTAAATATCAGCAATTTCTTTTTAATTTTTATGAGGTAGACATGTGTGTGACTCTTTTTCCTGCATTTGTGTTTGTGTTCCATGTGCACGGCCTGGTGTCCAGCAAGGTCAGAAGAGGGCATCAATGCTCCCCGGGGACTGAGTTACAGATGGTTGTAAGCTGCCATGTAGGTGCTGGGAATCAAACCTGGGTCCTCTATAAGAGCCAGTGCTCTTGACTGCTGAGTTAACTATTCTAAGCCTCTGTTTTACTTTTTTGTTATTTCCATTTCTTGTGGGTTTTATTGTTCTTTAAACTGATTGCCAACGAGGCTATAAAGACCTGTCTTGTATAGGCCATGAAGCCTTATTATTAATTACTAGTATTCAAATCAGGTCTGTGAGCCAAAATATAAGTCAGGGTGCTGGAGAAATGGCTTTAAGCGCCTTTAAGAGGTGGTTTAAGAGCCCTGCTCCTCTTGTAGAGGACCAGGGTTCAGTTCCCAGCAACCACATGGCAATTGTCTGTAATTCCAGTCCCAGTAGATATGGTACCCTCTTCTAGCCTCTGTGGGTACTAGGCACACACATGGTACACAGATACATGAATAGGCAAGATTTCCATACACATAACAATAAATAAATAAAGATAGAAAAGGAATAAGGCAGGGAAAAGCAGGTCCTATACCACGTGGTGCTCTAACTTGGTTACTTGGAACAAAAGGAATGTTTCAGGGCTGGAGAGATGGCTCAGCGGTTAAGAGCACCCACTGCTCTTCCAGAGGTCCAGAGTTCAATTCCCAGCAACCACATGGTGGCTCACAACCATCTGTAATGGGATCTGATGCCCTCTTCTGATGTGCTTGAAGACAGCTACAATGTACTCATATAAATAAAATGAATAAAAGTTACTTTTCAAAAAAGGTATATTTTATACTAATATTATGGTTAGGCTAGTGGACTAGCCTCCCAGGACCTTGTTTAACCCACCAAACCTGTTAACTACTGCGGATAGGGTCTGATGACAGGTCTTTCCTGTCCATTCACTTAGGAGTGCCTTGTTGTTTCATTCACTGGTGTAGGAGCTTGAGCACACGAAGGTGGGGATCTTTGAATCGAAGTCCTAGTAGGAGAAACAGACATCTAGAACAGGAAGAACATCTTCATGAAGGCAAAGTGCAGTTGTGTGAGGGATTAGGAGAGCGCATAACTTAACTGTACAAGGTTCTGTTACCAGCATTCCAGCCACAGTTGAGCTTCGTTGTGGGATTACGTGCCCCTTCTTTTTTAGCCTCAGGACCTCTGCCCAAGACCAGACCTGCTCATTACCCTTAGCCTGTAGTTCTCTTGATACAGCGTAACGCCTGGAATACACTCAGCTTCTGAGTAAGCGGCATCCATGAGCTAACGCTCACACCCAGTCTGGAAGGAGTTTTCTATTACTATTACTACTGATGCTGTTGTTACTACTATCATTGTATGTGCACCAGCGTGGGGTCAGTGGACAGCTTTGTGGAATTGGCTCTCACATTCTCCCTTTTGTATGGGTTCTAGGTACTGCACTCAGGTTGCCACGTTTACATCATCTGTCCACGAGTGCTTTTACTTGCTGGGCCATCTTTCCCCTTAGCCCATGATATCTTACGTGATCGCCTCTCCTCTAAAGACTTAATCTCAAAATCACTGTGTGTTTGGGATGGTGGGAGAGTGAGGAATAAAACTGGGCTAGAAATGGTGGGAAGACTGGAGACTAGCCTGATGTAAACAACCAATCGACTGTCTGGTGAGACCTTTTCATTGTGTTTGACAGATACATGTAAGTTAGGGTTAGTGGTGAAAAGGTTTGTGTATAAATGTGTCAGTTGGAGTTTTGTCAGTTGACAGTAGGAGTTGTCAGTTGGTGTCATAAGAATTTACAAGAAGAGGAGGCAGGTTGGTGAGCTGCCCTGGCCCTGCTTGGAGGTAAAAAGACTTGAGCAAGGTAGGTTTGCAGGTGCGATTGGATTCAGATCTAAAGGACTGGAGGGAGAACTGGAGAGGCTCTGGTTGGCTTTGTAGGTGAGAAGCACTCTAGCTGGAGGAGCACTCTCATGCAAAGCTGGGAGTGCTGGTGGGAGACATGACTACACTTAGATGTCAGTTAGGTTGTCTATATTCCTTGCTATTTCAGTTGTCATCCAGAGATTTCAATTCAAGCAGCCCCTGCATTAGACAGGGCAAGCCTGTTGCTCTAATCTAGAAGTTGATTGCTTCAACAAAGTTTGTGACAGAGGGAGTGGAAAGGAAGGAGGCCATTGATCAAAGATATTAAAGGGGAGTTGACAGGCCTTAGGAATCTTGCTGAGCAAGGAGATTGGCAGAGGAAGAGGTCAGAAGCAAGTGGCTACAAGAATGATGGTGCCCTTAGAACAAGGGAATATGTGCGTTGGGACGCAGCCTGGGTGGATCGACTAACAGGGGTTTGGTTTTTGGAGTTCTTGAGAGAACACAGTAATATTTTGAGTGGCTGACATCAGGCAAACATGTTTCTCCATTCAAATCCCAGACCCATGCTAAGAATTGCATGTTCACCCATCTATTTCTTCAACATATATTGGGGTTGAAAGTCATGGTTTATACTTGTAATTCTAGCGCTGGAAGCAGAGTCAAGCCACTGCAGGTTCAAGGTCAACCCAATCTACACAAGGTCCTGTCTAAGAACAAATAATATGTTTCCCTAAACAAATATGGGGTGGGGTAGAAGAATAGAAACTGGGGAAAGGTTTTAAACTCACAAAGCTTGCTCTCTGTGACATATTCCTCTAATGAATGCTGCCGGCTGGGGACTATAGCCTCAAATACATGCCTGATAGGGACATTTTGCATTCAAACCATCACACCAGCATATTAAGCTATCATATTAAACAAACACTAATAGGGAACTGGAGAGATGAACTTAGCAGTTAAGAACATGTACTGCTTAGGCCGGGCAGTGGTGGCGCACGCCTTTAATCCCAGCACTTGGGAGGTAGAAGCAGGCAGATTTCTGAGTTCGAGGCCAGCCTGGTCTAACAGAGTGAGTTCCAGGACAGCCAGGGCTACACAGAGAAACCCTGTCTCGAAAAAAAAAACAAAAAAACAAAACAAAACAAAACATGTACTGCTCTCCTAGAGGATGTTGGTTCCGTTCCCAGCACCCACAGCAGCCAGCTCACAACAGCTTCAACCCTAGCTCCTGGAGAGTCAACCTGTTCTGTCTTTAGAAGGCACTTGAGTACACCAGTGCTTGTACACATACTCAGGCACACATAAACAAGTAAAGTTTAAAAATCTTTTAAAAGTACATGTTAGATTAAAGAAAGAAAGAGAGAGAGAGAGAAAGAAGGAAAAGAGAGAAAGAAAGAAAGAAAGAAAGAAAGAAAGAAAGAAAGAAAGAAAGAAAGAAAGAAAGAAAGAAAGAAAGAAAGCCAGCCACTTGTGCAATACTGTTTTTGCTCCCTCCAGACAATAGATACTTTCCGTGGAAAATAGATACTCTCGTTCATGGCTGCATTTGGTCCCCTATCCCTTCCTCCTCATCGTGTGCCGTTAATATTCATTGATGACATGCATGGCTTTGCTTATAGCACTGTACTTAATTTTATGCTATCCACAGACCTTGCCATTTGGGTTTTTGTGAAATTTAACATTCTTTCTATGTGACATTTATCCACTACGAATTGGTAAATCACCCGTTAACCCAAGTTTGGTTTGTGTAATTGTGCTCAGGCTGTGGGGACGGGGTTGAGAATGTGTTCAGAGATCTGAAGTATAACCCACTCCACATAAGACCGAAATGATAGAGGGACCCTGGTGGCCGCTTGGGAGACACCCAACACCCAGAACTTGCCCTTGACCAGTGCAGTTTCAGGAAAGCAAGGCAGTGGAGAATCTGTGCTGCTGTGGGCAGTATGGACGAAGCAATGTGTGGACAAAGCAAGTGTAGGCCAGGTCTCGAAATAAGGAAACCTGTGGGCCCAGGAGAAGCCTGAAGCAGGGGAACAGGAAGTGGTCCTCACGGCTGGAAATGACAGACAGGCATTTCTGGGCGACTTAGAGCACCTCTGGCTCTGTGAGACTTTTGTTCTGAGCTGATCAGTAAGTATAGGAGCACCCATCAAATCCCTGTGTTATTAGCACTGTAAAAGCAGCCATGGTCTCAGAACTGTGGGTGACTGTTTGCAGTGTTCACAGGAGATGGACAGTTGGATGTGAAATGAACTGAGCACAGATAGATGGTAAGAAACGCTTTCTATCCCTCTACAGCCATTGCCTCAGCACCATAGGGCACGATTGATTGCACCTTCTCTACCATCCAGTTGGGGCTTCTAGTTGATGTCAGTGACCCAAAGCCAGATGCTGTGGCTCTAGGGTCCTCTTAACCTGCCTTTCTGGGCTGCTGGAGGTTTCTTTCAACCAAACCAGAGACCAGTTGTCTGTTTTTCTGGATTACAGCCTTTTATTTTGAACTCTAAAAGTTAAAGTTCCTTTTTAGTTAAAAAAATTTTTTAATTAATTAATTTATTGTTAACCAGGGTGTTTGGCCACTAGTCTCCGTTGCCTCCTCTTAGCTAGAGCTGAGCTGAGATGCTGGTGTTTGCAAGCCTCCTAGAAGTACTGATAGGGAGGTAGGCCTGACTCATCATGAGAATTTTAATCCAGAAGGCTCAGCTCTCAGAGACGGGAGAGGATAGGGCAGATCAAGTGCTGCATTTGGAAGAAAGGGTAGAAGCTGGTCCTAGACTTCTTAAGTAGAAATCTCCCTGTGCATCTGTGTTGGCCAGGGGTCTCTCTACTGCTTTTGAGCATATTCACCACTTAAAAAATAATAGTGTGAAGGAATGCTTGAGAAATTCTACCACGGCTTCCTTTTTATATATGTGTGTGTCATGTGTCATCCCTTCTGAATGACTGACAATCTACATTTATTATTCTTTGGATAGTCATGGGCGGGGGGGGGGGTGCGTGTGTGCACACACATACAAATTAATCTCTGAAATAAAAATAATGACTTTCTATCATCTTAAATAAATTAATTTTATGAGCTTTGGCTAAAGTTTAAGATGTAGATAATACCCATTTTACTAATTAAATATTTAGAACAAAGCTGTTCAACTTAAAATTTGAGATGCAGTAAAAACAACAGTAGCACAAAATCTTGAAAGAAATAATTCCTTGCTGGACTCTTACAGAATAGATGATATAAAGTAACATGTTAAAGTTAGATCAAGTATTTTTATCTTAAATATTCCTTACACAACATAGGTATATCATACATAATAATGGTTTATAGTTTATAAATTTGAGGTATATATATCATCTTTTGATTACATAGTGAAATGGTTACTATAAGTAGGCAAATTAATATATCATCTTGCAGATGATTGTGTGTAGAGTAATGAATATCTCTTTTCCCAGAAATACTCCAATAGATAATTAATTGTAGCCTTTCAGCATCTATACTTCTTGCTTAATGCCAACCACATCTGTCCATTAACCCATATCTCCCTTCCACTTTGTTACTGTGTATTTGACCTTTCCTGTCTCTTCTCTTTTCCAAAGCTTCCATGTGTAAGTATGATCTTGTATTATTTTGTCTGTGTATGGCTTATTCCACTTAGCTTACTGTTCTTTTCGGGGTTCGAATAGCTCCTATAAGCTCCTATGTTTGAGTACTTGATCCCCAGTTGGTGGAACTGTTTTGGAAGAATTAGAAAGTGTGACCTTGTCAGAGGAGGTGTGTCAAAACCCCAGGCTATAGCCTTTGTCATTGTCTGTCTTCTGGTTAGTCTCAAGGAGAGAGCTCTCAGCTACTGCTGCAGCACTATGCCTGCCCACCCGCCCGCTGCCTTGCTACCCACCATGATGGTCGTGGACTTTAAATTGTGAGCCTCAAATAAATTCTCGTATAAGTTGTCTTAGTTATGTGTATTCGAGCATTGGAAAAGCACTGCAGACAGGCCTCAGGCTCTATCCACAGTGTTGCCGATGCATTAGCAAACCTCCTCGGTGACTTGCCTACCCTGTACACATCTCCTGTGTTCTTCATTGGTTGCTTTTCGGTTTATGTTATGCATTTGCATCTTTTGGTGTTTAGGCTACCTGTCTTAATGGAATCCTTCAAAGTATTTTGGTGTGTGAGTTTCCTATGAGAATTTTTGTCTTTGCTTTTATTCTATGTATATTTGTTCATAAATTTATATATATATATACATATATATATATATATGTATGTATGTATGTATGTAACTGTTATTCTGTGTTTTACCATACTAGTTAAGGCTTATTTTCTTAGTTTATTGAGGTTTGACAATGTGTAATCCTATGCACTAATCATGCATTGCCCTTTTGACCTCATGAGTTGAGCATACAATGTAATGGAAGTCCTTTCCTGGCAGTGAGAGAGCTAAGACGCCGTCTGTTTTGTAGTATACAAAGCCTGTGCACATTGGCCGCAGCAGTGAAGTGAGTAGAAGCTATAGGCTGCATCTTCGTTACCATTGCTTTGATAGAGACTCCTGTTAGTGACTCCTCTGTATAAAGTGGAGAGTGTAACTCTTGTGCCTATTTTGTAGTCTTTTGTAGAAATTATGTACATATTAGGAGTTGATTTATCTGAATATACCATGAAAAGCTGTGTAGTGTGGTATAAATATGAAACATGAAGTCTTTGTTTTGCAAATTTTTGACATTGGGCATCTAAGAAAATGCTTCATTTTCGCTTATTCTAGAAAACATTCCAGATTCATGGCTTCTGAATAAATGTCATCATGTAGATGCTAAATTTCATGGCTGATTTACATCTCTTGAAAGTAAAGACTGCCCCGTGTGATGTACACCGTTGAGGATAACGCGATGCACATTTAGTGACTTACATTTACTTGGTTTTTACAGTATGGGGATTTGTTTAAGAAACACCTGTGATTTAGAAGTAAGAAATCAATTTAGTTGTTAAATATCCAGATCATTAAACTAAGAGCTTCCTTTAAACAGTTAAGTAGTTATTGTTTGTGTGTGAAGATGAAAGACAGGAGCTAGCTTGAATGTTCTCCGAGACTGAACAGTTAAAGGCAGTGCGGCACACTGTGCAGCACAGGGACTGGAGCAGGGACAAACTGCGGGTGCTATAGATGTGTAGGGGGGATAGGTAAGGTGACTTTGAATGGAAGTGCTGCCGACATTTGAAAAAGGTAGACAGACCTTTTCAAAATGAATAGATGCTGTGTACAGGAGGTCAGGAGGAAAGACAAAGTGATAGACTAGAACCCTCTGTCGTTCATAAGATAAATACAAGTTGGGATTACAACTGTGTGAAGCATTTAACTGTATTAACATCAGCATTGCAAAGATGTTAGAAATTATGTCCTCTTGGGGCTGTGACCAGTGATGGCTTGAGTGGGTTGAGACTTGGAAGCTGTAGGTCATAGGCCAAGTAGGGTCACATTCTTCGGAACCCTCCTTTCTCTCCCCATCTTGTTGTAGTCCCAGGGCAGTGCCCCAGGGTGGGAAGCCAGGCCAGGCCTGGTCACTGTAGCCAGTGATCCTCGGCTGATCCCAGATGAGTGGGAACGGTGGTAGCACGTGTT
The DNA here is from genome assembly GCF_000001635.26 of Mus musculus. Lineage (NCBI taxonomy): Eukaryota > Metazoa > Chordata > Mammalia > Rodentia > Muridae > Mus > Mus musculus. Next base: position 140,438,678 of record NC_000072.6, read on the forward strand.
TGTTTTGTGCTGATTAGGTCTACTTTCAGAATGCAACACCGAGCTCTTGGAAGGATAGAGAAGGTGCTTAAAGCAAATGGGAACCTTTGTCAATTTGGAAGGTATTTCCTAAAAATGACACAGAAATTTCGGAAAGGATGATTGTAAAAGGGTAAAGAGCTGCATTTGAGCAGGAGACCTTGGTCCTTCTGGCCACACAACTCACCTACTGACCTGGGCTTTAGAACATCAAGTTGGCCCTCCCTCCAGCTGTTCTCCAGAGTGAAGTTGAGCTTGCATGTAGCTTATTTGCTTTGTTATAGCAGATTTCACAGGAAGAAGCTATGAATTAGAAGCTAGCTAGGTAATTGGTGAGAGAAGTAAAATCCCCTGACAGAGTTCTCTGTCCTGTCTTAGTAGAGTGGTTTCTGGCTGGCTGGCTTCTTTAGTGTCATGGAAGAAGACTGACGTTAAGTATTTTAGTTATTGATTTCTCTTTCTCAAAAGTATTAATGGGGAAAGGTATAGGCTCGCAGGGTAGACTAGATGGGAAGAATCAGAGCTCGCCCCAGCAGCTATCACTGTATCACAAACAGTAGGAAAGCTTAGTAACTGACGCTGAGCTCGAGGCCGCCCAGCCCAGGTTACAGAGACTGCTGCAGGAGGGAAGAAACGGGCACCGCACGACCACTGTGTGTGTGGTTCTGTGTGCATCCTTGGGGCCATCCCAAGCAGTTCTTCTAGTTTCTGCTGGGCCTGCTCCTCTCTGTGAAGGAAAAGGCGAAAGGTGTTTTTGATACTGGCTGCTCTGGACTGCTGTCATTGGCCTCTTATTTGTAGTTCTGTTTTCTGCAGTTTTCTTATATCTGTGGTCAGCAGTAGTACGAAAATATTAAATGAAAAGTATCAGAAATAAATATTTCATACATTTTGAACTCTATGGTGTTCTGAGCAGCGTGATAACATTTGTGCCACCCTGACCAGGACACAGATCTTTTTTGCGTACAGTATTCATGCTGTAGGCTACCTTCTTAAGCTTAAGAACATTGATATTTCTTTTAGATGACCTAGGTTCAGTCCCTAATCTCCACATGATGGCTCATAAACCATCTGTAACTCCAGCCCAAAGGATCCAGCACCCTCTGTAGTTTGTGGGCATCACACGTCCATATAGTGCACAGATACAGACAAATACCTGTACACATTTTTCTTTTTAATTACCAAGAAAAAGCATTCAAGTAAAAGAGCACACTCATGGGTCTCTTGAAGCCTGGTCTTCGTCCTGGGGTGGTGTGACCTCTGACCTCTTCCACTGGTTGGCCAGTGGTAGTCTCACCAGCAGCTCAGACTCAGGGCTGGGGGTGAAGTAGTTTGCATTTGTGACGAGAGCAGACTTACACCACCAGATTCAGAGGAAAAGAAAAAAATGGAATACTTCAAATCCAATAGCATATGCAGAAAAACATTATTGACCCCTCTCCCCATTTCAAATACAGGATTAAACTGAACAGTGGACTTATTACGGATTCTGTCTTCTTTTACAAAGAAACTTAGTATTTTTATTAAAAGTTAATTTCTAAATCATACAGAGTAGAGTTATGTTGTTGTACTGCTGTGTGTACTTGACTTGGTAGTCTCAGCAGGGCCAGAGTGGGCCTAGAGGAACTGCCTGAGTTTCATTGTGTTTTAGGACAGGTTTCTAGAAGGCAAGCTCAGAGCTCTGCCCATGCCCACTCCCCCGCCTGGCGATCAGGCACTTGCTGTCATTCTAACCCACCTTTATTTTCCCTGTAAGCTTGCTTCCTCGCATTGAGGTTTTGTCTACTCTTTGTAGTGATGTGAGCTTCACACGCGTGCAGGGCCTCTGGCCCTGGTTATCACAACATTCTCAAACCTTTTCTCTGCTTATGGGATTTTTATCATAAGCAACAAACTTGTTAAAATACCACATGGAAAAACCTGTGTCTTCAGTACACTGTAGGGAATTAGTTCATCATGGCGGAAGTCTGGGAGCTCAGAGAAAATGCAGAGGTGAAGCCACAAACGCTTACTGCACAAATACAATAAAAGTTAGGCAATCTGAAGACTGAGGAGGAGGAAAATCTGTTCACAGTTAGACTTCATACTTGGAAGGTGGGGTGTGGAGCAAGAAGACAGCTAATGGATTAGGGTAGAGTTTCTCCCAAGACCAGAGATGCTACACAGGGAGTGTAGGTAAGCATGCTTACTGGAGTGTGGTGCGGTATGGTGTGGCCACTGAAACTGGGGTTGTTATGTGCCAGTTATGGGGTAACCAGGTTCTAAAGAGAGGATGTGGTTGGTGGAGGTGTAGCTGGCTGAACTGTTTGAGAGAGTGCAGAGTTCATGTCCTCAGGAGAAAGTCATTGAGAGTTAGATGCTGAGGTGATGCCCTAAGAGGCTAGGATGCAAGGCCAGGGTGCAGGGTGGTAGTGAAGGAGCTGCTCCGTAGCTGGCTCCCTTACAGGCTGCAAAGAAAGTACAGAGCTCGGTAGGACTAAAGTGGGGTCAGAGGGCAAATCGGGAAGATGAGGGACGATGGCTATTGGCATTAATTAATAGATTCTTAGAGAAACGATACCCTTAGGCCAGAGTCTCATTTGCTGAAAGGTGGAGGGCATCCCAGGAAGCTCTAGACTGGTGTTCAGGTAGATTTACGTGAACTTTTTGGTGCTAAAGTTCTAAATCTACACAGCCTGCTACACTGTCTAAGTGCATAGCAAAGTCTGCAAGGGATTAAGTTCCTTATGAAGTGTGGTATTTACGTGCAACACACACACACACACACACACACACACACACACACACACCTTCTTGTATACTTTAAATCATCTTTAGTCTACCTAGATACCTAATGGAATGGAAATGTGCGTTAATCACCCCTTACCCCATACTGGCTTAGGGATAATGACTAGAAGAGTTGTATGCGTTCAGTACAGACTCAGTCGTCATAGGCCTATGATGTAGTATATGAGTAAGACTTGAGGAGTAATTCTCAGACAAGTGGTGCTGAGACCAAACATCGTGGAATGATGGTAGCTATATAGTGGGGTCTGTTTCATCCCTTCCCTTGATGGCCTCAGCTTCTTATCCCTGTGTGGCCATCCCAGAGCCTCTTTTCAGACACTTTGCCTTTTCCCTTGATGCTTTCTGTCCACAACTGATAAATCTCTGGATGTGAAATACATACATAGGAGACTGATTCTATATTCATTTAAGATTATTCATATTTTCTCTATGGGTTTTTTTGTAGTAATCTTTTAAAACTAGAAATGGCATTTTCCAAATGTGAACTATTTAAATATGCCAAACATTAATAACATGTGCAAGTACTGAGGAGATAGTTTAATTAATTCATATAATTCTAGTTATTAAATAAATCAAATCTAAAACCCAAGGATCAAGATTTCATATTTATATTTTTCCTTTTTTGTTAGTTTCTTGCATGAGTGTTAAGGTGGACATCTTCACTGCAAATATAACCTCTTCCTTTGCCTCTTTTTGAAAATTCACAGCATGTGTGGAACCAGAGCAGACTTTGGTGGCCTTCTATCACAGAGTTGGCTGAGGCAGCCGTGTAGGAATGACAACAGTGGAAGGCTACAAATCCCCAGAAGCCCCTGGGAATCGTTATAAAAATGACATTAAGCTCATAGACAGGGGCTGTACATGAAGAATAATTAACATCAATTATTTTTCTTCCCTCCACTCTTCAGTCAGACTTGCTGCAATGAAAGTAGTAAGACTGTTAAAATAATCTGTGTAATTAAACAATTGTGCAATACAAGTCAGGCTTTATTTTTTGTTTTTAATTTGGTACTGCAGAATTGAACTCCAGGCTTTACTGTGTTAGCTTTCCCTCAGTGTGACGAGGTAACTGAGAAAATTGACATAGAAAAAGGGAGTCTAGTTAGCTTTCTGTTGCTGTGAAGGACACCGATCAAAGGTAACTTATGGGAGGGAACTTCCAAGTTCTTGACAGGTGTCGGGGCAGGAGCTTGAAGCAGAAATCCTAGAGAACACCCCCCCACCCCACCCCCCCCCTTAAAGACAGGGTCTCACTCTGTAGCCCTGGTGGTCCTGGAGGTCACTGTGTAGCTGTAGATCAGACTAACCTCAGACTCGGAGATCCTCTTGCCTTTTCCTTCATAAGCTGGGATTAAAGCGTGTGCTAGCATACACGCAGCCCCACCGACTCTATACCGTTGGCTGGCAGCTCTAGTATGGTAGAAGCAACTTGTCTGCAGACTTCAAAGCTCCTGCTTTTAGTCTTCTTCAGCAGATGTTGTTTGAGAATTAGGGATTTAGATAAAGGTGATTCTCTACTACAAGGCTGATGAGGGCTTCAGTAGTGAGTGAGTGCTGAATTTTATCATTAAGTTTCTTTCTGTAGTCTGTAAAATAATTCCCCCCTTTTAATTTACTACTTAATGAATTACATGAATTTCATCAATGTACTTTTGGTTTTTTGAAGCAGAGTTTCTCTGTGTAGACCAGGCTGTCCTGGAACTTGTAGAAATATGCCTGTCACTGCCTCCTGAGTGCTGGGAGTAAAGGTGTGCACCCCCACGCCCAGCCCATGTGGTACCCTTTTGAAAATTAACAAGCTTCCAGCTGGAGGAAACTGTTTCTGCTGAGGACCCAAGTTCAATTCCCAGTACCCACATCAGGTCTGGGAATTGAACTGTCTGAAACTCCACCTTCAGGGAGCTGACACCTCTCTATTTCCTTGGGTGCATACACATAAACAAATAATAAAAATTAAAAGAAAACCTTTATATGTTAGGGTTAGATTTTAGCAAAGTTTGAACAGAAGGTATAAGAAGTTCTGTACATACACTCACACACACTGCCCCCTTCTGGTGATTCCTTGCACAGCAGAATTGGTGAACATGTATTTCCTTATTACTCTGGATGCAGTGTATTGGATTTGACCTTGCACATGAGCTTAGTGCGTGGCTGTTGGGGTGACCTGTCTTCTCCGTACAGTTCTGTCATGTTTTAGAAAGCCTTGTTTGGTGCATTTTAGTACAGACCTGTGCTAAGTGTAGAGTGCTCATCGGAGTGTGCTCCGCGTTGTGTCAGCAGCAGAGAGCCTCTGCCCCCAGTGCTGCCACTGCCCCTGCTACTCCATCTGACTTTAATAGTCCAGTTTTGTGTTATTTGGTACTTAACTGTTTTTTCCAGCTCTTTATAAAAACATGTAAGTGTATGTATTTACAGGTGTGATGTGCTATTGTAAGAAGTATTTAATAGTCAAATCAGTAATTAGCATACACATCTCCTCCTGTATTTATTGTTTCTCGGTGTTAGGAACACTCAGCGTCCTCTTGTAGCTATTTTGAAGTACACAAAAGAGTTGTTATGAATTGCAGTCACCTATTGTGCAGAAGAGCGCTGGGCACTTTACTGTGTGCTGTACCCACTCACCCACCCTCTCCTTACCCCTCCCTCCTTTTCCTACCCTGTGGTAACCATTGTTTTCTGACATTGATGTTTTTAGCTCTCAGGTGATTGGCACAATGTTCTTTGGTGCCTGGCTTATTTCACCCAGTCTTACCTAGTTTGACCCGTCAGGATTTCATTCTTTTTGTTGTTTTGTTCTGTGTTGTTTTGTGTTGGGGGAAACGGTTTCACCTGGTCCTGCTGGCCCCGTACTTGCTGCACAGTGTAGGCTACATTAGATTCCCTCCCTCTTGCCTTGACCTCGCAGGCTGGGATACAGGCTGCCCCATTACCTGGTCCTCATGCTGTGGAGCTGGGCTCTTCTCGTGGTCCCACACACAGACACACTGTCTTCGTGGTATGTTTTTTGGTCAGTCTTGTGGGGCCTTGACATGCTAAGCTGGCCTCTTTACCACTGACGCACACCAGCAGCCCAGCAGCCCAGCTTTAAATAAGAGACATCTTGGGAGGAGGATGGAGAGATTGCTCAGGCATTAAGAGTACTTGCTACTCGTTCAGAGGATCCGTTGAGTTCCCAGCACCCGTGTCAGGGAGCTCCTAACTGTCTTAACTCCAGCCTCAGTGGACCCAGTGCTTCTGGTCTCATGTACGCATACCCACATGCAGATACACACCTGTACATAATTAAAGTCTCTTAACAAATGCCACAGGAATTCTTCATTTTTATCCAAACTTTGGTGTCGATTAGGAAGGTCTCAGCTCTGTGGTAAGTAAATTGGAGTATTAGTAAAGTAGCTGTTTTACCTGATAAAGGGGCTGCAGAGGAGTGAAACCTGGTGTGACAGGAAAGGAAGCAAGCCTGATACTAGGTTCTCCTGAATCATGAGCCTAAGTGCCCTCTTTAGTGAGAGCCCCTGCTGGGAGCAGCGGGAAGGGCTGCTGCTAAAGCCGGTCCTGCTTTGCCCCTCTGGGGCTCCTGTTGGGCACACAGTGTGGGGTGAGACTGTTGAGTGTCTGTGAAGCAGAGGGAGAAAGAGCTAAGCAGCTTTATAGAAAGCATGAAAGACTGACCTCTTGCTTTAGACACTGATTTATATGGTCTGTCTCTCAGGCAAGAGCAAAAGCACACAATCCTAGTGAGGCTGTGTCCGGGCCTTCCCAGAAAGCACTGCGAAGGCCAGTGCTTTGTTGTCAGAAGAGGCACGGCAGGAGCGAGCGCAGGTGTTTCTGGGATCTAAAACAACACTGCCCCAGTGCACGCGGCTGCTTATACCTAAGGTCTAAAGCATGGCTTCCCACATGGCTTTACAGTAGCTTTGTTGTACATGTCTGTGATGTGAGCTCTTAGGGTGAAGTGCAGTGCTCGCTGGCTTTTGTTTCTCTCTGTGTGGAGCATGAAAACTATGCATGCATTCATTTATTCACATGTGAGCCCCGATGTTGTCATCCTGGGATATACAGTGACAGCCTGACATGCTAGCTCTCGCCCTTTCAGGTGGCCCAGAAACACAAAACCTTCTCCCAGTGAATTTTCAGCTACAAAAAAAAAAAGTTTTTTAAAGTTTAAATAAACTTCGTTTTTACTTGACTTGGAAAAGCTGAAGTTAAGTGAATATACTATGTCGAATAACCTGCCAAGCACAGGGGCTGCAAAGGTGAAATCCTCACGGTCTAGAGTCTTGGAACCTCATAATGCCTAGTGGAATTTGAACTACCTGTTTGCTTCGTTGGGTGCTATACACTGAGGGAAATACATATTGCATGCTAAGACTGCAGGCTGGCCTGGTACTTGCTATGTTGCCTAGGCTAGCATTCGTGCCTCTGATCGGTACAGGAATTCATAATTATTCCTGACCCCGACTTTATTCTGTCTCTGGGTGAATGAATATAGACCAGTTTTTGTTTGAGATTTTGAGGGCAAAAAATTGGAAGCCACTTTCCTTCAAGTTTTTGTCTCATTCAGGCCTCCTGCTCTGCAGCCAGCACTTCACCTTCTGAGCTTCTCAGCCTCCCAGTGTGAATTGCTCAGTTAGTGTTTTAGTTGTCCTCGAGTAGTGGAGACCCCGGAGAGCAAGACTGTAGGTAAGGTAAACTCCTGATTCAGTAGCTCCGCACAGCCATACAGAGCTGAATGGCGCTTACTTTACATTACCTGTGTCACACTCATTATGAAAAGGTTTCTGAAAACTCCTATCATGTCCCCTGATACATCCATTGTCATAAACCTTGATTTATAATGAATTTTGAAAAAAAAATATAAAATTAATGTGGGTCCTACAATAATCTGGCAAAGGAGGCCATATTATCCTGATGGCGTAGGACATTGACCGGCTGCATCCGCACACTGTGTGGATGTTCCTTCCTTGCTTGCTTTCAAGTTCTGGGCTTCTCACTTTATAAAGGGAGGAAGTAGAAGCCACGTTAGCTCTATGGGAAAGTGCTGTTCGCTGGAGGAAGCCTTGCGGAGCTCATCTCCCTCTGACCGTATCCCAGCCTTCCTGCTACCTGTGCCCACAGTAGACATCACGTGTCATCTTTAGAAGGCAGAGAACAGGACAGTTTGCCTGAGTAATACAGTGACAGAGGCTGACCTGCAGATACCCCAACTTGTTGTCTATTGATGTTTACTATAGCAAAGTGGGGCAGGTTTTAACTTGTTCATCCTTCATACATATACTTGCATTCTAGTCACTTGTAATCAGACATTTCTGTCTTTGAAATTGTATTGTGAGTTATTAAGCCCCTTCCCTACGTGATCCAACTGATGTCAGTACAGTTTAAAACATAGTCCAGAAAAATTACTGAATTTGACATCAACTAAAACTAAATATTTTCTAGTGTGCCTTTGACTTTTGCTGAGTGCAAGTAGAAGTCTCTATTATTAAGAAGGCTTGTTGGGCTGTTGAGGTGGCTCAGTGGGTAAGAGCACCCAACTGTTCTTCTAAAGGTCCTGAGTTCAAATCCCAGCAACCACATGGTGGCTCACAACCATCCGTAAGGAGATCTGACGCCCTCTTCTGGAGTGTCTGAAGACAGCTACAGTCTACTTACATATAATAAATAAATACATCTTTTTTTAAAAAAAAAAGAAGGCTTGTTTCGTTTCTGTAGGACAGATTAAACACAGCTGGAAATGAAGTAGTTAGTCTCACTGTCTCTCCCTCTGCCCTCTGCTTATTTTTCTGTTTGTATTCCTGGAGGCAAACAGCTGGGCATCCATTTTATCCTTTATTCCTTTACTTAAATGTGACTCCAGAAAGAAGCAAGCTGGGCTTTCAGACTTAGAGAAGATTTCTCTATTTGTTACTAACTTTTCCTGTTGAAACAATATATTCATTATATTAAAATACTTTCTGAAAGTAACCCAACATCTTCCACCTTATATGCTAGCCATATGTGTGCTTCTGCCTTCTTCACTGATGGCTGCTCTAGTCCCTGCGTGTTAGTGCCATTACAGTTTCTAACCTCTGCATAGTGCTTCCTTACTAAACTCTTCACTTGAAAATCTATACAGGTCACTTAGACCCACAATAGCATCCCCGTCAGTAATGAAGATGTGATACTTTCAGATGTATTTCTGGACCAATTCAATGCCAGTATTGTAAAGCCATGGGTACTGTACAAATTAGCATTGACTCTCCAGGTTCCAGCTCAAAGACAGGGCCGTGAGTAAATGAGCAGTTCAGTTTGCTCACTTGAATCAGCCAAGCACTTGAAACACTTCTCAAAACTACCTTTAAGTTAGGTGTTGCTTTGCATCTATATTTTAAAAAACAATATATTATATGAAATGTTATTTTTCTGGCTACAGAAGAAATATGTGTCCCTACTGGAAAAACTCAGAGAATCAATGCAAGAAAATGCCTGAGTTCTGTCACTGTCTACAGAGTCCTGGCTGACACCCTTTCAGTTTCTTTGTGTGGTTTAATCCCAGCACTTGGGAGGCAGAGGCAGGCAGAAAAAAGAAGTTCAGATCCCTTCTTGCTTTGTTTTTAATTTTGAGACAGACTCTCACTGTAGCCCTGCTCCGCTAGGTGTGTTAAATCCTGCCTCCTTTATAGCCCCACTCGATAGCAGCGTGCAGGCCCGTGGGTAAGAGCCATGCTGTGATTGAACAGAAGGCCTGGCTCGAGGAAAATGTGAAGCTGAAGTTTCTGCTTCTCACGCAGCAGCACAGCCCTAGTGCAACACTTAACAGCCTCCCTAGGATCCGTGTGCCTTTGCAATTAGCTGAGAAAGAAATGTGCGTGCGCGCGCGCGCGCTCGCGTGTGCACACACACACACACACACACACACACACACACACACAAGTCCAAAGAGAACTGAGAGTTCTCTCCTTGGGGAAAAGAGTGGTGATCCAGAGTATTTAAGTCAGATGGCCTTAAAGAATGGTCCATCTCTGAGGTAAGCAGGTCGACTGTGTTTGGCAGAGCGCTGGCACATCCCCATTGAAGAAGGCCAGCACCACAGTTGAGGTGTGTGAGTACAGAGGAGGCGGGTTGTGGGCTGTGCTAAATGTTATAATTAGGAATGGACTTGTCTGTTCACATAAATGAGTGAGTTTTCCTTACTGCTAGAAGTCTATGAGACGGTTTGCATTTGAGGAGCAGGTGCTATTCTACCGTTCATTTATCCCCTCTGGAAAGTTTTCAATGTTAAATTTGTTACTTACAAAATGTTTGTCACGTTCTGTTAGTTATTCCTCATCTGCTATGTATGAGTGTTGTATGGTACAATTTCTAGTGTTGCAATTAGACAAAATAGGCAAAATAGCTATTTCTTTTCTCAAAAATTTTATATTTACATATTTATGTTTGTGTTTGTGAGTGGCAGGTGTCTTCTATGACATGTCTATGTAAGTCAGGGGACAACTTGCTGGGTTGGTTCTTTCCACCAATCAGACCTGGGTTGTAGGATTTGGCAGCAGGTGCCCTTCCCTGATGAACCCTCTCACTTTGGCCTCCGTTTAATAATTTTGATGTGAGAGTCAGCACAGATGCTGAAGGTGGTGACCTCAGAGGTGCCAGTAAAACTGGCATGTGGTCTACAGTGGGAGATGCCAAACAGCAGGTAGAAGTAACTGAAGACAAAGAAGAGGTTCTTTTTATGTAAGTAATGGATTTTCTTTCTTTTATTTAAAAAAAAAGAATTATTTATTTTATGTATATGAGTACACTGGAGCTGTCTGCAGACACCAGAAGAGGGCATCAGATCCCATTACAGGTGGTTGTGAGCCACCATGTGGTTGCTGGGAATTGAACTCAAGACCTCTAGAAGAGCAGTCAGTGCTCTTAACCACTGAGCTATCTCTTCAGACCCAGTAATGAGTTTTATTAAGAACCAAACTCTTGATTCACCTAATTCCATGGGATATTGTTTTTACATGAATTAGGAACATCTTCATCTGAGATCATTTATTTCAGTGTACAGCAGATATAAAATAGAAGTAACATCTCGTCCCTGATTAAATAAATAAGCATAGAATGTGTTTCAACTTGCTTTTTATTGCTGTAGTGAAACACTGAACAAAATCATCTTAGTGCAGAAAGGGGTTATTTGACTTAAACATCCAATCACTGCCCATCATTGAAGGACGTCAGGCAGAACCACAGAAGAAAGCTACTTACTGGCGTTCCCCCCTATGCCTTGCTCAGTTTGCTTCTTGTAGCATCTAGGACCATGTGCCCAGGGGTGGTAGTGCCACAGTGAGCTGGGCCGTCCCACCTCAATCTGATGAAGACATTTTATTTTCTCAGTTGAGGTTCCCACTTCCCAGATGAGTTGAATTTGTTTCAAGTTGACAAAGAATATCCAGCAAGGAATACATGCAAAGATTGTTCTATATATTTAATTTTTAAGAAAATTTTTGCCATGTGGGAGCAGCTCACAACCATGTGTAATTCCTGGGATTTGACACCCTCACATCAGTTCACATAAAATATAATTAAGTATTTTTGTTGTTGTTGTTATTGTTTTTTTCGAGACAGGGTTTCTCTGTGTAGCCCTGGCTGTCCTGAAACTCACTCTGTAGACCAGGCTGGCCTTGAACTCAGAAATCTGCCTGTCTCTGTCTCCCAAGTGCTGGGATTAAAGGCGTGCGCCACCACTGCCCAGCCCAGTAATTTTTTTTTTTTTTTTTTTTTTCTTAAGAAAAAACTGTTAAGAGCTTGATCAGAAGCTGGTTTGAACAGCAGAAATGTTCAAAATACTTTTTGTGTGTGTTGAGCACTAATCTAATGGCATTTGTATTATTTAATCTTAGACTTCCCGTGTGTCCTTAAAAAGACACACATGAAATAATAGAAAATGCAGCCCAGTGCAGAATAGGGCAGAGATGAACTCAAACAGACTTAAGAAAGCAGTTCCAGGCCAGGTCAGCAGGTCACAGAGGGAACCCAGTGGATGCTAACTGAAATAGGACACATCATTTAATCTCGTAGCTTCCAGCTTCTGGCTTTCCTCCTACTCTGAGGCAGTTACCCAGCCTGTCTACAGCAGAGCTAGCCTCTGGCTCTGACTCTTCACTCTTAAGCTTGTTGGTGCTGTGTCTTTTAAACATTTTTCCAATAAATTGCATGAGCTTTACAAAATACTTGTAGCTTGTTTTTTGTTATCATTACTATTTTTTGTTGTTGTTTTGGTTGTAGAGTAATAGTAAAATATAAAAGGAAGAAAAAGGCTCAAATTAGAGTAACCTAAACTTCATCATTTTATCTAGCTAGTGTCCATAACCCTGACCACTGAAGCTCGGAGCTGTTAATCACACTTATCATGACTCTGCTTGACTGGTCGCCATGGTTTGTGGCTGTGCGACTCTAGCTGGCCTTGCCCTTGCTTGTCCAGTCTCAGATTTGACTCTCTGCCTCTGTGTCTCTTTTTCTTGAGTGAAATCTGCTTTTACTCAGCTTTCGCACATTATAATGAGCCAGCCTTCCATGGCCTGTCGCATCCCAAGTTTGTCCTCCTATTTCTCAAAGGTCAGAGATCAGCTGTTTATTTTCCTGTTTCTAGAGAAAGTTCTGTGACTTATGTGGTCTGCAGCTTACTGTGTGTGCATATATCACCTTTATGTACAGCGATGTGGGTGATGATGAACCGAACCTCCTGCAAGCTTGTTTGTCCACTTCCCTTCCTTCCCTGGCTTCCTCCTCCTAGCACTAAGTGCTAGTCACCAGGGCAGCCTGGGCAGCCCCCTTAGATTTGCCACTCTCTGGACTCTGCCCGTATCAACATGCAGTTGTCCTTATATATTGCGTCCCGCTCGACCGGCAAGAAAGACGCAACAAACCAGAATCTTCCGCGGCAAAAGCTTTATTGCTTGCTTCTCAGGAAGATCCCGAACTGGGAAAATGGCGCTGCTTTTATAACCCGCAGCGTGACGTTTCAGCACCTGATATGGCGTGACAGCTCCTGATTTGTTGCTTGCCCATCACCCCACTATTACACCCCGAGAATGGGAGTGACTAGGAGTGAATTCACTCTCGCACCTGCGTACAAGGCTTGTTTACTAGTTAGGCACAGCGGAGGCCCGCGCCATCTTATAATGGCGATTGCTCGCAGCACACATGGCTCTCCTCAGAGATTACTGGCGGCACACATGCGATTGCTCGCAGCACTTACCGGCTCTCCACACTTATATTTTGGGTTATTAAATTTATTAAGTAAGCAAGTGATTCAACAACTTCTCTATGTTATCTTTCTACCATGAAAAGGCAACAACAAAGAGATAGGTGCTGAGCATAGCTTCCTTCAGAGAGAAAACGCTGCTCCCTGCAGACCTAACATGTAACAAACTGGCATGCCCTTACTGCTGGCCCACCTTTCCCTAGAGCTCACCCAGATGTTTAGTGCTCTCTCTCCTCCAGCAGTCTGTACCTTGTATATAGATAACCCCATGAAAGCTGTCTTCACAGAAAAGTTGAAGCAGCAGCAACAGTTTGATCCTGAGTTCTTGTGTAGTTATGAAAGTAAAGTCAGACAGTGAACAAGTTTGTCTTTTGTACTTGAACTCCAAAGGTGAACTCCATGTAGCCTTCTTGCATCAAATACTGTATTATTTGATTTTGGTGCATAAGCTTTGATTTTATTGTTGACATTTTACCTACCCATGACTCTACAAGTCGTGTCTCTCCTTGGAAAATTGTGGCCAGGTTCAGTCGTTGCTGCTGGGATAATGTTGTGTTGGTGCTCTGAGCCATGTTGATAATTATCAGGTTTGGAAGTCACTTCCCTGTTGGTTTGTGTCTTAGCTTATCACTCCTTCCTCTCTGTGTGCTGACCCGAAGTGGTCATTTGGCCTGCAGTGTGCACAGGGTGTTGTGCTGTTTGCTGGGGTTACTGGTGTGATTCCTTATTGATAGTTTGGTGGGGAAGCTGCTCATTTAACAGCTACACACACAGATCTGCAGCTAGAGCCGTGATAAGCTCAGCAGCGTTCAGTGTCGGTCGGTCAGTCCTGGTCTGTGGGCCTGACGAAATTGAGATCCAGAGGATAAATGGAGTTCCTCAGACAGGTGTCCTCTGGACTGAGGACTGGTTTGCCGGGAAGGCTCCTGATTGGTGGTGCAGTGGGTCTGGGCAACTGGGGAAAGTTTGTCTCGGGGATGCAGAGACTGAGACGCTTGGGGACACTGAGGAGGAAATGTGGCATGAAACTCTAGGAAGCAGCAGGGTTGCTGGGATTACAGCTTCTGTTTCTCCTGCCAGCATACGTCAGAGAGACGCCAGCGTGGATGGAGGAGCACCAGGATGATGGAAGAGTCATTTTAGTCTTCAGATACACAGTGGTGCTTGCTTTTCCTGTCTTGGCACATTCTGTTTTGAACTTGCTTTGTGGGAGCGTATCTTCCCATTTCCTTGCCAGACCTACCCTTGAGACACCTTCGTGCATGCACCCACACCATACACCTCATCTGGGCCATGATCTCAATGATAAGCTGTTCTTGGAGTTTGAGTGCAAGTGCCATCCATCTGCTTCCTGGTTTCACTGGCTTCGCGCTTTTATTCTTCTGTTAGCTGTGAGCATTGCGATATGGTGGTAGTTGTGATGGCAGCCACTGCAGTAGCTATCAAAACCATGCTAGCTCAAATATATCTTGAAAATGTTTATGTGTACAGATATTTTGCCTACATCTATGTCTGTTAACCATAGACCAGCAGAGGGCATCAGATAGCCTGCAGCTGGAGTGACAGGCAGTTGTAAACTGCACAGGTGCTGGGAATCAAACCCAGATCCTCTGGAAGAACAGCCCATTGTGTCTTCTCTCCAGCACTAGGAAATCTATGTGTTGTGAGACACTGCCCAAGCATTCTGCATGCATACCCATCTTTTCCTCAGATAATAGGAAGAGATGAAGAGGGATCCGAGGGGTATGGCATTGCAGAGTAGGGTTTAAACTAAACCTTGGTTCTTAATTATTCCTCTGATGGTGAAAGTCACAAATAGGAGGCTTAACACACAGTGAGTCGAAGAAGCTTGACTCCAGCCCAGACTGGTTGTCTGAGCTCTTGCTGTGTGTGCAGGCGTACCACGTGTGCTAGGAGAGGGCTAGTCACTGAGAGTGCATGTTTTACAGAGATGTGGTGGCTGGAGAAGTGGCTCCACCGTTAAGAGCACTTACAGCACTCTCAGAAGACCCAAGTTTCAGTTCCTAGCACTCATGTGGGGGTGGGGGTAGGGAGCTGAGGCTCACAACCACCTCTAACACTAGCTTCAGGACATCTAAGTCCTTTGGCCTCAGTAGGCAGCCACACGTGTGATGCACACATGCTTTTACAATCACACATATAAATAAGATCCTTTTTCCCCCTGTGTGTGAGTATATGCGTGTGAGTCCAGGTACCTGCAGAGGCCAAAAGCATCTGATCCCTTGGAGCTGGAGTTATAGCTGGGCTGCTGGGTATGGGCACTGGAACCAGAGAGTTCTCTTCTAACTGCTGAGCCATCTCTTCCGCTCCCATATCATTAAAGGAAAAAAAAAAAAAAAAAAAGACAGACAGACACTTGAAATTACAGCATTTCTTTGTGGCTATGCACTGTGGTTTACTAACTTGCCTTATTACTTTTGGCTGTAACATATTTAACGAGAGAACTTAGAAGCATGTGATTCTTCCCTATTGGAATGTCTACAAGAAGCAAAAGTAGACAATCAAGTGCAGAGATGAGAAGCAGGCGGCCACAGCTCCAGTGGTGGGAATGAGTGTGTGTGGAAGCTGGGCCTAGGGACAGCCCAGAACCCATCAGTGTATACATACCTGGCCCAGAAAACTTGTGTGTGTGTGTGTGTGTGTGTGTGTGTGTGTGTAGGTGTGGTAGAGCATGTCTTTAATCATAGCTCTCCCAGCATTCTGGAGACAGATGGATCTCTGAATTCCAGGTCAGCCAGGCTACATGTGAGACTGTCTCAGATTAATTAAAGAGTAAAGCATTGGTGTCCTGTGTGTTAGGATAGACCGTGCTTCTGAATATGGGTCTAAAGTACAGTGGCACAGATACAGCTTAGCTTACTTGTACCCACAGGGAACTTTGTAGCCTATGTTCCAGGCTACGGTCAGAGTAAGAGCTGCTTCCCCTGGCTGCAGCCAGTGCCCTTAGGGACCTGGGCCATATTGTCTCTGCTGTGCTCAATCAACAGGTAGCTCAAGGGCACACTACTCACTTTCTGTTGTAAGAGGACATAACCACATGCCCGCTCCAAACTGTGGGGATGCAGGCAGAGGGAGTGGAAATGTAATATACTGTGTGCCCTGCTTATTTTTCCTATCTTCTGACTGCTTTTTTCATGACAATGGGTATATTCTCATTACTGTTTTTAATGGCAATAAATAATTCCATTGAACAAATAAGATGAAATAAAATTGAATGACCATGTGGATGATTATTTGATTTTGATTTTTGCTAATATTGACAATTCTGTAGCAAAACTCCTCGGTAAGAAAATCACTTTGGTGTGGTCACTTATCAGAAATAGAATGCAGGGCCCAAAGAGTTTACTTATTTTAAGGTGGTGATCTATTTTAAGGCCATTCCTATGGCCTCCAGATGTCTTCAGTGTACCGTTTTTTAGTTTACATTTTTATCTTGCATGCATGCGTGCACAGTGACTGCTTATGGCACAGCACTTTGATGGCGGTCAGAGGATAGCTTATAGAGTCGCTTCTCTTCTTCTGCCTGGTAGGCTCTGGGTGCTTTTATCCAGTGAGATGGCTCAGTATCCATCTTTTTAGTTATTTTATTTGCTTTTAAATAATTTTTAAAAATTAAATGTCTATGTATTGGTGTTCTGTTATGTAGATGTTAAGCACAATTAGTGTAGGGAAGCAATTCAACCTGTCCGTGCTCACTGTGACCTGGATCCTGTCCGTGCTCACTGTGACCTAGATGACCCGGGCAGCTAAAGTCAGCAGACACCTGTGTGTTTAAAGTACTTAAGGCAGTGATGTTCACTATAGCCCTCATGGCAAATGATAATAAGGAAGTTGGCTATATTTTTTATATTTTGACTATAATTTCATTATTGCCACAAAACTTTTGTTTTGCTCTCACACTCCACTCTTTTGCCTTTTGGTTCTGTTCTTGATGTCATATTTGCCTTTATCCTTAGATCATGAAAGTGTCTGTATTCCCGAATAGTGTCGATCTCACTCATGTATAATTTTTTTTTGGTAAATCTCATCCTTCTAGAAATGATGTGGCTATAGAGTCTAGTTTTATTTTTTATTTTTTTGTTGAATGGTACTTAACTATGCCAGTAGAAATTGGTTGTTTTTATTTTTAAAGGACTGTGTGAATCTTAGATAAAGCCATCGAGAAATGTCTTAAGATGTCTTTCTAGGTAGTGATTAGGATGGAGTAAGGAAGGCAGTTGTAGTTCTGAGTCTTTTAAAGGAGAAAAATATGTGTTGCTGCAAACAGAAATGATCCTTGACTCAGAATCAGGCCTGCTTGACATTTGGCAAATCTCCATCTGCTAGCTGGTCGCCACATTAGTGAGGCTTGTCACTTCACTTACACTGACTGCTACGGTGATGTGTTCCTGGTGCTGTCTCACACTGAGACTCATGCTGGTTGAAGCAAAATTCAAGTTGATTTAGTAAAAATTGACATCAGGATAACTTTAGAGACTTTTTTCTTTATGCATAACTTATAGCATATTAATTTGTTTAATGTGTGTGACTATGAAAAGTTACTATTAAAAATAGCCAAAGTCTATTAGCATGACTTTGTTCCTCAGTTCACATAACATGTTTTGAGCACGTCTGTGCACGAGAGCAATTATTAGGTGTTTGAAAGAAGAGGCCTTCAGCAGTCAGCTCAGGTTTTGTGGGTAACAAAAGAAAAACTTAGCTGTTGGATGAATAACCCGAGCGAGGGTGCACAGGACATCCCCCGGCCCCGCTGACCTCCGCTCCTGGTCTGCATGTGTGCAGGTTCCTTTGGTTTCAGAGACAAAACAGTGCAGTGGCAGCATGTGCCTCTGGGGAGCACTAGAGCCAGGCTTGAGCACACCACCAGATGCTTAGTGAGTTCATGTAGCCTTGGCTACAGGAGGCCCTGTCTCAAAACATGAAGATGTCAGTCTCTGTTCATCAGCCCCATAGCTGAGAGACTCCCAAAAGCCTCGGGGTGTGAGAAGCCCGTTCGGTTGATACTGTGTGGTCTTCTGATTGTCTCAGTCTGTTCCTTTCCATCTGCTACCCTCCACATAAAACTAACCCCCAGCGCTGGATCAGCCGCCTATGGGGAAAGCGATACAATCGTCCTCTTGACTTGCCATTGGCTGGCGGTGACTTTGTAAGTCCTGCAGCTTTCTGTAAGGCTTGGGGTGGAGTCCTTGGTCACTGACAAGTGTGTTTCTCTACAGGCTGTGCCACCCGCCCTTCTACTCAGAAAGTGTAGTCAGCTGAGGGGCTGGGCTCCTACACTACGCATGGGAAACTTCTCTTGGTTGTCTTGCATTCACCCTGCTATAGCAGGAACTGATTACTTTCAAAACATATTCTGTAACCCATAAATCTGTGGGTTTGAATAGAAACAAAGCAGACTGGCTTGGATGTCAGTTTCCAGATAGAAAGAACCATCTCCTGCCTGCCAGTTTCCTTCCTTCATTGATTTAATGGTTTTTGAGATTTACTTTTCACTGAAATTGTATATTTGGGCTTGATCAGTGGGGGAAAAACACTTTTTTTTTTAATGTGTAAGTAGGCTATTCCAATACTACATAAAGCTTCAGAGTTTGTAAAACCAAACTGAGTTATATTTTGTTTGTGCCACAAATGAAACAAATCACTATGGCAAGTACATTTTGGAAACCACAAGATCTTGTGCTGAAGAGTTTATATGATTTACAAACAAGCAGTTCTTTAGCAATTTCTTTTGGGTGAAAGAAATGAAGTTTGACACTAGTATCTTTGTTGTTATAGTTGGGTCTTGAATGTCAACTCCATATTGGAGATGTGGTCCACTTTCCAAAATGTCTTATTATAAGTTACGGCAAATAGAAAGAGTTCTTCAAATTTTAAAATAGTGATACTTAACATAAAACTAAATTTTGAGATTTCTGTTAAGAACGTTTTAATATTCAGGCCAGCAGGATGGCTCAGTAGATGAAAGAGCTTGCCACCAAGCCTGACAGCCTGTTTTATCCCTTGGTTCCCACGTGGACCAACTCCAGTCAGTTTTCCTTGAACTTCTACATTCAAGTCCATGGTGTGTACACAGCAATAGCAATGTTTTTAAAATTTATTTATTTTATGTATGAGTACACTGTAGCTGTCTTCAGACACACCAGAAGAGGGCACCAGTTCCCATTACAGATGGTTGTGAACCACCATGTGGTTGCAGGGAATTGAACTCAGGACCTCTGCAAGAGCAGTAAGTTCTCTGCTGAACCATCTCTCCAGCCCCACAATAACATCTTTTTAAAAATGTGTTACTGAGAATCAGGAGACAGAAACAGGCAGGTCCGTTATGGGTTCAAGGCTAGCTTGGGATATGGAGTGAGGCTTGTCTCTATTAGATCTGCCTACCAGTGGAAGACTTGACTTTCCCAGGGCTTTTTTAAGACTCTTGGGGTAACCTTACCAATGGTTCAATAGTGCCTACTAGGAAAAACAGACTTCCACTTTGAATGTGTACATTAGCGCTCAGATGAGAATTTCAAAAACACTAAACCGTGAAAGAAGATGCATAAATCCAGGAGATAAGTGCCACTGACTGGGCCTAGTCAGCCCCCCTCAATCCGTGGGAATCAGGGGTTCCGGCAGATGGGCATAGAGTCTGCGGGAATGGGGTGACAAACAGACTCGACACAAGGGAGTGTGGATCTGAATGTAATTTGTCAAATCGAGCATCAAACTTTTTATACAGAAGAAAATAGGGAAGTTAGGTGACACACGGGCAAGGTACAATGAGGTTACCAACAGAGGAATGCAAACACAGAAGGACTGGCAGGAACCAACTGGGATAAAATTTGATGTTAACACCTGGGATCAAAAACAGCTCCACCTAAGGTCCACTTAATCTTAGGAGCCAGGGGCAAGGGCTTCGTGCCTTTACCTTAGTTCCTATTCTAGTCTATTGTATAGTCCACCTTCCCTGTAGGCCATTGTAAATACTTGTGTATGGGTGTAACTCAGCTATCTATAGTTCTAAGTATCTACTCTGGTTCCTCCTTGGATCATAAACTTCCTTCTTCCTAGATAATGGTAAATTCCTGCGTAGGGCAGTGACTTAGCTATCCATGCCCAGGGTCTGCTCACGGATTGACTAGGACTGGTGAAAAATCTAACTTAGCTATATGTCAGATAGAGGCACTTATAATAGAGCAATATTAAGGGAAAGCACACAGATCCATTTACCACTAAAGCAAGGACATTGGAGCATTCGTTATACAGGATGCCAAGGTTCTAGGAGACTAAGTTTCCGTGAACTTTTCACCTCGGGACAGCGCCCAGGTTTTTGGGGCCTGTCTTGCTTGTCACTACTGGAGTGGATGTGGCAGTTTGAAGAACCCGTTTGTGCTCTTATATGTGTTTACTCAGTGACCCCCATATCTTTTCCTGTGTCCCTCAGCATCAGCGACTCCTCCAAAAGAGCAGAGGTGCAAGTCAGAGTGTATTCAGTTGAACCATGGTTCCCTTCCTTTTCTTTTATTGTCTGTTTATTCATTTACTTCTGTCTCTTTTGTGTCAGGATACTCTGGTGGAGTCAGCTTGTGAGGCAGAAATGCCAAAAAGCTGCTCATGAGAAATGAATTTCTAGGACTCTCCTCCTGGATATTCTGGCGAAAGCCAACTCTCCAGTTTGGATCGGTTTGTCAGGCGAAAAGCCTGGAAGCTGTTTCACGAGGATAAGAGTCCAGGGAAATTTTCCTCCCAGAGTTATGGCATCTCTTTCCCTAACCCATTATATTCAAATTTCCACCACATTAATCTAGTGTATAGATTCACGTGCACTCTATATAGTATTACCTTATAGTAAATGCCTTTTAAGACTGTATTCTAACATAGCTAAAGCCTTTTTCCAGTGTTCTTAGATTCCAGATAGCAGCAAGGAGCTTAACCTATTCAGTAACTAATTAGCCCCATCATAAAA
This sequence comes from Mus musculus, assembly GCF_000001635.26. NCBI lineage: Eukaryota > Metazoa > Chordata > Mammalia > Rodentia > Muridae > Mus > Mus musculus. The sequence continues at coordinate 140,459,677 of NC_000072.6, forward strand.
CAATATAAACATCTGTCATTTACTCAGCTGTCTGTAGATAGAGACTAAAAGTCTCACTGAGATAGAAATCTTTTACTACAGGCTACATTCTATGTCAAGTATAGTTGATATACTACCCTGATAAGGGGAAACTCTCCAGACAAGATAAGTTTTACTAGACCTAAAAATTTAGAGCTCTGTGATAGCGCATTACTCTTAAGGCCTGTCAAGAGTTAACAACCCCCTGATGCTTTTAACCTTAAAGTGTGAATTTCTTGCCTGACATTAGGCTGATCCTAGGCAGGGCTTGTTATCCCTAATGTAAACATTTAATTAGTCCCTGTAAATTCCTTTCTGCTGTAACTGGTGAATTTCAGTGTATCTTGTCTTTTTGTGATTTGTATCCTCTGATAATTCGTTGTAATATAAGTCTGAAGCTCAACCAGAACAATACATTCAGATCCAACACCATTCTCCGTGTTCGACTGTCTGTCACTACATCTTATCTCTGCCCATCTACTCTAGAGACCCTTTCTTACGCAGGCACAAGGGACCAGAGGGCCTGTGGCACTTTTGTCTCTCTGAGAGTCTGTAGCCCAGGCTTACATGGAACTCACTATATAGCTATGGCTGCCCCTGAATTCATGGTAGTCCTTTGCCACCTACTGAGCCTATAGATGTGAGCTACCCATACTGAGACAGTTTCATAGTTCTTAATCGCACATCTTTCTGGGCTGCTATTGGTAGCTTATAGTTCTTGTATGTGGCTTTTGTGTAGCTTCTCCCCAACTCTTTTTTGGTAAGCTAACCAGCTCTGATTCTTAGCAGTGTGAGGTAAGGAGTGTTAGGCCCTCTGTACACAGTAACTCAGCTGGGATTGTTGGGATCGTTATATCCATAGTAATTACCACTAAGACACATCGCTAAGTGCGAGTCTGAGCTGCTCAGTGATGTCTGCCATCTCAGGAAGCAGCCTGCACTGAAGCATGACAGTCAGGTCTTTGATGCCCTCAAGACGGGCGAATGAATCACTTAGCTCTCCTTTTCATTCACTAATAACAGTAAGTGTGTAACTTGTGTGGCACCCTTACCTGAAATGCTTTTCTCGCCTTATACTGAACGTGGGCATACCTGTTTTCTGAGTAGTAAGGTGAGAAGAGGGAGATGAGGGGGAGGTGAAAATCGTTATGTGGTAGAGTCTTATGAGCTAACAGTTCAGAAAACTCTTAAGGACAGTGTAGCTTTCTCCATGGCTTCAGTTGAGTTGTAGGAAACTCAGGGTAGAAACTGAACATCCAGCTTCCTTTGGTGGTTTGTTCATCTTGCTTTAAGCATCTAGTGATGGTAGAAGGTATATTGAAGATACTCAGTAGATGACTTAAAGCCTTTTGTATTGTTACTTGTGAATGTTTGTGGAGCCAGGAAGCTGTAAGGGGAGCACTTCTGTGGCTGCTAATTGTGAGATTTATTGCTGGGCATCCATCCCCTCCGAGAACTTCATGGACAGAATGCTCCCTCTCCCTCTCCCACTGTGACTTTAGAAGTCACTCTTCACCCTGCCTCTCTGACACCATGGGACTCTTTTATCTTGATTGTTTTTCTCTGTCCACTTCAGTCCCAGAGAAAGTAGCTTAGCTGGCACACTAGTGACTTACTTAGGAAGATGATTGTCACAACCTAGATTGTAATAAAGTCTACATTTGGAGAACTCTTGCAGATAGTGGTCACCTGTTAACTTCCTATGTTTTTGGTGTTTGGCTAATAAGACAATTGCAAGCCTATAAAATGTAATGAAGTTTGTTTGTTTCAGCTGAGCAACCAAAACAGAAATAGTAGTTAAAACTGTTTTACCCCTATTTCCCACCTCCTCAGGGAAGCCCAGATACCTTGGCTTGGCTTCTGTAGAGGTCACGATGAAGAAAACAGCCTTATGAGAAGGGAACTGCCTGGTTGTGCCAGGACACATTTGGAACCGTGAAAGGCAGCCTGTTTTCTGGTCGAGCTAGGTTTAAACCCCGGAGACCCTGCAGATTAATCTGCAAGGGACAGAAGGCCCGTTTGCCATGCTCCCAGACATAGGCTCCTGACATGAGGCCCCAGCTCCATAATTCTGTGGCCATCAGTCACGTAGGATGTCTAGACTCCACAGTTACCTGGCAACAGCAAGGTAGCACAGCCCACTGTAAAAGGAGCTGCTTGCCCCTTCTCACTCTCTTGCTCTTACTCTGGCTCCCTTGCTCCCCCATCTCCGCCTTCCCTTTCCCCACTCTTCGCCTGGCCATGGCTGGCCTCTACTTCTCTACACTTCTCCCTCTCTATGCCTTTCTACAATAAATACCCTAAAACCATGGACTGCCTCTTCTCATCGGATCCCCCATGCTGGAGCAGTGGAGCAGGTTTCCCCCTAAAGAGCGGCGCATCTAACCTCCCGTTGGGCTCTACGCTCCAGCCACAGCCACCACTAACCCAAGCCTCCTGAGCTAGCTAGACTCTCTCCTACTCCTTTCCCTTTGGCACCCAGGCCAGAGTCCACCCGAGGGTCCCTACTTTGTTCTCAGCTCTTCCGCGACATACAGCGGTGCCTGGAATGTCCAAGAGTGAGAACCTGTTGTCCCTGGCTTCCCTGTAGCCCAGGCATCCCAGAACTGGCTCTTCCATGGTGCCCGATGGTCCGTGGTGCTTGAGAGACTGAGCCTGACTCAGGCAGTTCTGCGTGGACCCCTGACTGCCCCTTTTCCAACTCCCGGAGCAGGATCCCACGGCTTCCCACAGTTCAAGCCTGTCCAGCGGTTCCTTAGGGTTGCTCACAGTCAGACTTCCTGCCTTGCCCAGTGGCACTAGCCCCAAGGGATGCAGGACCCCATTTTTTTACCCCACAGAGACAAGGGATATAAGGAGAAGAGTGACAAGCACTTATGTTCCATGCAGGATGACCTGAGAGTCAGGGAAGGGTAGAGAGCATCAGTTTTTTTTGTTTGCCTTGGGAATATTTTAAATATTTAATACATAAATAAAGAGACAGCTTATACTGTAAGTTCTAATGGTACCCTATATGTAGCTGCTTATAAGTATACATTAATTGTGCCATGGAGGGCTGCAGAGTAGCTCAGTGGTAGAACATTGCCTGGTGGGCATGCCTGGGGCTCATTCCTCAGATCCCACCCACAGTCCTTTACAAGAATGTTGGTTGTAGCTTTCCAAAGTTTGTGTTTGTAGTTATATATTTATAGTATAAAAAAATGAAGAGAACAGAACTTACTGTGAACAATCACAGTAAAGTTAGTCTTGCTCAGGTCACTGAATGCAGCAGCTAAAAGAAAAGGGATGAATGAATCAAATGTCTATATATACGCGTGACTGTGTGTGTGTATACATTCATACATATGTATCTAGAAAGGAGTGCAAAGCCATGCACATACTCGACTTAATACACACACTTCGTAAGGTGCTGTGTATGGAGAAAGCTACAACATTGCTGCAGTGGGAGAAGTGGCTGTCCTGGGGATGCTGAGCCAAGGAGCCCGCCCGCTGGGAGGGTGGGCCTGGGCCCGTGAGAGAGCTCACACTCTCATGCGGCACTTGTGTGGGTTTGGTTTGGTTTGAGACAGGGTTTTTCTACACATCTTTGGCTGTCCTGAACCCCACTGTGTAGACCAAGCTGGCCTCAAACTTAGAGATCATCCTATCCCTGCCTCCTGAGTGCCGGGGTTAAAGGTGTGCGTTACTACTCCTAGCCCCTGCAAATATAATATATGCTATATATTATGTATGAATATACTTCATAATTATGTATGGTATATTATTATATATTAATATATTTCACAAAAACAAAAATGGGGCTGACTTGTGCTTCAGTGGTAGAGTACCCGCTTAGCATGTATGGGGCTCTGAGTTTGGTATTAAGCTATGGAAAAATAATTTTTAATTAAAATTATAAAAAAATACAACATTGACCTCGATTTAAAACTTTTAAAACTGTTGGAAGAAAATATATCAGATAATTTTTGTGATCTTAAAATATGTAAAGATTTCTTAGAAATGATGCCAAAATAGACCATGAAACTTTATAGGAGACTATGTGAGAGGAACAAGATGTGTTTGGAAAAGATGTGTATGGAAGTGGAAAGGAAGCTACTGAAAATGGACAGATGGAAGAACGAGGGCAGAGATGAACTGAAGGGATGAAATAAACAATTTGTAAAGTCCTATAATGAAAACTAAAGCTATGAAATTAATGGAAAAAGAAATGATACCCAAAGTATAGTGCAGACATAGGAAAAATAAGTTGAAATTGTCAAAATTAATGGTGTTTTACATTGTAAAAGAGAGGGCTGGAGAGATGGCTCAGCAGTTAAGAGCACTGGCTCTTCTTCCAGGAGTCCTGAGTTCAATTCTTAGCACCCACCTGGAAACTCAGAACTGACTGTAACTATAACCCCTTAGGATCTGACGCCCTCTTCTGGTGTGCAGATGCAGATGCTGACAAATTACCCATATAAATAAAAATAAGACCTTTAGAAAAAGAGAAGAGAAAGAAAATAGTCTTGGGGAACATATTTGCAGATCATACGAGGCAAGTTACACCCAAGTAACACAATGCAGTGTTCAGAAAACAGCCACTAGGCAGATTCCAATGGTCACTTCTAGAAGTTTGGTCGATGAAAAATGGGAGGTTGCTCAGGCCTTGGAGCGTCACTTAGTAGCAGAGCTCGTTGTAAGTGCGTGCTTGGCCCCATTCCTCCTGCATCACCACAAAGGAAATTGTTCTGCAACTACAGCAGTGCAGATGAAACCCGTAACTAGGAACCAGACCATAACTGCTCAAGACCAAACAGGCCACCGTGGCTCACTAGCACATGCAGGTGTGTGAGGCACAGTTCCTTCCCAGTGCTGTGGGTCATGAACACAGACCCTCTAGAAGCCCCGCACACCAACCACCATTCTCTCAGGTGGTGTTCTCGAGGCGTGGCATCTGTAGACATGTTGAATGGGCCGCAGGCTTTGGGGTTGAGTGCTGGTCCGTTGTTCTTCCCTGCATCTTGCAGGGCTCTTTGTACCTGGGCAAAAGAAGGAGAAAATTATAGCCAAGGTGGCTGCTGATTTCCTCTCTAGCTCATAGCAGTTTGTCACATTTACTAAACTTCCTGTTTCCCCAGGGGTTTTCAGCCCCTACCCATTAGAAGAAGAAAATGGTCTTCACAGAAAAGTATGCTCCTTTCTTGGAGCCAGGCACAAGTAAGGATGAAGCGAGACTGATGCTAGCACCAGCCCTTCCACAGGAATGCTTCGCATTAGCAATAAGACCTCAGAAATGCAAAGTCGCTGTTGGAAGCTGCTGTGTTCCGTGACTGACTCCAAGGAACATGAGGCAGAAGAAGAGTAGGCCTGCTGTAGCCTCAAGTGAGATGTGTGACTCCCAGTGATCCGCCCGACCATGTACACAGCACCATGCATTGTCTGCTGAGAGGCCCAGTGCATTCTCAGCCATCACAAATCAGATATTTAATTTTTAAGTGTTAGAAATGTAAATTTTTCACCTTTCATTCCCATAAACAGAACCTACAGTTGCTATAGCAGCGATTTTTTTTTCCCCACCTACATGAAATTTGAGTTTGAGACAATTATTTTCTCACAGATTTTCAAAGTGTAAAATGAATACACATAGCCATTGCAGCTCAGGAATAATTCCTCAGATGCAAAGTGATTTGTTCTCCATGAGTGAAGCCTGAAAACTCACCCACAGTCCAGTTTGACAGAAGGAGACTTCATGGCGATACAGGGACTGAAGAGCACAAGTGTAGAGAGGCCCAGCCTTCGTCCAGCACCAGAAGAGAAGCATTGGCTCTCAGGGACCAGCTATTCATTAGCTGGTTAGTTGGTCTCTGTTGACTACTTAGAGAACGATTATCATTCGGTGGCCCTAAGGAAGAAGCTTTGCACTTAACTTTTGGTGGTGTTTGATAATGTCGTCTTTTGAAAGCACTCAGCAGTCACTGAGCCCGAACTCTGCCATGCCTCCGTTGTTGCCTCCATGGTACATTTCAGTTGGCAGTGGGGAACAATCAGACCTGTGCCAAATGGTGCTAGTGTGCTTTCATCCATTGTAACTTGCAGGTGCATGTTTAACTCAGAAAGTAATAATTAGTGACTTCTCAGAAAGTATGGATTTTGCCTTTGCTGTGGTGGGCGTTTGTTCCATCATCAATGCCTCTGACTCGAGCAGTGCCCATCATCAGCTTATGTGTGACTAATGGCAGGCCTGCCTTGATGGGCCGACTGTGGGGATGCAAGCTTTGCAAACCAGCAGAACCTTCCTTACAGCAACTCAGGTTGTGACGTGCTTTGTGTGACGTGGTGTGTCATGGTTGGGTTTTAAAAATTGTGAACACTCACCTTCAACCCTAAGAGCTGTCTACTGCCCAAGTTACCATCTCATCGTGTGCTGTGTGCCTTTTAGGAAAGTGTGGGGAGGGTGCTGCTGGCACTCCACGGGCTTGGGATGGAGTGTGCACAGAAAGATGGGTGTGGCTCCTATCTCTGTGTTACACTTTGTTCACAATTCATTGTTCTCTGGTTAAATACAACAGAAAAAGCTGAAACCAGAGATGTGTCCTGTCATTGAGTTAAATACAGGTATATTCAGGGATTATTGAGCCCTGGCCAGGTCAAGAAAGAAACTCAGTACCTAATACACAGCTGGAGAGCGGGGCCCTGTGAAGTGCAGCCTGGCCTTGGTTTCCATAGTGAAACAATAAAAATGTGCTGTGTCATAAAACACAGAACAGTAACAAGCACCTTTGGAGGACTCAGTGGCTTTCGTGGGTGACGTCGCTCTCTCCTGGTCATGAAGTGGAAGGGCTGAGGCTGCACTCTGCCTTCCTTCCTCTCCGGCTCACTGGGTGTTGGTTTCCTCACCCCTGTGACAGAATTCTAGGTAAAATATCAGTGTATTGCTTTCTTTAAAAGGAAAGTAAATGTAGTTACTTATTAATAGGGAGTGGCAACTTTATATATGTTCTATGTTAGTCACATTTATTGAACTCTAGAAGTCTACGAGATTATTGGTTCACTCTGCTTGGGAACAAGAAACCAAATACTTAGAATAAAGAAGAGGGGAATCTTACATTTGTAATATTTTAATTACAGGCAGAGTTGCCTCTCAGAAATCTGATGACTCACACATGATTACATTACATTTTAAAACAAGACATTTAGTTCTTTTGCACTGAGAAATCTGTTTCACAGGTTGATTTTTTTTTTATATGAAGATAGTTATTTTATACAAGTGCAGTCACTCCCAAATGCTTTTTTTATTCTTCTAGTCTATGCTTTAGTGGGGGAGCCCCCATGTAGCCTACCAATTATATAAATCGCGTATGTTACACTCATAAGAGAAGGCAAGTGAGGCACCATATGACCTCAGTCTCCTGAACTTAGCACATGACTAAGCACTGTAAAGGAACCTGAGAAACAGCTGAAGTAAAGAACCGAGGACGGGTTAATTATAAATGCGTGGTGACAGATTTTCCCTCTGGCCTCTGGCGCAGAGGTGGGATTGTTACACTACTTATAGGCAAGTTAATGTCAAGGCAGTTGACATTTAGCCTCTTATTTATAAGAACTCAATATGGACAGCTCATTTTCATGAAAGTTAAATACAGAGAAAAAATGTGGAATGGATAGAATGAAACAAAAATATAATGAAATGTGTCATTAGTTGATTTGAGACCCATACATACACAGTGGAGGTTATATACCTTGCTCTTACACCTGGTTGTACACACAGTGGAAGTTATGTCACTTGTTCTTCTATCGTTCAGTGATCCAGTGATGTTTGAAAGTGTGCAGTCTCTGAGGTCATCAGGAAATCTCAACTATTAGCTTGGAGAGTCACTGTGTGTGCTGGACAAGTGCAGAAGGGCTTAGCTGTTGAACATAGACTTGAAATCACTGTTAGATGGAAGTTAGTACTTTGAAAGACTAGGCCGTTCAACTGTAATCACAGGCATTTTCATTCTCCAATTACTTCGTAGGTTTGTGGAGAGACTCTTGCTTCTTTCACAGGGGCTCACTCTTGGGGCTGAGGCATGGAAAGTCTGGGGTTCTTCATATACAATAGTAAGACTGTGAGGCTTGGTTTGTGGAGTGATTGTGAAATGAGTTTTACATTGGCAGCAAGCAGCTAGGGAGGGACTCTTGTTATATACTCAAGAGTAAAAGTAAGAAGACCTTGGCTTGCTTGGTTGTCCATCCGTCTGTCCATCCATCAGTTCTTACTGAGTCAGCCTTTGGTTTTCCGGGCTGGCTCTGCCTTGACCGTGACTGTTTCCATGCTTCAGCTGTCTCTGCTCTCAGCGCTGGCATCGCTAGTCTGAGCTGGCCTGAGGTGCTGGGGATCAGACCCAGGGAGGCATGCGTGCCAGGCAAGCGTTCTACCCAGTGAGCTACGTGCCCAGCCCAGTTTACAGTATCTTGTCTTCCATTTTACTGTTTGACAAGATCTCGTTACATAATCAAGGCTGGCCTCGACCTTGCGTTGTTGTCCAGGCCAGCCTCAGACAGCAACCCTCCCTCCTGACCATCGCTGGATTTTTGGTACGTGCCCCCTCATCCAGCATACAGATCAGCTTTTGATGTCAGAATTTCACACTTGCAAACTACATTTTAGAGAATTTCCAATTCGAGGACTATCCATTTGTCCCTGCTCTCCCAAAAGATGGGAATATTGTAATTGTGCTTTCAAAGATGTGGAATGCAATGATGATTTAAAGTGTGCCAGTAGCATAGGCTTGTTTTGATCAAATGTTTGAGCATAGAAGAGAAACATAAAGATCCGTGACTTGGAGCAGGAAAGTTAAGAGCAAGAATGCTTGCTGCTCTTTCAGAAGACCTAAATTCAGTCCCCAGCACCTCCAGGCAGCTCACAACTGCCTGTAAGGTCCAGGGGATCCAGTGACCTCCTCTGGCCTCAGGCACCTACATGTGTGGCATACATTCACACAAACACACACAGATACACATAAATAAGAATACAGCCTTTGAAAATAAAAACTGGAGCTAGGATGATAGCTTTATGGTTCAGAGCACATACTGTTCTTGCAGAGGACCCAAATTCAGTTTCCTGCCTTTGTATCAGGGAACTCACAGCCTCCTATACCAGCTCCAGTAGATCTAATGCCCTCTTCTGGCCTCTCAGGGTGCCTGCACACATGTGCTGCACATGCATACATTCAGGTGGGGGCACACACATCATAATAAACTACATAAACAGATAAGTCTTTTCGGAAGGACAACGCATGTCTGAAATGTCATTTGTTCTTCTACTTTCTAAGCGGATGTTTCACATTGCACTTCATAGTCACTGGTTTTCCTTGAAGCATTCAATCCTCCCGAGACCAAGCCAGTCAGACACTTATGATGCAGAGCCTGCCAGTCGATCTTTAAATTTGTCTGTTTTTATTGAATGTACATTGGTATTTTTCCTGCATGTGTGTCTGTGGAGGTGTCAGATCCCTGGAACAGGCCTTACAGACAGTTGTAAACTGCCATGTGGGTGCTGGGAATTGAACCCAGGTCCCGTGGAAGAGCAGCTGGTGCTCTTAGCTGCTGAGCTCAGGATCTGTTTTTACAGAACTACACAGATGACAGCCACACCCAGTCAGGTCTCAGAAGCACTGTTCTGAAATCTGTGTGCTTTACTTGGGTAGGAAGATAGTTGAAAGGACATATTGGCCCAACATTTCCCACTTCTTGTAATTATTAAACAGAGATTAATTTAAATTCTTTCACTATTCTAGAAAATAGATTCAAAAGAACACTTCCTTCTCTAATAAAATGTCTCTATGTGAATGAGCAGGCATGAAGTAGATAGAAAGAAACAGAAGGATCTAGAATATTTGACAGAGCTACATAGTAAGGGTATAAGCCATAATTAAATTTGGCTGACTAATTGAGATGGCGACTATTACTAAATGTACTAAAACAGTGCTACTGTGTTGTCTGAAGGCACTTGAAATGTCTTACTGAGCCGCAATAATATATTGAAGTAAAGACTGACTGAATACCTAACGCACCACTAATAAAATGAAAGGTGATACTGAAAAATATTCATGTGAAAGTGTGTGTGTGCACGCACATGTGTACACACATATATACACACAGTGTGTGTTACAAAAGCACATGTGTGGTGGACAGAGAACAGTTTGCAGGGATCAGTTCTCTTTTTCCACTATCTGGATCGCACTGATGGAATTCAGGATGCTGGCAGCAAGCATCTTTACTCTGAGCCGTCTTACCAGGCCATGTAAACGCATTTAATGCTGGACCCACGTGGTGGTGCATGGCTGTGATCCCAGTGTTCAGGAGAAAGAGAAAGAAAGAAAGGCAAAAGAGAGTCGCTGCTAATCCAAGGCCCACCTGGTAGGCACAGCAAATCCATTCAGCCAGCTGGATGATAAAACAGTTTCCGTTTTTTAAAGGGAGAGGTGGCAGGGTGTGTAAGGTGTTTGCTGTAAAAATGTAAGGACAGAGTTCTCAACCCCGGCACCCATCCATGTAAATGTTGTTTGGTATGATGGCCCACCTGTAATCCCAGCATTCAAGAGATAGACATCTGAGGTCCCCCGGGAAAGCTAGCTATCTAGGCCAGCAGAATCAGTGAGCCTTGAGTTCAAGTGAGAGAGACCCTGCCTTGATAAAGAAGGTGGAGAGCAATTAGAGAAGACACCCAATGGCCTCCATATATGTGTGCACATAGCTCTGTACTCTCAACTTACTATATAGGAAATAAAATTAGACCAGTAGCAAGAATAACAGATTTGTAAAAAATGTATACAAGTAACTCACTGGATTTTCACTTATCTCTTCCATTGGTACATTAATTGGAAGATGGCTTTGCTGCAGAAGCCAGTGAAAAGCTGACCTGTGTGGTCAACTTTAATTATATTGTAGGTAAAGTAGATTTTAAAAGTGTGATCTGGGAGTATGGTGATGGAAAAGAAAGTTGATAGAAAAATACTGATTTCTAGTAGTCTCCTATACCATAGTAGCAGAGGTTTGGACCTGGGGGTCCATCTACTGGAAACAAGTTGTAGTTTGGCAGAAAACATCAGCTGGCTGGTCAGTTGTGATCAGCCAGCAGATGGACACACAGAAAGCATCTGAGAGACCTGTGGTAAAAATCAAGAAGAAAAATGTGCTTGTGTGTGGGGTTGCAGTGAGGCCGAAGGACGTGCAAGTAAGACAGTGGCTGAAGTTTGAGGCTGTTGAGGACTTTTGGGTGGCTTTTGTAGTGTGTTCAGTGCACAAGCAGAAGATATGTTTCAGACCAGATTTTCTTAAGGAAGTCAGATCCTGAAGAAACAACTTTCCTTATATCCTGTGGCACTCTTCACTGCTTCTTCAAGGTGTGTGTGATTGAGATGGACCCAGAGTGGGAAAAGTTTTGCCTTGTACCCAGGTGGCTGTGCCTGCATCAGCGTGGTCACAGCGATGCATATCAGCAGGTAGTTGTGAGGCAGTTTAGACAGGAAAAGAGATGAGGCAAATAGGTTTATGCAGCAGTAACCAGGAAGGACCTACTGAGACTAGGTGTAGGAGAAAATATGGAAATATTTCAACACTACGTCTCTGGTGGTGCTGGAGAGATGGTGCAGTGGCTAACGGCACACGCTGCTCTTGAAAAGGACCCAGGTTCAGTTCCCAGCACCTGAGACATGCAGCTTACAGCCTACTGTAGCTCCAGTTTCCAGGTGACCGATCCTGTGGCCTTTCCTGGCCTTTTATGGCTGCCTGCTCACACATGGTACGTATATTTCCATCTACAGCCACACATGCATAAGGTAAGATGAACAAATAAACATTTAGAAACAAAGTCATTGATACCATGTTTACCTTGAGATGATATAGCCCCAAATTCTGAGACTGTGATTTAAATTCTGGACATGGTTCAATAGATAACTATTCTAACTCTCACTTATAATAATGTCTGGCAAATAGCTAACATCTTGACACTGTTAATGCCTGTGCTAAGTCGTCATCATATGATGGTGACATGAGGCTTGTCATCATGTCATGTTTACCTTCAGCATTCCAGTTGTAACTGAAGTATCTCGGCTGCTTGAGGTGGTATCTCACAGATAGCATACTGATAATACAAGAAAGTTAGCAGACCTGGCTGTCTGAGGTCTGAAAATGGCTCTGAAAGCCCAGGCTCTGTTTACTTCACTTTCTTCCTGGCATGCAAAACTTCTCAGCTTCAAGTTTCGGACCTGTGGGTTAGAACCACTCAGCTGGTAAACTACTTTAGCCCCTAGGAATGGAGCCAAGGGATGCTTAGTCTGTGTATAATTGAAAGAAATACTTCAACAGGAAGAAGTGCAAACTCTTACTTCTTACCAGTGAAGATAATTTCACGGTTGTTTTATGTGAGTCATAATATGTCTTGTTTTCAGGTATATATTTCTTTTAAGTTTAGTTTATTGCGTTTGCGTATGTGTGTGTATGGACATGGTGGCCCTAGTCTGAATGTCCAGAGGCCAGCCTTGGGGAGTAGTTCTCATCCTCCACCATGTGGCTCTGTAGAGTCACCTGGGACATCAGGCTTGGACAGACCCCTCACCTGATGAGCTATGTCACAGGCCCCAGAGAGGACCTTCTTTAGCAATTTTACAATGATTGCAAATAAGAGGACTGGTAACGTTTGATGCTATGAAAAGTTGGCATTTTAGTAGCAAGAAGTCAAGCCTTTTAAGCTTTTTAAAAGGTAGCAAACAAATTTGTACTGGTAAGTTATCTCCACCCCGCCCTTCCTTGACGACCAATTAAAGTCCTGAATTGTATTCTTTAGCAGACTGAATGAACATGTAAAATGTCCAGTTCCTTGTTTGGCCAGATGAGGGCGCTGGCTCTTCAGTGTTCTGGAGCTTAGGCTATGGAGCAGATTTGTTTTCTTTATTCAGCCAGTTTCTTGTCTGTCTTACTGCTAGCAAGACAGACAGCTTACAAGCTTTTGACTGTGCTGTGTTTATATAGATTGATCTTTCTCAAAAGAAAACCTTCAGCTTTTTGTATAGAATTTTTAAATATGGAAATTTTAAAATAAGTGATACAATTTAGAGGAACATGATAACTGAAAAATATAAATGTATACTTATTTGTAATTTTGATTATTAATAATAAGTGTTGAAATTTATTGAGAAAAATACCATAGTTAACAACTTTCATTGTAATGACTGTCTACAGCAGTGCATATTGGTTATACTTATCTTGTTACATGTGAGTTTTAAAATCTAAATTATTTCTTTCATAATTCTTGAAATTGGCCATAATTGTGGTCTTGAATTCTCCTTGGAACTTGCCTGCTACATCTCAGTCAAGCCAGTCCAGTCCTGGCTGTTTCACAGTTGACTTTTGAGTCTTTACTAAACTATCATTGCGCTTCAGAACTTGACTTTCAGAAATGGTGTAAACTTGTTTGGTCATCTATGATGGAAGGATAAGAGCTTTACTATGTGAGCCTTTTAAAAAACAATCAAAGGCCAGGCATGGTGGCATACACCGTGTCTCTGCGGACAGGAGGCTGGTACAGGAGAATCTGCGTTTGTTATTAGAGAGACCTTATCTCAAAGAAACCAAAGCCTAGCCAGCCAGCCAGCCAGCAGACCATCAACATTGTGCTTTCCTTTCCCTTTCCCTTTCCCTTCCCCTTCCCCTTCCCCTTCCCCTTCCCCTTTCCCCTTTCCCCTTTCCCCTTTCCCCTTTCCCCTTCCCTTTCCCTTTCCCTTTCCCTTTCCCTTTCCCTTTCCCTTTCCCTTTCCCTTTCCCTTCCCTTCCCTTCTTCTGACAGCAAATAGTCATAGTCTTCATCCCTACCCTGTGAGCTCTTCTTCTGTGTTGGGTCTGAAACCTTAAAGATGTCAGTCCAGCTGTCCAGCCTTGAGAAGTAGCTGCATCTGTGGCCTCTGCGTTCCTCAACAGCCCCTGGACTTTACTCACACCTTCCTTTTACTTAGGCTCTTTTGAATTTGATTAATTGTTATTTGAAGCTACAAGAGTCCCACTTCAGAGGGGAGAGGAGGGGGTAAGAATGTACATGCATACATGCATGCATACATACATACATACACATGCATACATACATACCTACACATGCATACATATGCATACATGCATACATACATACATACATACAAACAAATTTTAAAGTATTCAGTGATTCAGGAATTTATAATCAAACCACCAACTACATAATTGACTCTTTAATGTCATGGTACACAAATGTACATGTAGTGTCCTTATCATTAATTAATTAATCACCATCTTTTGAACAGTTCCTTATTAGAACATAACCTTCTACTGTAAGCAAGGAGGTAGGGCATTTTATAGCAGAGCCTCTTTCACTCTGATATTCCTTTTGAGTCACCAGACTGCATTTTATTTGCAACCTGTCTCCATAGACTTGTGCATGGGTATTGTCAGCCACAAGATCTTAATAACTAGAATCAGACTGGAAACCATAGCAACAAGAGTTGCTGAAAGGCCCCTGAAAATGTATAGTTGTTCAGGCTTCAGTAAGTACTTGTATTAATTTTGTCACTCAGGGTAAGTGTCTAGTTCAGTATAAAGTGACTGGTATTTTAAAGTATAAGTCAAGAAACTATTTCCTGGAAGGTAGCATTAAAAGTAATGGAGCAGCTGGGTAGTGGAGGTGCACACCTTCAGTCCCAGGACACGCGAGGCAAAGGCTGGCAGATCTTTTGAGTCCAAAGCCTGCCTGATCCACAGAGTGAATTCCAGGGCAGCCAGGGCTACACAGAGAAAACCTGTCTTGAAAAAAAACAAAACAAAAAAGGGGGTGGGGGGCGGTGAGCTCAGGTGGGAGTCCCGTGGCTGCTGGACAACTCACCACATTGTGACTTCAGTTGGATAGTTTGGCTCCTGGGCCCCATGTCTGCTCCTACCAGGTACACAATATTGCTGGTTAAATAGAACAAGACAACAGATTATCACCTGTGTGCATAATTGACTCTGGCCCTAATTTAGTGTACCAAATGTATTTTCAAACATTTACTTAAAAGAAAAACAAAAAACAAAAAAAAAGGGGGGGGGGCTGGCAAGATGGCTCTGACTGTTCTTCCATAGGTCCTGAGTTCAAATTCCAACAACCACTCGTAATGAGATCTGACGCCCTCTCTCGTGTTCCATAGGTCCTGAGTTCAAATTCCAACAACCACCCGTAATGAGATCTGACGCCCTCTCTCGTGTGTACTGACGTCAGCTACAGTGTACTTATGTATAATAATAAATAAATTTTAAAAACCAAAGTATTATTTCTAATTAGTATGTTTTAAAAAAGGAAAGACAGGGGCTGGTGAGATGGTTCAGTGGGTAAGAGCACCCGACTGCTCTTCCGAAGGTCCGGAGTTCAAATCCCAGCAACCACATGGTGGCTCACAACCATCTGTAACAAGATCTGACTCCCTCTTCTGGAGTGTCTGAAGACAGCTACAGTGTACTTACATATAATAAATAAATAAATCTTAAAAAAAAAAAAAAGGAAAGACAACTGAGGAGTTGACTAAAGTGAGATCTAGACCATATTTTCTGTGGTCTGGGTGTTTTCTTCGAAATTGTTTTAAAGTTCTCAACTTCTGTTCTTTGCTTTACTTCCTATTTAAAATACTATTTGTGAATTTGCATCATTCACTGAAATTCTATATTCAAAATCAGTTTTTACCTTATCAGAGGCTTTTAGGGAGGGTTGAAGTCAGAATTAATTTCATCTGTTAAAGATCACGTATTTCCCACGGCCCCTCCCCCTCCCATTTGTGCAGAGCTTTGAAATAGATTATGCAATAATAGTACAGTAGGAAATATATTTAGGATTTATTAAATTTTTTAAAAATCTTTAATGGTTAAAGAATGTTATTCCACTCTTGCCCTCTAGTGGTTGAAGTAGATATTTTAAGTATGTGATTAAGGGTAACTACTCTTGGTGTCATACTTTCTTTTATTCCTAGATGCATTTATTAGTTTACTGGTTTGTCAAATATAACGTATTTTGTATAAGTCTTCAGCAATATGTTAGATGTGCCCTTGTATTGTTAGTCCTGTAGATTCTTCCTTTAGTAGCAGTGGGTTCGTGTATGTAGAATCTTACAAATGCATTGCAGAGGGCTGGCTCAGCAAGTGCTTACCCAGGACTGGCAACCCACTAAACTTGTGGATTCCATAAGGTGGCAGGAGAGAGCTGGCTCCCGAGAGTCACCCCCAGACTTGCACACACAGCCAGTGAATATCATATTTGGTCCACCACTCATGAGAACAATGCGGGTTTCATTGAAGTTACCACGTCAAATAGAAACAGTAAAGGGGTGATAGCTCGGCGGGTTAGCACATGCACTGTAAGCATGAGGACCTGGCATGGAACCCTAGCCCCGGGGATGAAGATAGTCGGTCCTGAGAGCCTGCTGGCCAGTCAGCATAGCTGAGACAGCAAGCTCCTGGTTCTGTAAGAGAGCCTGTCTCAAGGAAACAAGGAAGACAGTGAAGAGGAGGACACCTCTGCCTTCAGCCTCTGTGTACACAGGTCACACAACCACACATTCATGTACCCTGCCACCCCACACCAAGTCAAGTCTGCTAGGGGCCAGGAAAGTATAGGCATGTCATATGCGCAGGTTTGATACACACAACTAAGAAGTTACAGAGGTAAGTTAAGAAGTGTTTTACATTAATAATAAAAATATTAAACCATTGAAGTAAAATTGGAAAGGTAAAAAAGTGGCCAATCCTTTCTGTTATTATTTACCTTTAAATCTCTCTTCTGTCTTAGCATAATGTTTATAAATCTGCTTTCAGCATGCTATGCTCATTTTGAAAATATACCCATGCTACTTTCAGTCTTTTAAGAGTAGGAGAAGATGCAAATATTAAATACTAAAATTATATCAATTTGCCTTTCACATAGTAGCATTAATGTCATTTTAGAGCCAACAACAATGGTGCTCTTAGCATGGTGCTTCCAGGGGAGCTGACTGCACACAGGTACCTGGCGGTCAGTGATGCTGCCTCCAGGACTCAGGTGTCAGGCTCAGTTAGTACCGATAGCCTTTCCTTTAGAGTACTTCATTCCTTCTGTGAACTTAACGTTTTATTTTTATCTTAACATATATTTACATTTATGATTTATATAAGGATATTATTATACATATTTGGTGGCATGAATTTAAGAAAAAAAGTCCTTTAACTGAAAGATGTGTTGTGGACTTTTCTTATGTCAAAGCTTCTGATAGTTTCCAGGGCCATAGTGATATAGTGATAAGCAAAACAGGCATAGTTCCCCTATACTAGTAATTTCACAGGCCAAACACACACACACACACACACACACACACACAAACACACGCACACACACACATACACTGGGGCAGATAAATAACTTGACAGGAAAGAGCCCTCTAGGGTGAAGAGATTCATGAGGTGTGAGAGAACATAGCATGCCTGCAACGTGACTAGTGGACAGGGAAGCTAGCCTGTTAGGAGACTGCTGCCTGTGTACAAATGAGAGAAGGCAGTGGGTTAGAGGACAGTGTGGTGATCTCTGTGGCTGGGAGCACACTGAGCTCTAGAGTTGGAAGTTTACAAATTAGTTCCAGGCAGATGATGTGTGAGAGGAAATGTGTGTGTTGTAGGAAATGATGTAGGTTGTAGGAAAGCCAGGTGGAGATCTGAAGAAGGCAGTGCGAGCTCCCGGTCCACAGCTCAGGAATGAGTCAGGAAATAAGTGTGCTGACATTAGAATATCAGTGCAGCTTAGCCCAGTGCACAGCCTGTCCTCCAGGTCGAGATGGCAGTGTGCTAACGTCTTATTGACGTGAGTAGCCTCCTTATGAAAGATTAATAGCATTTGCAGAAGCCCCATGAGAAACGATAGTCAGACTTTTCCTTCGTGGGTCTTTCTGTGATGGAGCCTTCCTCTGCGCTTGATCTCGTCCTGGAGGGATTTGATTGACTGCTTTGTCCTTTCCCAAAGACATTGATTGATTCATTGCCTTGCTAATTGTTGCAATCTTGTCAATTCCCTGCTTCCTCACACACTCATATACTTTTAAGATTATATTTAGCTAAAACTTGATCTTAGAATTATTCTTCAATAGATTTTATTAACTTTCCCTGCTGCCTTTTATAGAATCGAAACTCTATAGTCAACACCACACCTTTTGTACTTTTTAATTTTGAAGTAATCTTGAAACCTTAACGCCTTACTATTCCGTTCTTTACTATTTGCTGGTGAAATTATATTTTCAGTTGTAAGAATACTGTTTGAAGTCAACAAGAGCTTTTCCTGTTCCAACATTGGAAATAATTAAATCCGCTGTATTAAATTTCCTCCCTGTCCATTCCTTCCCTCTGCTTTTTCCTTCTGATTCCCACATAGTTGCTTTTCATTGGCTACTCATGTATCAGTTTACTGTAAAGCATTGTACCCGCCCTTACAGAAGAGAGAGGCTGGGCTCTTCTGTGTGTGGACCTCGTGTTTCTGTAGCTCTTGGCAGAGAGCAGAGACAGCCTTTTGCTGTTGTGCGTGGCTGATGGCGATCTGAACGTACACCACTGTAAAGTGCAGCTCTGGCTGGGACACTGGAGTGTAAACACCAGTCTCACCAACTCAGTGTAGCTGATTGTCGCTGCCATGTTGAAGAACTGAAGGTGACTCATAGCCAGAGTGCTCCACGATGTTAGATCATAAAACAAGTTCCCTGTATGATCTCCCTCTGTGTGTTTACCTTTATTCTTGTGAGACAACCACTAAGTGTGTTTTAAATGATACCCACAAAGAAACATTCCTAGACAGGCACAGGGTGAAATTAAAAAGAAAGGGGCTGCAGGAGCCATTTCCCAAACACAGTGAGAAAAAAAAGGAAGCCTTGCATTTTAAGGAGACAGCAAGAGAAGCCAGAAAAGCAGTGTGAAGTCTCTCAGAACGCAGAGTGTGCTAATTCATTACTTCTAGGACACCAGCATGTTTGCAGCAAGACATGAGGCTGTGCTGAACTAACAGGCATTGAACACTGGAAAGAACCAAAAGACGAGGAAACCAGCCTATAAAATAGAAAAAAATCTTCTCATCATCTGACAGAGGATTAATATCCAGAACACATCAGAAATTAAACACCAAAAGGACAGATAATCCAGTCAGCAAGTTGGCAAACAAACTGAATAATTACATTAAAATAATACCAATATCTTAAGCCATGAGGAAATGCAAATCAGAACTACACGTTCTGTCTCGCCCTACTCAGATGGCTATCATGAAGAAAACACATCTAAACAGAAAATAAAACAAATGCTGGCTTATAGCTGTAGAGGGAAGGAGCTCTTACATACTGTTACTGGGCATGTAAATTAGCACAGTCATTATGCAAATGAGTGTTGATGTTCCTTCAAAAGCTAGAAATAGAACTAGCATATGATTTAGCTATACCACCCCTGGGAAGGAGTCCAAGTCAGCGTACAGCGAGGATGCTCTGAGCATCACGCTTACTTCTGTTCTATTCTGAATAGCCATGGGATGGGGTAGGTGCCTAGCAACAGGTGAGTGGGTACAGAAAGCAGCCGTATATAGCTGGGGTGGTAAGTCAGCATAAGGAGAGTGGAATCAGGTCATTTGCAGAAAAATAGATGGAGCTGAGACCATCACACATGTTAAAGTAGAACGGCCTGCACTGGGCATTGCATGCTTTCTTTTACGTAGAACCTAAGGAGACAAAAGAACTGGAGAGCTGTTAGAGAGGAGGAAGGAGATAGGATTGGCCAGCAAGAGGACAAGGTGACAGGTAAACATGATCAGAATTGAACATGTGTGAGAGTGTCACTGTATGATCCACCATTTTATCCAGTAAGGATGGATTCGTTTAAAAAAAAAAAGTAGTATATTGTGTCAGTGATTTAAAAATTTTTGGCTGATATTCACTGTCCACATAAGTTTAAAAAACTAAAACCATGGGTCCACATTGCTTACCTAGTACAAAATTCAACTTGACCTTGACTTACTAACTGAAACTGGTGGTCTACATGGTGAGATAGGGATCTGCAAAAAACCAAACATCAAAGACACCAACGCTGCCAGTCTCAAGTAGGCCCATGAAATGAGCAGTTCTCAGAAGAGGAGACACAAGTGGCCAGTAGCCGTGTTTAGCAGTGAGCACCTGGCCATCGGAAATACAAATGAAAACTACTCTAGGGTACCAGGTAAGGCGTTACCCAGTCAGAATGGCTATGGCATTGGTGCTGGGGAGGATGTGAGGAAAGAGGAACTCTATTCAGTGCGGATGGGAGAGAGCATCCTAGTGCAGCCATTACAGGAATCAGATAGAGGGTTCTCCAGAGCTTAAAAATGGCAGTGCAGTGTGACTGCTCTACGTGTGGACATGTGCCCAAAAGTCTCCATCCCCACCTACCCTAGAGAGACCTGTACATCCTTGTTAACTGCTGCTCTGCACCATAGCCGGTAGCTGGAACCAGAGGAGATGGGCATCAACACTCACTGAGTAGTGAAGGTGTGACATTTATGCTGAGTGGAGCTTTATTCAGCTACAGAGGAAAATGAAGTCATGAAGTCTCCAGGGAAATGCTTGCTTTTGGTTTGAATCTTAGAGAAGCATTTCATTTATAGAGAAGTGCCATTATTTCTACTTATGACAGGAAAGTCAAAGGTATAAGACTGCATTTTAGAAAACAGTATTTATAGGAAATAAAGTGCTTCTTAAGTTCTGTTTCGTTGGTAAAGTATGAAATTAAGAAAAAAAAAAGTACTCAGAAAGTCAGTGAAAATTTGAAAATGGAGAACCGTTTGCTGTTACTGAGGTTAGTAATGGTGGTCACCAGTGAGCGAGGCGATCTAGACAGCGGTGAGGAGGAAGTGTGGGCTGGCTCCATGCTGTGGGACTGGTCCTCCAGGTGAGGGAGCAGCCCAGCCTGGCTTTGTAAATAGAATTGTGTCAGATGTGACTGTGTACCATCTGTGACTGTTTTCTCATTATCATGGGAGGGTTGATAGTTGTGACAGAAACCGTTTGGTTCACAAGGGCTAAATGTTTACTATCCCTGGTGAAACAAGCTTTTTGGCTTTTGTTTGGGATTTTTAAAAAGCAAATTTTAGATTTATTTTATGAATTTTGTCTGCATGCATGTATGTGTACCACACGTGCGCCTGGTGCCCTCCGAGGTCGGAAGAGTGCACTGAATTCCCTGCAGCTGGAGTGTGGGCTCTGGGAAGCAAACACAGGTCCTCTTTGAGAACAGCAAGGACCTTTAACTATGGAGCCATCTCTCCAGATCCTGTTTTAGACTTCTAAATTAATGTGTTATATTTGGGAGTATGGAATGCAGTATATGAGTCAAAGACAGAATCTTGTAAACAAACGTTAAGCAGAAAGAAAGCTAACTGTTAATGTCTTTGACTGTATTTTTTAGAAGAAAATCTTGATCAGAAAGGGCCACAGTGCAGTGATTTGTAAGGACATTGTGTCGTTAGTCTGGTCTTTTGTTTTTTTTAGTTTTGTTGTTTTTTTGTTTTTGTTTGTTTTTTAGACGTATTATTTATGTTATGTATACGAGTATGCTGTAACTGTATAGATGGTTGTGAGCCATCATGTGATTGCTGGGAATTGAACTCAGGACCTCTGCTTGCTTCAGCCTGAAGATTTATTTATTGTTATAAATACACAATACACTGTACACTGTAGCTGTCCTCAGACACACCAGAAGAGGGCATCAGATCTCATTACAGATGGTTGTGAGCTACCATGTGGTTGCTGGGATTTGAATTCAAGACCTTCGGAAGAGCAGTCAGTGCTCTTAACTGCTGAGCCATCTTTCCAGCCCTGGACTTCGTTTTTTTTTAGATAATTTATGAAGCCAGCATTTGAAAAGTAAATCTGATCACTATAAAAAAGCAATAAAAAATTTTACCCTTTACTCTAAATTGGCAGTTAGGTTTTTTTCTATTTACTTAAAAATGCATGGTTTTGTGTACTTTTTGTGTTGTTGTAAATTAAGTATAACCCTAAGAATAAAGCCCCCTAGTTGTGTTCTCCCTCCACCATACTGCAGAGTGATGTTTAGAGTCACATTTATTTACCAGCCTTTTGACATGTTACCGACAAATTGAACAGGAAGTTTCTGGAACCCAAAGCCAAGCAGGCAGATGCCTGCAGTAAGGAGTCTGGGGTGAGATGAGCACACCCGCAGTGCTGCAGCCTGCCCTGATGCAGTGTTCTGAGTGCTGAGACTTATAAATGTGTTTCTCCTTGCCTGGTTCTGCAGCACAACAAAACCTACTTTCTTAAACAGGAAAACACTTTGTTCTGTGTATAGTGTACACTTTAAGGTTGATGAGTAAAAAGGCATTTGGAGGCACTAGGTGTGGTGATGCATTTCTGTAATCTTAGCACTTGGAAAGTGGAAGTTAGAGGACCAAGTCCTGATCTGAGGCCAGGTCCTGCAGAATCCAAGCTGCAATATCTTCGTGATGCAGGGCAGGGCAACAGCAAGATATCTGAGAGGAGTTCCAGTGAGCATCCAGTATTGATAGTGTAGCAGAAGCCAATGGCCTCGAGCCAGAACGGTGACTCATTGCAGTGACCATTTGCAAGCAGAGCTGCTTGGACAAAAGGACATTCTGTGTGACATATCGCAGTTCAGTGGTGGGATTTTTTTCTTTTCTTTTTCCTTTTTTAGGGGAGGTTGCAAGGGCAGAGGATAGATACGGAAGGATGGGGAGATGAATGGAGTTGGGGTACATGATGTAAAGTTCAAAAAAAATCAATAAAAAGTTAATAAAAATAAAAAAGGGTTTAAGGCCAGCCTCGAAAACAAAACCCAAACCTGTAAATGGTTAGAGAACAATTAACTTTATGCTAATGTACTGGGCATTTATTTAAAGGCGACCAAGGGATGCTGAGAGCAGAGAGCTATTAGGATCTCAACCTGGCCAGCACTTTTACTGATAATACACCTCTCTCGGTTGGACTGGTTCTGTTCTATAGAGGCAGCTGTCCCTACTCGACATCTTATATCATTGGCACCTCCAACATCTTGACATCTCCAGTATAATCAAGATTTCACTCTCACAACTTGATCCAATGGCCTCTCTCTCTCTCTCTCTCTCTCTCTCTCTCTCTCTCTCTCTCTCTCTCTCTCTCTCTCTCTCTCTCTCAGCTTCCAGTCAAGTGCTTCTGCCATAGGCCTGGCCTGATGAGCTTTTCTTAACCAAAGAGGGAGCTTCCCCAACCCTTTACTCTTGTCTTCTTCATGTCTCTAAAGCCAGAGCCAAGTATCCAGTGCTGCCCAGTTCTGAGACTTGGAATATAATCTGGCAGTCTTTTTAAATTATATTTTCATAAACTGATTTTTTTATTTTATTTTTTTTCTTTCCATTTTTTATTAGGTATTTAGCTCATTATCATAAACTGATTTGTTGATGGCTTACATTCCCATGACTTTAGGCATTTAGGGATTTTTTAAAAACAAATTAGCAACTAGATATTTTTCAAACATTAGTTCATTTAATGTTTATAATTCCATAAAATAAGAAATAGTGTTCTCATTCAACACATGACTAAGCCAAATCTTAAAGAGCCTTTTGCAAAGCGGGTAGGCAGACTAGAGCCTGGGTGTGAGACCTCTCCCGCACACCCTGTGAAGCTCGCTGCTGACCTGGGGACCTTTCCTTCCCTGCCCTCTTCCCAAAGCCTCTCTGTTGTTCTCCCTGCCGACTGCTCGGTGACCACAAGCACTGTGCTGAGAGCGACCGACCATCAGTATGCCGGCTCTGTTGCCTACTCGAGGTAGCTTGTTCTAACCCTGTGTTCCACAGAAGCAGCTACGTGCCATGGGCAGCACAGATCCGATTTACTTTCAAGCTGTCCTTGATCATTCCCTTGACTTTTGCCATCTTGTCTTCTTTGTCGATGTTTACATAATTTTGCCTAATGAGCATCTGGTGTTTGTCTTGCCAACACTAATTGAGATGACTAGATGTTGAACTATATCCATCTAGTTTTAGATTTAAAAGGGCAATAGTTTTTGTTTTTCTGATGACCTAAAGTGATATTTTATTGTATCTGAATTTCTTAAGTTTTATTTCAGTAAAATTCAGTCATGAAATGTTTTTGTAAATTGATGATTTCCAAGGCCCTTGGCATGCCGTATGCCCGCAGTCAGCGTCGGTCTGCACCTCCGTCCCCTTGCTGGTCTCATGTGCGCTGACATGCAGTGTCTCATGGGGACAGTGGAAAGCAGCTATGCAAGCATTCTTAATCTCTCTCCTTCACTCAGCAATACTGGACCACCTCCTATTGGAGGCTCAGTTGACACATCCCCTTCCAAAAGTGTCCAGATGTGCCTCTTCCTGGGTCCCCTGTACCTCCCATCTGCCACCATCACCCTCCAGTTACAGTGGCCTCTCAGCTTTTCTTGCTCTTGAACTTTTAGGATCGACTCTCCACACTGTAGCTAAGCACATCTTCTCAGAGTGTGAGCATCTCGACCACATTGTCAGCGCTGCCACGAACAGCTGTCCCATTGCACTGAGAGGATCCCCAGATCCTGCCTGGCCTGAGAGTCCAGCGATGGCTGACTTCCCGTGTCTCAGACCTCATCGCCTGCCAGCTTTCTCTTACCCATTCTACTTGGCTACACAAGCCTTCTTTCTTGTCTTTATGATGCCAAGCTTAGCTTCTAAATTTAGCTTGCCCCATCTGGACCCCACCCTCCACTCGAATGCCATTTAGAACAGCATTCCTTCCTCAGGCCTTTTCTGCTTGTCCACTCACAGGCCCTAGCGTGCCCTAGCTCTGCATAGCGTGCCCTAGCTCTGCACAGCCTTTTCTCTAGTCTCTGATTCCTGCCTGTGAGCTCGGAGGCTCCTGAAGCAGACACCTCATTAGTGTTTTGTCTGCCGTGTGGACAAGGGCGTTTGCAGCAGAATGTACTCAGCACACATTCAGAGAATGAGTGAACAAAGGGAACAAATTACTTTTAAGTGGCAAATTTCAGCAATACTTAAGGTAATATTCTAGTCAACTCATTGACAGTATTCTTAGCAGAATAGGGAAAAATACAACTTATGATTGGAGGAAGAGGTATTAAGTAGTTATTATAATGTCTCATAGCAGAAAGTAATAATAATCTTGTCCCAACCCTGGCTTTTCTTTTTACTTATATAATGCAATATTTTAAAAATATTTTTCTCTTATACCTTTATTCAGAAGCAACATTGTCTTGTATGTCCTTTGTTTTTCTAGTAAAGCATGAGGGTTTTTTTTCTTGGTATAAGTATTGTCTATTGCAACAGACAACTTAAATGCCAAAATAATATATAATTAGGTCTATTCATTATCTTGCCACATGCTAAGTAGATGCTAAGGGTTTATTGCTACAATAAAAGTCAATGGTATATTTAAGCTTCTTTTATGTGAAAATGTATTTTAAAATTTACCATTTTTTGTCAGTAGCAAATTTATTATGTAGAATGTATACTTCTGCTAAAGACTCCTGTAAGTTTATGTGCCCCCTCAAATACCTTCTTGTTACTTCTCCCTTCCATTTAACAACCTTTTTTTTAAACTTTTTTATTTTATTCTGTGAATGTTTTGTCTGCATGTACCACATGCATGCTTAATGGTCCTTTTGGAAGTCAGAAAAAAAAGAATTAGATCCCCTAGAACTGGAGTTACAGGTGGTTGTGAGCCACCATGTCTGTGTGTGTGTATCTATGTCTGTGTGTGTATATGTGAGTGCCCTGCCCATAAAGGCCAGAAGAGGGCATATGATGTATAGGACCTGGAGGTCTGGGCAGTTGTGAGCTACCCAGTGTGAATGTTGGGAAGAGCGGAGCACATTCTTCACCTCTGAGCCATCTCTTAGCTCCTCGGTGTTGTGATGTATAGTTGGAAGTTCTACATTTTAATAGTTAGTAAAAATGCATAATTTCAAAAATCAAATTACTTCCTTTTTCTGCTGCCTTCTGAAGCCCCAAGTGAGAAATCCATAAAGCAGAAAGAGGTATCTTTGCCAGCAGTAAACTGTCAGTGCTTTGAGACTGATTGGCACTGTGTGGGACTAGGACTCTGATTGGGTTGTGGGAAGAGTGGAGTGGTAGCACTGAGGACTTACAGCGGCCGTTTCTGATTCGTGGTTTGTCTTGTCATTCTCAGATCCCTTTTCTACCTTGTGTTTCCCTTCTCGTGTTCAGGATCCTTTGGCCACTGTTCCTTTCGCTGGCGGGTTAACTCTTTAGACTTCTCATTAGTATCTGACAGTATGATCTTGAGGGCTTCCAGCTAGCTCACTACTCAACTGTAATTTTGATAGATTTGTACTCTAAGGTCCTCTAAATGTTAAATACTAGTGCAGCCGTCAGTGAGCCTGGCAGCCACAGGAGCCATCGGAAGAAGCACATTCAAAGACTCGATGTTTTTGGAGAAACCGGATAACTATATTTTATAACTAAGGCCTTTTTACATATTGCCTCAAACTCTGTAAACAAGTTGAAATGAAAATCATTTTATCCTTTTCTCCCATCCTTCCTGGGAATGGAAGACTTAAGGGCAATCGCAGGGTTCGAGGTAAGGCCTGGGAGTTTGTCGTTTTGTAAAACTAGGGTAGAAAGTGGTGTGGCTGGATTGCTGGGGGTGGGGGTGGGAGTGACCCCCTCAGATGCTTGTCCATTGTCCCATCACTGCCTCCATTCTAAGATCACTAAGCCAGCTGGGAGAGAAATACAGCTATCATGTACTAACTTCATTAGCCTTCGCTGCCCGCCCTTTCTACTCAGATCTATTTATATCTTGTTTTCTTTTTCCTTATCTTTTGTTACTTATTATTTCTGCTCTCCAAAACCAAAAACGTAAGGGGAAATTTTTAATGACTATGCCAAAGGGATTCAGAAAAGGAAGAATAATTTTTCTACCAATGATTCTCTAATAACTAGCAAGCCATAATGTCAATCACGATAGCAACCCATAGGTCTGTATAATAACAACATCATATACAAAACATGCTAAAAGTCATTAAAGAAAAATGGATGTTGTACTTTACCAGTTTCAGACTTTTGCTTTATTTTAGAACATTTCCTACGCTCTCCTTCCTGCTTCACTCTGGCCACCTCTGCCCTCGACCGCCAGTGCGTGTTTGCACAGTGCAGCCCATGTGGACCTCTGTTTTCGCCTGAAATTCTCAGCTTCTCTTGTATCAGCTAGCTGAGTTGTATTTCAGCTATTTACTTATCCCTCTCTGCCTGTGAACTAGTTACTATTTACTTACCCCTCTCTGCCTGTGAACTAGTACACCTCCAGAGAAATAAGTTAATCAGAGTGCCAGTGCTGCTTAACTGGAGTCTTTTGGATGAGCCAGGCAGGGTTTATGGGTTGGGATAACCTCTTCCAGGCCTATGTGTGCCACTGGGTGTCTGAGGCCATTGGGCTCCAGCCTAGAGCCTGTTGATTGTTCCATGCTTTTAGATTGAATAGGGAAGACTGTGGGGTTGGACAGAGTTCATTAAAACCTTTCGTGGCGAAAGGTCTCCCCAAGCTGATTGAGAAGGCATAGCTGGGATAGGAGTTGTTCTTCAGCAGCAGGCAGCCAAAGATGGAGTGTGGCTTCTTGAGGGTCTTGTGAAGTTTTCATAGTGGCATGATGGCAGAATGCTTGGTTGTCTGGCTGATAGCCATTCACTTAAGAGAGCAAACTGCTAGGGCCAGGTCTAATGTCTGGCAGTCAGGGAGTCAGATTATTCTACTCATCAATGTCTTAGCTTATTTAAAGGGAAAATTAACATTGGTGATTCAACAATACTTCACAGTGTGTAATGCTTAATTCTTATGAATTCCTTAGAGTGGTTCCTCTCATCTCTCTCAGAACCTCCACAGTGTATAAACAGTGTGTGACCTCACACCCACTCACTTTAGAGTAAGTAAGCGCGCGTGCAAGCATGTGCGTGTTTCCAATATTTCTCAGCTACCCCAGATGGCCCTGGCACATTCCTGTGGTAAACAGAATAACAGACTGTAACATGAGACTCCACTCATGAGCACACAGCATCAAGTGTGAGTTCCATCATACTCTGCAGGCAGTGACGTCTCAGTGAGAGCTAAGCATCGGAGAGCCATGGAGAGCCACTGGAAAGACACTTGTTTGTTTGGTCTCTGTGTCTTCTCAGCTCAACTGGGAGCCCAGCACTGCCCTCAAAGTACAACAAATTGCAGGCAAAACTCCTGGAAGCTGGATCTAGGGGGGTGTGTTTGTCATCTAACCCAGGAGGATGACACAGGAGGATCATGAGCATTAGGCTAGCCTGGGTAACAGAGCAAGGCCCTGTTTCAAAACAGCAGTGAAAAGCTGATGTGTTCATTTCCATTCTTGGACCTTCCATCCACACACTTAGTAAAGTGTGGAATAGAAAGACAGTTATATTTAAGTCTTCATAGAACATGTGATTCTCAGAGAAATAAACGATGTCTTTGTTGAATTTTTTAAAAACTCATTCTTATTGGGGACATCTGGGAAATATTTCTTTCAGACTTCGCTGGTAGAAAGGGTAAGCCGAAATTAAAGAAGGGTTGCATAACATAGAGATTAATAACACAATAACACAAGTATGGCAGTGTACACTGTAATTTCACTATGTCAAGGTTGAGCAGACAGTCAACAACCTCACAGCCTGCTGGGCTGCATAGGATAATACTGTCTCAAACAGATTTAAAACAAAACCCTCTAATTACCGTGAACACTTAAATTGGATGTATATAAGAGGGAAATCATGCTGAAGGGAAGTGTAGTGTGGAGAAATGTAAAGGATGAAATGAAAGAGAACAGGGCTGTGTCTGTGTAGCTTGAGCTGCCTCTTTCCCTGTCCCCCTCCATGTTCATGTCTGTGTATCCCGTGTCAGTGTGTGCGTGTGTGTCTATGTGTCTGTGGGTCTATGTGTGTTTGTTTCTTGGTTTAGATGCGATGTCTTTACTCTGCAGTAGTTTCAAACATAGTCCAACTCTTGCTGTCTACTTCCAGGTTTTCCCTCAGAATAATTAGCTTTTTCTCCCTAATGTTGATACTATCTTTGTTCATGCAGCCAGTGTCACTGTTCCAGTCCCCATGTGGGTTTGTGGACCTTGCTCCTGACTGTCCCTTGTCCCTTCTCCCCATACCCTCATAAAAACTCGAGTGATTTCTCTCCTCAGAATGCTCTCCTCCCTGTAGACTTTGAGTCTGTATGACTCTGGGTCCCTACCTTATCTTTCGTTCTTTCCCTTTCTGGGCTTCTTCTTCAAAGATGGCTGTTGTGCACCTGCCCAAAGACCCAAAGCTCCAGTGCTCTCTGACAGGAAGAGCGCTGAGGAAAATGTTTTGTTGGTAGTTTTCTATGAAGTTAATATAGTTTCTACTGGGAAACTGTTGAAATTAAATGTGGTTCCATTTACTTTCTCTGTAGTCCTTTCCCAGTCTTCAGTCTAAGAGTTGAACCCAAGGTCTTTCAGAACCTAACTAACAAGCACTCTATCCAAGCTACATCTTTTGTGTTGACTTTTAAAAATCATTTCAAATTATGTATATGTGTATATGTCTGTGTTGCCATGTGCATTTGAGTGTGAATGCACACAGAGACCTCTAAATGAAGTTAAAAGCAGTTTGGGAGCCTCCTAATATGGGTGCTGGGAACCAAGTTTGATTTTCTTGTAAGGGCAGGGCATCCTCTTAAACATAGAGCCAGGTCTGCATTTGATTGGTTGGTTTTGATTTTGAGGCAGTATTTCCTTATGTACCTCTTCCTGGCCTTGAACTTGCTGTATAGTCAAGACTGGCTTGATCTCACAATCTTTCTGCCTTTGTGCTGTGGAGGGGGAGGGAGGGAGGGAGGGAGGGAGGGAGGAGGAGGAGGAGGAGGAAGAGGAAGAGGAGAAAATAAATAAAATAAAGCAAAAACCCACTGATTAGCATATGTGACCATTTAATGATAGTTAGCTTTGTTCCATCAGAGGTTTGCTGTCTTCATCTTTGTGTGTGGCAAGTGTTCAGCTTCTTCCTACAAATACTTCCTAGTTTTGCTTCTCTGCCCAGAGGGAAAAGGGGAAGTGGGTACAAAAAAGTTGTGTGGTTGAGTTTTCCTGGACTGGGTTGAATTGGAGTAGGGGTAAATCACCATCAACTCAAAGTTGATGGCTGTTCCTATAGGTTACCCAGAAAATCACAGCAAACTATTATGTTCTAATATAAATAGAAATTTAAAATATAATAAAATAAATATGTATGTGTAAACTCCGGGTTTTCTACCATTTTTGTAAAACATGTTCTTTTGCCCGGAGTAGTGGCACACACCTTTTATCTCAGCAGTGAGTAAGACAGAACTCTCTGAGTTCCAGGTCAGCCAAGACATGGGACATGCACGCACACACGCGTTCCCCCCCACACACACACACACACATACACAGTGGGGGGAGTTTAAAAGGGTCTGTTTTCTACACTTAGCAATATTTGGGTCATACCTACTGTTATGTAACACCATCTATAATCGATTATATAATCTGTAGTGTAAAAAAATCAACTTTAATTTGAGGATAGCAAACATTGGCACAAATATATACCATTGCTTCAGGCCACTACTATTTACACAGGAGAAATTAAACACCTCTATAAAGAAAACGAAAGAACCAGCCAAGCTGCATGGGGGTGGGACTGCAAATATAGAGTGAGCTGCAGTGACGAACAGCAGCATCTGCTTCATAGATCAGGCTGCCTGGTCGGTATGCATGAGGACAGATGAAGGAGGAGAGGTGAAATGGATTCTAGGTTGCTTGCTTTATTGGTGCTTGTATTTACATTTGGAGGCCACATCTTAGATGTCTTAAATTGCAGTTTATCCTGGCCTCTTGGCATATTGTGTTGGTAGTTGAACACTGTACCTGGGCATGGAGATGGCTCAGCCAATAAGAGCATTGCTGGGCTTGCAAAGGACCCAGTTCAGCCTACAGATGTCTGTTATTTCAGCTCCTGGGAGATCTAGCCTCTCTCATCTGCCCCCAGTATTCATGTGCACAGACCCCACCCAGACAAACAATTAAAAACAAAGTAAATATTTAAAATTATTGAAACATAAGGTGTGCTTTAATAAAAGTGTAGAAGTAGTTCTTGCTTGTCACATCAGGTTAAACGAAGCAGCAAGACCACAGAGTTAATGTCCAGGCGTTAGCCCGGCATTGTGTGTAGATTACAGCCGATGGTCCTTGGGTGTGCATCTCTCTTGAGTTTGTGTGGAAGTAGGTCATGGCATGCTGAGATACCGAGTCATGTAAGTTAGATACCGAGCATGCTCATAGGAGGGACCTGCTTCTCCTATGACTGCGGTGTGCTTCAGCTTCTGGGAAGGGAAGGAGCAGGAGGAGGAGCGCGGTGTTAGCGGTTGATCAGAAAGCAGAAGCCTGGAATGAAGAGCAGAGCACCGCTTCCTTAGTTAGCAAAAGACTGGTGAGTGACTGCTTTGTCTGTTTCCAGTAGGCTGTGCCTTTACCTCCGCCCGCAGCTCGGCTGTGCAGAGCCGACAAGGCTGTGTGCAGTTTGTACACAGCCCTGGAGAAATTTGCTCAGCACTCTTTAGTCTCTTCCTTCAGAAATATTACCAGCGCAGTTTCGGGGTGACAGACTCACAAAGTCCTATGATGATAATGCTTCCCATGGCTTCCGCCAATGTCGTTGCTCCTGTGCTGAGTAGGGCTGGCAGAATTGTATGCTGAGAGACCAGGATTTGTTCATCCAGGCAGCTTGGCATCCTTGCAGTCACTGCTCTTGCTCGGCTGCCTTTACCGGTCTATACTGCATTTCCTAAAGTAACTGCAAATACAGCTGTTTAGCTAGGATCGGTTATTTAAAGAAAGTAAAAGAGTGTTTACAGTAATCCACATGTTAACTAGGTGGCTCAGAAGTAAAGTTTTCTTTGCAATAACGTAAGATGAGAACAGTAGCACCTTGTAAAGCATGCTACAGTTCCATGTGCATGCTCGGAATTCATTCTGTTTAGTTAACACATTAACTGTGCAAGTGTCTCGAACAGTGCTTTGCTGGTTTAGTTCTTTAAACTCACTGTGGTGCTTGCTAGGAATATACTCTTAAGTAATTTCTAATTGTTTAATCCAAAGTGTTTACGTTTTAGTATGAACTTAAAAGTGAAATATTTTATATATTTTTACATATTTTACTCTTGAGATACCCAGAAGTGTTTATAATTGTTTATTGTTTTTAATGGCACTATATTTTACCATGTGGAAGAGATGCGGGTGATAGTCTTCTGGGTACTCTGGAGAGTCCAATTCCACCTCTGAGCTTGGGATAAGTGCTGTAGCTTTTGAAGATTTGAGAGAAAGCATAAAATTGCCATATATCTCTCCTTGGGGAAAATTGAGTCGTACATCCAAATGTCGAGTGGGGAGTTTGAGACTTAGCAGGTGCTTTGAAGAGCTCTAGAAGGAAGGAATGAGGGGGAATACTGAATGCTTAGTGCTGCCACGTGCCAGGCAGTCATGTGATGCTTTCCTAAAATACCTCTGTTTTGTGAACTGCCCCCGCTATGCCATTTTCCAAGATTGGCACGTGGGAAGGAAGTGGGTGTGCATTGGAAGCTTGGAGATTCAGAAAGAAGGTTAGCAGTTGGGTGGGCGAAGGTCCCATTTCTCAACACTGACTTCTGCTCATGACCCTGGGCATCCCAAGTATCATTTGTCTGCACTTACTTTTGTGTGAGACTTTGCTGTGTAAATAGCAAATCCTTTAAGGTGTCTACTGCTGACTGTGAGACCATAGCACGTGTCCCCAGTGTGACCCTAGCCAGCTCCACCTTTAGTGTTTTGCTGACTTCTCCCTAAGCATTTCAGATGAACAAAATGTATAAACCTCTTTTGGTTTCAAAGTTAATCTGTATATTTAGTTTTATTTGCCTCTCCTTATAGAGCATTATGGCTCTTCAGTAGAAGACAGATAACAAAAGAGTTGCTGGTTTGTTTGTTTGTTTGTTTGTTTGTTTGTTTGTTTTTTAAGCATATAGAAACAGTGGGAAAGATGCAAGGAGAGAAATGTAGAAAGACAGTTGCTGATTGCAAAGGCTGCCTGGTTCTAAAACAGAAGCACAGATGTGTTGTTCATCGTCAAGCCAGTGTGTTCCTCTCCCAACTACAGGCAGGGTGCTCCCTAACTTCTGTGACTCCACAGTACGGAAAGTTCCTGAGTGGACCTGGCTGGTGATGGGCCCTATGATCAAGTCAATTTGAAAACCAGCAACCTACGAAGGCTTTTTATACGGATTGTGGCCTTTTCCATCCTGCTCCGGGGCTTAAATTCTCCTGGAATATACTTTGCTTTGTAAAGAAAAACTCTACACACCTTTAAACATGTGGCAGGTATCTGACAGTCCAAGCAGGAACTTGCTCAGTGTGGAAGGGAATGGGGCCACCTTATTGAGGAAGTTCCAAGAGGAGACGTGCATGGTGAGCCTTAGCTAACAGGGCCTGTAACATGCTAAAACTGCTGCTTTAAAAGACCTGCACTGCCCTGACCAAGGTTGTGCAAACCACAACTGTGCTTTGGGAGTAGCTACTGGTTCTAACTAGGACTGTGTCAGGATTGTGCGGTGAGATGGTGACCAAGTGGAAATTTTTATAATTCTCACAAGTTTCTGTTCTTCTCAGCCTTTAGACAGGTGTGGGGAGCACACACCTGCTTACTCCAGGCCAACCTAAGTGATATACAACCACATTCGGCTTTTGAGGAAAAACGACAAGGTTTTCATAGATTATTGCTGTCTATGAAGAACAAACAGACTTTCAGAAAATGTTATTTGTAGTAAGAAAAGAAGTAGCGTTTGTAATCTGGTAGACCTAACCCTGATCTGTTTCCTGCCTGTTAACTTCATGTAGATATTCTCACCTCACCGGTCTCTGTTTCCCACTCCACCCCTCACTGTGAACAGAAATGTCAATGATTTTTTTATATATATAGTAGAATCAATTTTTTAAAATTTTAGACTGGTGTTAGTAGCAGTAAATAAATGTCACCTCAATTTCATAATTAAAAAATACCTCTCTTATTTTAAAGCATACTAATTTATTTATTTTAAAACTTTATGTATGTATTTTGTATGTATGAGTGCTCTGTCTACATGTATGCCTGCATGCCAGAAGAGGGCTGTCAGATCCCATTATAGATGGTTGTGAGCCACCATGTGGTTGCTGGGAATTGAACTCAGGACCTCTGGAAGAGAACACCACTGCTTTTAACTGCTGACCCATCTCTCCAACCCCCAAGCATACTAGTTTATAAAGACCAACATATTGAGAGTGTTTTATTTTTTTTAGATTTATTTATGTGTATGAGTGTTTTGCTGTGTGTCGGTATAGCACATACATGTCTGGTGCTTGACTCTCCTGAAACAGGAGTTAGGAATAATTGTGAGTTTACATTGGATGTGGGAGTCAAACCCAGATCCTCTGCAAGAATCATCTCTCCATCTCCTACTTAAGGTACTTTAATAACAAAATGGAGAGAGAGAGAGAGAGAGAGAGGGAGAGAGAGAGAGAGAGAGAGAGAGAGAGAGAGAGAGAGAGAGAGAGAGAGAGAGAGAATGTAAATAGGATAGTGTTGAAAAGAGTCTCCATTTTCAAAGCCAGCTCTATTTTGAACTTTTTTTTATTACTATTATTAGATTTTTGAGATAGGATCCTATGTAGCAAAAGATGGCCTTAAACTCTTGATCCTTCTAAATTTACCTTCTAAGTGCTAAAATTATCACCAGTCCTGGTTCTATGTTAACTTTCTAGAGTATTTGCTAAACTATGGTCTAGGTGTAATTTGCACAATAGAAACATTCAAGAGACTTGACTAACTATCATGATGGTCTAGCCGGGTGCTATGATGCACACCTATAGTTCCATCTCTTGGGAGGCAGGGGGATCAGGATTTAAGATCATCCTTAGCTGTAGAAAACCTTTAAGGCCAGCCTGTGCTACACAAGATCCTATTTTTAATAACAAAACAACTTTAAAAAATTATTTTTACTATTTTTAATTTTGTGTATGTGTTTGTGTGTGTGTGGTGTGTGTGTGTGTGTGTGTGTGTGTACACACACACACACATGACTGCAGATGCCTACAAATAACAGGGGTGGCCCATGCCCCTGGAGCTGGAGTTGCAGATGGCTTTGAGCCATGTAGTGTGGGTGCTGGGAGCTGAACTTAGACCCTCTGGAAGATCAGAATGTAAGCTTGACCATTGAGCAGTCTCTCTAGCCCTCAACTTGGTTTTTTTTAACCCATATGCTTTTGTTGCTATAATTATTATTAGATTATTATTATACTGTTACATAGTTAATTCTTTGTCATCATTTACACCCAGTAAATTCTAGGGTCAATGAATGAGGCTACTCAGTATAACTCTTAAGTAGCAAGGTGGTTCAGCTGTCACACTGAGAAAGAGTACATCACAGCGCTTTCCCATAGTCCTATACTTGGTCTCCTAATAGTCACTTTTTGGCAGATTTAAGGGAGTTCAGTGACTTGATATAAACGTAGCATTTAATAAGCTCTCGGGTATGAATGACTTAAGATGTTTCAATGTTGCATTGCTTCCAAGAGATCCCATGGCAACTCTCATAAAAAGACAGCATTTACTTGGGGCCGGCTTATAGTCTCAGAGGTTTGGCCCATTGTTGACATGGTGGGAAGCATGGCGATGTGCAGGCAGAAAAGGTGCTGGAGAAATCTGGAGAGTTCTACATCCAGATCGTGGGCAACAGGAGGAGAGAGACATGGGGCCTAGCTTGAACTTTTGAAACTTTAAAACCTATACCATGACACACTTCCTCCAACAAGGCCTCACCTACTAATAAATAAAAGCAGCAATAGTGACAGTAACCTTCTTTGGTTTTTGTTTTGGATTTTGAGACTATATCAGATTACCCAGGCCTTGCAGCCGAAGGTGACCTCAAGCTCCAGATCTTTCTGCCTTTCTAACGATGGGTGTATAGGCATTCTGAACCTTCTCTTTCCAGATGGAGTCTCGTTCTCCTGCCTCCACCCCCATCTGTTGTTGGGGGCTAGGGGAAGGCTGTCTTGAATCCTGTCACATCTGGAGTGAATATGTCTCTTGACAAGCTGTCGGCATGCTTCTTTACACATGTGTCACAGGTTTTCATTGGAGTAGAGCCTTTAAAATGGTTTCAACTGGAGGCTGGAGCAATAGCTCAGTGGTTAAGAACACTAGCTGCTCTTACAGAGGACCTAGGTTTGATTCCCAGCACCCACATGGTGGCTCCCAACCACACCTATAACTCAAATTCCCCAAGGACACCAGGTATGTGTGTGTGCACAGATATTCTTGCAAGCAAAATGCCATACATAAATAAGTAATTTTTATGAAATTATTTGAATTTCAGTATATACCATAATCCACACTAGTTCTTCAACTAAATGTGTGCACCCTTCCCTTCACTCCCACTTTGAGTGCTTGGCCTTTTTTTATTTCTCATGATACATGATTCTTCCTAATATCCCAAGTGCTGTTAGAGAGGTGACAGGTCTCCTTTGTTACATGCTTACTGAACGCCCAGTGCCTTCTGCCTTGTCGGTGCTGCCACTCGCGCCTTCAGGGACGTTTGGTTTGGTTTTCTCTGAGAAACTGATAATTAGATTTAGTTGCAGCTGGCTTGTGTCCCTATTCAATTTGAAATCTAACTTAAACAGCAGTTGCCCTTGCTTTTAGCCTTCTGACTATGTGTATTCTCCAGTCCCAATTTACTCTGCGAAGAGGGTACACAAATAATGGATCTGGACTACAGGTGGGCTGGTTGCCATACCTCAGTGTGTGAGCACTGAAGGCTGGTCAGGTTTCTTACAAATTTTGGTTTCTTGGTGTCTTATTAGCTACATTTAACCAAAAGTAACATGGGTTAGGGTTATATTTTCCGTGTAATTTTGCAACCCTAAAATAAAAACAAAATCTTTTTAAGAACATTCTGAGATTTCTAATATTTTTCAAATACAGTTGAAAGTACTCTGGATGCTGAGTAGATGATTCAGAGGGTAAGAGTGCTTGCTGGGCAAGCATGAGGCCTGCATTGAAATGCCCACCATGCATCTAGAAAGCCAGACATGGTTGCCTGTGCCTGTCATCCCAGCCTAGCTGAAAAGGCTCCTAATTCAGTGAGACCCTGTCTAAGGCATCAAGGTGGTGAGCTGTGTATGGTGTCTGCATGAGCACTGCCACCACACACATGCACCACACACACACCACATACACCACAAATAAAAGAAGCAAAGAGACTTACTCTACTTTTCACAGAGAGAAAATTCCACCTCTTGAACATCAGGTCTGCGAATGAATACCAGTAGTATCCCCCAGGC
The DNA here is from genome assembly GCF_000001635.26 of Mus musculus. Classification (NCBI taxonomy): domain Eukaryota; kingdom Metazoa; phylum Chordata; class Mammalia; order Rodentia; family Muridae; genus Mus; species Mus musculus. The sequence continues at coordinate 140,497,099 of NC_000072.6, forward strand.
ATCATTTGGCTTAGAGAAGTTTCCATGGAAGAAACTTAATGTTAGGTTAGCTGAAGAAACTTAGTGGTCACCATCTTCTTATTCTTCTTATCTGTCATCTCGGTGACTGTCTGACAAAAGGCTGTGTTCTGTCTGCCACAAATCAGTGTGCTTTTTTCCTTGCTTACATAGACTGTGATATTTTCCTTTTGTCTATTAAGCAGTAGATACGTCTAAGACAAAGCTATTACTTCTCTTTGGCACTATACCTTTTCTTTGAGAAAAATCTCTGAAATGAGAAAGTATGATTTGTCTACTAAAGGCAATTTTATGAATTTATCCGAAACCTTGAGCACATGTATCTAGGAGAGAGAGAGAATTATAGCAGTTAACATCTAGCTAGCTGGGCATCCAGAAATGAGTAACCGAATCTTAGGGAAAAAGCTTTCCCATAAAAACAAATATAAATCCTAAGGCAAAGGACAGGAATGTTGACAGAGCCATCTACCACAGCACTCATTTGTTGTGTTTTTTTCTATATATACTTCACTAAGCGCTAAGAACTAAACATTTGGGGGCAGTTAAGAGTATCTTTTGAGCCTGGTACACACCTTTTAATCCTAGCACTTAGGAGGTGGATCTCTGTGAGTTTAAGGCCAGCCTGGTCTACAAAGTAAGTTCCAGGATGGACAAGGCTACAGAGAAACCCTGTCTCAAAAAAACCAAAGTGGGGGTAGAAGCATCAGAAGAAGCTGGAATGTCAGAAGCCAAGATTTGAGTTCTTGAGCAAATAACATGGAGTTGGGGGCAGTGATGGAGCAGGCAGCCTGAGGAGAGTGACAGAACTGTAGACTAACTGCTGACCAGAGTGGATAGAGAAAAGGGCTGCTGCCCCTGGGGTTTAGAGCCCACCAGAGCCTCACAGAGGCCTCGGTGATCACACTCACTGCCTTTCATTTGAAACAAACAATCGGGTTTCTTTACTGTTTTGTTTTTCCTCCAGAATGTATTTGCTTACCAAAGTCTGTTTCCTTTGCAGTGTCTGGCCTCTCCCTGCCACTTTAAGCTTGTTGAACAAATTTTTTACTATGAAATATAAAGTGTTATGAGATAAAAATAGTAAGAAGCTATAACTGTACATAGAACTTAGTCACTGTTTGGGTGTTTAGTGTTCTCTAGCATGAGCACTAGCCAAGAAGATGCAGCCTTTGGGGACTGGCAGCCGAGATGCTGCTCATTGTGAATGGCTGTGAGTTAGTTCTACAGAGCTCTTTGGGCTCTTCTGCTCTCATACCCACCAGAAACTTCTTCAAGTTGTGATTTTTAAAACTTCAAAACATTTTCATATTTGAAACAGTATCGTCGTGGCCTCCTAAGAGCATATCATTTAGGCAAACAAAGGCCCCACTCTCATTTCTTGAGTTTCTTTTAAAATTTAGCAGTTGTTGGCTCTTAAGACAGCTGACCAAGGACAGGCACTTGTCCCCAAAGCCTGGTGACCTGAGCTCAACCTGTCTAATCCACATAAAAGTAGGAAAGGAGAAAACAGGCATAGACATGTGTGCACACATGCACACATGCGCAAACATACACATGTGTGCGCACGTGCGCACACACACATTTTTAAAAAATAAATAAAATAAAACTGAAACCATTATAAAGAAATCTCAAGGCTAACCAAGGATACATAGTGAAGCCCTGTCACAAAATACTACTACTACTACTGCTACTACTAATAATAATAATAAAGAAATCTCATTTTTCAACAAGTTTAAAAACTCTGTTCTAATCGTTAGACCTAGTGAGTAAGGTCTCAATAACTGCTGACATGTATAAGTTACTAAGTTTTGGCTTTCTGGCAAAATTGAGTCAAATAATAATTTAACAATAACTCTTCAACTTACAAATAAAGTATATCAGAAGAGTTCATGCAGCAGAATGTTGTATATATAATAAATAAGTAAATCTTAGAAAGAATAAATAAAAACCCAGCAGCAGAGAGGGACAGGCTCGGGTTGGTAGTGCCGTGCTGCAGCAGACACTGCCTCACAGAAAGTGACAGACTGCCAAGAGGTGCTGCTTGAAATGTGTTCCAGTGTCACATGATCAAACCCCAGCTCTTACAACCTGTTCAACTCAAACAGTACGAGGTACCAGTGATTTTTGTTTAATATCTATTTTTCTTATTTTGACTTATGTTTGTGAGTATCTGTGTAAAGAGTGCCACATGTCGGGGGTGGGGGTTGCCTGAGGCCAGAGAAGAGTGTGGGATCCTCTGGAACTGGAGGTCCAGGCAGTTGAGAGCACCCTGGTGTAGGTGAAAGGAGCTAACCTCAGGTCTTCTAGAAGAGCAAGCCCCCTTGGTCACTGACTCATGCCTCTATGCACAGCAGCATGCTAAGAGCAGGAAGAGGGAGTGCTAGGCACCACAGACGTTTGCCTCTCAGTCTTAGTTACAAGGTGATCTTTACTTCTATCCGACACAGTGGGAGCAAGAAATAAGGCATTTATTCTTAACTACTCACAGTTCATGTCCTCAGTAATCAGATCCAAAAATGCCGTACAGTAGAGACAGCTTTGTGAAGGGCACTGTTTTTATTTGCTCTGAAAATGGGCTTCCAGACTGTCTGATTGATTTTGCCCTAGTCAGAAGGAGGGAATTTCAGAAAGTTGTCTACTCTTCCTAAACAGAAACTGCACCCAGTCCTTTTTGCCTGGTAAGCAAATGCTCGCTCTACCACTGAGTTAGCTCCCCAGCTCTCAATACACCCAGCTCCCCTCTTTTTCTAGTTCTGACCTTAAAGTAGCAATGACTTAAGTAGATTAATTTTACTATGTATTAAATACCTATAGACTACTTATTACTTAAAAGCAGTTTGAGGGTTGGAGAGATAGCTCTTCAAGAAAAGAACTTGACACACAGCTTGAGGACCTGAGTTCAAATGCCCAGAACCATGTAGAAGCCGTATGATAGCACACATCTGTCTGCTGTCAGGAATGAAGCAGGAGGATTCCTGGATCATCTGTGGCCAGGAAGGCTGGCATTCATGTGGAAGACAACCAAGAGAACTCTATCTCAGAAGAAGGTGGGAAGCCCGGCCTGGCAGCATGCTGTCCACCGACTGCACCCTAAGTCCACGTGTGCTCACACACAACTGTCTCTCTTCAGAATAAAGCCGCTCAGGGCCGGGAGAGCTGTCTCGGTGACTAAGGACACTTGTTGCTCTTGTGGAAGATTCAGATTCAGTTGTAAGCACCACAGGATCCTTTTCAGTCTTCTGGAACTCTAGTTCCAGAGGGCAAGCTGGCATCCTCTTCTTCCTCTAAGCAATCTCTCGCTCTCTCTCGCTCCCTCTCGCTCTCTCGCTCTCTCTCGCTCTCTCTCTCGCTCTCTCTCGCTCTCTCGCTCTCTCGCTCTCTCTCGCTCTCTCTCTTGCTCTCTCTTGCTCTCTCTCGCTCTCTCGCTCTCTCTCTCGCTCTCTCTTGCTCTCTCTCGCTCTCTCTCTCGCTCTCTCTTGCTCTCTCTCTTGCTCTCGCTCTCTCTCGCGCGCTCTCTTGCTCTCTCTCGCTCTCTCTCGCTCTCTCTCACTCTCTCTCGCTCTCTCTCTCTCGCTCTCTCTCGCTCTCTCTCGCTCTCTCGCTCTCGCTCTCTCTCTCGCTCTCTCGCTCTCGCTCTCTCTAACTTCTAAGAAACAATATTGGAACACTTGGGTTAACTGGAGGAATTGTTACCGCACTTTTACCTCTCTCTCTGGTTGTGTGAAGCTCACTTAACCTGTAGAACAATGGCTAATACTTTGCCAAAGATACTTTTTTCCTTTTTCTTTTAAAAAGATTTGCACAGGGGCTGGAGAGATGGCTCAGCTGTTAAGAGCACTGACTGCTCTTCCAAAGGTCCTGAGTTCAAATTCCAACAACCACATGGTGGCTCACAGCCATCTGTAATGAGATCTGGCGCCCTCTTCTGGAGTGTCTGAAGACAGTTACAGTGTAATAAATTTATTTTATAATAAATAAATAAATAAATCTTTTTTTTAAAAAGATTTGCACAAAAAATTAAAATTTTAATTGCCATGTTATTATATTCTTCATTGATGCATCTATTGATTACATTGGCTCTTTGAATGCAGCTGTAATTTCTAGGAAAAAAGGGAGATTAATGCCCCTTAAATGTTATCAGCCACATGCCCAGGTGGTATACCCACACCCTCTTGGGGTAATTAGTTTATAGTCTGCATCATGGACCTGAAGAGCGTTTATAGGAAAATGAACCCTGGGGGTGGTGCCGCCTGAGCCTTGCTGTGTGCTTTGACCCAGGCCTGCCTTCTCTTCTCCTCTCCTCTCCTCTCTTCCTCCCTTTTTTCTTCTAATAGCTAATCTTTAGTGCCTACTCAGTCTAATTCTTATATAAAGCCACATGTGGCTAAGATTTATAATTAACATGTTAAAAATTCTTAACAGTCTCTGTGACAGCGCCTTTATGTTTTTTAAGCATCCTTTGTAAGGAGTTATATCCAGTGTTAACTCCAATTTTTTTCTACTTTAGAAAGAATGAACTGGAGAATGAGCTAGTTTGTTATTAGAGAAAATGCTGACTTAGACAAATTAATATGATTGATTTATGATCTGTCTTTAGCAAATAAATTACACTTCTAGGCAGAGTGTAATTCCTTCATCACAAAGTGTCAGTACGCAGCACCGAGGGGACAAGCAAGCCCATTGAAATATGAGCAAAGGATTTGGCAAGGTGATCCCCAGCGACACACAGCACATGAGATGTGTCCCCCACTGGTCACTGGGACACTTGAATTCTGCAACACCACTGAGACCTCACGGTGTGCCTGCCTATCCATTCGGGTGCCTCTGGTCCACTCTGGGCTGTGTTGAGAGCTGTTCAACTCCAAGTAGCCAGGAAGCAGAGAAAGAGGGAGGGGAAGCAGGAAAGGGTGGGGCGAGTGACCTTGCAGTGATTTACTTCCTCCCAGTAGGCCCTGACTCCTAGTTTTCACCAACTTCCCATGATGCAGCATGTGACGAGTTCATTAAGACGTCTGAGACCTAAGCATCCAGTCACGTCTCAGAAGCCCATCAGTTTACAACCAAGCCTATAGCCAGTGGGCACACTAAAGCCCACAAGCGCTCTCTGTTGAATGCATGCTGGGTCAACATTCCGATCCTCCTGATTGTACAGCCTTTCACACGTTGGTGCCAGGCTAAGCAATAGCTACATTTGTTTCTGTTCAGCATTAATAGAGAGATTTGGCCTGGTGTGTTCATGTTCATTTCCCAAATAGCAATCCCACAGTGTCTACTCAGCAGACACCTTTATATTTTGTAAAAGTATGGTAGAATCACATACTACACTATAAGCAAAGCCTAATGTAGTGATTTGTTCTTTTGCAGCTTTAGGGATCGCAGATTTATTGTACATGTGAACAGTTTGCACACACTCTATTGCTATGTACACTCAATTTTTTATTGAAATAGTGAACATATAAAGAACTGGCTTGAGTTCTAGAGACTTCTTCCCCCTCCCCCCACCCCCAAACCCCAGACACGGTTTCTGTGTGTAGCCCTGGCTGTCCTGGAACTCACTCTGTAGACCAGGCTGGCCTCGAACTCAGAAATCCGCCTGCCTCTGCCACCCAAGTGCTGGGATTAAAGGCGTGCGCCACCACGCCCGGCTATATCCAACTCTTAAAAGGAAATTTCAAATGCTACATAACAAAAAAGTACTCCATTAATAATATACAAATAAGAGGCAATAGAAAAATCTATGTCAGAAATGTCTTTAAATCAAACCCACAGAGTGTGGAGTGTCTCTCTCTCTGTGTGTGTGTGTGTGTGTGTGTGTGTGTGTGTGTGTGTGTGTGTGTGTGTGTGTCTGTGTGTGTGTGTTTAACATAAGCACACTGGTTTTTATTTTAGCAACTGTCTTATTGTATAATGTCAAATTCAGATCTCTCTCAGAGCTGGGCTGGCTGGCTGTGCTTAGGTCAAGTGTGGATATTTAAAGGAAGCCTCTGTTACCCTGCCACAGCATTCAGACCCCCTGCTTAGGGAGATAGCTACCAAGTTGCTTTTATTTGAGCCTACATTTTGCTTGGCAACTAGGTCCTGTAAGCCAAGGGTTGCTCCTAGAAGACTCGTGACTGTTGTGCGGTGAGAGGTGTGGATGGATTATTCCCCTTCCGTTGTCTTGTGGGATCCAGCAGTATAGTGGTGCATGCTTATAAACCTAGGATTGGGGAGGCTGAGGCAGGAGGATCCTAAACCCAGGCTAGGCCATCGTAGGCTGCATGAAGAGACCTTGTCTTGAGAGAGGTAGAAAACAAAAGCACCCGTCAAAGCCCATCCAGTGGGTCGGCCGTTTCTAACGTCTGTGTCAATGCATCTGTAATTTACGCTCCTCAGAGCCAGTTACTGAAGTCGCTGCTTACATTAATATACCCTCGTCCTTTCACATCTAAAAGAAAAGTAATGCTTTAGAAACATGTAGCTGATTCAGAGTTGTAATTATAAACGACTCCCAAGACTGATCGCCATTTCAAATGTTTCGTTTGATTGACACTGCTTCTGCTATGTGAGGAGGTTTGGTACAGTCTGCCAATTCCAACTGATTCCATCTTTTGTGGTACTTTCTGTTATGCAGAACTCATACTCCTTGTGTTGTTGATGGTCACTGTCCCTGCATCCGTTGCACTGCTTGCACTTCTCACTGATTCCAGTGTGCTTCTTTAACTTGTCATAGACGGGGATGGAGCCCTGGTACCTGCCAGCCTGCTCTCCACTCTGCCCTAAAACTTTCTCCAGTTGGAAAGGGTCCTGATTGTAGTCTATATTTTTTCCCCTCTCATTGGCTTTGAGTACATGAGCTTCTTAGGTCCTAGGCATAAATAATAATTACTTTTAGATAATTAATTCTCTACCTCTGCCAGTAATTGGTTTATGATAAAGAGCTCCTGTGTAATTTAAATACAAGGTAGTATGTCCTTTAAGTAAAACATGCCGAGATGGGCATTACAGAGTTGCAATAAACCCTCCATTTCCTACTTCATTATCCTAGAGTAATAGATCGTTTTTCGAGATTTTTTGTTCCAAAATGACTGCCAGCTTGCTTTTATTTATTTATTTATTTATTTATTTATTTATTTATTTATTTATTTATTATTCAAAATAAATTTTAAAAAAATCAAGAGAAGAAAAATTTAATTTCTAGCTGAATGAGTTTCCCTTTAAAGCATTTTTCAGAGACATCTCAGTTTGTTTTGTTCTTTTAATCAGCTACACCAATGAATATGGCCATACCAAGTTGTAGGGATGCCTGGTACCTGTACTTTTAGTTGGCTGCCTTTCTTCACTGAGTGAAGTTGGACAGGACAGGAAACATAAGCATTAGGCAGCAAAGATGATCTCCATGCCACTGCAGTTACTAAAGTCTGGCCCTACTAAGAGTTCCTTAGTGCCTGTTGTAGAAAGTCCTTTGTAAGAGAATATTTTATCCAGGATCTAAATAGTAATAAATGTGGAGTCAAACTTGTCTCATTCTCTAAAGGAAAACATAGTTTTCTTCTATATCCAGGTCCTTCTGGGTTTGTTGCTGTTATTGACATAATGTGGTCATTTGTTTGGAGTTGGCTTTTTTTTTTTTTTTTTTTTTGGTTTTTCGAGACAGGGTTTCTCTGTGTAGCCCTGGCTGTCCTGGAACTCACTTTGTAGACCAGGCTGGCCTCGAACTCAGAGATCCGCCTGCCTCTGCCTCCCGAGTGCTGGGATTAAAGGTGTGCGCCACCACGCCCGGCTGGAGTTGGCTTTTTAAGGCAAGCTGTTACTGTGCATCCTAGACTAAGCTAGAATTCACTGTAGGCTCTGGCTCAGGCTCCTGAGTGGGAAGCACCATGCCCTGCTTTATCCGTGAGCAGAGGAGGACTTACAGCAAGGTGGTTCCTATTCATCCTGCTGTGCAGCAAATGAAACTGCCTCACGGGGAAAGGGGAAAGAGAAAACCATTCCTGAGGATGTCAGTGATAAACTCGAACCTTCTTGTCACTTAGAAGCCCCATGAAAGTTCCTTTCTCAGACCCCTCTCTACCGTGCATAGCCACTTACATGTAAGCTACATTCCCAGCCTCTGGTTTGGTTGAGACAGTCTTACTACACATCCCGGACTGACCCCAGACTCACAGCCTCCCTGGCCCACCTGAGCCTTTGCAACCAATGCTTACAGAAATGCACTGCTGCAACCAAGTCTGGCACAGTTGTGAACCTCTCTATTTTTAAAAATTTTGACTTCTGTGCAACCACATGTGGGAAAGTGTGTGTGTGTGTGTGTGTGTGTGTGTGTGTGTGTGTGTGTGTGTGTGTGTGTGTGTGTGAGAAAGAGAGAGAGAGACAGACAGACAGACAGACAGACAGGGATTTGAGAATTTTACACATGACTAATGGATTGATTGCAGCCATCCCTCAGGCTGCCCGTCCAGCCCTCCTATATCCTCTCTTAGCCACTTTTCCTCTCAGCTTTCATGTGTTCTTTTAAACTCCCTGCGTCCACTTAGCCCTGTGTGGTTTTTATCGGGAACCACATCCAAAGGAAATGGACTCCTCCTCCTCCCCAGCAGCCGCAGCTCCCACTGTGCGGGCCTGGCATGGGCTCCACGAGCCTCTTCCCACCATGCTCCATCCTGTGCAGGTAGCCTTGTGGCTCAGATTCTGTTCTTCGTGTACATCCTTATAGAGTCCAAGATCAAAATGATACTTCTATTTTACTTAGATAATTTATCCCAGTTACTCATAGCCAATTTACATACCTTTTTTCTTTTTCATTTTTTTAATGTTCCTACATGGCCTAGAAACATGCTTCTTTTACAGAAAAATGGAAAACATTATCTTCTGTAAATATTAAACAAATGACAAATATATTATTAGCCAAGGAAATTAAATCTCAACCCAGGCTGGTTTGTTTGACTTTGACTTAACTCTAGACAGCAAAATATATACAGCATTTCTAATAGAGGCTATTCTCCTGTCTTCAGTAAAAGAAAAATCTTGTGGGCTATATAAGGAGGGGTGTGTATAGATGAGTGTGTACGCATGGGGAGTATGTACAAGGGAGTATGAGCAGGTGAGAGTGTATACAGAAGAAAAGTTCAAAGAGATAAGGTGTGTGTACAAATGAGATGTGAAAAATAGCAGACAGTTTTCCTTCAGTTCCAGAGACGAGTCCAAAAGTAAATACGGCAGAGTCCGTGTGTTCTACATAAGTGGATAACAAAGAAATGTACAGTGTCCTTCTTGTTAGTTGTAGAGAAAGTGGGAGACTGAAGAGATGACAGGTCAGTTAAGAGCATATGCTCCTCTTGCAGAGGACCCACGCTTGCTTCCCAGTGCCCTTGTGGAGCAGCTCACGATCCTGTAACTTCTGCTCCAGGACGTCCATGCCCTCTTCTGGTCTCTTTGGCCACTGTATGCACATGCATTGCACATACATGCACACACATAAGTAAAAAATAAATCTTTTAAAACTAAGAATTAGTTGGAGCAGGCAGACATGTTGTTTAGACCTTTTATTGAGTCCACAGCACAGCTACAAGTGGCTCTTCTGTGCCAAGGCTAAATCTCCTTAATGCATTCTGCCCTGTATATAGAGTTTTCATTCTACAGTTTGCACATACTGCCATTGCAAATTTTTCTAAATATTTAATACAGTGAAAGTATGGTTAAAGATTAACTACTCTCTCCACTTTTTCCCTATTACATTTGAGACAGTGTGTGTGTGTGTGTGTGTGTGTGTGTGTGTGTGTGTGTGTGTGTGTGTGTGTGTGTGTGTGTAAACGTCCAGGGCTAATACAGACGTAACCACATGCTAGCTCAGAAGTTGAAATAACTCCTGGCAGCTCAAACTCAGGACACAGATGCTGACCAGTTTTAGTGCATCCTTGCTGCCTTGTGTTTGCTGAGACAGGGTCTCGGTGCTCATTGTGCAGAGCACACTGGCCTCCAGCTCACAGAATTCACTGCCTTTGCCTCCAGAATACAGGGATTAAAAGTGTGGCCACCAGGGCCAACTGTTTTGTTTGCTGCCTGTAATGTCTTACCTCACACCTTGATTTATAGGTAGTTGGATAAATGAACTAGAATTTGTCCTCGAGAGTCCATGAATGCATACTTTCTTTTTATTATGCAGAAAAGTTTGTTTCACCCCGTGGGGGTAGGTGCTTTGAAATAGAAATATGTAGTTACTCACAGGACTGATTATAACAGGCAGTGTGACCTCAGCTAGCAGCTTGGGCGAAATCTCCCGAAGAAGATAGTATTTGAACAGGACTTGAAAAATATAAGTTGGTGAGGCACACAGTTTATAAACGAATTGAATTAGCTGTAACTTACCTCATGCAAAAAGCAGAATTTAGAAAGGATTGGAAGAAGAAAGAGAATTCTTAAAGCCTTAAGTCAGAGTCTTACTAACTGGCCTTAGGAAAAAAGGTCACCTTGCTCATTAATGACCTGAGAACTGGATAGTCTCAAATTCAGAGCTTCTGGATTCTCTTAGTTAGCAAGTATGTTCTAGTAGCTTCCACTCCCTACAGAGGACGAGTCTAGTGGTATGAGGGGCTTTCTCATTATAATTGGTTTCTTCCTAAGCAGGTGTTTATGGACTGACTGGATTCTTACATCTCTTCCAAGTACTTATTCCAGACGTCTGCTGCTTTGTGAGGTTTTATCTCTAAAAGAACAGCAACCTGAAACAATGGAAACTCACCCCCACACCCATTCTTGATTTTTTTTTTTTTAAACACAGTTTCCACCTCCTGGGAGTTGAGCTCACAGGCATGGACCACAAGGTCAAGCGCATTCTACTATTTCCACATCAGAAAGATTTGTATTAAATGACTAAGGGGGTGAAATCCTTAACTAACCAATGAGACACCTTACACTTACTGTCTTACCGTAGTGTTAGGTACTGGGAGGAAATACTAGAAACAGGGCTCCTTTCCCATTACAAGAGCTTCTATATTGAATATTAATTATGAATAAATTGGCCCCAGATGATGGATGGGATCGGGTTTCAGATTGAGGTATTTGGAAATAAATCTCTTGCAGAGTGAATGTTGCGAATCCAGATAGATCAAGTAAGTCAAGGGCAGGGGTAGCATTTTCAAGATTACAATCCACTGAGAAGTGAAATCGTAAGTATGTAAGGACTCAAAACTGACAGTGTGGCCGCTGGGCTGTCGGGTGTCTCACAGGCGTGCCTTGTGCTTGAGTGAAACACGGGTGCTGGTGTAAGTTCTTATGAGACCCCTGCTGAACTCTAGTTTTTGGTTGTAGATCGTATCCTGTTTGTCGTCTGTCTGTCCATTTGATACATATTGTGTTTTGGCTGGACGTGTGTAGTATCTTTTTACCGTTTATGTGCCTGGTACCCACAGTGACCAGAAGCGGTTCGGTCCTCTGACTCTGTGGTTACAGATGGTTGTGCCATGTGAGTGGTGGGACTCAAACCCTGCTCCTCTGCTAGGGCAGCATGTGAGCCTAACCACTGCCAAGTGGAACCTTTCGCTGTGGTTTTTAGAAATGCTTTGTTTTCGTTTGTATATGTACACCCACTTTGGAGAGTTGGTTCTCTCCTCCCATCGGCCTCAGGGACTGCATTCATGTCATGAGGCCAAAATGGCAATGACTTTTACCACCTGAGCCCTCACTGGCCTTCTCTTCTGTCTTCATGAGGCGCGGCTCCTGCGGTAGACTTTAGAGATACGTGAAAAGAAAATTGGGATTAGTTGAGGTTTAGGACTCCCCACGGATTTGAAGTTGATTGGCTTCAGCAGTGTAGTGGGCTGTCTGTCTCCACAGCTTTTCTTGGCTTTCTCCTGACCATGTGATCAGTGCAGGCCTGAGACCTGCTGGGCAGAATTGTACAAGGCACATGAGAATTGCCTTATTGTTAGTCATCTTTCTGTAAGTAAATAGTTTGTCTGCTAGTGGGTAGTGTGTGTGTGTGTGTGTGTGTGTGTGTGTGTGTGTGTGAGAAGTTTAGACTTTTTGCTGACGTGTGTGCTCCGAGCATAGCTACCCCTAATGGATTTCATCTTGAAATAGTCGGATGGCCTTCGTTTTGTTAAGCAGTTTCCACATATCCCCCAGGCCATTAGCCATTTCCTCCTCTGGGCTCTCAAACCAGGTTATGTTTTAATGATTTGTTTACAGCCCGCTTTCTCCTATTAAGCTGTCAGTTGGGCCTGTGGTGACCTTGAAAGAGGGACTTTATCTTACTCTCCCCTTTGTTCCCGTGGCTGACCACACTGTAAACAGTGAGTAAGCCGTCTTCGTCTTCGTTGTTGCGAGGGCAAGAGACTTCACAAGCGCCATAATGTCATAAACCAAGTGCTAGGCTGCCTTGTCCCTTCTTCCTCTCCCCAGGTGGAGACTCTTGGAGCAGATCTCTTGTTTCATTTCATTGTTTCTTGGAGCAGTGCGTTGTGGAGCCCCTGGACCACTGTGTGATGCTGCAAACGCTGAGCTAGGTTTTTGTCTGATTTTGAAAGTCCTGCTTTACTACGGGATCACATGTAACCCAGGTGCATGAGAGGAATGGCAACGTTGCTTTTTAGTACATTATTTTGTTCATCTGCGTAGCTGATGTTTTTGTTGTTGTTGTTTGTTTCCAGGTTTATAGTTGTTTGATTGTTTCCTTAAAACAGGATAGGATGTCATGGTTTTTGTTTTTTGTTTTTTTTTAACACTGTAGCTGTCCTCAGACACTCCAGAAGAGGGCATCAGATTTCATTATGGATGGTTGTGAGCCACCATGTGGTTGCTGGGATTTGAACTCCTGACCTGTGGAAGAGCAGTTAGCGCTCTTAACCAGGCCGTCTCACCAGCCCGGATGTCATGGTTTTAATGTTCATATACTTGAGCCCAGGTCACTAAGTGTTGTTATTATTTTGGAAAGCCCTGGAAGCTTTACAAGGTTGGCCCTCGAAGGCTCCTTGGCCCCTGGTCCCTGTGTGTTGTTTCCTCCGCTTCCTGCTCTTCTATGGTGTGCTCGCTCAGCCTCTAACACTCCGTGGTCCTTCCTCCATGAGGCGAGCTGCTTGGGCATGGTGTCCCTGACATGATGCAATGCAGATAACTGAGAATAAAGCAGTCCTCCTGTAAGTTAGTTCTGTCAGATAGTATGTCTAAGCCATGCAAAAATAACTAATAGAAAAAATTGGTACCAGGGGAGTAAGGTCACTGTAACTAAACCTAACAACATGATTATTAGGTTTTGAAAACTGATGTATAAGAAGAATGTGAAAGAGTTTGAAGGCAGACTAGAGCACCCCTCCTACAGTTCGTTAAGCAAAGCTAAGTGGACCATTCTGGTAGGAGTTTAGAAAGCTAGAACCTTATAGAAATACACAGTAAAGACTATTCTGTGAGGTTTAAAAGGGAACATGACTCTATTAGAATTGGACTGGAAACCATTCATGTTATATTCTAGCACAGAATCTGTCTCTAGTTTATGCATGTCTGAAACCTTGAAAGAGTATAAATTGAAAAATGATATAGTGTTCAGGCTATGCCATTGCTAGTGCTAGCTGCACTACCACTAGTTTTCATTGAGAATTGGGAGCTTTTAAAAGCAGAGCAGAAATTCATAGGAAAACATACAGTTTGGCCAGAAAAGTAGTTTCTTTAAAGTTGCAGGCAAAGAAGCCATTAAAGAGAAGCCAGACAATTTATACAAGAGTGTTAAAATTAAAAGTACCTTAGATATTTCAGGAATTGAGAAGTCCCCATTCCTGGTACCAAAATGTATATTCTAGGGTTTCTAGAAGATCAGAACTAAAAGAAGGTGTATGGAGGGGGAGAGAGTGAGTGATACAAGGAGATTTATTAGCGTGGCTTACGTAATAGAAGGCAGGGTAGCTGTGTGATGGCTACCTGCACGCTAGAGAGTCCCTGGTGCTGAGTCCACATTGAAAGGCTGGCACTACTGGGGCCTGATGTCCATAGATGATGGCAACAGTGACCTTGGTTTCTGGAAGAGGAGAGCTTCCACATGTACCCTGACTCCCTCTTCTCAGTTATATCCATAGAATTTCCATCTACCACTTACCCACATGCCAGTCCTTTTTAGAAATGCCCTCCAAACATACCCAGGATTGTGCTCCTCCATTCCTAGACATCTATCTCTCAGTGGAGCCATTTTGCTAACTAAGTCAAGCGATCACCAAGAGCCTCACGGGATCGCTCCAGCTAGCCTTTACCTCTCGATCCTCTGGTCTTGGTGCTCCTAGATGTTGGGGTAGATATGTGTGTCATCCCATTCGTCTTAGTGAATTTCTAGGTTCTCTGTTGCAAAGCTGTCCTGATGAGGACGTCTTCATTAGATAATAGGGAGTCTAATTGCTTTAGAGGTAATAAGCCCAATAGCCGGGCAGCAGTGGTTGTATGCCTTTAATCCCAACACTTAGGAGACTGAGGCAGTTGGATCTCTTGAGTTTGAGAACAGCCTGATAAGGCTGCACAGAGAAATCCTGTCTCAATAACAAACAAACAAACAAAGCTTTCTCTATTCTAGTACTCTCACTCTAAGTTAGTATGATGTCTGGTATTGGATTCGCCTTTGCCTTTGGAATTGTGAGGGAGGTTTATTGACTTCTTTTTGACGTCCCCAAGGTGGGATTGTTTTCTTTATTAGTGTAAAAAGTTTAAGTTGAATATAATTGAAATTAGCAAAATCTTAACCTAAAAAAGGAAGGGAGGATTCTGAGCCATATGTACAACCTCTGGATTTAGCAAACTGTTGGCCTGCTTTCTTATAGCTCAGACTACATAATGAAGCAATTCTGTCCTCTGGATTTAATTTTTGTTAAGACAGTTTCATAGAGAAGGAATGTTTTAGCACCCATTAGGTTGTGTGTTAGATTTGGTGTAAGACAGCTCCAATTAACATATTTGAGAAGTATTAGACCATTAGCATTCTAACAAGTTATTTACAGCAAGTTTGGTAAAGTGGTTTGTCCATTCTTGTATAAAATTACTGTTTTGTGAAAGAGGCATGAACTATAGAAGAAATACAGTCAGCCATTAGATGAGTCAGCTTTTGATTATGTGGCTTTGTGTGACTTTCGTGGTTCTCACAATAAGCCCATAGGGTTATATTATTAGACTTGTTTTCCATGGAGAAGGCTGAGGCTAGGTGACCTGTCTGTGATCAGAGAGCTGTTGAGAAGGCACTGAACTTGGAAACTGCAGCATCCAACTCCAGGGCTGGTATGCTGTGACCACTGATGAGGCTGGTCTCCTCCTGCAGGCCTGCACATTCACAGACAGACAGTGAGGCAGCACAACACTTCACTCTGTTATGTTTACAAGGAAGCAAAATGATGGTCACTGTTCAGGCTGAGCCAGGATACAGGGAGAGAAACCGGGTGGAGGACAATAGAAATCTAAAGCTCGGTCCTTCCCCCATCTCTTCCCCAAGACTCCCAGAGCGTCCCTGATCTGTGGCTGTGGTCTCTGCATCGGTCTCGGTCAGCTGCTGGGTGGAGCCTCTCGGAGGACTCTGAGGCTAGGCTCCTGGCCGCAAGCACAGCAGTATCATCAACAGAGGCAGGGTTGTTTCTTGCCTGTGGGATGGGTCAGTCACTTGGTTGGCTATTCCCTCAGT
Organism: Mus musculus; assembly: GCF_000001635.26. Taxonomy (NCBI): domain Eukaryota; kingdom Metazoa; phylum Chordata; class Mammalia; order Rodentia; family Muridae; genus Mus; species Mus musculus. The sequence continues at coordinate 140,512,739 of NC_000072.6, forward strand.
CTCTGCTCCATCTTTGTCCCTGCACTTCTTGCAGGCAGGACACATTTTGGGTCGAAGATTTTGTGAATGGGTCAGTGTCCTTATCTCTCCACTGGGAGTCCTGCCTGGCTACAGAAGGTGGCTACTGCAGGCTCCATATCGCCCACTGCTAGGTGTTTCAGAGCAGTCCCCATCCCATGTCTTTGGCTTACTCTCCAGATGCCCCAGTCCCTGCTGAGTCTATTCTCTCTCCTAGCCCTGCCTACGCCTGATTTCCCCCAGCCCCTTCTCCTTTCCCACCCAGTTCCCTCCCTCCATCTACCTCTGATGATAATTTAATTGCTCCTTCTGAGTGAGAGTCAAGCATCCTCCCTTGGGCCCTCCTCGTTATTTAGCTTCTTTGGGTCTGTGAATTGTAGCATGGGTATCCTGTACTTTATGACTAATATCCACTTATAAGTGAGTACATACCATGCATGTCCTTTTTCAGTCTGTGTTACCTCACTCAGGTTGATATTTTGTAGTTCCCGAGGAACCCAGAGGGGATAGGAACTCCACAAGGAGACCAACACAGTCAACTAACCTGGACTTCTGGGGGCTCCTGGGGACTGACCCACCAACCAAAGAGCATACATGGGCTAGACCTAGTGCCCTCTCCCCCACACGTATATAGCAGGTGTGCAGATTGGTCTTCTTGCAGATACAACTGGAACTGCGGCTTGCCATAAATCTGTTGCCTGCCTGTGGATCCTGTGCCCCTAACTTGTCTGGCCTCGGTGGGAGAGGATGTGCAGTGACTAGTCCTGGTCCTGCAGTGACTTGAGGTGCCAGGATGGGTTGATACCCGGGGGGTAGCTGTGATCAGTGTTGCCTGCGCCCTGGCCTGTTCACCGTCTGACCCTACCTGCCCTTGAGGGCTGGAGGTAGGTGGTATGGAGACAGCAACACAGCCTCTGGAGCAGGAGAGAAACATGCAGCAAGCTCATCTGAGCACTGCTGCAAGCTCCTTTAGTACCCTCCACCCAGGCCCCATTGGTTCCAGAAAACATCTCTTCTACACAGCAGTTCCCCATTGGCTGGCATTGTCTGGGCCAGCAATCCTGGTCTCTCGGGCAGTGCTTAGTTAGGTCCTCCTGCAGGTGCTTTTGTGGCTTCATAGCCCCCAGTGTTTACATAAAGGTAGCCCCACTGTTCCTGCTACAGATCAGAAAGTAAATAAATAAATAAATTACTTGAAAAGAAAAAGAATTAGAGTACAAAAGAATAAAGAAGTTTGTTTCCTTCATTTAAAAAAAAATGTAACTAAAGCTATACACACTGTGTGAGATCCATTCAGAATCTAGGGATTATCCTATGTGGCTAAATACGGAAAAGTCCTAGCACAGCCAGTGCCTTGGGTTGGGTTGGGTTGGGTTGGGTTGGGCTTTTTTTGGTTTGTTTTGTTGTTGTTGTTGTTGTTGTTGTTGTTGTTGTTTGTTCATTTGTTTTGTTTTGTTTTTTGCTTGTTTGTAGTAAGAAATAGAAAATAAGTAGCTATTATGGTTAGCTAAATGATAGGATGTCATCTAAGAATGAAAGTTAGGAAAGTTATACTGTGGTAGCCTCCTGTGAATTCCCACCTATGCACACAAACTTTGGTCAGGGTGTGTTTCAGCAGGATGTCTTTGGTCGTCAGCACAGCAGTGGCAGTGCCTGGGCAGTGCTGCCTCCCAGGCGGTAGCTGCAGTCAGGAAACATCACTAGGGAGGCCCAAGTGCAGACACAGCCACTCCGTTATTGTTTCTGGGGAGTGGAAATCCAGAAATCTGTTGAATTTTGAAACAATAAGTAGTGACTTGGGAAAGAGCAGAGTGGGTGGGGACATTTCAATTGGAGTGTCCTTTTAGTTGGTATGCTTACAGACAGAAAATGCCCAATAATGTAGAACACTTATTTTCAATTTCTCACTAGGCATTTTCTTCAAAGCTATCTGCAATCATATACCTTGATACTTTTCCTTATCTTCTATGCCAAATTTAAGGAAATTGAAGTCAGGTTTTTGGTTTTTTTTGGGTTTTGGTTGTTTTTTTTTTTTTGGCTAGAAAGCAAGCTTAATCATAACACATTCTTCCTGGAGAAACTGCTTTAATTTGCGGCTGCAATGACAGGCTAGAGTGACGTCAGTGTAGTGTCAGACTTCAGAGTGGCAGGCCAGCCTGAAAGCCACAGTGCATTTCCTTAGTGTTTGGTCCTCAGCAGGGCTCACCGCGAGCTGCAGAGACAAAGGAATTGACTCTTTCCACCCCAGGCCTCCTGTGCCTGCAACTGAGTCCTGAAGGGTGTGGTGTGGGTGTGACTGAGGAGGTGAGTGAGGCTCCTGCCCTAGTCCCACGCAGGCAGGGTGCATAAATAGTTCTAAACTATTAGAGTCATAGACATGACTTTCAGATGACCTGAACATTTTAAGATAGCAGTGTCAGAAATATATTCCTCTTAGCTTGTCCTTAACATCCAGCTACGTAAATACACTGTAGACATAAATTACTTTCAAGCCAAGAATTTTTGTTTTTAAAAAAAGAAAAAACAAAACTCAGTTTATCTTACTTAATTTTTTAACTTACTCAAGTGAAAGTTGGGTACTTCCCCCCCTCAGAATTAGATGAATAATTCTTAGATGTTGTTGTAGAAAATATAGAAAATATTACTGTATTATGTCTTAAAATTTTAGTGTAGTTTAAGTTAATGAACAATTAGTTAAAATTGCCTTTGTTTCTCTGATCTGGAGGGCTGTTTCTGTGATATGATTCAAAGTTGGAATCTTTTCTAACCTAAACTTTCAGAACAAAATACTAGCAGAAAATATTAGAGACTGTTTTTTCCATTGAAAGAAATTTTAGAAACATGTATGCCTTTAAGAATATATTCTTACTAGCAATATCAATTCATGTTTTTTTGAGCTGTAACATGAAGGGCTTTGGTTGGAAAGCATTGACTGATAGAAGAACAGCGTGGTGTGTGAGCCTCCTTTGTCGTCCGGAAGCTCCTTTAGCTACAGGTTCTTGCCAGTCTTACAGACGGGCTGTGTTTATGCTGCACATATTGGAGCTCCTGAAGCCACCCCACTGATGTTTATGACAGCATGCTTTTCCTAAGGTTCAGTAGCAGTTTTGATTTCAACATGTTAAGAATAGATGTTTTATATGGGGGAAAGGCAATAATTCTTAATAAATAATATGTCCTGCTTCAATTTTATATGACAAATAAAGATAATTTACTGTATATATTTTATATGAATAACATTTTATGTTATAAGATTCCAAATTTAAGGACTAGGTTGCTGCCTTAGCAGTATAGTATATTTTACTACATATTTGGAAGCATAGAAGTAGGGTTTCAAGTTCATTTTATTTAGCTTGACAGCTTTAAGAGTCAGTTCCTTTTTCCCTGAACTTATTGAATTTTTCAGCTTCCACCTAAGATTCTGCCCAAAGCTAGAAAATTTAGGAAGTGCTGTATATGGAAAAGTTATGAATATTTCTATTCCCTTTAAAAATTTATCATGAATTCACTTAAAATAGTTTAAGATGCTTTAAAGCCTGAATTTTAAACCAAACCAGTGCCTTGGTTACTATGGTCCCATGCCTGGAACAGATGAGGCACTCAGTTGAGACAAAGATGGGTTTGAGGCATTATGACATCAGAGGTCATTGGCTGCTACCAAAGTGCAAGTGAGAGGAATCTACTGTGACTTCCTTTTGAATGAATAGGCAGTTAACTCTGACAAAAGATGGTAAACATAGCTGTAGGGAGACGACTTAGAATGAACCTCAAAGTTTCCTTGGCTCTAAAGTAGACGATGTACCTGGCGAGAGTTTGTGTGGTAACCTCAGATGACTAGCTCAGCCCTTTTCAGGCTTAAACTATATATTTTGTTCTCTTGTGATGAGCAAAACTAAACATTGGGCACATTGGCTAATTAATAACATGTCGGCATACATAACTAAGTTTCTAAGTGAGTTAAGTGAGAGAGGAGAATTGCCTCAACCTCTGTATTAGAGAGGTTCTATCTTACTGTGAACTTGGAAGCCTGCACACTCCAACTGAGGGTCAGTGCCTCCAGACACAGGCCCTGCCTTAAGCCCCTGCCTCCCCTGGGCGCACACAGCTGCCTGCCCATGTGCTAGTTGTTTATCTGCTTAAGGAAGTGGCTCTTTGGGTTGGATTTTTATCCCACTCTTGCCCTGGGTGCTGCATAGCAGCAATTACTTGTTGACTAAACTGAACAGTAAGTGCTTGGGTAAGTCTCTGCTGTCCATATTTTGTCTATAGGTAGGTAGGTACTCCTTGTCACTGTTTACTTATATTTGAGGCTGTGTTGCTAGTGCTCATTGAATGAATAAAAAAACAGAAGCATTTTCTGTGTAAAGAATGATGCATTCTTTTTAAAGAGAATTGAGCTTGTTTCACGTGGGTATTATTTGACTTAATTCTCATGAAATAATTGTTTCAACACAGCTGTGTAGTTTCTAAAAATAAGTACATAGAGTGGAGAGAATAGACAAGTTAAGAAGCTAGAGAGTTGGCTTAGTGGTTAAGAGCAGTGGCTGCTCTTCCAGAGGACCCAAGACTGGTTATCAGCATGGTCCCTCAAAACCATCTATAGCTCCAGTTCCAAGGAATGCACCTCCCTCTGCTGGCAGCCTCAGGCACTGCGTGCACCTGGAACACTCAAATACAATCAATGCACATACAATTTTCAAGTATTGTAAAAGAATAGGTAAATTAAGTCATTAGCATTTTCTGTTTGAACTGAATTATTTACTTTGTCAATTTGACTCTTAAAAAGAATGGCTTCATCTACAGTAGAGCTGTTGGGCTACTTCAAATTGTGGTAGCTTACATGTGGGTCAGAAGTAGGTTCCATGTCTAAAGAGATAAGGTGTAAGAACTAGCGCCTGAACTTGGCTCTTTCTAGCTTGCTGTTAGCGTCCTTCCCATTGGTACGCTAAATATCTATTTAATCTATGCTACTACAGAATATTGCTAATTAGCGTTCTTTAGGGAGTGGTAGAGTTGTCTGAATTCATGAAATTACAGGTTATATACTTTTAATGCTACATTATTGCTTTTAAATGACAAATGGAATATTCTTGCATGTTTCTAGTTGAGCTTTATAAAGTCCCACCTACCCTGGGACTTTTGTGACAATACTTTTGTACAGGTTTTGTTGCCTTTTTTTGAATTATCTTTTAAAGAGCTGTAATATACCCTGTAATCATTTTTATTTTGCTATGTGACTTTGCATATACTCTTTCCACTCTAGAGCACTCTACAATAAATTTTAAGCGTAGGCCATATTATTAGTGTTCCTTGTTCATTAAATTATAATTGTCTATGTCATTTTATTTCAAAGTAAAGATGGTGACAGTAGCCAGAAATCTTTTAAAGCAAGGAAGTACCCAGTTGTATTTGCTTTTAGTAACTAATTCTTCTAGCACTCTACTTCAGTCACTATTTGGTAAGGACTATCTTACACTCGTTAATATGCCTCGATGTCACCAAAGACTTTCCTTATAGAATGACAGAGGTTGTGTGTTTTGTTGTTTTTCTTTGGTGTACATTTTATAGTTGTATAGTATGAAGAATGGATAGGAGACAATGAGGTAGATTAAGGTACTATCTAAAATGTCTAGGGAATCAGATAAATATGTGGCATATAACAGGTATACAAATGTATTTGATAAATTACAAATAATATTTAAGAAGTAGATAAACTCCTCTGAATGTCCAGTGGATGTAGTTCCATTGTCAGACTGTTCTGTGTAAGTACAGACCTTGACCATCTCCCTTTCTGCCCCTAAGGGAACCTCAGAGGCTACTCAGCCTCTCTCAGTACAGCTGTAGCTGAAATCTTACAGGCTGTCTGTTCTCATAGCGTGATCTCTAGCCACTACAAAAATAACATGGCTTAGTACTTTTATACTTGGCCTAAAATTAGTTTGAATTTTTACGACCATCTTAAATTAATATTTCTGTCTTAACCATACAATGCTAGCTATTCTTTTTATTAAGATAAACATCCTAAGTCAGATTCACCCAAGTTGCCTGCAGGCAAAAAGACATGTTAAAATCATTTTAGTCTCTTGTGCCCTTAATTTACCAAGTGGTCTGAGGTGTAGCCCTGTCGTGACACCTGGGAGGATGTGACAGGAACATTTTGTCTTTAACTAGCTTGGTGCTAATTGATTTATTCTTGAGTTACTTCAGAATTATTTAGAATCTATCCTAAGAGTTTATTTTTATAGGTATATGTAAAGTACATGCTATTTTTATTTTTAAAAGGGTTTTCACAGGGCAGTTTATACAGTCTCTGGCGTGTGCGCCCTTCGACTCTGCAGTGTTGTAGCTCTGGTCGGAAAGGAGTGTTCAGCCTCCTCTTGGCTGGCTGCAGTACGCTTGAGATTTCCCACCCAGCGTTAGGCCCCCGTCGTGCTTAGGCAGAGCCAGATTTTCAGCTCCTGTCGCTGTGATGCATGCCTTGGGGTTGGTGGTGGCATTTGTACTCGGTGGTACCTGTGATAAGGGAATGTGACATGGTGTTTCTAAATCTGCTGCGGTGTTCATTTTTATTGGAGCAGCTGACTAAGGGGGAAGATCACGGAGCTTCAGGGCATGGAAGATAGAAAGGCATTGGGTGTAAATGGAATTGGAATTCGAGGTTTCATGATGACTTTGTGTGGAAGTGGTGTTGCTGAGGCAGAGAGCAGAGGAGCCCCAGTCAGGCCGCATGTGCCCTGGCCAGCACTCCCTGTCACTGCAGTTCTTAAGAGAATGACTTCTGAGCAAATTGTGCTGTGTGCTCTGGGTGCCATTGCACCAGATGGTGAGGGCAGAGCCAAAAATGTCACTGGCTGGTAAGTCAGGGAAGGAGACTGTGGAAGGAGCATAGCAGCCTGCTGGAAGGCAGCCTGGCCTGGGGAGGGCCTCTTCTCCCTGTTCTGGTGATGCAGTGTAACTGATCAGCCCACCTCAGAGTGCAGGCCCCGGTCCCTAGTGCAGCAAAGCAGCTGGGTTCCATGGCCCCTTCTGTCGCTGTGAGAGTCGGCACTAGTGATGTCTGTGCATCTTGCCGTGTGAGGAGCAAAATAAAGTCTTCACATGCAATGTCTCCCAGACATTGTTTTCTCAGTGTGGAGAGAAGGGTGCGAAGGGGTTAAGTCGTGCCTCCGGAGACTGCATGGCAGGTCACTGGTCCCCGAGGTTAAGCAGCACGTCTGGAAGTGCTTAGGACTGAGTTGCAAGTGGCACTTAGAACTGAATGTGGGGACAGGAAATGTATACTTCTCATGTTCTTAAACAATTACATCTTTGAATTGCTAACCCTGTGGTGGTTTTCCACATAACCAAGGCCTAAGAATTGGCTTTCTCTCAAGAGAATCTGGGTACTTCGGGTTTTCTTCTTTTTTGTTCCTAAAATATTGAGTTTAATTGTAGGCCCAGTTTCCTATGCTAGCGTATTTTTAGTTTGTAAATAAGTTGTTAAAACAGTCATTATGGCAGTCAGATTTCAAAATAATATTTTCCTTCTGTTTATTAAAATGAAAATAAATAGCTTACTATATAAAGCATTAGTGAATTTTCCATTTAGTAATAATAGAAACATTATTTTAAGTCAGTATAAAAGTCATCAATTTAATAACTAACAGGCATGTTTTTTAAAAGCTAATTAGATTTGATTGTCAATGATGGTAGTTACCGAATGACTTCTATGGACAAAACTCTCCCCAGCATCACATCAAGCCTTGTGCTGTCTTGTGTTGCAGCCGTGAGCTGTAAACTGAAATGGAAAAACACACGAGCTCTGGTACTCTTTTGGTTGAGTACATGTGTGCACAAGATGAGTTGCAAGCACACCTTTGAGCTGCTGGCTGCGGGTATCTTACCTTCCCGCGAAGCACAGCAGCTTCCGTGGTTCACAAGCCCCCTGCCTTCTGCTCTCAGGAATGTGGTAACTTGTGGATCAGGCCCTTGTAAAAGTCCAAGGCACATGGCTTTGTCACTCGGGCCAAACCTCACTGTGCAATCTGTTTCCTTACTCTGAATAAGATCCCTCTCTTTGCCTTGAGAGGACTCAGGTCATGTGGGCTCACATCGCAACTTAATAACAGAAATAAAATCTTTTGGACAGTTTTCTAAAAACATACTTTTCTCTTTTTTTACTTTTTCCATAGTGAGTATATTTCCAACTTTGTTGCCAGTTACATAAACCCCTGCCTAATAAGCTCACTTTGCTTAGGGGTCGTCTATCACTCCCGAAGACTACATTAGCTGTGATGGCAACATAAATGGAAAAATGAATTTGCTCTATATTAGTCACTGAAGTTAACCACATGCTCTAGTGTATATGCTGAATGTCCCTCAGGGGCCCACGTGTTAAAGACTTGGTCCCCAGAATGAGAGACAGGGCGGGCCTCTCAAACGGTGATTGTCATTGAGAACATGCTCACACAAAAGGACCCCATGGGACCCTGGCAGCCAGGGGAGTAGAGCTTGGGCAGCACTGTTCTCCCCACTATGTCCTGCCCAGAAGGCTCTGAGTATTAGAACCAATTGGTTAACTGAATCTTGAGAATTATGAGCAAGAATATTTTTCTCGCAAAACTAAAAAAAAAAAAAAAAGAATATTTTTCTCTTATTAATTCACAATCTCAGGAAGTTTGTTACAGCCACAGGAAACAGATGAGTACATCATGAATTTTTTTTCTAAATACGGAAAAAATCAAATGTTTCTACAGTGCTAAGAATAGCCAAAATTGTAGTTATTGGCCAAAATATTACAACATTTTTGAGACTATGCAGAAAATCTCAACAAATCTTATGCTCAGATTAAATCGTCTTCATGGACTTCCCAAAACTTTCCAAAGGGAGAAACTAGTGACGCTGCCGCCGCAGCCGACGCCTCCTCCTCCTCCTCCTCCTCCTCCTCCTCCTCTTCTTCTTCCTCCTCCTCTTCCTTCTGTATAAAACATGTAGTGTTTATAATCTGAGATAGCATGGGGTTTTCTTTACAATATATGAAGAAAGCAGGCTGTCAGCCTTCCCCTTCTGGATGCTGCAGTGCAGTCTCATTCATTTCTTTGTTTGTTTGTTTGTTTGTTTGTTTGTTTGTTTTCCTCCCTGTGGTTATGGGGACAGTCTTGAGGCTTGACTGTGTAGTCTATGTAGGCTTACGATACTACTGTTATTTTTGCCATTGTGAGGTAGGACCTCGGTCTGTTTGATTGACAGGACTGTGGAGAAGAACAGCTGTGGAGCATTAGCCAACCTGAAAAGTCAATGCCAAGGAAAAGTGCACTCTGAACTTACAGTCTGTGTGCATGATGCCGGGACACTGTGGCTAACTGGGCCTGAAAGGGTACCCAAGTAAACAGGACAAGATAAACAATAGAGATGGAGTCGTGGGGGTTGGACCTCAGACTTCATGAAGGCTAGATAAGCACTCTGCCTATCACTCAGACAACCGTCCCATAAAATTTTCTTTTAATATGAGAAATAGCCATTCCCCATACTTGATTCAGCAAATCATTATATATCTGCTATTCTTGGTTGATTTTTATACTCTAAAGCTCTGCACAGTGTGGGCCTCACTGGATAGCAGGATTTATAACTGTTTTCCGTGAAGCGTGAGGTTATCCCTTCAGTTCTTTTGGATTGTATCATTTTAGAAACCAGAATGTGAGGCCTGAGAAATAGCTCAGTGGGCTAAGGCCCTGCTACCAAGCCTAGGAACCTGAGCTCAGAGCCAGGAACCGAATGGTGGAAGGGGAGAGTCAGTTCCCACAGTTGCCCTCTAACCTCCACGTGCACAGACACGCACAACAAATGTTCTCAAACCGAAACCAATGTCCTTCTGTCATCCCATGCTTTATTAGAGTTCATATTTGAAGTGATGGGTTTTGTATGTTGTTTCTCGTGTAGGTATGGCATTCTCGTGGGTGTGTGTGTCTAGAGGACACAGGAGAGTGAAGACATGATGCTTCCCACTCGGGGACCTCTCTGGGCTGTGTGTGGTCAGGCAGGCTCCCTTCCTCAGCACCGGGACCTTTTAGGAGATACTTTGATGTGGACCACTCTCCTCACATTATAAAATGCTGAACATACTGCAGGCTCCACCAAGTACATTCTAATGACAGCTTCTGGTGATAGCATTCAGATGTCTTCTGGTAGACACACACACAAACACACACACACCAAGAGCCTCTGGACTTGTTCTGCAATAGAGGCATTCTAGAAGGAAATGTGGACACATGGACATGTAGGAAGTTTAGAAATGTGTGGCTTTCCTCCCTTGCTGCTGGAATTCCCCTGACTATAGGTGTGTTTTGTTTCAAGACCTGAATTTTATCCTCTTTTGTAAGAATTCTCTTTGAAACACAAATTTACATTTAAACAACATACAAAAATGTAATTTTTACACTTTCTGTTTTCATGCATGAAGACCAACAGGTCTCTTGACAAATTGTGTTTTCTTTCATGCTTTTGACTGGTGACTAAGGATCAAGCCCAGAGCCTCAGCCATGCTAAGCTTGTGTTTCACCGAGGAGCTTCAGCAGCAGCCCAGAGTGTGAATGTGCTCAGGCTGAGGAAAGGGCTGGCAGCTAAGAGCATTGGTTGTCCGTGCATGAGGACCTGAGTTCCAAAGAACACATGCAAGTGCTGGACATGGCTGAGGAGGCAGAGAAAGACAGATTCGAAGAGTTTGCTGACCAGCTAGCCCAGTCTCTGGTTCAGAGAGACTGTCTCAGAATAATAAAGTAGAGCACAGTAGAGCAAGAAGTCACTAGAAGCCCAGCATGCACGCACACATGGCATGCACAGCGTCACACTAACTTGCAGAACACAGACCGGGGAGGGAGGAAATCAGGCAGTGACAAGCCCAGAGTGGGCAGGGAAGACGGATTAGAAGAAAATAAAACTGTAGTTAGTATTAGTAGCACAGGAATAACGATGAAGTCTCATGGAACCGGTGGTACAGTTGTACACATGAGTAAATAAATGCAGAGGATGCTGATAGGATTCTTGCCTTGAAAGGGAACTACAGTTTGAGGAAGTGGGCATCTTGGGAAGGGCTCCAGCATAGGAATTATTGGCAAGTATGGGTGTGTTTCATAAATAGCTAATGAACTAAAAGCAACTGGTATGTAGTATTGGAGATGTATGAAGATGTCTGGTTTGCCAGTTTTGATGTCTGTCTGCTAGATGCAGTTTTCTACATTAATAGGGTTTTCCACAGATCAAAAAAATGTGTAAGCAAAAATAGATTTGTGCATGCTCAGTTCATTTTCTAATGTATTAACATCTGTAGAAGACATTGCCAAACACACATTGTAGCAAAACTGAGGATATTTTAATTCAGGACAGACCAAACCTGATGAACTATGAGACAGAATGGCAAATTCGTGTCCGCATGAGGTTTGCAGGTAAGCAGGAGGCTCATTTTAGCAGAATGAGGAAAGGGGCTGGGAAGCATTGTCTTCTCTGCCCACCTTTGATCAGGATCAGTTACCCTCCTTTGTGCCAAGGACAATGCTCAGGACCCACTTAGCACAGGGCCTGCTGCCTCTCCCACAAGGACAAGTGTGTATAAGTTAGAGAGCTCTGTCTATCAGCACAGAAGGGAGTTAGGCTGGGGCTGGCGAGTGTGATCAGAATGTAATATATACAGGTATGAACTGCTAAAGGATAATTTAATTTAAATATTCTACTTATTTACCTTTATGGGAATTCACTTTGCTGGTTTCTCTGTGCTGTTTAGCATATCTCCTATATATGACTTAGCGTTTGCTCTCTGAAATGTGCCAGAGTTGGGCCCAAGTTAAAGGAGACTGGCAGATGTGACTTGTGTCTCACCCGTGAAATATTAGATATAGCAATAACAGGTCCAGCAGACTGGGCTTTGTTAAGAAATACTGAGGAGACAGAGCTGAAGTTTCAGACCTAGTGAAGGGCTGAGCTTCATGGTATGTATCGGTGAACTGCACTCACACATGTTTGTTCAGTGACTCTGATGTCAGAATTTTAAAGTAGGTACTTTGCTACTAGACTATTAGAAAAGCATTTATGGTTGTAGACGTAGCTACACATAATTTATTTCTTTTATTCTTTCAGCCACAATGAAAGGAAAGTGACCTGCAAGCATCCGGTTACAGGACAGCCATCCCAAGACAACTGTATCTTTGTTGTGAATGATCAGTAAGTAGAGTGCTTCATGCGCTGCACTCAGTGCAGGTTTACAGAGGATTGCTGTAACCCATGTCTAACAGTGCAGTTCAACACTTGTACCTGGACTGTCTAATACAGTGCAGTTCAACACTTGTACCTGGACGCGCGGTCACAGACAACAGTGTCAGCTCTGTACCACTGCAGAGAAACATGCTCAGATTCTTTCCTAAGGAGTGTCATTTTAGAACCCGTTTCATGAGAACTAAAATCTGGCTCTCAGCTCTAGAGCTCAGGATGATGTCAGGCTAAAGAAACAGCAGACTGTCTGTCCATCTGAACCGAGCTGCTCCCCAGCCTTCAGGTTGGGCTGTGATGCTGACTGTCTGCTGTGCACGTTTGCTTGCTTGTTTGTAGCTATCATCCTCTGTTTCCTACTGTACCATCGGAAAACTATCCATAGCTTTTAGTTATTTCTAACTATACAATGATTAACTCTGTGTGTGTGTGTGTGTGTGTGTGTGTGTGTGTGAGAGAGAGAGAGAGAGAGAGAGAGAGAGAGAGAGAGAGAGAGAGAGAGAGATTGAACACATGCACATGCTGGTGAAACAAGACTGAGCTCCGGGCCTTGTGATTGGCATTGCATTATTCAGTCTTTTGTAATTGATTTTTCTTTTTTAATTTGTTAAAATTGCAATATCTACATTAATGCCTATTTAAATATGATGCTCACTCATGTTAGGCTAGAATTAGTAGAAGTAAAAGTGTTAGATTTATTTAAAGTGGCAACAGCATTAAAGTATTATTACCTTATGGTACATAGAGTCAAACTATTTAAAAGAAGGTCACCTTTATGCCTGAGGAGGCCTTGGTCTGAAGCAGTTCACATGCACAGCTGGCTGCAGCATTGGTATTTTTTTCAGGACTGTTGCAACCATGACGTCCGAAGACAAGAAGGAACGACCCATAAGTATGATAAATGAAGCTTCCAATTACAACATGGCTTCAGATTATGCAGTGCATCCCATGAGCCCTGTGGGCAGGGTGAGTTATTCTGCTGCTGCTGCTTAGTTACAAGTAGTCGTTTATATCTATTGCTAATACTCATTATAGATTGGAAATTGGAATTAAAGAATAATAATTACATTTTTAATATTGCATAGTACTAATTATATTGACAGTGATTAACATAAATAATAGCTTCAAATATAAATTAATAAAAATGTAATGACCTACATTTCTTTTAGATTTTGATGTGAGATATTCAGTAATTTTGTAAACTTTATAGATATTTGTATGAGGGAATGGGTATTCTGTTGAATCAGCTAAACTTTTAGATGGAAAATTAATATAGTAGTCTTGAAATCACATTTCCTTGTGAAGAATTCTTATACTTGAAATAAGCCAGCAAAACTGAAGTTGTAAATTTTCCTGCAAGTAACAGAGAAATCGGGAGAAAGATGAAAACTGTAAAAATGGAGACAGTGTTAAAGCCCCAGCCCTTAATAGTTCATGTTCTGTCTGTCTTCTTTCATGTTTAGACCTCGCGGGCCTCCAAAAAGGTTCATAATTTTGGGAAAAGGTCCAATTCAATTAAAAGGAACCCTAATGCACCTGTGGTCCGGCGTGGCTGGCTGTATAAGCAGGTAGGTCCTCTGAGCAGATGCCTGGATGAGACGGCTCGAAGTCCTCCGTCTGAGAAGTTGATGACCGAGCATGTTTAGGGACTAGGGGTTTAGAAAGCAGAAACTGAGAGGACACCCAGCATCCAGTCTGTTGTTGTCTGCCTTTTTCCTGTCCTCCCAGGAAGTCACACCACTTACCCAGCCTGCTCATTGGTACATCTCACAGATGCTAATACGTCTCAGTAGAGTCCCCAAGATATGTGGTTACCCCATGTTCACTGAATTTAAGAGCACTTAAACCAAGTTCAGTAGCCCATGCTGGAGGCAGAGGCAAAGACCCACAAAGTTCAGGACCGCCCTGGGTTCAACTCCAGCTCCAAACCCAGGGAGAGACTGCTTAACTACAGCAGTGGCTTAGTGACCTTGCAGATTCCTTGTTTTGTGGTTAGTAATCTTTTTTTTTTTTTTTTTTTTGGTGGACCTAATAATATTCATTCGTTAAAATATATAGTTATTCAGGTGTGGTAACACTGGACCTTTAATCCCAGCACTCAGGAGGCAAAGGTGGGTGGATCTCTGTGAATTCGGAGCCAGCCTGGTCTACAGAGGGAGTTCTAGAACAGCCAGGACTACTCAGAGAGAAACCCTGTCTCAAGAAAAGGAAGGAAGGGAGGGAGGGAGGGAGGGAGGAAAGGAAAGAAAGACAAAACACCAAACCAACCAAACAACAACAAAAACTCAGAGTAAATTTGCTGTGAAGTCTTCTGGGGATGCTGTTCCCCATCGGAAGTCATGGATCACAGGAGAGCTGTCCTCAAGTTCATACTCAAGTCTGTCTGCAGGCCTAGTTTGTAAAGAAGACTCCGTGTTCATCTTACCTACTATTATGACTCAAAGATATTTGGGTAGTTTGTTGTGGATGAACCCAGTTGAGGCCACTGGAGCTCTCACCAACAGCTGCAGATCTTGTCTCTAGCTTTCACATGTGGGGTGTTATGGCAATAGTGTTACATGTGTAAGCATTTAGTGATGGATGGATATGTGACCTTAGAAATATTTGTAGCTTTCCTGTCTGTTCCAAAGAAAGAATATAATTAAGACCGAAAGTGTCATAGAATGTTTATGCACACACGTCCCTTTGGTTTGTGGCTTCTCTCTTGGAATTGCTGTTCATTTTAAAGAGAAACATTTTCTGTTTAGGACTTTTTTTTTTTCTGCCTATATTTCATCTCTATGATTTTAAGGTCACTGTTAAATTAAATAGAAAGATATTAAGAAGTATTAATGTAGACATTTAAACAAGTCTGGCATTTTGAGGGCATCCAGTTTTCTCTAGCATTCTTGCTTATTGAATGTGGGGAAAGTAATTTTATTCTGAGGGTGATCTTGTCTGCAGCTGATAGTTTCATGAAGTTGATGTCTTAGTGTTAGAGGGAGGCTGAGTGCACCCTAAGTGCAGGTGGAAGAAGGACTTTGTTCACTATTTTCCTGTGAAGGTTTCTCACTCACATGTTTTGTATCATCTTAGGTTAGAAACCATCTCAGTGCACATCTGTGCTGTTATTGGTGGCTAACGCACTGAGTCTGGTTAGCAGACTGAGTTTGCACCACTGCATGCTTCCATCCTACTCTTCTCACAAGCTCACGTGCTCAGAAGACAGAATGGAAGCTGCTTCATCCTCTCCCTTTGTCATAGGACTCTTTCATGGAACAGTCTACTTGGGCCACCTTAATTAACATGAGCCCCTAGAGTTTTTGTTTTAAACCTTGTTTAGTCAGCATATAACAGTTTTACTTATTTATGCAGAATCCTGTGACATTTTCATATGTATAAGCACTATAATGGAGTCAGGAACTGCATGTCTACATCTTCAGAAGCTCCTCGTGACTCTGTGGTAGGAACAGTCAGCCTTTTGATGCTCTGGTCCCCTGGCTGTGCAAGGAAGAAGCTCGGCTCAGCCTTCAGTGGGGCTGTGTTACGTGCATGTCATAAGTGTCTTCACTGTGTTACCCCATGCAGGACAGCACCGGCATGAAGCTGTGGAAGAAGCGCTGGTTTGTGCTCTCTGACCTTTGCCTTTTCTATTACCGAGGTGAGTCCATGACTGCCTGCCTGCCTGCCTGCCACACTTTACAACTGCTAAGCTTGGGCTGTGTCCTCAGAGGAAAGACATGAGTAGTGCTTTTACTGTTTACAGTGAACAAATAATATCAGAAAAACCTCTCTTTGCTGACCCAAGGCTCAGGGTTCCTAGAGTATGGCAGAAGACAAGAGAAGGCTCCAGGCTGACTAGAGACAAAGTCTTACAGTGTGGCCCTGGCCTGGAACTCACAGTGTAGATCAGGCTGGTCTTGAATTCACAGAGATCTGCCTACTTTTACCTTTCAAGTACTGGTATTAAAGGTGTGGACTAGCACGCCTAGATGAAGACTAGCCTGATTCTGTATTCTGATGTGCTTTGTGCGAAGAGCTTAGGAGTCATCACTCAGTTACGCTGTCTCTGAGCTCAGTGCCTAACAGAGTCCTTGGCTGGCCGCACCTCTGTAGAGATTGCACATCTCTCTGCACCTGAGCTTGCCTGGTGCTAGAATCTGCCTCAGCCTTCTAGTGTCCAGGATTATAGACACGGTCATCACTGCCAGCTAAGGGTTTATGTGTTTGTTTTGTCACATCTAGCTATGAGTTTATGGATTACCCATAGATATGGCTTTATATAAGTGAGTATAATGTCAGGAGCTGTTATGGTGGATTGGAAAATGAAAAACATGAATTGTGAATATAAATGTATGTGTGTGTGTGTGATATACAATCATATATTAGAGTTATTCATTTCTGTTTATTTGAGACGGTCTGGCTTAGTCCAGGCTGGCCTTGAATTTGTACTTCTTTCCTCCCCTGAGTACTGAAAATCAATGATCATTATATCCTGAAAACATGGAAAAGATTATGTGAAAGATACGTACCAGGCTCTTAACTATCAACACTGAAGAAATGTGGGGATTAGTGAGTAAATAAACCCCTTCATTCTCCTAGATAGCCATGAAAGAGTCTTTGTGGTTTTTCTTATTATTAGAAAGTTATTAGGGGGGCTGGCGAGATGGCTCAGCAGGTAAGAGCACTGGCTGCTCTTCCAGTGGTCCTGAGTTCAATTCCCAGCAGCCACATGGTGGCTCACAGCCATCTGTAATGGGATCCGATGCCCTCTTCTGGTGTGTCTGAAGACAGCTACAGTGTACTTGTATACATTAAATAAATAAATAAATAAATCTTAAAACAAAACAAAACTGCTAATCATGTTGGTTCACACTTTTAAAAAAAAAAAAAAAAGAAAGTTATTAGGATGAGCTCTTATTGAGTTGCCTAGGCTAGCTTCAGATTCTTGGTGCGTGGTAGGCTAATGCTACCATGTTGAACTAATTAATAAAAGCCTTGACATGGAAGTCCAACACATTCTCAGTGTCACACTTGAACTGTGGGGCCTGTGGAAGAAAGCAGGCTGCACTGATACACTTCTCTCTCAAGGACAATCTCTCCTTTAAAACCTGATTGGAAATTATCGCTTATTATTAATTATGTTATTGGAGTTGTTGGGGCTGGAGAGAAGACTCAGTGGTTAAGAGCACTGACTGATCTTCTAGAGGTCCTGAGTTCAACTCCCAGCAACCACATGGTGGCTTGAACAACATTGGGGGAAGGATTACACTACCAACTTGTTATTAAGAATTTATGGCTTTTCTTTGCACATAAGAATTACACAATATGAGCTGGGTATATAGATTGGAGCATGACAATAATCTCCCACCATCACTCTGCTGGGACCTGGGCCCTTATATGCTTGTCAGTATTTGCAGCCCCAACATTTGATATGTATGTATTTTTTTTGTTGTTGTTGTAGTTTTAAAAGATGCACATACTTTTATGTATATGAAGGTTTACCTACACGTATACCAGATGTGGGCCTGGTGCCCAAGGAAGGCAGAAGAGGGCATCAGATCCCCTGAAACTGAAGTTACAGACAGTTGTCAGCTACCACGTGTGGGTGCTGGGAACCAAACCTGGCTCCTCTCCAAACATAGCAAGTGCTCTTAACTACTGAGCCATCTCTCTCTGGCCCTGTTATGTCTTCTTGGTTCTGTGGAGTTGGCTTTCTATTTCTCTTTTGATTTTTATCTGAAATCCTACTTTATTGGGTATCAGAAGAGCTATACTATCTTATTTTCGACTTCATTTCTTGATAGATTGACTTCCATCCTTTGACTGTCCATCTAGAGACAACAGACAGTGTGAATCTTATTCAGTCAGTTGTTTGTGCTTTTGTTTCTCCAGTATTGTACTAGGAGATTGGTAGTTGACTCTTGGATTGTGTGGTTTCCTTCCTAGCTTTTAATTGTTCATTTATTCCTCTCAGGAAATGTATTCTTGGATGTGAGGGCAATCTGGCTGTGACATCTGTCACCCCATTGTTCTCCAAGGTTGATTGGGCTGATCTGGCTGGCTAGGCAAGTGTCCCCTTCCTCCCTCATTGCTCCATGTGCGTCCCTCCCGAAGCTGCATGCTCAGTCGAAAAGGACGAATATCCCTGAATAAAGAAATGTATGCTTTCCTTTGTTCTTGGCTTAAGACTTCCTTCTTCATCTGTATATAGTATTCCTTCAACTGGTCATGAATGATATATCTTAACTTAGGCTTGTTTTGATCTATCCTTCCTCCATCAATTTTTAACTTTCTTCCTTTACATGTATTTCTTTCATGGGTATGAATGTTTACTTGCTCATGTATGTCTCACGTGTGTGCCTGTTGACCACAGAGTCACATGAGGTCATCAGATCCCCGTGGGACCGTAGTTAGACGGATCGAGTTCGGCATCATTTTGAAAGATACCTTTGTAGTACACAGTTGTCTAACTTGGATGGCTTGAGTATGTGTTTTGTGCTTTCTGGCACTTAGGACTGCTGTTAGAAGCTGTTGCTGCTCTCGTGCTTGCATGGGTAGGGGGTTGGTGTAACTGCCTCCCTTTATTTTGTGCTTTTCCGTCTTAGCTATGAATTACACACGGACAAAGTTTCCTCTGGCGATATCCACCTGGAACTCAAATTCTGCTTTTGTTTGAAATCCCTTTCTTTCTCTAGATTTCAAGACTTTTCTGCTATAATTAGTTTCTCTCTGCTTTGTTGGGTTTTTGTTGTTGTTGTTGTTGTTTTTGTTTTTGGTTGTTATTGTTATCTTTTGTTTTTTGGGTTTTTGTTGTTGGTTTTTGGTTTTAAGGCGTTTATTATAGAAAGACAGAAAGGGAGAAGTGTAGAGAGTTGAAGGTGGCATGGCTACATGGAATGGGGGGAAGAGAGGGGGAGCAAGGGAGCAAGGGAATAAGAGGTAAGAGAGCAAGAGCATCATCTTTTTTTCTTAACTCCTACCTCATGGGATTTTTTTTTTAACCAAAGCATTTTTTTATTTAAATTTACATCAGAAGTTATAGTAATCAAGAGCAGTGCACTGGCATAAAAACGGAGCTTTGGAACAAAAGTGGTAGCCAAGAAATAAAACTGAACAAATATAGTCAGTTAAGTTCTGGCAAGGACACTGAGGACACCATTAAGTACATAAAACAGAAAACTGGGTACTCGTATGCAAAGGGATGAACCTGGACCCTTATACCGCTTATAAAACAGACTGTCTACACATAAGGCCCGAGTCCTAAAGCCACAGTGTAGGTACAAGAGATCATAGGGGCAGCTCTTTAACACCGGCCTTCAAAATGGGAGCCAGCCTTCCCAGTGAAATAGTTTGAAACCACACGTTTGAGGTCAGTGTTGATGCTTGACTGTCGCAGCTGGTGTCCTTCATTCCTGATGATTTCTCTGTATCACTGACTGTATCCCTGAGTCTTAGAATGAGTTTATCCACTTTCTTGTCTCATCATCTTTGACGTCATAGATGAATGTTACTAACTCTGAACTCACCCAGCATTTACCTGTGTCACTGTCTTGGTTTTGGGTGTGCTCTTGTGATCTCTGGCTTTTCTAACTTGCTCCTCTGTCTGAGTTGTGATGTGTAGATGCTGTAGTTTGGTTATTTCTTTTGAGTTTACTTGGGAATCTGCTTATTCTCCAGCCTTCTCTTGAGACTTGAGTCACAGGACCACTCAGAGGAGCTAACACGGTCTGCTGGGCGAGGCTGCTACTTAACGCTCCCAGCTGGAGCTGAGGCAGGTTTCCTCTTTCCTGGGAATTGTCCTAGCTTTTTCTCTTTATTTCTCTACGGTAGTCTATTGTGTCCTAGGTAACTTTTCTTTTCTTTTTTAAATATTTATTTATTACAGATGGCTGTGAGCTACCATGTGGTTGCTGGGAATTGAACTCAGGACCTCTGGAAGAGCAGTCAGTGCTCTTACCCACTAAGCCATCTCTCCAGCCCCTAGATGACTTTTCTTAATGAGAGCAAATGCAGGCAGCTTCTAGCCCTGCATTCTACCCAACAACCCCCTCTCTGTTTGCACATTGTAATTGACAATTGGATTATGCAAAATATGTGGCAAGGTTCTGTGGTCACCTGCCAAAGTGCTAACATGTGTATTAACCTTCCTTTTTTTCAAGACAGGGTTTCTCTGTGTAGCCCTGGCTGTCCTGGAACTCACTCTGTAGACCAGGCTGGCCTGGAACTCAGAAATCCACCTGCCTCTGCCTCCCAAGTGCTGGGATTAAAGGCGTATGCCACCACTGCCCAGCACTGCCCACCACCTTCTAAATGCAGAGTTACTAGAATTGTTTTCACCAGTTCACTGCCCAGGAAACTGTAGTTGAGGAGTACTGCTAAATCAGAATTTACCAAGCCTATAAAATTTCATTTTGTCTCCAGACATTAGCCAGCATGTAATTTTTACTGTGTAATTTTTGTCATTGAGTTTCCTGCTCTTGGGGAATAGTTGTCTGTATTCCTCCTTTTCCAGTACATTTATTGACAATTTTTGAGTATAACCTGAAACAAGAAAATGTTTACTATTCCTAGTTTATTTCTAAAATAAAAATTTCATAATAATTTATAACAAAAAATACCAAATCTTTGTAATGGTTTTGCTTCTGAAAGGTGCATGTTTTATTTATTAATGACCTGCGTGTGTGATGTGGGGGTAGGCATGCCGATGTCGCAGCAGATGTGTTGAGTGCCATGACACAGCAAATGTGTGAGCACTGATCGGATTCGCTTCTCCTCCCACCTCCTGGGTCCTGGAGCTGGAGCTCAGCTCATGCAGCAAGTGCTTACACCACAGAAATGTGTAAGACAGAGCACAGAGCCTGGCCCTGGCAAGCTTGATCCCAGTACACCAGAGGCAGGCAGATCTCCAGGGTGAGTCCAGGACAGCCAAGGCTACAAAAGGATGACTGTTGGGTCATCTTCCTCAGTGTGGTTTATGTGCTTGCTTTGGAGGTCTGTCACTCAAGCCCTCAGTTTCACTATGGGTCTTGTAAGGACAAGCATAGAGCTCCACTGCTCTGAAATTGTACAGTTCTCGGGCCGTAGATGGAGACTTGTTCATGTGAACGTCCTTGGATACCTGCTCCTCCTACCTCTCTAACTCTCCTCATAGAAATTGCCAGTCCGGGCTGGTGAGATGGCTCAGTGGGTAAGAGCACCCGACTGCTCTTCCGAAGGTCAGGAGTTCAAATCCCAGCAACCACATGGTGGCTCACAACCATCTGTAACAAGATCTGACTCCCTCTTCTGGAGTGTCTGAGGACAGCTACAGTGTACTTGCATATAATCAATAAATGAATTAAAAAAAAAAAAAAAGAAATTGCCAGTCCAGGAGGACAGGGAGCAAGCAGTGTGAACAACTAGAGCATGGAGTGTGTTGGGACTTGGGACAGGTGGCAAAAATTCCCGAAGAACAGAGAGTCTGACCGACACTAACTTCTCTTTTAGATGAGAAGGAGGAGGGTATTTTGGGAAGTATCCTGTTGCCTAGTTTTCAGATAGCCATGCTCACTGCTGAGGACCACATCAATCGCAAATATGCTTTTAAGGTAAGGAAACGTGCGTGCAGTGTTTGAAGCTTTAAAGAACAGATACTGACCCATAAACTATTGTACAAAAGAACTCCCAGTAGCCATGTGTGCATCTAAAGTGTTTTGGTGGTGCTAGAGAGATGGTTCAGTGGTCCAGAGCACTAACTGCTCTTCTGGAGAACCTGGGTTTAATTGCCAGTGCCACATAGAGCTCACAACTGTGACTCCAATACCAAAGAATCCAGTGCCCTCTTCTGTCACAGACACACATGCAGGCAAAACACTCATGCACATAAAGTAAAATTCAAAAATAGAGCATAAGGGTTAGCGATGTTACTGTCCTTTTAGGAAGCACGTACTAGCATGGCACAATGAATTCATGGATGGCTGTAGATCTCTGTTCTCAGTTATTATTTCCTCAGATGAAATATTTGGGAAGAGTATTGGAAGCCATAGCTCTTCATTATGACATGTTCGCAGACTCTTTGGGATAGCCTTAAAGAGATTCTCAAGTACACAATGCTCGGATCCCACCTAGTGCGGGCCTTTTGCTAAGAATATGTTGCATTGGGATTCACCGTGAAGCTAAAAGAGAAGTCAGTTAAAGAGAAATGTTTAACAATCTGCAGTGTTAAAATAGCAATAAAAGCGGCCACTGCACTTGGTATAGATTTTCTGTGATATGAGTTTGATTTGTTGTGTCTTTTGCCTGTAACAGTAGTAATCACTGTTTCAACTTTTCTTTTGTGGTATTTCACCTAAATTCCGAGCTGTATGACTGCATTTCTTGATGTTGAGTCTGCTCCTGTCGGCATGGTAAGTAGGAACTTGATGCTTTCTGAACTCACTAATGGGGGCGGCCAAGTGAGTGGCTTTGTTGAGTTGTCTCAGGGCAGGCCCAGGATCTTCTCCCCAGCAGCACAGTCCTTTCACTGATCACAGATATGGGCAGTGTTCATCTATTTTTCCAAGAGTCCAGGGACTACTAATCATTTTAAGAGCAGAGGACTTTAGCTTTGTCTAGGCTGTTTCCACAGTTGTCTCTGACGTCACCGTGGAGGTTTGTCAGCTGTGACAGTACAGAGATGGATGAGTGTGCCTGAGGACTGTGTGTGCATCCTAAAGCCATGACGCCTGACCTTGAGGACGCAGCAGGATCGTGGCATGGGGGGCATGATGCCAGATGGAAAGCTCTAGTTCAGAGCTTGGCCACGCCCTGCTCCACACCCTCCTCACATTCTCTTATGCCCCAGCAGCCTTTGTTCATTTAGCCAAGTCTCTGGGCGTCTAATGGGAAACCACCACAGAATATTTCAATGGAAATGGAGACTGCTCATTCCTGGCGCCAGCCCTCTCTGACCAAGTGCCTATTTTTGTTATCTGCTACATGGAATGCTCTCCCACAGTAGCAGGCTCGCCAGCACCTTTATTTTCTTTTCCTTCTGATGTTCTGATAAAAAGAACAGTGCACTGGCCCTTCCCATCCTCACAAACTACAGGTGTTTGCATGGTAACTTGGAAGCCTAGAAGGAAATGGCATTGGGCTCACTTATCCCTAAGTGTCCACGCGGCATCTATGAAAGGCATGGACAGCATCGGCTTTTAAAGCTGAGGGCCTTGCCATGGGGGTGGGTGGTGGGGATGCTTGCTGTGGCTTTTCAGTTTTGTTGTTGTGTTGCTCTTCTGCATACCCTGCTTTTGTGTTGTGCTGTTTTGCATTTTGAAACCACCGGGTCTCCACTCTGGATCACATTGTACTAGAATTCACCAAGTAGTCCAGGCTGGCCTCAAACTAATGCCCCAGCCTCCCAAGTACTGTGCCTGTGCAGTAAATCAGGGTGGTGAGAGCCGAGTGGGTGGAGACCCGCAGAGGTCTGAGGTGCTCCGAGCATAGGCTTTGTACCTTTGAGGTAGACACACGCAATTGGAGAAGCATTCAGAGGATGCACTCAGAGTGTGTACTCTCTCTAAGTCATGCCTGTGCGTTAGGTAAAGGACAAAGCGCTTCCTTGGAAATCTCGTACAATGATCCGACGAGGGTGGACTTTCCCTCTCTTTTTCAGGGCGCAGCTCATGGAGAGTGACGCTGTTGTTTTCACTCAGGCAGCCCACCCAAACATGCGGACCTATTATTTCTGCACCGATACAGGAAAGGAGATGGAGCTGTGGATGAAGGCCATGTTAGATGCTGCTCTGGTGCAGACAGAACCTGTGAAAAGGTACAGCCTAGGGAAGCGGCAGTGCCTCCCGCCTTGGCTCACTCCTGCCTTCAAATGCCTTTCATCATGCATGTTCTCTCGCCGCCCAGGCCGGCCCTCCTGCCCGCCTGGCCTGGGGTGCTGGGTCAGGTGACGACCCCACCTGCACTCCTGTCCCCTCCTTCTCCCGTCATTTTCACTGTCACTACTCTGGGTGACTCTAGAATCCTCACATTCAAACTGAATGTTCTTTCTTCTTACAGAATTACCTTTAATTTCCGGTGAGTACATCTTTTTATTACCTTAAAGCTACATAGATTTATGTGCTTCATGGAAGAGCTTGGGTTGGTTTTTTTGTTTGTTTGTTTGTTTTTGTTTTTTCGTTTTATTTTGGTTTTGTTTTTAAAGATCCCAAATCATAGAATTTAATTTCATGCAGTTAATTTCATTGTGTTTTTATATTGTATTGGTATTTGGGAAGTAAATAAATAAACAATAAGAAATTCTGGTGAGCTTTATTTTTATTAATATTATCTGGTTAATTCCAATTATTAATAATTCCAGAAAATTTAAATAATTTCTAAATTAGCTACTTCTTGACGAGTTGTGCCTTTCCTTTAATACAGTCGCACTAATGAAAACTGATCCTAGAGTTCTTTATTTTCTTCCCTGCTTGAAGATAACAGGCCATGTTATAATGAGAATTAGTCTACTAGACATTCTGGCACGCCATTTTGTGTGTGTGTGTGTGTGTGTGTGTGTGTGTGTGTGTGTGTGTGTGTGTGTGTGTGTGTGTGTATACATGCTACAGTGTCTATATGGAGGTAAGAGGGCAACTTTCAGGAGTCAGCTCTTTTCCTTCCCCTACATGGTTGCCAGTAATCACACTCAGCATCTTGACCCACTGAGCTATCTCTGGCCCAAGGTACACACTTACAGTCGGAGCATTCCTGCACAGAAGAGTCTCAAGCTCAAAGACAGCCTGGGCTATGTCACAAACCCTGTCTCAAAAGGAAACAGACCTAATCAGAAAAAATACATTTCTCAAACTACAGCAGTAGAGGTTGAATGACTGCACTTTTGAGTCAGGGCAGAGGGTTCTCTATGGAGTTCTTGCTGTTCTGGAACTCAGTGTGCTTACCAAATAGCTTTGAACAGACAGTACACCTGCCTCTGCCTCTGCCTCCGCCTCCCAAGGGCTGAGGAATACACTTCTTAAAAAGTCCTATAATTTGAAGATTTATAATGTAGTTAAATTTGTTTCTAGCCAGTGATAATTAAGTTCACATTTTGTATAACTGCAAACTTGCACATCTAAAGGTTTTCCCCATCTTTTTAGTATGTGTGTGTGTGAGTGTCCCACTTAGAGACCAAGCCCCATGGCATTTTGAGCATACTACTTCAGTGTACATTTATAGTCTTTTTTTAAGATTGATTTATTTATTTTATGTATATGAGTACACTGTAGCTGTACAGATGGTTGTGAGTCTTCATGTGGTTGTTGGGAATTGAATTTTTTAGGACCTCTGCTCACTCTTGTCAACCCGGCTTGCTCAGGTCAGCCCCACTTTCTCCAATCAACCCCCGCTCAGTCCCTGCTTGCTCTGATCCAAAGATTCATTTATTATTATACATAAGTACACTGTAGCTTACTTCAGATGCACCAGAAGAGGTCATCAGATCTTATTACGGGTGGTTGTGAGCCACCATGTGGTTGCTGGGATTTGAACTCAGGACCTTTGGAAGAGCAGTCAGTGCTTTTACCTACTGAGCCACCTCGCCAGCCCATTAATAGTCTTTTGACATGTTGTCTGAAAGACTGAATTGAGCCTTTATAAGATACTTGTACTCGCCCTCCCACCCCCACCCCTTCCCCAAGACAAAGTCTCTCTGTGTAGCCCTGTCTGTCCTGGAACTCACTCTGTAGACCAGGCTGGCCTTGAAACAGAGATGTCCCTGCCTCTGCCTCCTGAGTACGAGGATTAAAGGCGTGGGCCATCAATGCTAGCTCTGCTAGCCGCCAGCCATAGTCCTAGTCCTTGGGGCAGCTGATCCCAGCACTTGGATGGTAGAGCAGTGGGTAGTTAAGTGTTCAAGGCTAGGATGGGTGCATGTTTGAAGTGAATAAAAGTATTTGTCTCAAAAAATGGATGGTCTGAACCAAGTCTTCAGAACCCATGGAGGGGGTCGGGGGAGTGTTGTCCTCTGACTTCCACACGCACACAGTGACTTGTGTGTCCCCACATGCATATCATGAAAATGCACACACTGATAATAAGTAAGACAGAGTTCCACTTGGTGACACACACTTTCAATCCCAGCTCTTGGGAGACAAGGAAGGAAAATCTCCCAAGTTTCAGAATAGCCTGGTCTACAAGGCAAGTTTCAGGACAGCTGGTGCTAGGCAGAGAAAACAAACAAAGTAATAATAAGTAATAATTTGATGAGGGAGTCACTTGGACTCACATGTATCGTGTACACCCACATGCAGTACTAAGTCGAGAGAAAAACAGAGACTGGATTATAACCTGGCTTCTCTTTCATCTATACTTAAAATAATGAAAATCTAAGTAAATTTATCTTTAAGTAAAGCTTCTAGGGAATTTTATTTTCAAGTAATTTCTGTATTATATTTTTCTCATTTTTAACTTATTGCCTTTTTTGTTGTTGTTGTTTGTTCAATTTACAGCTGTAAAAGCTGGAGCCAGCTGTGCAGGGCACCCCTGTAATTTTAGCACCTGAGACTTGGAAGCATGGGAATCATGAGTTCAGGCCAGACCTAGGCTGTTCAATGAAATCTATGACCAAAAAGTAATATAGATTCATTAAAACCACACATAAAAATGTGGGGTTTGAGATAGTTCCACGATTAAGAGCAGTGCCTGCTTTCCAGAAACCTTGGGTTTGATTCCCAGCACCCACAGGGATGCTCACAACCATCTGTGACTCCAGTTTCATGGGATCTGGTGCCCTCTCTGGCCTCCAAAGGCACTGTATACATGCAGGCAAAATGGCCATATACGTTTAAAAAGATACAGTAGTTACACATATCAACTCATAGTACAAGATGACAAGAGTGAGTGACTATTCTGTGTCCCCATAACCATGTAGAGCCAGTTGTGTTGTAGTGTCTCCTCTTAGCCAGCAGTTACTGAGTAGGGCCACCAAACTCAGCCTGGAGTTAGCAGCCCCTGTCAGAGCATAGACTTGCCTCACTTTCTTCTACTCTTAGCTATTGGCATTTTTGTCCTATCCCGCTATGTTTAGGCATTCAATATTGAAAGTATCTTATTTTTAAATTTCATAAATGCAGTGAGATGTTTTGTTTGTTTGATAAAAGTAGTGGGACCCCTTTGCTTTGTGGCCCAGATACTTAGACAGATAGCAGGGCATATCACTTTTGGAGATAAAATAACCATGTTTGGGGAAGACGGGTTTTCCTTCTATGTTAGGTAAGTACTCAACCACCGGCTACATCCATGACCAAGCCATGCAAGGCTGGGGTCCAGAAACGCCACCAGGGTAGGGTACATCCATGACCAAGCCATGCAAGGCTGGGGTCCAGAAACGCCACCAGGGTAGGTAGGAAGTGAAGAAAGGACAGACAGACACTCACAGAAAAGCCGGGCTCCAGTGTGTCCACTCGTGGAGTGGCACCAAGTTTATTATGTGCAGCACAGAGCAGAAGAGTTAGTGTCAGTAAGAGGCCTCAGGCTGGGGACATCTGCGAGCAAGGAGTGGCACCTGCTAGTCTCTGCACCTACTGGTCAGTCATTCGTAAACACTCGTACTCGAACACACTATCAAGAGTCTCACTTGACCAGAGGAAGGCCTTTGTCAGTGATGTGGCCAGCTCATGTCAGACAGTTCACGTTCACTCAAGCCTTCACCCACTCCCCACAGCCTGGGTTTTAAAACTCAGCTCTTCTAAATTCATAAAGGATTTCGCTCAGAAACTGCAATGTTTTAGTGCCCTGGAACATAGATAGTTGTTAGCATTCTTACAATCTAGTTCTAATACACTTTCTCTGAATAATTTCCATTTCTGTGCACATAGTTTCGTCTTGTACAGCCTCATTGTGTTTTCTGACTTTTAAACAGGTTGTGGGTGTTTACCTGCATGTATGTCTGTATGCTGTGTATGCCCCTAGTGCTCATGGATGCCAGAGAAGGCATCTGATCCTCCTAGAACTAGAATTGCACAGTTAGGAGCTTCCATGTGGGTGCTGGGTACTGAACCTGGGTCCTCTGCAAGATCCACAAGTTCCTGAACCACTGAACTCACTCACTCACTCTCTCTCTCTCTCTCTCTCTCTCTCTCTCTCTCTCTCTCTCTCTCTCTCTCTCTCAATCCTCAGTGTTTTTCTCTTTGTGTGTGTATGCTAGGCTTCTAGCCCATGATCATGCTAGGCACATAACCATCTCTGTGACTAAACCAAACCTCCAACCCAATGTTTCTATTGTCACTTGATGTACAGTAATTTCACATATTCCTATATATAAAGTAATTATACATGGGACATTTCACATGCATATACTGTGTAGTGATCTGATTGGGGTAATTAGCAGAGCTGTCATCTCAGACTTTGATCATTTCTTTTTTCTGAGGGTATTAAAAATCTAGACTAGTTATTTGAAAAACCATTATCAACTATAGTTGCCTTACAATGCTGTTATGATGGAAGAAATGTCTTCTATTCAGCTATACTAATTATCTATCCTCTCTCTGCACTCTTCTCCCCCATCCCTCCCCTGCCTCTGCAAACTACTACTCTGTTTTGCTTTTTGGAGGTCAGATTTCTAGATTCTACATGTAAATGAGAGGATATATTTCTAGATTAGACTTATTTCACTAACATAATGATCTCTGGGATATTCATATGACTGTAGTCTCTGTGTGTGTGTGTGTGTGTGTATTAGTGTGTGTGTGTGTGTGTGTGTGTGTGTGTGTGTATTAGTGTGTGTGTATTACAAAACCTCTATCTATCTATTGATGTATACATCTTATATCTTGGCTTTTATTGTCTGCTGTGATATAATAAGCATATAGGTGTAGGAATCTCCTCACCATACTAATTGGATGGATTCTCAGTGGTAGGATTGCTAGATCATAATTTTTTCTTCTTTTTTGTTTTAGTATATTTTTGTTTGTTGGTTGGTTGTTTTGGTTTTTAGTCCAACTGTCATGTAACCCTGACTGGCCTCAAACTTACTATAAACTGAAGGATGGCCTTAAACTCCTGACCCTACACATCACACTGGAGTTACATGTCCACACATGTCTTCAGGTGGCAGTTCTGTTTCTTGATTTTGAAGAACCTACCATTTTTCTTAGTGGTCACGCGTTTCCAGCTTCTCTGCTGTCATGACCTAAGCATCGCTTTCCTAAATCAGATGCATTTCTTGTGGTTTATGCTCTCATGGTTTTCTGAGTCAGTTTTGTTCCATTTAAAAAAAAAAAAAGTCATTACATACTTATGTTTCTTCAGTGATAAGTATTTGGAGAAAACATTACAATTGTCTAAAACAGTAGCTGTAATTTACTGAACTTAGTTTACATTTCTAAGGATAGTGCTAAACAACCCCTTCATGAAGACTTCATTGAACTTTTCCTAGGTGTCAGTTTCGCAGTGGCTTCCTTTTTGAAGGGAAGAAGCCCCACAGGCTGTCAGTGTGGTCCACCCCACCCTACCCCATGCCACCCGTGTCTGCTGTTGTATCTGATCTAGCCGTGTGACTTAGGTCTCTGCTATTTCACTCCAAATGAAGGCGCTTATCTTTTCACTCTTGCTGGAGCTCCGTGCCAGAGTGTCTATGGAATCTATATTTCTTAACTTACAGACATGTGATATGTATGTTCTCCACATGTTATAGAACTTAACAGTACCGTAGCCCTTGGGGTCTCAGTAGTACCATGGTGTGCTGATGCAGGAGGCAGACCACATCTGTTAGTTCATGATGAGTGCAGTGATCTTGACAAGTTTATGTGGGTTCAGACACTCACCTTGATTTTATAAAAGCCTAGATAGGATTGGCTCAGAAATACAGCCTCTCATCAGAAAAAGCTCTAGCAACTGAGTAGTGAACTCGGCAGCCCAGAAACAGTTGACCAGCAGTAAAAGCAGTATAAGCAGGCAGTTGTCCTTTGGTTGTCAGACAGGCCTCTGACATTGCTGAAGGTACTCTATCTACCAAAAAGCTTACAGTGTAAAGCTGCTGAACCTTGCCCAGAGATGCAGTTAGCAAGTGAAGATGCCCACTGACCCTGGGCTTGGTAGGACATGCCTTGAATCCCAGGCAGAAGCAAACAATGTCGGTGAGTTCCAGCCTAGCCAAGCCTACATAGTGAGATCATTTGTTTTTTAAAGGAAAGAACAAAAGCTGTGCACTGAGCATGAACAGCTTGGCCCTGAGAGCTCCTAAACTGTGCGATCTGGGTCTGATGTCTCAGACCTGTAATGTCAGCAGCCACAACACCTGAGAGGCAGAGACAAAGGATCACTTGAAGTGTGAGGCCAACCTGGGCAACATGGTGACATCACTCCGAGGCACACAGGTCCTCTTGCGTCTCATTGGGGTCAGCTCTTTGGTGGCATCAGACTATAATTTCCTGTTGCAGCAGCTTCCACCGCCAGGCTCATGAGTGTCTCATGATGAGCTGACCTTCATGACTGAGAGCCACATTGTTATTTCAGTTGCTGGCTGCTTTAAGTGGGCTGTGGTTTAACCATTAATGGTAAGAGACAGCGTTTACTGGGTTTGCAGACAGAGGCACGGTGCATTTGTCTTGGTGGTTTTGCCTAGCAGTGTTCTCCTGCATTCTAGTAGTAGCCTGCATGGTAATGCGGTGATTCCGAGGCTCTGCCTGCGGCAGCTTGTGCTCTGCCTGTTCCTTTGTTGCCTGCCCTCAGGAAAGTTACTCGCCTGGGCTAGACACCTGTCCCATTTACTGACTGTGCTCTCTCCTCTGCTTTCAGAGTGGACAAGATTACAACTGACAGTGCATCAACCAAAGAAACCAATAACATTCCCAACCACAGAGTTCTCATTAGACCCGAGGTCCAAAACCATCAGAAGAATAAGGAAATCAGCAAAATTGAAGAAAAAAGGGCCTTAGAAGCTGAAAGATACGGATTTCAGAAGGACGGGCAAGATAGACCATTAACAAAAATTAACAGTGTGAAGTTGAACTCCCTGCTATCAGAATATGAAAGCGGGCCAGACTGCCCACCTCAGAATGTACACTACAGACCCATCAATGTGAATAGTTCTGACGGCAAAGCGGTGAATGTCAGCTTGGCAGATGTCCGGGGTGGGAGTCACCCAAATGCAGGGCCCCTAGCCACAGAGGCCGACCGAGTCATTCAGAGAACGAATTCAATGCAACAGCTAGAGCAGTGGATTAAAGTCCAGAAAGGACGGGGTCTTGAAGAAGAGCCCAGAGGGTAAGTACGTAGCGTCATCAGCCTGCTTCCTCTGACGTGCTGGGCAGGTTGGCTTCACTTGCAGTGCTGGGTTAAAGTGTGCTTAGGTTTCATACTTTGATTACTGTATCTTGCTCATGGTGATCAGATGTGATTTCTGTCTCTTGTTTCTGTGGATAGCCTACCTTTGGTGAAGAGCCATCCTTTCTGGCCCAGAACAAAT
This sequence comes from Mus musculus, assembly GCF_000001635.26. Taxonomy (NCBI): domain Eukaryota; kingdom Metazoa; phylum Chordata; class Mammalia; order Rodentia; family Muridae; genus Mus; species Mus musculus. The sequence goes on from NC_000072.6 coordinate 140,544,390, forward strand.
GATAGGCAGAAGCTGGGGGAAGAGTTGAGTTTTAGGAAGAGATGAGGCCTTCACCCTTCTGCCTTTACCTCTCCTCCTAGAATTCAGAACCGTGATGAACCAGTGTGAATTTGTCTCTAGCCTTAATCTCTCTTTCATTAGCAGCTTCTGCATCCCCGTGGACTGAAGGATCTCTGAGGACAAGAAACCTGGGAACCAGGTGTGGTAGCACACACCTGTAACTCCGAGATTTGGGAATAGAGGCAGGGGGATCAGGAGTTCAAGTCCAGCCAGAGCTACACAGTGAAACCTCGTCTCACAATAAAACCATGAGATCACTGTGGGACCAGAGTGTGCCTAGAGTGCCTTGGGTTTGATTTCTAGCACTACAAAATAGGGAAAGGAAGAGAGGAGAAGGTCTGGCCCTGTGCCTGTGAGTCCAACTTCAGAGGGCAGTCCACCCTTGAGCACGGTGTATCTAAAGTGGTTAAAAGTATGAAAGTGAATACATTTACTCCATGGGAGACTAGAACAAAGGAGAGTTCTAAGGAAAGTGCCAGGTGCGATGGTCCATGCCTCTCTAATCCTAACACTCCTGTGGTTGAGCCTGAAGACTGAGAGTCGGAGGCCAGCCACAGAGTAAGACCCTGTCCTCATTTTAATAAAAGGAGAGGGGACCTAAGAGAACAGACATTTGAGAAATAAGAAATGGCAGAATTTGCAAAGATTATAAGGAATATATGCTGAGAAGTAGATACATTTCAGAAAACTTGTTTTGTTTTGTTTTGGGAGAGGTTGGCTGGCCTAGAATATGATATGTAGACCAGGTTAGCCTCAAACTCACTCTGCCTTATAAGTGCTGGAGTAGAGTTGTACCCCACCGCATCCGGCACACGCGAGTGAGTGCGTGCGTGTGTGCACACACACACACACAGACAGATGTTTATTTTATGTGTGTGAATGTTTTACTAGTATGTATATTTGTACATTGTGAACATCCTGATGCCTGCAGAGGCCAGAAGATATCTGTGTTCCCTCTGTGGTCATGAACAACCAATGCTCTTAAGCACAGAGCTGTCTCTACAGCCCCTCAAAACGCAAAGCATAAGCCAGGCGTGGTGCTGCACCCTTGAAATCTCAGCACTCTGGAGGCTGAGACCAATGCCAGCCTAGGTTATTTCATAGTTAGTAGTAGGCCAGCCAGTACTACATAGTGAGACCCATTTGAAAACACTCAAACAGTAAATTAAAATTTTAAAGTAAATTTTACAGCTAGGGACAGAATGCAGTGGTAGAGCACTTGCCTGGTGTGCACAAGGCATGGAGTTGATCCTAACCCTCCCGAGTCAACAGATTTTACATTTCTATAAGTTTTTTTTTGTTCAAATTCATAAAATTCGTTGTAATTTTTTTTTTGGTGGGGGATGGGAGGTGGTGGTTAGCTTGAGACAGGGTTTCTCTGTGTAGCCCTGGCTGTCCTGGAACTTTCTGTAGATGAGGCTAGATTCAAACTCAGAGATCTGTCTGCTTCTGTCCTGAGTGCTGGGATTAAAGGCATGCACCACCACTGTCTGGCTCCAAATTTTTCTTAAAGCAAGAGTTCTTTGAGAAAGTATGTTTTAATTTAAATGGACTTTCCAAGTTACCTTAGGTGCTTTATATTGATAATGTCGCCATGGTATAGTGTGTAGCCATTTCCATGCAGGTCTCTATGTAGTGGAACTGTTACTGTAACGTGTAAGTCCCAGAGCACGTTGTTCTTCAGTTCACTGCAGAAGCTTGTGAGACATGGGGGTGTGTTCCAGCTCTGCTCAGGTACAGTGCCGGCCTGCAGTATCAGAAGCTTCAGGAGGGTGGCTCTAAAGCCTTGGTAGGCTGGCCTTGGTAGCTCTCCCGAGGCTGCAAGCGCACCCCCCTGTGAGGTGCTGCTCACTGTCTCCCACATCCTGTGTGTTCCCTTTCAGGGTTTGCACAAGAGAGAGTTGTGAATAAGGCTGACTTTACCGGATACATTGTAGAGACGTCTGTACAACATAGTGATTGAGTTGTAAAGTACTTGAAAATTGGGAAAACACTGTTCGTTTTTGAAACAGGATCTCACCATGTGGTTCTGACTGGCTTGACCAGGAACTCCTAGATGCCCCTGTCTCTGCCTCAGTATTGCTGTACCTCTGTATCTGGCCTCCAAGACGGTGTCAGAATTGCAAGGTACATGCAGAAATACACACACACACACACACACACACACACACACACACTGACTAGTTTGATGTAGCATTCCCACGGTGTGTGTTGGTTCGTGTCATACACTGTCTGATTGACTTTCACACGGACCACAGTCCTAGGTAAGCAGATTACGTACCGACTGGATGAGAAATAGAGTTTAACTCTTGGACAGCCGGCTGATATACTCTCAGCAGGAAACAAATCAGTGCCTTTGATTAGACAGAAACCAGGAAGCAGCTCTGAGGGCAAAAAGGTTTGGAGGACTAAAGGTCACATTCAGACTGGAGGGTGGCCAAGTTGCTTCCTCTCTATTTAAATCTCAAATAAAACATTTTCTTCTTTAGTTTAAAAGTGTAGAGAGGGTAGCAGACATCGGGGACTTACGTTTTCCTGTGTGGTGTCAGTGAGGTTGAGCAGCCCCTGCACGGACTTTGTCCTTTTCTTCTGTGGGCAGCCTCCCGAAGGCTGGACTGATGGCTCGGACAAGGGTTCTGTCTGCAGGTTCACAGGTTCACAGTGTTGTCGTTCCCCTGGGTACTTGAAGTGTCACATTCTTTGCAGATGGCTCATGGCCTCTTTGAATCTTGGAAAAGTATCATGTACTGTTGTAAATCAACCTTCCCAAAAAACATTTGCAAACTTGTACTGGTAAAAAGAAGCATTGTAATCCATGAAATAACTGATTTCTTCTTCTTTATGAAAGGCTTGCTTTAATTACTGAGACCCTAGTAGGCAGCAGGGGTGGTTAACGTTGGTAGGTCCCTGTATTGAGAGGAACAGAGCTGCAGAGTGTCTGAGTAGCCGAGCCTTGATTGGCCCCAGGGCAGATCATAGGCAGCAGCTGCTGAGTGGGCTCCCTGTGCTTGCCTCTTATGCTTTCTGCTTCACACTAAATCACACTTGGCTGAATTTACATTTCGTTAGGACAGCAATCAATGGAATATTTTATACCTCTGAAAAGCAGGTCTCCTAAAGCTAGACCATGTATGAGACCACAAAAAAAATGAATTTACTTGTTAATAACCGTTTTTCTATTAGAAGTCCCCCAAAGTTTCAAAGAGGGCGGAACCTTTCAAACTCGTGTCCATAGCCAGGCTGATGGGAACACTGCGGGTAATAGCACAGGAGGGCGTGGCAGTTGGAGCAGATACAGCGGCTCACATGCCAGTGATGCTTCAGAGACTGACAAGTGCTGTCACTGCACATTGTGCTTTGCACTATTAGTCGTCTGGGGTATTTTAGTCTGGCGATTCATGTGCCTTCTCATGCTGATACAGTTCCATGGTGGCATTCTGTACTTCTGTACCTTCTTAAGGAAGGCATGGTGGTTAAGTTGAGATGGACACTCAAGTGCCAGAGTGGAGTCTTGGATGGAATCAACTTCCCCCGGCTGCCATACCTGAAGAGATGGGTGTGGGGCTGCCAGCTCTTCATTTGTGACCCTGATCTCTGTCTTTTGTCTTATCAAAGAGAGGAGGGAGGGAAGTCTAATTGGGGCCCGAGGGTTGCAACAGGAGAGAAAGCCACAACTGATTGAACTCTGGTCTAGTCACATGACACTGTGCCTCTCTCCACTCCCAGAGTTGGTTGCTCGATGATTGGCCTTAGGGGGTGGGGCCACTGACAGCATTGCAAGAGCCTGAAAGAGGAGCCAGAATGATGGAGGAGATGTTTACTCTTCAGGAGAGATGACTGAAGGGATCAGACTGTTTGAATAGTAATGAGTAATGTGACCTTAGGCTCTAGACAGCTTGGCAATAAGCTCTCTTGTAGTCTAGAAAGCACAGTGGCTAGAGAGGACTCGTGTGACTACCAGACAGTGGGGACACAAGGCACCCACAGCCTTTTGAGCTCACTGCTTCCTAAGCTCTCTGTCTTCCTTATGCTTACTTCTGTTTTTTATTTTCATTTTGGGTATGAATATCATGGGTGTTGGGCCTGGGGTTGGGGGTGCCCAAGAGGCCGAAAGCTGAGGTGGATGTGAGTCACCTCATGTGGATACTGGAAGAGCAGCAAGCATTCCGCTGCTGAGTCATCTCTCCAGCCCCTGATGGCTTTAGTTTCAATTAATTCATTATAATAGAGAAATAATTTCATGCACAGCACACATGTCTTTAGCAGATGTTTTTTAAAAGAAGGAATTTTTTTTTCATTTATATATAAATGTCTGGAAATTGTTACAAGTAGGCATTTTCATTCACAAACTCTTATTATGATGCCAGACATTAAAAGAATATGGATATGATAACCTGGGTAGCCTGGAGCTTGCTATGCAGACCGCACTGGCCTTGAACTCACAGAGATCCAACTGCCTGTATTCCCCCCGCCCAAGTCCTGGGGTTGCAGGTGTGCGTGCCTTCCTTCTCTGCCTTTCCCTCTGCATTGCAGTATTTTCCATAATCACAAAGAGAAGGTATATCCCTCCAAAAGAGAACTTCTCACTGAATAACAATAATATAATTTTACATACCAGTAAGAACTAACTAACTGTAGTGTATGTGCCTCATAGCCAAGTGTGCACCCAGTCGTTACATGTGGTCCCAGTCATATCTGTTGAAGGACTTTGGGGGTTTTGTTGTTGTTGTTGAAAGGTCCTGTCCAACCCAAGCTCCCTTAGACCTGCCGCATGCCTCCAGAGTGCACAGGTGCCACCACAGCTGCTGGAACAGTATTGACGCATTGCTGCCAGTCACAAGTCCGTGTCAGAGACTCTGCAAGAGCCAGAGATGGCTCAGCAGTTCAAAGTACTTGCTACTTCCCAGAAGACCCAGGTTCGATTCCCAGCACCATGTTGGGTGGCTCACAACTGCGTGTAACTGCAGGGGCAGTGGATTTGACTCTTCTGTCCTCCTTGTATGTGCTCCGGCACACACATAGCATTCACTCACACAGACGAACACACACACATATATATATATACAATAAAAAGACATCTTTGGCTTCTTATTTATCAGCCAAAGAATTAGATTATTAAGGATAGTAAAATAAGGGCTGGAGAAGTAGGTGCCTCAGCAATTAAGAGCACTGAACCTATGTTCTGTTCCCAGTACCCACTTAGTGGCTCACAGCCATCTGTAACTCTAGTTCCACAGGATCCAGTGCCCTCTTCTGATCTCTACCTGCACCAGGCACGAAAATGGTGCACAAAAAAATGCAGGCTAACCCACTGATATGCATAAAATAAATAAAAACACATAAAATTTCTTTAGGAGTTTAGTAAACCCCTGCAGGTCAGTTCCCCCCCAGTTCTTGTAGTGATTAGCAGCTGCAGACACCTCACACAGTACAAGGCAGAGGAAGCAGGAAAGGCCAAGAGTGCCTGTCGTGAAAGTTCAGTCCTTAGAGCCCTGGAGGCAGGCGTGCGTGCGTGCGTGCGTGCGTGCGTGCGTGCGTGCGTGCGTGCGTGCGTGCGTGCGTGGAAGCCATACCACCTTTCCCATAGCCCTGGGAGTTTTTTGGGTTACAGTAACTTTGTCTTAGGATACAAATGTATGTACCACAGAATGATAGGCTATGATGAACACTTGAAATTTAATCTTAACCTTTTTTGTTTGGTTCTTTTAAGGCAGGGCCTTACTATCTATCTAGTTGCACAATTAAAGATGAAGGCTTAAGATTAGTTCTTGAATAATTTCTTTTTAAATTTTATTTGTTAATATTTTGGGAGGTGGGTTTTTTGGTTTTTGGTTTCAGGGAGGGGAGAGTGGGTTGGTTGTTGGAGGTTTTTTGTTTGCTTTTTAAGACAGGGAGTGTCTCACTGCAGACCAGGCTGGCCTCAAACTTAGAGATCCACCTACCTGTGCTTAAGAAGCCCTGGAGTTAAGAGCTAATGTTCTTACTGTCACTCGGAATGGGCAAATGCTCCTTCCGTAAGCCAGACAGTTCCTAGAATTACTGTGGATTCTATTCATAGCCTGCATTCCCAGATGGAATTTCACCTAAAAAGCTTGAGCTTTTTAATGATTTATACTTCATATAACATTTTGGCTGACGAGTCCTTCCTTCCTTTTCCTCTTTCGATGTGTTACGTATTGGGGTTCAAACCCAGGGCTTTGCACGTGCTGAGCAACTCCACATGCCAAAAAGCTATGTCCTTTTAAAAGATAGAGCTATCTCTCTCCATTTTGCTACAACTTTCATTTTTTACAACTTCTCTTTAATCTTAGAGTAATTTCTTATCAAACATTGCCAAGAAATATGCCAAGCCACAGAGCCCAGATCCTGGCCCGCTGCCCTGAAGGTTACCGGACACTCCCGAGAAACAGCAAGACCAGACCTGAGAGTATCTGCAGCGTAACCTCTTCTGGTCATGAGAAGACAGGGCCGGGAGCAGAAGAGAAGCGGCGATCCATGAGAGATGACACCATGTGGCAGCTGTACGAGTGGCAGCAGCGCCAGTTTTACCACAAGCAGAGCACCCTCCCTCGGCACGGCTGCCTGAGCAGTCCCAAAGCCATGGTGCAGGTGTCTGACCAGACGATGCACTCCATCCCCACGTCACCTTCCCATGGGTCAGCAGCTGCTTACCAGGGCTTCTCCCCTCAGCGGACGTACAGGTCAGAAGTGACCTCGCCCATCCAGAGAGGAGATGTGACGATAGACCGCAGGCACAGGCCTCATCACCCTAAGGTAAAATGCTGTTTGTGTGAACTCATCACTCAATGATGTTGATGATGATGATGTAAAATTAAGTTAGAGGCAAGAGAACAAGGCTGTTCTCTTAAAAATTCATCTTAAAAATTAAAACTCTCACCCTGGCTTGAAAAAAAAATTAAAACTGTTAAAATCCCATAATAGAGTCTAAGCTTTCAATACTTTGGATTATGAGAGCAATTCGTTCATTTGTTTGTTTGTTTGTGACCTAAGCCTCATATATCCAGGCAAGTGTTTACATGTGAAGTACGTCTTACATGCTTTTGAGGCAGGATCTCTGTAAGTTGTCCAAGCTGGCTTCAAACTCTAAATGGTCCTTTCTCAGCCTAAGATTCTAAGTTTGGTCCATGTTTTAGCTATTTTCTATTGCTATGACAAAACACAGTGACCAAGGCAGCTTTTTGAAGGAAGGGTTAATTTTGGGCTTACAGACAAGGATCATTATTCAGACTTATGAATTAGTAGACCTCTGCCAAAGCAACATGGAACCTATCACTTCAAAGAGAAAATTTCACAGTGTTTGTCACCACTGGCGGTGTCTGAATTCAAGCTAAACGATCTTGGAAACCACGTTTGCAGACTGGATTTGACGCTTTTCAGGACTGAAGGAGTGATGTCATATTAACAAACGTGATCTTTCAGTGTTCTGTACGGAAACATCTCAACTTGGAGAACATCACATGACTTGCTGAGCCAGTGCTTTGCAGGTGACCTCTTTCATTACCAGATTGCATACAGCCACCAGGTTAAGGTGTGGTAGACTAGAGGACGTTAGCTCCCAGGAAGCTCTAAAAGAAATGCCACTTTATTTTGAGCTTAGCTACAGATGGGAGATGACTATCTCCACCACCCAGATGAGCTACTCACTGTCCCCACCCTCAGCAGCTCCCAGATGCCAGGTGGGTTTGGTAATACGCTCTCACTAAAGGCCTGTCATGAGAGACTGAACATAAAAGCAGGCATGAAAAAACAGCCAAATAGTAAAATCCGTGAAACTTTGAACCTATGACACTCCCCTCGCTAAATTTTCTCTAAAGACTCTGAAGCCAGACCAGTGAGATGGTTCAGTAGGTAAGGATGTAGCTGTGTCAGCCTAGTGACCTGAGGTCAATCTCCAGAGCCCACCTCTGGAGTAGAGTAAGTAAAGTAGAGGGAGGACAGAACGAGTGCTACAGAGTCATCCTCTGACTTCCACATATGTGCTGTGCACACACACACACACACACACACACACTCATACTCATACGTGTCCTGAGAACAAGCAGTTTGCATGCTGTTGACCAGTCTTCATAGAATTAGCATCTATATTTTAGCCAAGTAAATAATGTTAATATTTCTCTCATAAAAACTAATGACAATTTTAATTAGTATTCCATAATGTAAATTTAAGATTATTCATCAATAATAATGACACCACCACCCCCAAAAACCAAAGCTCACCTCTGAATTCTCTTCTTTCCCCCCCAGCATGTCTATGTAGCTGACAGAAGGTCAATGCCAGCTGGCTTAACTTTACAGGCTGTTAGTCCCCAGAGCCTCCAAGGCAGAACGGTGAGTGTGATGACTTTACTTATCATATGCTTGCTTTATTTGCTGCCCAGAAAGACATGAAGCTGACATAGTTTTTAAGTGTGAATTTTCAGAGACATCACCTACAGAAAAAAACAATATTGCTTTGTAACAAAGATTCAACATGAAAAGAAGGTAGACTTCTGTAGCCATGCCAGTGTCTCTGTGGCTGCCTTCCCCTGAGTGTCAAATAAAGGAGCACATTTCACGTTTAGCTCTGGGTTTTTGATTTGTTATCCCCCTTTTCTTCAAAATAAAAACCAGACACAGTGGAACACAGGGATGGATGGCTAGGAGTTAGGCCAACCATGGCTACATAGCATATATGACCACATGGCATACGTGGCCACAGAGTTTTGGTTTTGCTTATCTTAAAACCCAAGTAGCTCAGTAGGGAGCTTGCATAAGATGCACAAGACTGTATTCAAGCTCAGCAGGCCTGTTCCAGCAGCTCTCCACCTGTGGGTTGTGACTCCTTCGAGGGTCACACAGCAGCTAGCCTATGTATCAGATGTTTACAATTCATAACAGCAAAGTTACAGTTGTGAAGTAGCAATGAAAATAATTTTATAGCCGGGGCTCAGCACAGCATGAGGAACTGCGTTAAGGGTGGGAGCGTTAGGAAGACTGAGAACCATCACCTTACAGGAGCACCCAGCACAGACATAGGAGTGCAAGCCAGCAGCAGCCGACTGCACAAGACCTTCTGAGTGCAACATTTTCCCTGTGGCTTTTGTTTTATTCTGAAACTGAGGGTTGATATATAGCACAGGCCAGCCTGGAGCTTAGTCTTCCTTCTTGTTTGGCCTCCTCATGGTGGGATTACATGAGCATACTGCCACGCTTGGCTTCTCTGTTAGCTGCTTTAGAGTCAAAACTACATTGATTTGTGTATTTACCCAAAGAAAGACTATAGTGTAGTCAGCCGGCCATGGAAGCTTGTATTTAATCCTGTTGATCCAGAGGCTGAAGCTAGAAGACTGAGAGTTAGAGCCCAGCCTGAGATACAGGGTGGAAGAGATACACCACAGCAAGTATTCTTACTATCTTCATTTAGTTGTCAATATTATCTATACTTAGAAATATTTTTAATATCAGTTCTTCAAATCAAAGAAAAATAGATGACTTTGCTTTCTTTGGCTTAGTTTTTTTTGGGGGGGTTGATTTTTTTAATTTGTTTTTTATTGTTATTGTTGTTTTGTTTGCTTTTGGCAAGCTCTCGATCTAACAATCTTCCTGCCCCAGCCTCTGGAGTACTCAGATTACAGGTGCATGGACACTGCTGGAATCCTCTCTGTGTGACCTGACTCCATTGTCAGTAGATAGTCCTATTTGTTTGAGGATGTGATTTCACACCTATAGGATTGTTCATTATTATTTAAAATTCTCTTCTACAGTAATCAAAACAAATTCATCTGTATTTCTTAGAAACATATTTCACCTTACATGTTTAGATAAAAAGAATTTGTTCCTCGTTTAAAGTGATCTCAGTTTCTCAAAGATTGTGAATATATTTTATTAAAAAACAAGAACCATTAAATACTAGGTTGTTAAAAAAACAAGAACTGTTAGGCAGTAGATTGTCAGTGTGACAGAAGCAGGCAGCAGTCACAGACTGGCTGCTAGCTGTCCATTTTCTCTTCCATTTTGCTCCCCCTAGCGTCGATTCAGAATCAAACATATTTACCATCGCACCAGTCTTTTGATGCCATTGATGCCTCTTGATTGGACCTCAACATGTGAATAAACAGCTAACTTAGAGCCTTCCATCCTTTTGAAAATTCCCCCATTATTTTAGTCCATACATAAACTTCTTTGGATTTTCTGTCAGAAATCAGTCTAAGGTTCAGACTATCCTATTCTACCAAAAAGAAAGAAGAGAGTATGGCAGTCCCTATCTACCCACATGTCTAGCAAGGCCTCAAGAGCTGGACAGGTGATCAGGAGATAAAGCCTGTCCCAAAGTCCTATAGTCAAGAGGTGGCTTGAGAGCAAAAGCTGGCCTTTTGGATTTTGTTTGGGTTTGGGTTTTTTTTTTGGGGGGTGGGGGTCACTCGCTGTAGCTTGACATCACATGTACTAAACACTGCTAATTATAAAAGCCTGCTGCCTTCTCTTTGTGTTCACCTTCATATGAGAGCCAATAGGAGGTGTAGCTTCCTTCTGTGATGCTGTGCCTGTCTGGAGGCAACAATGAAAATGCCATGGGCCTCTAAAAGAATGTTATTGTATAGGAAATGGAGAGCCACCACAGCGGATGAGCAGAGAGCCAGCATAAAACTGCATGGAAACAGAGCTCAGCAGGGCCCAGGCCCGGGTGACAGGGTTCAGCGGTGCGTAGGCCCTCGACATTTGGGAGCAGAGTCCCTTTCCCTGCCCCTTAAAGTTTGTAAACGAAACTCAGAGAAATCGCTGTCCATCTGCTGCTTAGGACCCCACAAATACTGAGGAATCCCCCACTGTTGGAAAGCTTTCCTCCCCAGGATGTGTAGTACCACTGGGGAACCAGTCCCCAGTGTTTCCAGAGATCACTGTGCAGGGATCGAGGAACACTAACAGCAATATTTGTTTTCCTTTCTTTTCCCTTAAAAAAAATGACATCTTAATCATTTAAAAAAAAAAAAATTGCTGTGGAAACTCTATTGGTAGGTCTTTACAAAATACCAATGACTTAAGTGCCGATTCTTGGAATTCAGAAATAATGCCCAAGTTTTTCATTTTTGAAATGTAATTCTTTTGGTTTACTTGTTCTTTGAAATGGTGTTGGATGGGCCAATAGCGTTCTGTTGCCAGAAGAGCCTTGAGTATAGTTTCAATACTCTGATGACATCTTTAATGAGCAACTTAACCGTTCTCTGTGCTAAACGTTATGGTGGTTCAGTGCCTTTTACTCTTGACAATGAAATACTCTCATGCGTGCTGAATGTCCTGCTGCTGTGCTGTGAAGTAACACTGTCCCTTCTGTCTCTCTAGATGTCTATGCATTTATGTAGGACCTATCATCATAGTGCCTAGGCTCTATGATGCCAACCGTAAGAGGAAACTTGCCAAGAAATCTTGGTTTAATGTTTGTCACTTAAGACAACAATTAATCTGTTTTCCACTGTTTGGATTCTTAAATTGTACTCCTTCAGCCAGAGGAGCTCACACTGCTGCTAATAAAGCTGAGACGGCAGCAGGCAGAGCTGAGTAGTGTCCGGGAGCACACCTTAGCACAGCTCATGCAGCTGAAACTTGAGGCCCACAGCCCAAAGGTCAGCTCTGGAGAGGGGGGTCTGCCGCCATCAGTGCATTCTGTGTCCTTGGTGTTGCGCATGATCATGCCTGTGCCATCGCTGCAGGAGCATTGCAGTCTCCTATTGACCCTTTGAGAGTTCAGCTTACTTACCTGGAGAGAGAAGTGAGAAAGTACAATGAGTGTACACTTCTTAGCCTTCAACTCAACTGTTTGGGTCTCAAGATAGTTCTGCTGCTCAGTAAATAAATCCTTCAACTTCTACATCTGAAAAAATAGGTACTGAAAGCTTAGGTTTTCAAATAAAGCAGTAAGTAAGTTGAAAATTCATTATAAGCCTTTTTTTCTTATGACAAAAAAATGAAGACATAAAAATACTTCTTACCTGCACACCTGTGACCCCAGCACTCAGGGTTGAGTGCAGGAGGATCAGTGAGTTGGAGGCCAGTCTGAAATCTCTCAAAGGGTTAATAGCCTCTGTGTCTATGAGAAGGGAGGGCTGTAGCACAGAGGAGGGCTGCCATGTAAACCTTCTGTCTGCTAAAGCCATCGCAAGCATTTTCTCCTGAACAGCTCGGGGTCTGTGATTTTACATCCTAAGTATGTTGTCTGTGCCCTGACAGAGCATGTGTGTGTGTATGGGTGGGGGGTGCTATGGGGTTGCGCTGTAACAACTACCTGTTTTTCCTATTACTGACTGACCTTTTGACAATTTGCTCTCTATCCCTCCTTCCTTGATTGATGGCTACTAGAATGAGATTCTTTCACATCATCTCCAAAGGAACACCATATATTTGGATCATCAGGTGGGGTTTGTAGAATTTCCTTATTATGATACCAGTTAGAACTTACCATTTATAGTAAAATTTTCCTGGCTTCTTAGATACTTCAGTCACTTTAATTAATTACATAATTTCTTTAAGTGACAATAAAGAGCCCTGACCAAAAGGCCTTTGTGAGGGTCAATGGGGTGGGCACGAACACTGGGGCGCCTGAATCCTGTTTCTTTCCTTGTATCTCATAAAAACTCTGAGGTACTGAGGTGTGTCTGAGCTTGGAGTGAGCTGTGCAGGAGTGACCACTGTGGAAGGCCTGATGGCAGTGGGGTTCCCTGAGGAGAGTTTCCTAAGGTCAGGGTGGAGTGTGCCGCGGGCCACTTTCAGGTGCCTGGGTGCTGTCTCCTCCCAGGGTGTGGTCCTTGCCAAGTATGCAGGGTCTATGTCAGTACCCTGTGATTCTCCCCCTTACCTCATGGTGGGTGGCCAAGAGGGGATCTCTAGTGAACAGTGAAAGACATGGTGGCTGCTGGCTGTGCCTGTCACTGTGGGGTATAAACTGAGACCCCGTGTCCGAAAGGCAAACACACCTCAAGAAGTGAAAGAAAGCATCAACGAACAAGGACTGTTCGGGGTTAGGGTGTTAGACACTGTTAATATTTAATGGGTCTTGGAATCTTATCAGACATAATTTCTGCTAACAAATTAATTCTTTAATAAAGATCAAGCTAAGCTTTATTTTGACTTGCCTTGAAATGCATAGATTTGAATGTTTTATCAAATATAGTTCCTACAAGAAACGTTATAAGACAGATGCTTACATCTTTGAAAGAAAATGGTAATTGCAGCTTTATAAATGATTTCTACTTAAAGAGAGATTTTATGCCAGAATGACCCTTTGTGGACATGTTCAGTCACCCTAATTGTAAAGAAGCACACTTTTCTTAGTGTGTACTTTACATACTTCCCAGTCGTTTTTGCCATGATTTTGCCTGTTGGAATGCTTCAGAAATCAGCATTCTGTTATCCAAGTTCAGATCTTCACTGCAGAGACTTGGCTGATGAAATTCAATCTTGTCTCTCAAATGAACTTTAAAGCAGTATAATAAAGATAACCTCATATTATAAAGAGCTCCCAGGGTCTATAAGGAATAAAGTGTCTTTAAATTTCCTTTACACTGTAAATTAGAGTACCTGGCATGACCGCACACACCCATGCTCCCAGCAGTCCTGAGGAAGATCAAAACTTCAAGACTAACCTGAGTTACAGAACAAGACCCTGTCTCAAAAACACGTCCCTGACTAGCAAATGAGCAAGCAAGCCATGGAACATTCTGAAAGCCTGTGGGAAAACACAAACTTTATAAGCTTAAAAAAAACAACAGTAGTGTAAGCGTGAATCCGAAGTTACCTAGCATCTTTGAAATATGCCCAGTGGTTTGCTGTGATTCTTAGTAATCTCAGTAAGGACTGGTACAGTTATGGGGAAGAACTTAGGGGGCTCCCAGTCAGATAAATATGGTGTCACAGCCACCACTGTCCTTTCTCGGCTTCCCAGAACAGCACAGGTCCATCTTGGGCTTGTGTACCCTCACAGGTCTCTAGACCTGCTGCTATGCCTCACTAGTGCTCGTTCTAATACAGTGAAATGAATGCTGGTCATTTATGGACTCTGTCAACAGAGTTTTCAAGTAATTTGCCTTGTTCTCAGATTTCAAAAATTACATTGTTTTTATCTTAAAATTTTATGATAATGGGAATAATTACAGAAATGATGTTCTGAGTGATATTTTGCATTTAAATATACTACTTCTGATAGCATTTGGCCATTTTAAATAACAGTTAGAATGTAAAAGTTTTGACAAACAGAAGTGCATCTGTATGAAAGTGCGTAGAGCCTTGTAACCCCTTGGAGCTGGACAGCTGGCTCCTGAGTAAAGCGCTTGCTGTGAGAGGATGCAGGCTCCCCAGGGCCCACACAGGAGCCCAGCAGCATGGCACACACCCATAATCCCAGCCAATCCCAGAGCAGTCTGGTCAGCCAGCCTAGCAAAACCAGCAGGCCTCAGGTCCCACTGGATCTCCAAACAGAAAGACAGAAGCCATGGTGCTCCTGAGAGAGAACACACTTGGCCCCTGACTAGCTATGCATACACCACCCACAAAAGGTTATCTAAAGAAAACTCTTCTGACATACACTTAAAATTTGTTCGTAGCAATGTATTGAAATTAAATTTTTTGAACTGCACTGTGCATTGTATGTAACTATCGCTGTACTGTACAGTACGTAAAAATAATTATGATAATTTTAGTTTAGTAGAACTTCCCATTCAGCTCAAACCTTTCCAGCTGTCTCTTGTTGCTGCCAGTAACCTGTCTGAGATGACCAGGCCTGTTGTTTTTGCAGGCATTATTAGAAGTCCAGGATTTATAGATTGACTCATCAGTTTTATAGAACCACATATTAGAGCAGATCAGAGGAAGATGCTCTGGGTAAATTTCAAAGTCAAAGGCATGTGTGTGCTGGCTTCTCTCCCTCTCTGCTCCTCCTCCGTCTCCCCACTCACAAACATTAAATAAAAGGAGGCGATGCAGCCTTCCTCTGGCCTTCTGTAGGTGCCACAGTCACCCACAGGAAAACCTTCCTTCCTGTAGATTGTGTTCATTTCTAACATCAGTCGTGGAAAGTAGAATCAGAAGATGCCCTGAGTGCTAGCCCTTTTCTGCTGCCACTGGCATGCCACAGCAGGTGAAGCATGCAGGGCTGGTGCGTCACACACTCGGGCTGAAGATTGACTTCTGCTCCTCATAGCTTGAGCACGAGAGCATGGTTTCTCGATGCCACCTCTCATGACAAGTGATTACTGAAGTGACTTTTAAAACCAGTGCAAGCCTTCAGTCCCAGCACTTGGGAGGCTTAAAGTGTCAGGGTCTTGGAAGATACATATCATGAGTTGTAGGCCTGCTGGACTACAGACTTAGACCCTGTCTCACAAAAGCAAAACATAAATAAGAGTAGCTGTACACTTCTGTAGGAGGATTTCTGCTTTATTCTGTACTACACTGTCATAGATTGTTTAAATAGCTAGTCCACTACTTGTAGTCTGTATTTTTGATGATATCTTGTTTATTCTTTTGAGAATTCCATATGTGTTTATATTGTATTTTAATCATGTCCACTCCCCCAGGTTCCCTACAACACTCCTCCCTCCCAGTTTCATGCCCCCTTTCCCATAATGCATTGGGTCCCATCAGTGCTGCCTGTTCATCTCGTTTGTTTCTTTCCACGTTTCCTTTGTGACGTCCCTGTTAGTGATGAAGAGCAAGGAAGAGGGTCAGTGAATTCCGCAGTGACCTCAGCGATGCTCCAGCCTCTGTCTGCTGAGTTATGGGATTTAGAGGCGTGCCCCGCCATTGCCCAAACTAGTCTTAGGGCCTAGAAAGTTGATATCTTCTTGTACCTTGCTGCAAAGAATAAATAATCTTGTACCAATCTTTTTCACTCCTTTAGTCTCATATAGCCAAGCAAACTTTGATTCTCCCACAATCTGGTTTTTTGCTGTTTTATAGGGGGGTTCTGTGTGTGTGTGTGTGTGTGTGTGTGAGAGAGAGAGAGAGAGACACTGTCTGTCTGTCTTCCCTCTCTCTCTCTCTCCCTCCTCTATCACCTCTCTCCCTTTTTCCCCTCTCTTCCTCCCTTGGTCTCTCCAGAGCCCATGACAGACCAAAGTATGGATAGTATATAGGGTAAAAAGTCTAAGCTCACTTCTGGGTTTTGAAAACCCACCAGTCCACACCTCCCCGTCCCTCCCTCCCTGCCCCCGCCCCTTATCTCTCCCCCTCAACCCCCCCACACCCCCACCACACCCCTGTATAAAGTCTGTCTCCTGCTCAGTTCCCTGCTGCTTTTCACCCAGAGGCAACCATCCTCCCGTGTCTTTCTCAATAAATGTCCTGTGTGAGGTTTGTGCAGTCTGACCTTGTAGTATTTCTTGGCTCCCTATTGCCAGGATACCATTCCTTCCAGAGCTGATCCTGGGGAAACAGCCCTCAGAGCTGTACCATTTCTGTTGGAGAAACTTCATAGTAACAGTAAAGATACCACTGAAGTCCAATTTGATGAGTCAATGCATTTTAGTGTTACAGGAATATGGGTGAGGGGCTACTTCCGGGAGCCGAAGTGTCTCAAAGACAGCTGCATCACCCCAGCTTGAGGGACATCTCACAAAATCTTGGAACCTGGAGCTTACCACAAAGCCTACAGGTAGCTCAACAAGTTGAGTGTCCTTTCCACATGCCACTTCCGGGCAGCTCAGCTTGTTTCTGTTGCATCCAAGCAGCTCAGAGAGGCCTTTGCAACGTGGCTCCTCTGAGACAGACTCATCTTTTAGTGATTCACTGGCAGGGAAGGGTAGGGTAAACCTGGTCAGTTTGGGGGACTTCCTCACACTGCTTCAGTTGTTTACCTCTGTTTAAAGAGCTCTCCCTTAGGATGGAAGGTTTCCCTCTGGGTGGAAACTGTTACACAACACTCCCTCCTCCTTCCTCGTTTCCTCCCCTCTCTCCTTTTCCCCACCCACTCTCTCTCTCTTTCTCTTTCCTTTTTCTCTTTCTCTTTCTCTTTCTCTTTCTTTCTCCCTCTCCCTCTCCCCTTCCCTTGCTGTCCTCCCATCTCCAGCGTATTTAACCTTGGAAGTTGAAGCCCAGACAGTTCTTGACTAGAATAGGACATCATAATGGCAGAATTCTAAGGAAACTGACTAGATACCAGGTTCATTCGCATTCTGAGCAGAGACTTAATACCCACTTGTCAGTCCTCTGATCTGGTAACCCGGCCTGCCCGGTGCCTACATGATCGTAGTGATCGTAGTGGTTGTGGCTGATAGATCTGGTCCTTGTTGATACCTGTCTCACCTGTCTTAACCTTAACACCAAAGCTCCTTTCCCTCACATTCTCTCAGCTATGATGAGTTCATCTCCTCAGCTCTCTGCTAGTTACTGTGTTCTTTCATGTTTCTGCCAGAAAGCAGAGCTTGTAGTGTGACCTTCCTTGATGTGGGCTTATTTGCAAGTCGTTCACCTTGGGAAATGATACCAAGGTGAGAACAAAGAGTGACAGAGAATGACAACCACGGGTTCCCTAGGCCTCACATTAAATCTTGACAAATGAACAGAAACTCAGGAAATTATTCCCAGTTCACAGGAGAATTACCCAGGAGAACCTAGGGCTACCCCTAAGACTGGCTGCCACTGCCCTGAGGCAGTGTTTGCATACATAAGCACTGGTGGGCTCTCACTCACATGCAGGGGACTTAGGCACTGGCTGCATTCTCATACAGGGTGCATAAGGTCCATGACTGCCGGGTGGGTCTCACGTTAGAACAAGATTAGCTGAGAAGATGTGGAGAGGGAGAGCCTTGCATTCTGGAGTTTTAATAGTGTGTTTTAGTTAGTTCTCCAGCACAGGCCCACCGTTTCCAAAGTGAGCTTTTCATCTGTAGCTCTCATATTGGGCAAAAACACTAAAAGCAAAAAGTGGAATCCTCAGGACGGTGAGTCATTCTGGCCAAGGGCGTTTTAGAGCTGTCTGCCATGACTGAGCCATTCCGTCTACACAGAGATTGTCAGGTTGCACAAGGGTCGCCTAGGACTTGTGTCCAGTGGTTCCCGTGTATGTGGGTGAGGGACACTACTTTAAATAGACTTTATGATTGGGAAATTAGATTTTCCTGTGCAGTGCAAGGCTTTATCATCTATCCTAATATAAGACGAATAGTCATTAATCGGCTACAGAAACGACAGTGAAATCTGGCTGCCGGGCTACAGGGAGGTTTTTATGCCCGCTAGTACAGGAGAGTCATGTGCTTTGCCAGTGCAGTGGACAGCACACACCTTGAACCCTGGGGGAACAGAAATCTGTGTTTTCTAATGTGTAGACAATAAAAACTACAAAGTGCAGTGATGAGCAATAGACCTGTCCGCCATTTCCACTTGGTCTAAGAATGCTGGTCTCTTGAATGCTGTAGCTTAACTGCCAAGCCTGCTACACGAAACTCTGCTTCCCTAAAAGCAATAATGAAGTAGCATCATGCTTCTGCCTACCATGGGAGGAGCTAAGGAGACTTACTGAGTCCTTACTCAGTAAGTTTTATTTTAAATGTCCTTGAATAGTTCAATATATGCCATTATACTGTGAGAAAATACAAGGGTTATGAAAATGTCTATGAAGACTAATTTTAATAAAATGTTATCTAAGTGATAAAGATGTTGGGTATTATGAAATTTTAATATCCGTACAGAACTTAACTATTTTCTGACTAGCCTTATAAAGAGCCATAATTCATGTCAGTCTTATTACTGTATAAAATTAAACGTCATCATTTTTGTCCTTCTGAATTCACAGACTTTCCCTCTAGAAAGTTTAGATTCTTTTACATATTAATGCTATATCATCTAACATGTGAAAGTAGCTGTTAGTTGGATATAATGATTAAGGTAAAATCTGGTTGTAGCACAATACAGTCAGTAAGGTTTATTTTATAACCTTTGGTGTATTGTATAGCTTTGGATACTTGCTTGAAATTGTTGGTAGACATTGTCTGTGCAACCATGGGGTGAAATGTAAGCAACTGCACTGTTAGGAAGATACTAAAGTAGAGGATATATTTACAGTGTCGTCTTTCAAATCTACCTGTGCTGTAAACTGATGTTTGCTGTATGCTCCTCCTGATTTGAAATAGATGAAAGAAAATGAACCTATTATCACCATGGTTCACACAATGATTGAGAACTCGGCGCTAAGACCACAACTGTACCAACAAGTAAGGTCTTGGACTCTGAATGACACCGCATTGTCATCTGCAAACCCTCAGTGACAGCCTTGTCTCTCCTCAGATCTCATGACATCAGTGTTTTTACCTTTTGTTTGTGTTTGTTCGGGAAACCACACTTCATCCATGCTCCAAGATGCTGTGGTACCCTTAGCATGGCTTGGCTGAGCGCTTGCCCCTGAGTATTAAGTGTGCCATCCTCCTAAAGCTTTTGTGTACATCATGTGGTTAATAGATACTTGGAGGTCTGCAGTGCGCTTGCTTAGCAGGAGTTACTAGGCTTCCCTGCATTGACTGAAGGCATTAGCAATGGATTCCAGGGAGAAGGATTTGTAAAACTGGTTCCTTTACTTTGAAGGCATTATAAATGGATTCCAGGGAGAAGGATTTGTAAAAACTGGTTCCTTTTAAGCACAGCCCACCAAATCTCTCCTACTCCATCCAGCATGAATACATTTCATTTATGTGGGAGGTGATTATGAGGTTTAGTACTAATGGAGTAGAACCTAGCCAAGTTGCAACTCAGTAGGGCTGTTGGTTCTCCTGTATTATTTATGATTCCTATGTGTCCATACCCTATGTCCTTAACTTAGAGTGTGTCGGGGAGGTCGTAGGCTTTGATTTAGGAACCTTGGTAACCTGCAGATCTGCAAAGGAAGTCACCTGTTTCTCTCCATTGTTTCCAGTTATTATTTATCCATGGTCTAAATGTTCCCGGCTCTGTGTTCAACAGCATCAGCTTCTTCCACTTCAGCACCCTCCAGTTCTCTGGGCAATGGCCTGTTAGAATATTTTTAAAACATAATGAAGAGGAAAGAATTAACTCACATGAAAAATGAATACAGATCCTAATTCAAGTGTCAGCAGCACCAGATAGAAAGAAGCCTGTGAGCCTGCACTAGCCAGAAAGGTCCAGGCGCCTCCGTCTCTGGAGGCTGCTTGTAGTCAGGTGGCAGGACTGTGTGACGCCAAGAGATGAGGCCTCTGGGGCCCAGTTTTCAAAATGTTTGAGGTGTGTTTAATGACTGGGCCATCTCTAATTTACAGAAGATAATCAAAATACTAAATATTTAAAGTTAAACAGCTTTACTTTAAGAAAACGGACATGGCATCTTGCCTTTTTGTGTGTGTGTCCACATGTGCATAACCCTCAGGGGCATCGGTGTGCAAGTCTGAGGACAGCTTGTGAGAACGGTTCCCTACTTCTCGACCCTGGCATCCGGGATCCAGCTGAGGTCCACAGGCTCAGGCATGCGCTCCACCCACTGGGCCATCTCATGCCACAGCGGCTTTGATTTGAGACTGGGTCCTGCTTCCTTCTAAGTGCTGGGACTATACTGTACTCATTAACAGCCAAGCCTTCCTGCAGCCACCTTACTTCATGTATTCTCTTAGGTGGCCTCCTGAAACCCACCTAGACGATGGGTTTTCTCCGACATGACTGAGTGAAAAGATCTAATAGTAAATGTATGAAGTTTTTATTTTATTTTTTCTTTTCTTTTTTTGTTTTTTTTGTTTTTTGTTTTTTGTTTTTTTTTGTTGTTGTTGTTGTTGTTGTTCTTTCGAGACAGTGTTTCTCTGTGTAGCCCTGGCTGTCCTGGAACTCACTCTGTAGACCAGGCTGGCCTCGAACTCAGAAATCTGCCTGCCTCTGCCTCCCAAGTGCTGAAACTAAAGGTGTGCGCTACCACGCCTGGCTTATTTTATTATTTTATGTGCTTGTACTACACATGTACCTAGTGCCTGAGGACATCAAATCCCCCGGAGTAAACAGAACTGAATCCCAGTCCTCTGGAAATAGCCAGGGCCCTTGCTGAACTGGAATTCACTATATAGCCATGCTACCGTGGACTCAGATTATCTCCATCCCCCTGCCTCCTCAATGCTGGGATTAAAGATTTGGCCCATACCTGGCTGGCTGTTGTACATCAGGCCGTCCTGGAACTCAGTCAAGGTGACCCTGAACCTATGATCCTCCTGCCTCTCCCCAGCAATGCTGGGATTGTGGGCATCCATCTCTCTGCCCATTTTTGTTGGTACTGGGGGTTGAGGTAAGGCCTTCGTGAGTGCTGGGTACGCACTCTACCAACCCCAGCTGGCTTTATTTTTAGCTCTTTGGATAATACATTATCAAAAAGTAACTCCAGGGGGCTGGAGAGATAGCTCAGTGGTTAAGAGCACTGACTACCCTTCCAGAGGTCCTGAGTTCAATTCCCAGCAACCACATACATGGTGGCTCACAGCCATCTGTAATGGAAACTGGTGCCCTGTTCTTATGAGTCTGAAAACAGCTACATAAAATAAAATAATTTTTAAAAAGTAATTCCAAAGCCAGGCATTTTCACACCTGTAACCCCAGGCCCTCGGGAAGGGAAAGTACAGGGTGTGGTTTGAGTTCAAGGCCATCTCAGGCGACAAAGGAAGATCATTGCTGCGTGGGGAGGAGAAAAGAGAGAAAGCCGAAATTGGGGCCGAAGAGATGGCTCAGTGGTTAAGAGCGCATGCTGCTCTTGAAGAGGACTGAGTTTGGTTTCCAGAGCCCAAATGTGGGGATTGAATGTCCTGCACTCACATGTGCATGTGCACACACACCACAATTTAAATTTTTTCCTATTTTGGGGTGTACATGCATGTACATGCATCATGTACATTCATGAAAGAGACAGATTGCAAACACAAGGGATTTTAAAAGTTGAGTTTTGTTATGTGTTTCTGTATGGTTGGTTTTCTTGTTATTGTTTGCTCATTTTAGTTTGGGTTTGTTGGGAAGGGCTTTGCTTTTTTGTTTGTTTGGTTGTTTGTTTTTTGGTTTTTGGGGTTTTTTTGTAGCTTTGGCTTGCCTAGAATTCACCAGGCTGGCCTCAGATCGGCCTCCCTCTGCCTCCTGAGGCCTGGGATTAAAGACATTCCTCCTGTGCCCAGCACTGAAAATTGAATATTAGTTAACACTATTTTATTTTTCATTAATGCCAAGCCATTGAAAGAGGGAAAAGGAAAGCAACATTAGAAGACTAAAGCTTAGCACTTGCCGGCTCTACTGGATTCTGGTTCCATCCTCAGCACAGCCAAACAGAGGGAGAGGAGAAGAGGGAACCATGAAAGGACAAGAGAGGCTTTGCTGCAGCCCTAAGAAAAGATGGGTCAGCTAGCTAGATGGTGATAAGGCTCTCGCCACCAAGCCTGACAACCTAGCTGGACCCCTGGGTCCCACGTGGTGGAAAAAAAGGCTGTTTTCAAGAGTGTACCCACACAAACACAAAAGAAGGGGGCTTGGAGGCCATGGTTTTGATTCCGGGTCTCTTGTGGTTTAGGAATGTATAAGACTGTTACCATTGAGTACTATACTATTATAGTTCCAGCACTTGGGAGGTAGAGACAGGAGTATCGGGAGTTCAGAGTCATCATTGGCTGCATAGACGCGAGTTTGAGTCCACTCCAGTCTTTATGAGACAGTATCGGGTGCTGGAGAGATGGCTCAGTGCTTAGGAGCACTTGTGACTCTTCCAGAGGATCACATTTCAGTTGCCAGCATCCTCGCAGGGTGGCTTACAAGTAACTGTATGTAACACCAATTCCTGGGAATCTAATACTCTTCTGGACCCCTCGGGCACATATGTGTACATGGCACAGTCACATAAATTAAAATAATGTTTTAAATGTCCAGTGGTACAGTAACTACAAGTATCACATAAATTTGATGTATTGCTTGACCATAAACACATCACGCAAAAGCTGAAACAACTGGGTCTGCTCAGCACTGGGGAGGATAGGTGTAACTTCTGGGCCAGCCAGGGCTACATCACAAGGTCCTGTCAAAAGGTTATTAACTGTTCAGTGGACACTTTTGATGCTATGGCAACTGGTCTGAAAATGAGTTTTAAATGACTCTAAATAAAAACAGCACAGCAGGGTCCCAGACAGTCACCATAAACCCCAGTGTTCTTTTCCTCCCTCCTTGGGCACACGGTGCAGCTCCTGTTTTTAACCCAGATACCAAACTCCTGTAGCGGTGTGCACATGCCATGGTCTAGTAAAGCTGCTTTGCATTTAACTTTAAATATGAAGCCAAATGTACCAGAGCACCTCAATAGCACAAGGCCTGTGCCTTTCAGTCCTTGCAAGTGTAAAACCCAACTTGGGCCTTTTCCAGTTTGTATCATGGAAAGAAGCATTTTAAAACTCACTCTTTGTCCCTTTTCCAGGGAAGGGTGGAAATGTTTCTTTGCATGCAGGGGCTTTAGTCTAGAATGACACTTGATGTTGGTGGGGTGCTATTGGCTGGTCTGTACCTACAGTAATAGATGACTTCTTTTGCCATCTAATTCATTTTTCATGTACTGTTCACTTCTGTAAAACCTCGAGGTTTAATGGTCATTCTGCATTCCTTAAATAGTCATGGTTCATTTGCATGAGGTATGGAAGTAGAGTCATAAGATGAAGTGTGTAATTCCAGAAGTTACCTTGTATGTTTGGAATGCTTGGGTTTTTAACCTTCTGCTCTGCATGTTTCTAGATCCATTTAGTGTTCTCAGCTGTTTGCTTTAAAGCTGTAGCAGTCAAGCTCTGTATCTTTACAGAGGGGACATATTGTTATGGATTTATACGTGTGTATATAAAATTCATCTCCCCAAACTAGATCATATTGGGGAGTATATATTTTCCTGAACCAACAGTGAGGAAAAATGTTCCATGTAGTAAATATACAATAAGCTCAGCTCAATTTTGCCTAATATGTTTTTGTTGCTGTCTAGCAGTCAATATAAAACCAAAAGACAAGGGAGAGAGTGAAATGAGGCCCACAGAGGCTGTGGTGTGCTCTGGGTGTGACTGGCTGAGATGGCAGTGGGACTCTTGGTAAGCACGGTCAGAAATGAGGACTCTTGGGACCGAAAGGCAATTAGGAGAAGGTTAAAAGAGGTTTCCATACATGGAAGAGTGCTCCCTCACAAGGCTGGGGTGTCATGTGCTCCACTGCAAGAGCTTGACACTAATGCATGAGGCTTTGAGTTCAGTCCCCACACTATAGAAATAATCATCAATGTTTACAGTATCTACGACACAGCCGACAGGACAAACCTCTTCTGCATTTTGTTTATGCATAGCTTAAAGCATAGGCTTTCAGTTTTATGAGGTTTCAAATGATTTCCTTGTTGCAATTAAACCTGCCCTTTTCCTCATTATCTTTTAGTTCTTAAGACAGAAGAACAAGATAAGTCTCTATTGTGTATGTGTGTTTCTATTACATATATGTACACGGTGTGGTCTAGGTCTCGTTAATGCGGTTGTGCTGAGCTGTGTTGGCTTGAGTGCACACACTGTGAGCTTTTCCTGGATGTGCTGATGCAAGCGTTTGATTCAGTGCAGCTGCTATGGTTGTGTGTGTCCGTTTTCCATCAGAATAATGTCTGTCCTTACAGTGGAAAATGGAAGGTGCTGTATTGACGTTGGCCAGTTTATTATCTGAGAAGCTTGCCTTGGCATTGTTCTCCTGTATCTTGTGTACTGTATCACTGCTAAATGTTTCTTTACTTTTGTGATGGTTTGTGCTTGAATTCAAATTCTAGAAGTATAAAAATTATAAAAATCACGCTTGCCACACCATCATTTTGACAGAAAGTTAAAGTATTCGCTATAGACTGAATATACTACTTAAATAGGATTTTTAAAATTGCTTTATGGCATTTTTTTCTTATAGCTGTCACAAGATGAATGTAGAGGCACATTATACAAATACAGACCTGAAGAAGCAGGTATTGATGTAAGTACCTCTGGCCCACAGAACTCACTTTTATACCAGGCCGGCTTTGAACTCATAGAGATCCTCCTGTCTCTGCCTCTCAAGTACTAGAATTAAAGTCATGTGCCATTATGCACAACTATCATTAAGATTAAAAAAAAACAAAACAAAGCCAGGAATCATGTTGGCACATTCCTCTGGTCCCAGCCAAGCTAAGGCAGGAGGATTTGAGGAAGTTCCGGGACAGCCTGAACTACAGATGACAACTTTGTCTCCGGTGAACAAACAGACAAACAAATAAACAAACAGTTTACCCTAGGACGAGAGTTCCGAGGCAGAGCATTTGCTTAGCATTCCTGAGATCTGGGTTTTAGCCCCAGATCCAAAAGAAAAGGAAAGATGTCAAAGTATTTGATTGCTCTTACTTCATTTTTTTTATTTATTTTTATTTATTTTTGCATTTTGAATTTGGACCTGAGTGGGCTGTAACTGGAGATCTACCTGCCTCCGGCTCCAGAGATCAAAGGCGCGTGCCATATTCCCTGCTCAAAAGCTCTTACTTTGGGTGGTTCTGATTGAAATAAAACTGTCATAAAAGAATTAATTTTTTTACAACTTCAACCTGATAGTCCACGGCTATTCTAAATGGTTCCCTTTCCCTCATTACAGGAAAGACTTTAAATTGCTAACAAAACACATCTTCTCTTCTAGGCCAAATTAAGCAGATTGTGTGAACAGGATAAAGTGGTCCGAGCGCTGGAGGAGAAGCTGCAGCAGCTGCACAAGGAGAAAGTAGGCCGATTACCTTTACTCTCTACGGGTGCTGTTGCTGCCTGTGCTGCTTAGGAGGACTCTGGCAGCCAGTTACGTGAGCTAACTCACTCACGGGTGCAGAACATTAAGTGCAGTCCTCTTTATTACCGCAGTACACGCTTGAGCAAGCCTTGCTGTCAGCCAGCCAAGAGATAGAGATGAATGCTGATAACCCAGCTGCCATTCAAACTGTGGTGTTGCAGAGGGATGACCTGCAAAACGGACTGCTGAGCACGTGTCGGGAACTCTCCCGAGCCACTGCTGTGAGTACACTGAGTTCCCTAGAGGCCCTGGATCAGGGCCTGGCACACAGTACTAGGAGACCGAGGCAGGATGATCACTAAGTTCAAGACCTGACTGCCGGAGAGTGGAATGAGTTCAGGGTCAGACACGCAACTTAGTGAGAACCTTTCTTAAAAGAAAAAGAGGCTTGGCCACTTGGTCAATGGTATAGCCAGGCATGGTGCTATACCTTTATGATCCCAACACTTAGAGAGCCAGGATTAGAGGCCACAGCCTGTCTCAAAAACAAACAAACAAAAAACTGATTAAACTGGGCATGGTGGCATGTATATATATTCACATTTTATTTATATACTTATTTATTTCTGTGTGTGCAATGTGGAGATCAGAGAACAATTTTGGGGAGTCATTTATCTCCTTCCATCATATAGGCTTTGGGGTTCAAACCCAGATCATCAGGATACAAGTACCTTTAATAGATAGATATAGATATAGATATACACACATACATACATATATGTATGTATAGTAGGTTTTTGTCTTTTCTTTATGCTTTTGGCTGGGCTGTCTTTAGTCTTACTATCACAAGAGATGTTCAGTCAAACATGGTGTCACATCTCCCCTAAGACTAATGCTCAGGAGTCCGAGGCAGAAGGATTGCTAGAAGTTTAAGTCCAGCCTATGCTACACAGTGAGATTTTATTCTTTCATGTATATGTATATGTATGTATGTATGTATGTATGTATGTATGTATGTATGTATATGTGTATATATACATATACATACATATATATATATTTACACATGTAAATACACTGTTGCTGACTTCAGACCCTCCAGAAGATGGCATCAGATCTCATTACAGATGGTTGTGAGCCACCATGTGGTTGCTGGGATTTGAACTCTGGACCTTCGGAAGAACAGTCAGTGCTCTTAACTGCTGAGCCATCTCTGCAGCCCGAGATTTTATTCTTAATTCTTGTTGGTATACTTGTGTTTAAGACATACAAACCAAGGTTGGCTTTTTCTATGATTAGAGTCCTACTCTGAATTCTTGGTTTGTTTGTTTTTTGTTTTTTAAGATTTACTTTATGTATGTGGGTGATGGGTGGGTGCCTAAGGAGGCCCTAAGAAGCAGGTGAATTAACAAGCAGCTGAGAGCCACCCGAGTGAGTGCTGGAAACTGAGCTCAGGCCCTCTGCAGACGTAAGAAGCACTGTTAACTCCTGAACTGTGTCTAGTGTTCCTCTCCCCTTTTAGCCACAGGCTCACTGTCTAGGCCTGACTGGCTGGAACTCCCAGAGCCCGCCTGCCTCTGCCTCTGCCTCTGCCTCTGCCTCTGCCTCTGCCCCTCTGCCTCTGCCTCCTCTGCCTCTGCCTCTGCCCCTCTGCCTCTGCCTCTGCCTCTGCCTCTTTTAAAAAACAAACAAACAAAAAGCAAAACAAAAAGTACTGCTTGTCTTGCAGAGGACCTAGGTTTGGTTTGGTTCCCAGCAGCCACATGGAGGTTCATCTCAGGCAGTGCCATACACACCTGCAAGCAAACATACAAAATAAATAAATCTAAAAAAAAGTTGTCTTAAAGAAAAAATGGAACAGAGAGATGGCTGAGCTGTTAGAGGCTAGGTTCACCACCAAACTGCCAGAAAACAAAGGACAGCAAATGCTGGGGAAATGTGAGGAAGCTGTCTCCATCCCTGCCAAGGATGCACACCACAGCCTGGACGTTAGGCTCCCAAGGAGACTCAAAACAGGGCTTGTGGCCGACAGCCACGCCAGCTAAGGAATGGGACCAGCCTGGACGTATGTAATCTGATAAGTGGCAGATACACCGTGGATTTCTTTTTGTCAGACCTAAAGAAAAATTAAATCCTGACATTTCACATACACACAAATAGATGGAACTGGGGAGGTCATTACATTAAATACAATAAGGCTGACTCTAAAAAAAAAGCACTGTGTGCTGTCTCTGAAGGAACGGAATCTTGAAAAGGAGGAAACGGTATGGAGAGTGGATGACTGCGGTTCCTGTGTTAGTGCTGGAGATGTAACTTAGTAAAACACTTGCTTACCATGCTTTTGGCTTCAATCTTCAGCACTGCCAAAGATTTTTTTTTAATGATTTATGTATTTATTATATGTAAATACACTGTAGCTGTCTTCAGACACACCAGAAAAAGGCATCCAATCTCATGACAGATGGCTATAAGCCACCCTGTGGTTGCTGGGATTTGAACTCAGGGCCTCTGGAAGAACAGTCAGTGCTCTTCACCACTGAGCCATCTTACCAGCCCAGATATTTTTATTTTTACACAAAATAAACCATAAAGTTTTCTGAAACCTTGGGAGGTTTTAAGTATACTGATAATGCCATCACAAATCTCCTTTAAAATGACGATGATTTTGATTTTAGGAGCTGGAACGAGCCTGGAGAGAATATGACAAGTTGGAATATGATGTGACTGTTACCAGGGACCAGATGCAGGGTCAGCTCGACCGCCTTGGAGAAGTGCAGGTAGGAAAGGCTTGTAGTCTACCTCTGTAGCCTTCCCAGGCTCAGGCTGTTGGCCTCTGCGGATACACAGTGGAGTGTCTTCAGTGACAGGACTCTCACTCTCCCACCATGTTCCCCGTCTCCTCTATAAAACCTTTGCATCTTACGGGACCCTGGTGAACCCTGAAGCATTTGTGCTTCTTTGTGTTTAGTGCAGTTCCCTCAGCGCTCTCAGTACTTAGCTCTCTCTCAGTACTGTGTGCTCAGTCCTTAGCTCAACTCTCAGCACTTACTATAAATTAGGTTCAGATTCTTCGCATGTCATTCTGTGACTGCTAACACACAGTTGTTTATTATATGCACTATTTTTTTCCTCTAATAGTATCTTACTTGTAGCTCTTGCATACTAAGGTAATAAATATGCCCATCAGACCTAGTTGTCAGATAATATTTATTTTTAAATATAATATTCTTCTTGGGACTAGAGCACTTAAGAGCACTTGCTGCCCTTCCAGAGACCCCGTATTGAAGAGCTCACAACCACTTATAACGCTAAGTCCAGGGGATCCATTCCTGTCCTTCAGCCTCTGAGGTTCCCCACATACGTGGCACACACTGTCTCGCTGTTTGTTCTATTACTGCTACAAGGAGACACTGTGACCAAGGCAAACTATTCTAAAAAGAAAGTATTTAACTGGGGGCTTGCTTACAGTTTCAGATGGTTAGTCCCTGACAGCCACAGGCAGAAAAGAGACACTGAGCCCGCTGTGGCCCTTGAAACCCCACAGCCCACCCACAATGACACACCTCCTCCAACAAGGACACACCCCCTCAGCCTTCCCAAGCAGTTTGATTCTCTGGTGATTAAGCATTCAAATATATGAGCTTATGTTGGCCATTTTCATTCAAACCACCACCATACACACCCACACAAAATATAACTAAACCTTAAAACATGAAACTTGTACAAATTTTAGGTTGCCAAAAACATGTATCTGTACAGACTTTATACTCTACAGGCATGCAAGTTTCTGGCTTGCATGGTTAATCTTCTCTCCCTGTCTGTCGTTTTTCTCCTGAGCTTTCACTCCTGAGTCCTTCTGTGTGCTTTGTAATACTTGAGGCATTGACAGGTTTCAGGCAAATAGACACTGAGAACAGACCTGTAACCAGGAAGGATGGTAAACAGCTGCAGTCCCAGAGTTCAGCAGGCAGGCAGAGCCAGAGCTTAGGCTCCAAACAGTTCCAGGCCAGCAGGGCTGCTTAGTGAGATACTCCCTGTCTGAGTTTGGGTTTTATTGCTGTGAAGAGACACCATGGCCAAGGCAGCTCTTATGAAGGACATCATTTAATTGGGGTTTACATTTCAGAGTTCAGTACATTATCATGGCAGGAAACAAGGCAGGGTGCAAGCCAACTTGATGCTGGAGAAGGTGCTGAGAGTTCTATATCTTGATCTGAAGGCAGCCAGGAGAGACTGAATTCTGCAGACAGTCAGGAGGGGACTCTCTTCCTCACTGGTCAGAACTTGAGCACTAAGAGCCATCAGAGCCCACAACAGTGACACACTTCCTCAACAAGTTAGAGGACTTATGTTATTGTGGGTGGGCTTTGGGGCTTCAAAAGCCACAGCGGGGGCTGGAGAGAAGACTCTGGTTAAGAGCACTGGCTGCTCTTCCAGAGGTCCTGAGTTCAACTCCCAGCAACCACATGGTGGCTCACAACCATCTATAATGGGATTTGATGCTCTCTTCTAGTCTGTCTGAAGACAGCGCCAGTGTACCCACATCCATGAGATAAATAAATATAAAAAAAGAAGCAGCAGCAGCAGCCACAGCAGGCTCAGTGTGACTGTCAGGCACTACTTCAGCACTGTGCCTGTCTGTATCCAGCCATGATAGTCAGGGACTAACCATCGGAAACTGTAAGCAAGTCCCCAGTCAAGTACTTTCTTTTTAGAAGAGTTTGCCCCCCAAAGCAAGCCACCAGGCAGCATTGGTTCTCACCACCCAGCGCTCAGGAGGCAGAGGTAGGTGGATCTCTGTGAGTTTTGGGTTTGGGGTCAGCCGGAGTTACACAGAGAAACCCTGTCTCAGAAAAAAATAAGATAGGAAGAGTTTGGCTGTGGCCATGGTGTTCCCTCTCTCACAGCAACAGGACATTGTATGTGGACAGTGTGTGCCACATGTGTGGATACCTCAGAGGTCATGGACCCTGGACTTTGTGTAACAGGTGGTTGTGAGCTACTAACGTGTGGTTTTTGGAAGGACAGCAAGCTCTCTTAAGTGCTAAGCTATCATTCCAGCCCCAAGACAAATGGATTTCCCTGCAAGGGTCATATAAGTATAACAGAGTCTTGAAACTGTGTGGTTTTAACTTAAAGCATGATACAAAATGTTTAAATAAGAAAGCATGATACAGAATGTAGGCCAGGTAGTGGTGGCGCACACCTTTAATCCCAGCACTTGGGAGGCAGAGGCAAGAGGATTTCTGAGTTCGAGACCAGCCTGGTCTACAAAGTGAGTTCCAGGACAGCCAGGGCTACACAGAGAAACCCTGTCTTGAAAAACCAAAAAAAAAAAAAAAAAGAAGAAGAAGAAGAAGAAGAAAGTGAATGTACCAGAATAGAGTAAAAGTGGCTGGGATGAAATGTTTGTATTGGAAACACACTTACTTACTTCCGTCAATCAAGTGGGGATTGTTTGTTTTTTTTTTTTTGTTTTGTTTTTTTTAGAATTAATTGTTTTTATTAGGTATTTTCCTCATTTACATTTCCAATGCTATCCAAAAAGTCCCCAACACACTCCCCCCCCCACTCCCCCACCCACCCACTCCCACTCCTTGGCCCTGGCGTTCCCCTGTACTGGGGCATATAAAGTTTGCAAGTCCAATGGGCCTCTCTTTGCAGTGATGGCCGACTAGGCCATCTTTTGATACATATGCAGCTAGAGTCAAGAGCTCCGAGGTACTGGTTAGTTCATAATGTTGTTCCACCTATAGGGTTGCAGATCCCTTTAGCTCCTTGGTTACTTTCTCTAGCTCCTCCATTGAGGGCCCTGTGACCCATCCAATAGCTGACTGTGAGCATCCACTTCTGTGTTTGCTAGGCCCCGGCATAGTCTCACAAGAGACAGCTACATCTGGGTCCTTTCGATAAAATCTTGCTAGTGTATGCAATGGTGTCAGCGTTTGGAAGCTGATTATGGGGGATTGTTTTTTATGTTTTAGAATTTAGGAAGTAGTGCAGGAGCCCTGATCCTCAGAACATGTCCCATGCCTGTCAGTGAACCATGAAACCACAAGTAATACAGTGCCTTCCCTCCCTGTACAGGAAGGTTGGGAGGAGGTGATGGGGCATAAGTGTCCTCAGCTCTGCTCCTGGGCTGCGCACGCCCACGCCTGCAGCAGCAGCTGTAACTGAGCAGCAGTTACACGGTAGTGACTCTTTCTTAAATCCAGCGCTGCTGCTGTGCGAGAGCCTTGTGCATGCAGGACAAATGACTTCCTGCCACTGATCTGCAGCCCACCGTTGGCTTGGCTGTATGTGAAACCAGAGAAAGTGATCTGTAGCCGAGGTAGCCCATGGAGAACTCCTTGGCTTTCCTTCTCTTCTCCCGAGCTCGGGCCAGCCTCCAGGCCTTCCTGCCGTGATGGACATGCACAGCTTTACTGGTTTTTGTTTGTTTGTTTGTTTGGGGGTTTTTTGGGATTTTTTGTTTTGTTTTTTGAGACAGGGTTTCTCTGTATAGCCCTGGCTGTCCTGGAGCTCACTTTGTAGACCAGGCTGGCCTTGAACTCAGAAATCAGCCTACCTCTGCCTCCTGAGTGCTGGGATTAAAGGTGTGCACTACCACGCCTGGCACAGCTTTACTGTTTGCCTCGTGTGTGTTACGCTAAATACCCTGGGACTTAGCCCTCGGCCGCTCTAATTGTTTATTTATGACTAGTAGAACTTATAAGGTTGACGGTTTTCGTAAGTTGTTATTGAGTTAGTTATTTTCCTGTTGCTGTCATAGAAAACCCTAACAAAAAGCAACTTAGTGGAGAAAGGGTTTCTTCTGGCCCTCTGCCTTGGTTCCATCACGGCAGGAAGGCCTGGAGGCTGGCCAGAGCTCGGGAGGGAGAGAACGAGGACGGGCCCAGCTGTAAAGCATCAACGCTCCCACCCAGTGTGGACTGCCTTTATCAAGGCCCCGCCAGCAGACACCCAGGGTTCAAATGCATGAGTCCACGGGCCTGCCCCACGCAAGCACTACAGTGATCTGTCGTCTTTGCTGATAGAGTGAGTCGGCAGGAATTCAACGGGCACAGATTCAAAAGGAGCTCTGGAGAATTCAAGATGTCATGGAGGGGTTGAGCAAACACAAACAGCAAAGAGGCTCTTCAGAAACAGGTGGGTCAGCTCTGCACAGCGGTGTCTAAATGGAAAGATGGCGTTACATTTGCACCTCAATAGAGTCTATCACCAGAAACCAGCCCTCTGAGCCACTGAATGGTACATAACTTAATAAACCAAAAGCAGCAATTCTGGCAGCCACCGCCACACAAACCCTGACCTGAGTGAGTGAAGCTGAAGGGACTTCAGCGACTCTCCCCTTCTGAGTCTTCCTAGTGTGGGGACAAAAACGGAAGTGATCCTACACCCCTTTTTCTCAATTTGCTCCCCCCACTTTTAAAATTTTTTATTTATTTAATGTGAGTGCTCTGCTGCATATACATCTGCAGGCCAGAAGAGGGCATCAGATCTCATTACAGATGGCTGTGAGCCACCATGTGGTTGCTAGGAATTGAACTCAGGACCTCTGGAAAAGCAACCGGTGCTCTTAACCTCTGAGCCATCTCTCCAGCTCTGCTTCCCGGCTACCTTTTAATAAATCTTTTATTTATATTTTGAAAGTTTCATTCATGTATGTGGCATATCAACATATGTCAACATCACCTTCTTGTCTTTTCTTGGTTCTAACCAATGAGTGCAGTTCCTGCTACCATTACCATGGTAACTGATCTTGTTGGCTTTCCCCGCCCCAAATGTAGTAGTAGCTGCCTAAGAGAGATTAACTGCAGGGACTAACTGTGCTTCATGTCGGTGAATGTGTGCTGTATCTGCAGCTCTCTCTGTTACTGTCTGTGAGTCACTCTGTAACAGGCATCGTTCCACCAGGTCCCACAGTGTAAAGAGTTAGTATGTACTCCATTCTAAAGACTACGGCCAGATTGGTCTCATAAAAGATTACTGTGTATGCCAATAATGCGTGAGGAAACCTGTTTCCACATATCCTTTCTTTTCTTATTATTAAGATTTTTAAAAAAACTTTATGTGTGCTGGTGTTCTGCCTCCATGTTCATCTGTGTGACTTGTGCCTGTGGAGGCCAGAAGGCAGCAGAGCCCCTGGAACTGTTAAAGGCCGTTGTGCGCCTCCAGCTGAGAATCAGTCAGCCATCTTTCCAGCCTGAAATACCATCTTTTAATTTTAGTATTTAGAGCCAGATGTTGGTGGTAGTATAGACCTTAAATCCTTGCACTCTGGAGGCAGAGGCAGGCAGATCCCTGAGTTTGAGGCCAGCCTAGTGTACAATGCAAGTTCCAGGCAGCCAGGGCTACACAGAGAAACCTTGCCCCTCCCCCCCCCCCCCCCGCCCCCAAAAAAGAAAAGAAACGGAAGGCTTCACCACATATGATAGCTAACACCACAGTCCTAGCACTAGGGAGGTTGAGGCCAGGGGGTTGCCTTGTGTCTGAGGCCAGCCTCAGTTACTGGCAGGGAAGATTAACTCCATTTCTGAAAGCAGGCAATGGGTAGGGATAGAGCGGAGAAGACTTCATCTAAAATAAGTAGAACCAGGCTGGCCTGGTGGGACAGCTCAGTGGGTAAGGACATTGGCTGCAATACTGGAGACCTGGGTTTGATCCCTGAGACCCACAAGGTGGAAGGACAGAGCCCACTAGTACAAGCTGTCCTCTGCCTTCTATCTACATGAGCACTTGGCACGTGTGCATGCACATGCTCATAAAATAAAAACATCGAATTTCAATTATTTTTTTAAATTTATTTATTTATTGTGTATAAGTAAACTGTAGCTGTCTTCAGACACACCAGAAGAGGGCATCAGATCTCATTACAGATGGTTGTGAGCCACCATGTAGTTGCTGGGATTTGAACTCAGGACCTCTGGAAGAACAGTCAGTGTTCTTAACCTCTGAGCCATCTCTCCAGGCCAGAGTTTAAATCCTTAAGTAAAGTAAGCTAACTGAAATCATGCTTGCTGTGGATTTAGAAAGTTGTTCTTGTTGATCAGTGGGGCACATGCCTTCAATCCCAGCACTCAGGAGGCAGAGGCAGGGGGATCTCTGTGAGTTCCAGGACAGCCAGGGCAGTTACACAGAGAAAAATCCTGTCTTGAAGAAGAAAACAACCAAAAAAAAGAAAAGAAGAAAGGAAAGTGTTCTTACATAAGCAGTGATGTTTTCTAATTTTCCCAGTAGGTCTGGCAGGATCAAAGCCTTTCTCATCAGTTAAGTACAAGAGCGAGGTAAGTTGGGCTTGGTTTTCTACCTAACTTGAGATATTAACAAGTGAGATAAAAGTAGTTACATCTCCTCTGTTCCAGCCTGCCCGGGTGGCGGTGCCTGTAACCCAGTGCTCGGGAGGCTGAGACACGAGGAAGCAAGTTTGCCTGGGCTGCATAGCAAGACTGTCTCAGGAGAAAAAAAATGTTTTTTAAATAAATATATCTAGGTCATTTTAACCTTAAAATGTGACTTAGTAATCTGGTGTCTTAATGACTTCTAACATGATTTTTTTCTTCCTTAAATGTAAAACTTAGTGGCTACTTTTTAAAGTCTGTTAAAACCGAAACATTATTGTACATTTTGCTTGTAATTTAAATATTTATCATGGCTTCTTATGTTTGATAAAATTTGTAGGGTGGTTGCTAGATAAAGGCTTGGTCGTGCATGCCATAGAGAAATTATAACAACAAAGAGATACTGTCAACCTAACTGAAGAAAATCTCTGCCCTTGAGTTTTATTTAAAGGCCAAAAAAGAAAAATTTTTTTCTCTCAAAGGCATCAAGAATATATAATAAGTTTTTGTTTTTTTTTTTAGCCAGATCTTTTTTCTTGTGGTTTTGCAGTGAAGTACAGTCTATTCACATGGTAACCTGTCTGGGTAGGTGAAGCTACCCCGTACATGTAGGCGAAAGCAGCCCGGCTGGCGTTTGAAGCCCCGTATTGACTATCATGCTAAATTGCTTTGCTTTTTCAATGTAAGACTCTTGGCTTGGCAGTGTCCCTTTAACCATATTAAAGTAACTTTAAGTTAATTTAGCAATGAAAACAGTGTAGAAATGCTTAATCCAATGTGCTTATCTAAATAAGGTGACTATTCTACAATCTTTAGGAAGAGGAAGTAGTCCCACCTCGGCCTCCACTTCCTCGGTCTTATGACTTTACAGAGCAGCCTCCCATAATCCCCCCTCTGCCCAGTGATAGCAGCTCCTTGCTCTGTTATAGCAGGGGCCCCGTGCATCTGCCTGAAGACAAGAAGATTCATCAAGTTCAAGGATATCCAAGAAATGGATCTCACTGTGTAAGTGGCTGGAGTAGCCACAGAGTGATCATGTCTACCTGCTCATTTTTTAAATTAATTTATTTCATACTCTAGCTTAATTTTGCTATAACTCCATTTTTAACTAGTGCTTTTTTGTTTGCATATAACATTACCCTTTGTTTTTCCAATTTACATTTTATCATTCTCATTTTTTAATGTTCTCATAATTTTAATATTTCATTTTCCATAAAGTGGTTACTTTGCACATTTTGCTGAAGCCGTATTTTAAATTTGCTATTCCATAGTGTTAGACACAGGGTATTTAGATCAGAAAATAATGTTTTAGGGAAACAGCAAAATAGATGGGAGCTGGGCGGTCTAGGAAACCATGCAAGGATGCAGGCACTGGCAAGGAGCAGTACCCCTGCGATTGGAAGTGAGGCTTCAGTGAGACATGAAGACGGTTGTTATAAGCAAGTAGGAGGTTGAGGGACCTGGGACTGGGCAGGTGCATTGTGAGGTCAAGGCTAGCCTGAGCTGTAGAGCAAGTCCTTGTTTCCAAGAGAGAATGGAACTTGGATAATGGTGAGGATATTGTATTCTCTGACAGGAATTTAGTTTGGGATGAGCCTTGCTCACCCAGACAATCGTCTAGATGAAAGTTATTGGATTCTATGACTGTTTTTAGACCTTAGTTTAACCATGATAAAATTATGGCTTTGGGCCAGGTATGATGGCACCCATCTGTCATTCCAGCACTCAGAGAGGCAGGTGCAGGAGAGCTATGACTCCAGAGCAACTGAGGCTGAGTAGCCTCAAGCAGGGTCAGGGGGAGAATATCCCAGGGTCAAGAGGTCAAGGCAAGCCTGGGCTATATGAGACCCGCCTCCAAAAGGATAGCTTTGGGTAATAAAGTGCATGCAAGGAGCTAGAGAGGTAGCTCAGGACCCCAGATTCGGTTTCTTTTTCTTCGCAATGCATAACCATCTGTTAAGGCAGTCTCAGGGACTCCAACACCCTCTTATAGCCTCTGTGGGCACCAGGCATACCTGTGGGGTGCACTTAAAAACAGGCAAGCCAAACTCTAATATACATAAAATAAATCTCTAGAGTGCGTACAAGGCCTTTGGATACCTAACACACAGAAAAAAAGTACGTCCCTAGGAATATTCTTAATTTTAAAATAAATTAGTAAATTTTACTAATTAAAAATCTCCCTAAAGAAGAAAAAAAAAACTTTGAATTATTCTTTCTACTTGGTTATCACATGACATGTATTGTGTTATGTCAAAAGTAGCCAGCTGGGGCTTTCAATTTGCATCTTTAAAAGCAAACATTTTTCAGTTGAGCCCAAGACCTTTCGGGTGCTAGACAAGACTTCTATCTAGCACTGAGCCTCCTGCCTGGTCGAGATACAGTGAACAGTGAATGTACAGCTTTTGTTGTTGCAATCACATGTCTTCCATTCAAGGGTCCAGATTATAGACTCTACAAGAGTGAGCCAGAGTTAACCACAGTGGCAGAAGTCGATGAATCTAACGGAGAAGAAAAGTCAGAGCCAGTTTCTGAGACAGAAGCTCCAGTCGTTAAAGGTCAGCATTTTCAGTATTTTTCCTCTTTTTAGGTCTTGGTTTTCAGATATCTTAGTATATATTTTCAACCAGTATGTACATAAATCTGTCATCTCTTATGTGAAATCTTTGAGATCTCTTTGAGTTTCCCAGTTAAAAAATGTTTTGAGCTGGGTAGTGGTGGCGCACACCTTTAATCCCAGCACTTGGGAGACAGAGGCAGGTGGATTTCTGAGTTCGAGGCCAGCCTGGTCTACAGAGTGAGTTCCAGGACAGCCAGGGCTACACAGAGAAACCCTGTCTCAAAAAAAAAAAAAAAAAAAAAAAGTTTTGAGCTTTGAGCTGTATGTGGTGGTGCATACCTTTAATCCCAGCACTTAAGAGGTAGAAGTAGCTGACTCTGGGACTTCAAGGTCAGCCAGAGTGATATAATGAGACCTTGTCTCACCAAAAATAAAAAAAAAAAAAAGAAGAAAGAAAGAGAGAGATAGAAAAAGAAATACTTTGAAACATGTTGACACAAACCTATAAGAGGATTGCTATGAGTTTGTGACCAACTAGGGCTGTGTAGCAAGACTTTGTCTTAAAATAAATAAAGAGGCCAGAGAGTTGACTCAGCAGTTAAAAGCAATTATGAAGGACCTAGGTTCAAGTCTCACAGCCATCTGTAACTCTAGCTCCAGGGCTCTCAAACTCTCTTCTGACCACTGATGGCACTAGGCACACACATGGAGTACCTATATACGTACGTACGTGCGTACATACACACACACATAAAATAAAACCTTTAAAAACCGTGTGGCTTTTGTTTTCTGAGACAGGTTTCTCTGTGCGGCCGTGGCTGTTCGGGAACTCCCTCTGAAGAGTGCTCTGGCCTTGAACTCAGAGGTCTACCTGCCTCTGCCTCTGCCTCTCTGCCTCTGCCTCCTCTGCCTCTCTGCCTCTGCCTCCTCTGCCTCTGCCTAAGTGCTGGGATTAAAAGTGTGCACCCCAACTGCCCAGCTAAAAGATATGTTTTTAAAGAAATTGAAATTAAAAAGTTTGGGCAAAAAGTCACCATAAGGAATGGTGTAATGGCCCAGTGATCGGGAGTGCTTGCTTTTCTTTCGGGGGACCCAGGTTCAGTACCCAGAACCCACATCTACACACAGAGTTACAAATACAATGAAATGATCTTTTTGACATTTTTCAATGTGGTTTTTTTTTTTTAATCTATGCCTCATGTGTATGTACCCTCAGGTCAGGAGAGGGAGGGGGACCCTTAGAGTAGATGTTGTGGTGCCGGACATGGGTACTGACAATAGGACCCCAAGCCTCTGTAACAGCAGGAGAGACTCTTTCTTTCTTTCTTTCTTTCTTTTTTTCTTTTTTTTTTTTTTTTTTTTTTTTTTTTGGTTTTCCGAGACAGGGTTTCTCTGTGTAGCCTTGGCTGTCATGGAACTCACTCTGTAGACCAGGCTGGCCTCGAACTCAGAAATCCGCCTGCTTTTGCCTCCCGAGTGCTGGGATTAAAGGCGTGCGCCACCACGCCCGGCTGGCGGGAGAGACTCTAACTGCTGAGCCTTCTCTCCCATCCCAGTCCCACCAGACCGTGGGCCTGGAAGCCTGTGTGTCAAGTGGCAGGAGAACACTCACTGTTGATGGGTTAGGTCAGTCCCAACTCAGTAGAAATCCATAGTCAGCCAAGACCTCCAGGGTAGCGCTCATCAGGACACCACGCCAGGTCACAAGTGCCCTGTGGAACTTACACTGCTTTAATTTCCAGGTTCCCATTTTCCAGTCGGAGTTCCTCTGAGAACAAAGTCACCCACACCCGAGTCCTCCACGATAGCTTCCTATGTGACCTTGAGGAAGACTAAGAAGATGGTGGAGCTAAGAACGGTATAGATCTCCTCACTGCTGCTCACAGCTTGCTTGCTGTTTGAAGAGTTGGATTAGGAACATCGCCGTCTTTCTATGCTTTTTGTTCAGGACAGCCAAGCACGGTATCTTGGTCAACCCCAGCCTGAGCCTTAGTCCACAGTCAGGTGCACAGTGACACCATGTCTTCTTAACAGGAAAGACAGTTAGATAGTCCAAGGCATGTTGGCACATGCTTGTGACCCTAACTTCTCAGGAGATGGCAGTGTACCCTGGCTTGAGGACAGCCTGGATTACAAAAGACCCTGGCTCAAAATTTACCTCCCAAATAAAAACAATTGTAAGATAAAACTAACAGCTAGAGCCGGGTGTGGTGGCGCACACCTTTAATCCCAGCACTTGGGAGGCAGAGGCAGGTGGATTTCTGAGTTCGAGGCCAGCCTGGTCCACAAAGTGAGTTCCAGGACAGCCAGGGCTACACAGAGAAACCCTGTCTCAAAAAAAAAAAAACTAACAGCTATGTATCACTGTTAATGTAGTGGTCATAGTTCTAAAGTAGTGTTATTAAGAGAGATAGGCTGTTTTTCTCATTAAGATGGGTCTGTTTACACAGATCCTGCCTCAGCCTCCCACATGTTACACACCACTCTACCCCTACCACTGCCAACTCAGACCAAGGAAACCCAGAAACCTATGAATTCTGTCCCACAGATTGTAAAAATGTGTAGGACTTTAAAATCTATGTCATATAAAGTGGGTTACAATTTTTCTTTACTAGTGTGACTAATACTTCTAAGCCTAAGCCCTTCAGTTTATATAAAATGAAATAGACACAT
The DNA here is from genome assembly GCF_000001635.26 of Mus musculus. Classification (NCBI taxonomy): domain Eukaryota; kingdom Metazoa; phylum Chordata; class Mammalia; order Rodentia; family Muridae; genus Mus; species Mus musculus. The sequence goes on from NC_000072.6 coordinate 140,584,764, forward strand.
GGAAAAACCATGAAAATTAGCCATTTATGACAGTTTACAACTATGAAAATTAACTTTATAGAAAATACTATTTCTGGGGCTGGTGAGATGGCTCAGTGGGTAAGAGCACCCAACTGCTCTTCCAAAGGTCCAGAGTTCAAATCCCAGCAACCACATGGTGGCTCATAACCATCCGTAACAAGATCTGACTCCCTTTTCTGGTGTGTCTGAAGACAGCTACAATGTACTTACATATAATAATAAATAAATCTTAAAAAAAAAAAAAAGAAAATACTATTTCTGAACTTTTATTGCTAATCAAAAAACATCGTAGGGTATTTTCTTGATTAGTCACTTCATAGTATTGTGTGACGAAAAATATTACACTCCTCTAAAATGATAAGCGTTTGTTGTGTAAGCATTTTGCCCCATTTCGTCCCTCCCTCTTTTCTCCTAATCTGAGGGTTATGCCATTTTCTGTGTCAGAGACATGGAATAACTTTATTCAGAGGAGCCATAGCCATTTATTCATTTATGTTTAGTGAGACAGGCATCAATATGTAACCCAGGCTTCCTAGGGTATCACTACAGCAGGTGTGTGTGTGTGTGTGTGTGTGTGTGTGTGTGTGTGTGTGTGTGTGTGTGTGTGTGTGTGTGTGAGAGAGAGAGAGAGAGTGGTGTGTGTGTGTTTGTGTGAGGCTGTCTCAGTGAACTCCAGAAATGTGCCTGTCTCCCGCTACTTCTCTCACGAACGCTCTGGGCCTTTAGATAGGAGCTGCTGCTGCTGACTTTCTCGTGGTGCTGGGGACACAGACCCAGGTCCTCACGCGTGACAGCAGGCGCTTTACTGACCGAGCCAGCTCCCCAGCCCCAGCACTGGCTTTTTAAAGCAGCAGCCAAATTTAATAGGGTAGTTTTATTTTGGTTTGGTTTGGGTTTTGAGACAGTTTCTCTGTGTAGCCTTGGCTATTTTGGAAGCCTATAGACCAGCCTGGACTTGAACTCACAAAGATCCGCCTGGCTATGCTCCCAAGTGATGGGACTAAAGGGGTATTCCGACACCACCCAGCTACAGCAGGGTTTGATAGTATTATTTAATGTAGCTTTGGAGCCCATGGCTCAAGAGAAAGAGAAGCATTCAGAAAGAGAGAACGCGAGCATAGGCTTCTCTTAGCTGCCCTGTGGCCCTTTCAGCCCTCACTCTTATGGTTGGCTGAGTTGATTTTTGTAATGTTGCAGCTGGAGGTCAGGAGGCCAGCGCTCTGCCACAGGCTAGTGCTTCTGATGTGCCCCTATTGGTGTTAAAGACAAAAATTTATTAATTTACCTTATAGCAGTTTTTTATTCATGATATTTTTAGAAATATTGTTTGTTTTTGAGACAATGATCTCATGCTCTCCAGCCTTGCTTTGAACTCTGTATAGCTGAAAATGTTCTTGATCCTCCTCCTCCTGGGTTATTTGGTACCTGGAATCCAACTGGGGCCTAGTGCGTGCTATGCAAGAACCTCACCAAGTGAGGGACTGTGCGTGCCTGCGTGTTCACAGACTTATTTTTAATTTTAAGGAAAGACCAAGAAGTGCCGTGGAGCAGCTGTGTCTGGCTGAGAGTGCTCGACCTAGAATGACTGTGGAAGAGCAGCTAGAGAGGATCAGGAGACACCAGCAGGCCTGCCTGAGGGAGAAGAAGAAGGGGCTGAGTGTCCTCGGTGCTTCCGACCCGTCAGACGTGAGGGACAGTCCACTCAGGCTTACTCAGGTACCCTGACTTAACTGTGATGTCATTGCTCTTCACTGCTCTAGGCACATCTTTCCTCCTTGCTTGTCAAGAAAACTGGCTTACTTAATATGCTGCGAAGAGGCAGCCAGGGTAGTGACAGAAGAGCCACTAGCCATGGGCATTGTCACAGGCTAATTAATACTCTATCTCAGAATTATATCCGAGCCCTTAATACAACCTCACTGAGGTGTTATAGACCTCTGTGAACTCCTACTGTAGCACAAGCAGGCCTTGTGTGGCATTCTCCTGCCATGGTCGGTCCCCATGCAACTGAGGTTACAGACAGTGTCACAAACCGGGCTGAGGTTGAAGGTAGGGCTGATGTGTGTGGGTGTGCACTCCACAGCACCCATGTGGAGAGGACAACCCGTGGCAACTGGTTCTCCCCTGCAGCTGAGCTGTCCCGGGATGGAGCTCAGGCTGTCAGGCTTGGCAGTAAGCAGCGCCCTTATCCACTGAGCCGTCTCTGACCAGTTTCTCTTTCATCCTTGCTGTTTGCAACGAGACCAGGCTGGTCTGGCAGTTCCCCTCCCTTTACCTCCAGTATTGGATTGCAGGCATAAGCCACCACACCCAGCTCTTTATGTTTTACTTTATTTTTAGTCAGGGTGGGAGGGGTAACACAGGTCTCTCCACTTCCACACGTAGCAGAAAAGAGCCTTGAGCTCCTGATCTCCTGCCTCCACTTCAAAATGACAGCATCCCCTCTTCTCTCCCTCTCTCCCCCCTTTCTCTGTTTGTTTTGTTGTGTTTTTTTCTTTTCACTTTTCAGGACCAGGTTTCTCTGTATAGCCCTGGCTATCCTGGACTTAATTTGTAGACTAGGCTGGCCTCAAACTCACAGTATCCTCCTGCTTCTGCCTCCCAGGTGCTGGGGTTAAAGGTGTGCACTACTATGCCCCAGCCCCCCCCCCCCCCAAAGTTTATCTTAAGACAGAGTCTCACTAATTGTCCATGCTGCCTTGAATTGATCTTGTAGCCAGGCAGTCCTGAATTAGCCTGCAGAGGGCCTGGGCCCCAAAGAGGCCCCATCATTGACTGCCTCAGCTGAGTTATTACATAGGCATAGACTTATATGTTTGGTAGGTTTTAATAGATCTACCATAGAGATAGCAGCTTCATATGATTTGATTATTATAATAGTAAGCTATGGTGGCTTATTAAAATGAAACTAACCCTGTGCTCCAGAGAGGAGAGCCAACACAACTGTTGGATGCCCTTGTACCACCTTCGGCTTAGCCATCTCCGCTGTGAGCTCCTGATGCAACATGACCTGTTTATACAGAGAGCCATGTAAGTGTATCAACACATGAGCTGCCATGCAGGATGAGCCCTATCCTTGCTTACTTGTTACTGTGACAAACACCAGACCTGAGAGCGACTTAGGGGAGAAAAGGGATGCTTTTCTTGCAGGTCTGTCATCAAGAGGAGCCAAGAGATGGCACTACCCACAGTAGGCTTAGCAAATTAGAAAATGATCCACAGAGCAGTCTGACAGAGGCAGTCCCCCATGTGAGACGCCTCCAGAAAGTTCTCCATTAGGCTATGTCAGCTCCATTAGGCTGTGAGAGCTGGCATTAACATGGGAGGCATATGCTATGGGGTGGCATGTGCAAGGTCCTGTGTCTAATTCTCAGCACTACCAAACTGTCTGTCTTACCCTGTGCATGACTTAACACGGCCTTTTGTACGGAGAAAGATGTCTCTAAGTCTGCTGCCTTGCTCTTCTCAACCTCGGCAGCCATTTCTTCCACTTGTTCACTGCACACACTCCCCAGAGGTAACGCATGCCATAAATGCATCAGCTGCAAGGGCTTCCCGGCCCTGGCCCCACCTCTTCTGCCATCCAAGAAGAGCAGGCCTTGCTCTGACTGTTGAACTATGGCATATTTTACAAATTGCAGAATGGGTGAGGGAAGGAGAAAAGTATATTTTCCCTTCATTTATCCCTTTTTTATAGAAATCTTCCCTGTACGTAAAAGTCTGGTTTTGTTTTCCACATTAATGCCTACTGTCTGTAAAACTGTGCACACACGTGCACAGTGCCAGGCTAAGGATGCTCAGGAGGCAGAGGGAAAGCTGGGTGTGGCAGCTCAAGCATGTAATTCCAGCACAGGGGCCTGGGCTGCCTAATGAGATACTGTCTAAACCAGCAATGCTGTAGAAATGGCTCGGAGGTTAAGCGTGCAGGCTGCTCTTCAAGAGGACCCAGGTTCTGTTCCCAGCACCCACACGGCAGTTGAGTTCCAGGAGAGCTGACTCTTCTGGCTCCACAGTACCCATATGCACAGTACCCATATGCACAGTACCCATATACACAGTACCCATATACACAGTACCCATATACACAGACAGCCATACTTACACGCATAGCCAAACCAAAGTGCTGTAAGGCCAGGCAGCACAGTACAGACCTAGAACCACAACGTTCGAGAGCCGTGGGCAGAGGATTTCCATACCAGCCTAGGCTACATTACAAGACCCATCTGTAACCCTGCCAACTCATAAAGCCCAGAAAAGAGACGCACTACAGATTCATGTCCAGCCTGAGCTACCTAGTGAGTTCTGGGCCAGTCTGGAATGATACCCTGACTCAAAACAATAACAGAAAATGTAAGTACATAAATAAAAATGCTCTCTGTGTTTTGAGCAGACTCTAAGGAGGGATGATAACGTTAAGGAGCTAGACACCGTCCACAGAGAAAATGATGTAAAGCCAGACTACGAGACTCCAGCAGCACAGTGTGCTCACCTAGAAGACGCTGAACCCCAGAATGCAGACATCGGCAGAAAGGTAAAAGTTCAGATAGGGAAGGGTGGTGGGAGGCTGGGAAGATGAGAGTGAGGGGATTAAGGTGTGCTTTTAGTCAGAGAGCTCTAAGACTCAATCATAGATATGTTTGCCACATAAAAATACCACCCAATAGCTATGTCTGTAATGTGGATTATCTCTCATATAGATGGCCTTTTGCATTTTAGTAGTAAACAATATTAATTTTTAATATACTTAAATCTAGATTTATCTACAAGTATTTGGGGATATAATCTTTAATGTGATCATTTCTGGTTTACTAATATTAAATATACTAGGAATATATTGAAAAGCACTTTTTCTTATTTGTAGCTAAAAAGATCTGAAATGCTTTACACACCTGAACCAAATGGAATGGCTTCTGAGGAAGTGACGGAGAAGGAAAGACAGAAAGAGCAGGTGCATGCCGATGGGTCATGCAGGTAAGAGCCACAGGAAACGGGCTCAGCACTCCAGAAAGCAGGGGCTCCTTGTATGATTTATTTACTTTTTTTATTAGGTATTTTCCTCGTTTACATTTCCAATGCTATCCCAAAAGTCCCCCATACCCACCCCCCCCCCAATCCCCTACCCACCCACTCCCCCGTTTTGGCCCTGGCGTTCCCCTGTACTGAGGCATATAAAGTTTGCAAGACCAATGGGCCTCTCTTTGCAGTGATGGCCGACTAGGTCATCTTTTGATATATATGCAGCTAGAGTCAAGAGCTCCGGGGTACTGGTTAGTTCATAATGTTGTTCCACCTATAGGGTTGCAGATCCCTTTAGCTCCTTGGGTACTTTCTCTAGCTCCTCCATTGGGGGCCCTGTGATCCATCCAATAGCTGACTGTGAGCATCCACTTCTGTGTTTGCTGGGCCCCGGAATAGTCTGATTTATTTACTTTTATGTGTCTATTTTGCCTGCATGTATATATGTACACCATATATGTGCAGTGCCTGCCGAGGCCAGAACTAGATTTAACACACAGTTGTGAGCTGCCATATGGACAGAACCCGTGTTCTCTCCAGTAGCAGCCAGTGCTCTAAACTGCTGAGCCAGCCCTCCAGCCCAGCTGTGTGACTCTTTAAACTTGGTGAACTATGCTGCGTGCAGTAGGGATCAGGAGGCAGAGGTAGGCAGGTCTCTGAGTTTGAAGCCAGATGGACTCTAGAGAAAGTTCCGGGATAGCCAGGGCTACGTAGAGAGACCTTGTCTCAGAAAACCAAACTCGCCGGGCGTGGTGGCGCACGCCTTTAATCCCAGCACTCAGGAGGCAGAGGCAGGCAGATTTCTGAGTTCGAGGCCAGCCTGGTCTACAAAGTGAGTTCCAGGACAGGCAGGGCTATACAGAGAAACCCTGTCTCGAAAAACAAAAACAAAAACAAAACAAACAAACAAAAAACAAAGCAAGTGTTTGAATGAGAACTGGAATGAGTTCAGGGCTTGCTGTACAGACATGAGGTAATAAACAAGCTACGACAGCAGAGCACACCTGGACCTGACACTGTGGGAAACTCAGGAGCTCTTGGACCAGCCAGTGTCACCAAGTCCAAGAAGACTATCCTGGCTAGGGGCTGGATAGAGCTCAGCAGTTAAGAGCACCAGGCTGCTCTTCTGGGTTGGGTTCCCAAAATGCACATGGCAGCTCATTGCTGTTTCTAACTCCACTTCCAGAGAATCTGATGCTCTCTTCTGGCCACTGAGGCTACTGTGCATGCATATGGTATGCAGGCATACAAGCAGACAAAACACCCGTATACATAGAATGAAAAGATGTTGCTTTAGGGAGTCAGGGGTTCAGGTGAGGTTTAGCTGAAACAAGTGGCTGCCGCTGAGGAGGCAGCTCTCATACATCATTAGCTCAGTCTTTCTGGTCTGCATTTTATAAAAAAGAAAATAACGTCATTTATGAGATGAATATGAAGTTATTAAGTAGGTAGCAGCATCTTTTCTGTATGAGGGTGTGTGTGTGTGTATGTGTGTGTGTGTGTGTATGTGTGTGTGTGTGTGTGTGTGTGTGTGTGCTGAGGGTTCCATGTAGGCCAGGCTGGCTGAGCATCCCTGTGAACTTGTGATCATCCTGCCTCAGGCTTCGGCCCAGGGACTGCAGGAGTGGACCCCACAGCAAGCTTCTGTGTAGTATGAGTCTCCATTAGAAAGTTAGAAAGAGGCCAAGTGTGGTGCTCAACAGGCATGGCCTTGTTCGGAAAGCTGAGTCACAGCAGCCAAGGCTGTGTAACCAGACCCCAGATCAGAAGTTCGAAGAAGCTGGCTGGCGTCCTGCAAGTTTTAACATGCCAGTCTGTCCCCATCAGCCCTCAGGAAGAGACGGCCATGACAGAGCATCAGATGGAAGGCCCCCCTGAGGAAGCAGAGAGTCTTCATGAGGAGGAAGAAACTCTTGCTTCCTGTGAGCCAGCTCCTGAGATTCCTAGGGAGAATCAAACCACAGGTACGTGCATGCTGCAAGCTTAATACTTCCCTTAGTGGGTGCTAAGGGGAGCTCTTGATTTTGCTTCTACAAGGAAAGTCTACCAAGGGACTCACTTCCTTGTGTAGTCTCTGCCTTTGTACCTGAGCCTCAGGTGTGTCCCTGGACTATAGAGGAAGCAGCTGCCCCTGCTCCAACACCGTGGCCTGGGGCTCAGAGAAGGAGTTTTCTTTTGTCTTTTTTTTTCTTTTTTTTTTTTTTAGATTTATTATTATATTTAAGTACACTGTAGCTATCTTCAGACACACCAGAAGAGGGCATCAGATCCCGTTACAGATGGTTGTGAGCCACCATGTGGTTGCTGGGATTTGAACTCAGGACCTTTGGAAGAGCAGTTGGTGCTCTTAACCCCTGAGCCATCTCTCCAGCCCTCGTTTTATTTTTCAACCATGACACAGTGTTTCTCTAGAGGAGCCAAGCATGGAGACTCTCGCAGTTCCTGTACTCAAGGAGGCTGAGGCGGTTGAAGCCCATCCTGTGCTGACCGAACATGGCCTTGTCTCAGAAGTCATTAGGGCTGGAGAGACGGCTCAAGGCTCAAGTTACATACTGCTTTTACAGTTGGTTTCCTCGTGCACTGCCTTGAGAGCCTGAGATGACTTGTGCCCACCTCCACACAGACAGACATTTCTTGTTGATGCTGAGAGAGGCTTTTTCTGTGTAACAGCTCCAGCTGTCTGGAACCCACCGGCGCACACCTCTGCACACATGCATTTGCTGTTGGTTTCTCTAGGTAACAGCCCTAGCTGCCCTAGAATTTGCTTTGTAGACCAGGCTGGTCTCAAACTCACCAAGTTCCTCCTGCCTTTGCCTTGAGAGTGCTGGGATTAAAAGTGTGTGCCACCATGCCCTGCTACATAATTTAAAATAAGATCTTTTTTAAACGATTTCTTCCTACATGGAAATCCTACAGGCCAGGATCGTTAGAAAGCACACCTGATACTTTGGGAGCTGTGGAATTGTGTTTGCTCTGGCAGGTACCCTAGTGCACACTGAGACCTCAGTATGGGAGTCCCACGATGTCCACGGCACATTAGCAAGCAAGTGGTTGTGCTGGTCTGTCTTTCTCTCTCGGGTATAAGGGTGGGGTGGACCTTGGCCTTCTGTTCTTCACTCCTAGCCCTGCCTCCCAAGCCCCGGGCCTCTTACACATTTGCCTCCTGTACTCTGTAAGCAAAACCATTTCAGTCCTCTAAACTCGATGTCACGCTGGCCTGATACCAAAGAGTAGCACAGGGATTCCCGCTCTGGAACCATTAGAGCCACTCTGGGTTGGTGTGCTGTGGTGCTAAGCCTGTAACACTGACACCTCCATGGTGTGAACTAGAAAAGATACAACAGTACTTTCTGACAAATACCTGGGAACTGACTTTAAAGCAAGAAAAGGAAGGCTAGGCCAGATGGTACAAGCCCCGTTTTAACTGTTCTTTCTTTTCCTTTTTCCTTTTTTCCACTTTGGGTTTTTTCGAGACAAGGTGGTTCTGGAATTCACTTTGTAGACCAGACTGGCCCCAAACTAGAGACCTGCCTCTGCTTCCCTCCCTAGTGCTAGAATCAGGACTGTGCCACCATGCCCAGCCTTAGTTGGATTTGTAAGATGTCTTCTGACCTCTACAAACATACACACATTTGTGCACACACACACACACACACACAATATCAACTATCTTTGTTACGACAAACGACATTGATGTATGTGTATGTGTGTGCGTGTGTATATACTTATCTTCTGTTTTCTTGGTGTGTTTTAGTGAGAAGTCTGTCCCCGTCTCCTGACTCCTCCACGGCAGCAGATCCGCCCACTCCTCCACAGCTCAGGGAAGGATCGCATTTCATGTGTGTGTAGTCGCAGAAGTACGTCTTCTCTTCCCTTTGGTACTTTGTGTTAGGAGTATGTTACTTGGATTCTATCCATTTGTTGGAACAGCAATACAAGCAAATTAACCCTGGACTATGTCCCACCAGAGCACCTGGCCATGTATGTGAAGTCCAGGCCGTAGTTCAGGTTTCTCATATTGCCCTGGCAGGGAGTGGGTCTCTGGTGGCATTTTCTCTCAGTCTGTCATAGCATCATCCACACGTGCAGCAGAATCTGCAGTGAGCGGCCTGTGCCAGCCCTCCTGGCAGCGCTGCAGCTGTGCCCTGGAGACATCCTGCCCACACTCAGGCTGAGGAGCCAGGGCTGCCCTTTGGACAAAGCCATGATTATGATGTAGTCTGGGGCGGAGGCTTGACATTTCGAAACCGTTGGGTTGGAGCCAGGATAGAGCGAGCTGAGGGTGACTTCCTTCATTGCTTCTTTGGGGCTTTTTTATTATTATTACTGTTCCCAATAGTAATGTGTGTACTGTATATCTAATGTGTATGTGTGATGGATATGCCACATGAGTGTGCCATGACAAGAGTGTGAAGGCCAAAGGACAGCTTTGTGGATCCAGTTCTGTCCTGCCCCTATGTCCATTCTGAGGTTTGAACTTGAGTTATCAGTGAGGGCATAGGCACTGCTAAACTGTCTCACTGTCCCTCACACACACCAGACTCCACACTGTGTGCACAGAACCTCCCTTACTCAGAAATTTGTGCTTACAAGTAAATCGTTTTCCTGGAAAATGGGAGTGAGAATCTATACGCCGTTTCTATATGTTTTCTCAGCATCCACTGCCTCTTACAATGCTGGGAGCTTTTGAGTTCCTATAAACTCCAGAGTAGCCCTGGAGTAACAGCAGCATGAGCTGTCAGGCAGGCAGTCTTCAGGTGTCCCCAGCCGGCCGCACAGCGGCCTCTCACCTGGGCTCTGCCTTCACCCTGTCTTGGCCTTTGTAGTAGCTCTGCGCTTTGACTCGAAGCTCCTGTGGTTGTGGGTTGGCTTCCGTGCTGGGTTGAGGAGCTTCGCTAGAGTTAGGAATGACCAGTTGTGCCACCACGCCCAGCCTCATATGTTTTTTTAAAAAAGTTATTTTTGTGCCTTTAAAAAATGACTTAATTGATAATAGATCATGCAGGGCAGGGCGCCTTCTTTCTGGGTCAGGTTCACTGCTCCCTGCTTTCAGTAGCAGAGGGTGTCTGTTATCCAGAGCAGGCCAGTACAATAAACAGAAAATGGAAAAAAAAAAAAAAGGAATGACCAGTTGTCATAGGTGTACCTGTGGCTTGCCTTTTTCACTAGCAGAACTTTAGTTGTGTAAAAGTGACTCTGGTGACAGAATGACACTAGACAGGAAACATAAACAGGCTTGTGGCCTGACAGGTGTCCTCTCCTTCTATTAGGGAACAATGTGCAGTGAGAATATTCACGGGCCAGGCATCGTGGCCTTTGGGTTTAATCCCAGCTCCTGAGAGAGAGGCAGGCACACACGAGTGGGTTTAATCCCAGCTCCTGAGAGAGAGGCAGGCACACACGAGTGGGTTTCCGTGAGTTTGAGGACAGCCTGGTATTTACATAGTGAGCTCCAGGGGCCAAAGCTGCATGGTGAGACCCAGTCTCAAAACACAAAACTGCACAGGAGCTGGGCATGTAGCTCAGTTGGTATAGACATACCTAGTACACATGAAGTTCTGCATTCAGTTCCTAGCACCACAAAGAATCAGGCATAGTGGTGCACACTAGCAATCCCAGCACTTGGGAGGAAGAAGCAGGAGAATTCAAAATTCCCGGCCAGCCTGAGCTTCATGAGGCTCCACGTCAAAACAGAAAGGCGTTCTCAAGAATTTATGGTACAGCCAGGTGGTGGTGGCGCACGCCTTTAATCCCAGCACTCAGCACTCGGGAGGCAGAGGCAGGCGGATTTCTGAGTTCGAGGCCAGCCTGGTCTACAAAGTGAGTTCCAGGACAGCCAGGGCTATACAGAGAAACCCTGTCTTCAAAAAAAAAAAAAAAAGAATTTACGGTACAGTAACTGCCCTTGGATGCGATGTGCCAGCTTGTTACTGGACTGTGACTAACCTTTACTCCAGCTCCAGTGGCAATGGGTGTGAGTTACAGCCAGGCACAGAAATCACTGTGAAATACTTCTCATCTCCTGTTGTTGACCACCGCACACAGCTAACCTGTGGCACAGGCACTGTTGCTACTTAACACCTTGCCAATCACTCTGCATGTCACCATTCTCTGACCCTGTGGTTTTGGCAGGATGTAGGGGTCCTCACAAGTGCTGCTGTAGATACAGCTCAGTACATTGCTGTGTGTGATAGAGAGGTCAGGCAGAGCTAGCCTGCTTCGCTCATCTGCTGCAGCCAATGGAGACATTTCTGAACTGCTGTGGGATTGACTGCATCCTCGGTTGTTGCTTCAGTAAGGAAGTGAAGAAAGTGCCTGTCCGTATGTTCTGGGTTAGGGTTTTCCAGGCCATGCCTGTCACCTGCTGTTCTGCCTCAGTCACTTTGGGACGTAGCAGTCATGTGCTTTGCAGATGTCAGAAGTAATCTCCCGTCCTCGTGTTTTTCAGCTGCACTGGCGTCTGTTGAGAGCTCACAGAGCTGAAGCTGTGGACCTCAGTGGTGTAAGAAGATGTACAATATACCTTAACTCTATGAAATTCATAGTTCGGATGCTGCTGACCACAGAGCATCATTTTATCACCTTTGGAAAATGTTTATTCCAAACTAGCTTTAATGGCCCGTACGTGCACTCCGTAGTGTCAAGGTCACCGTCCTCCGCAGTCCGCCCACCCGCCCGCTTGCTGCTATTTGAGTTCAGAGCGTATCAGTCAGGTGCTTTCTCCCTCATGCTCCATCAGAGCTTGCTTGGTTGCAGTTCCCAGGTCTGGATGCTTAAGTCTCAGTGAACTTGGGTCTCTTGCTTTTCAGTGAGGCTATGCTTTCCTTCGAAGCTTGTTTGCTTCCCTCCTTTTTTCTTCCCATTTTGGCTTCTGCAGTACTTCATTTGACACTTGATTTGTAAAAATTTTATATAAATATATTTAAAATGTGCCATTTTCTCACTGCTCAGTGAAGTCTGTCCTGTTTTCTGCTCTAACCCCTCCTCAGTGAGACTGCACCATCAGCAGTCCCTGCCTCGCTCCGTCTGCTTCCACACAAATGCTGTTGCTTAGCTTTCCTTTCAAAAGCCAAACAATTACAAGCGTAGGTATTTTGAAGTACTGGACATTTATGTCATTGGGATAGATGTGTACAGCAATAAGCAGGCTTTTAGATCCAGTACTTGGTTTGTGTACAGATGTAATTATGTTCATTGTGTGGAAGTTACACAGTGAACACATGTAATAAGGCTGCTTACTAGAGTTTAATGCAAATGTTCATAGCTCATTTCTTTTTTTATCATGTTAAATAAATGTTGATGTTCTTAAATCACTGGTGTTAGAATCTTTTTCCTTTTCTATCTATCTATCTATCTATCTATCTATCTATCTATCTATCTATCTATCTATCTATTGCTCTCCAGGGTTTCAGGATTTCACCATGTTGCTCTGGCTGGCCTGGAACTTGCTATGTAGACTGGCTTTGAGAGACTGCCTGGCTCTGCTCCCCAAGTATTGGAGGTAGAGGCACCACCATGTCTTTTCATGCAAAAGTAGAGACTCTGAGACCAGGAGTGTAGCTGAGAGGTAGAGCATTTCCTCAGCATGTGGGAGCCCTATGTTCAACTTCAACAGCAGAAAAAAGAAAATGGGGGAAAAATCAAGAGACCCACATGACCTCTAAAAGAAAAAGTGGTGTGTCAACCTGCCTCCCTGGGCAACATCATTCAAAGGCCTGGTGCATCCAGCCCTCCCATGACAGAGTAGAGGAATCTGAGGGCACACAGGAAAATGGTGCCAACCATGGTTCATAGCCACTTCATGCCACGGTGTAGACCACCATATCATTCTTCCAACTTGTCATAAATTGCAGCTTAACATCAATGTTTTGAGAAGTCCCCTACCTTGTTTCCATGTCTCCAAGCTTCAGTGTCAGTGTGCTTAGAGAATGTGGGGGAAGGGCAGACAGGGCTGTGTCTGCCATGGGGAACAGTTTCTCACGAGCGGGCCCCGGAGATGGTTTCTTTCGGATGCATTCTTTGCAGATGTTCACGCTCTTCAGAATCAATTACGTTCTCTTCCCCTCTAACCTTTTGTTCATGCTGTACATTGTTCAGAGCACAAGGAAATGGGATGCTTTTTGGATTCCCGTGTAGAATAGCCCCGACCAAGTTGGCACTAGTCACGTCTGTCCCCACCCCATGACACACTAAAAAGGATTTAGATTTAATTGAAAATGCAGGTGTATAAAATGCATGCACTGCAAAAGGAAACAAAGGAAAATGCACTCTGCTAGAGTCTGTAGGTCAGTGAAAACAGGTCAGCACAGCATTGCCAGCCCCCACCTCTGTAAATGCGCCACCTTAATTCAGCCGTATCAAAGAAAAGCCTCACGCTCTGCCCCTCTCACGGTACACGGTGACTTTATCATCATAAGAGGTGACCTCTGTCTTTCTCCAAGAGTCTTTGGGCTTCTCTGTGGGTTTGGGGTTGGGGGGGGGAGGGTCTCTTTCTTTTTAAGGATTTGCTTCTTAAGTGTGTATTTGTGCACATGAGTTCAGGATCTCACTGAGGCTAGAGATAGCAGGTACCACTGGAGCTGGAATTACAGGCCATTGTGAGCGATTCTTAATCCCACCAGGCAAGAATAAGACCACTAGTACAATATCGAGCCACATTTGAAGCAACCTTTCATTAAATACTGGCTAGGATAATGGGCTCTGGCCAGGTGTATTCCGAAGTTCCCAGAAAGTGGCCATGAGCTACATTGACCAACTGCTTATAAAGGCTAACTCATAAAATGATGCGCTTCCCGCCTTAGTCTAATGCTAGGTGGGGTGTGGGGCGAGCAGACGTTATGACCTACTTTCGGCCTGGGTACCTCTGGCCTACATGTGATCAAGCACGTCTGGTACAGCTGAGTCAACCAAACTTGCTTAGGGAAATGAAAACCTGTGGCTTGTTATCTTATTGAAAGCATCAGCCTCCAGCAGCTCCGGGCAAGGGCTTACAGCTTAGAAGCACTTTTGGTTTCATAGATCTCTTAGGCACGGTGATTAAAAACTTAAAACATAACTTACATTACCTGATATGGGTGCTGGTAACCAAACTTGGGCCCTCCAGAAGAGCAGTGTACACCCTTAATTCCTGACATCTCTCCAGACCCTGTTTATTTCACCTCACGAGTATGTTGTATACTTTCTTCTTTTGTCAGTTTTGAAGTTTTAACTGTAAAGTAGTTTACATTGAAAAGTCAACCTGAAACTTGAAAAGGCTGAGAGCAATACAGCTGGCAGGACTTAATCCTGTGCCATGGGATTCAGCCTGTGGCAGGTCTCCTGAGCAAAAGATAGGACAGGACCAGTGCCCCGTGTGCACCATTTAAGCATTCCCTGGTCTCTCTGAGTATAGTCTAACAAGTTTTTTGACATGTCCCTCAAGCATCAAGGTCACTCCTACCCCAGCAAAGCTACACCTACCCCAACAAGGTCTCGTCTCCTAAAAGTGCCACGCTCCCTATGGGCCTCCGGGCCGTTTTCATTTGAACCTCCGCACAGAGGTATCTGGAGCTATGGGGAGAGCTTGTGTGGAACCTTTAGGTATAGTGTGAAGTTCAGTGAGAAAAACATTTAAAAGACAGGGTAAAAACATAGGTGTGGGCATGAGGAGGATGGATGGATCAAAGGGAGGAGCCAGAGTGGAAGGGAACTTAGAAGGATTTGTTCTCTGCTCCCTTTGCTGGGAGGCCGCGTTTCAAACCAGTTAGGACTGGTTCGTGCAGATGCAGCACCGTTCGCATAGGAGGCCTCTTTAATCTTGGAACACTGGAGCAGTCAAGGAGGCCAGCTGGTCCTGAAGGACATTAAGTTGATCTGAGCTGGTGAGACAGAGGCTCACTGATGCACAGGGGGCCTCAGTCCAGCCACATTTGTTGTGAGTCCCAAAAAACCATGGAGAGAGTGGCAAGGAGAGGGACGCACTGGATGGTTTGTCCCCTCTCAGAGGGCCACCGAACCACCCTTAGGGATCTGGGGGTGTGAGGCTCTTGGGAACTGCTTCGAGACCGACAGTCGACTGATGGTCGATGAGGGGAGCGGTCATTAGAGTGCCTCAGAAGAGGGTCCGTCCAAAGGGTCATAGTTAGACTTAACCATTGACAGAGAGCCAGGATGTAAGTCAGGAGGGAGCAACTGTGCAGCACTGTGGGGAACATTAAGAGGCAGTTACATGAGGAAAACTTGAGATTACTGAGTTAAATGCAAGTGTGCAACTGGCTGGGTCATGGTCCAGAGTTCCGTTGCTGGGTAATTGTAGGTAGGTAACCATTTGTTTACATTAGACTCCTGCATAAAAACCACCTGGAAGCCATGTAGAAGTAGTCAGTTAAGGGCAGCATCCAAGGCCTGGATCCGAACAGAAAGCTTCTGCTGTCACCTGCTCTCATATATGATGAACTTTGTATATCGGAATGTTAACAGCATCAGCTACTATGTAATGAACAAAAACAGTACCCCAAGAAAAACTATTTCTGGTTAGAAACAATTTGGTTAAATTATACAAATTTGGACCATTACCTTAAATAATCATATCTAGTATTGGAAAACATGGCAATACAATTTTTGTTAACATGGTTGCAAGATCATCAGCCAAGATGGCAGCTAGCCACATGGTTGTCATTTCCTTCTGCCACCTCGTGAGCCCATCAGGCAGGCACACACCCCTATTTTTCTTTTTAAAAACTTCTCTTCTTATAAACAAACTTAAATCCAAGTTACATACAAGCAGCCTGTAACAAAGAATATTACCTATGTATAGATTATTAATTTTTACTGTCAACCCTTTCTGTTATAAGTTTTTTTGTTTTAAGATTTATTTTGCCAAGCGTGGTGGCACATGCCTTTAATCGCAGCACTTGGGAGGCAGAGGCAGGCGGATTTCTGAGTTCGAGGCCAGCCTGGTCTACAGAGTGAGTTCCAGGACAGCCAGGGCTAGCTACACAGAGAAACCCTGTGTCAAAAAAAAAAAAAAAAAAAAAAAAAGATTTATGTGTATAAGTACACAGTCACTGTCTTCAGACACACCAGAAGAGGGCGCCGGATCCCATTATAGATGTGTGAGTCACCATGTGGTTGCTGGGAATTGAACTTAGGACTTCTGGAAGAGTGATCAGTGCTCTTAACCGCTGAGCCATCTCTGCAACCCCCGTTATAGACTTTAAGGTAAGATTTTATTACAAATTATTTTACAGATCTTTTAAACCACACGCAGTGAATTTACAAATCCTAAGATTCAGAAATTTTTACAAACCCTTAAAGTTTATACTTTAGCAATAGTTTTAGATATAATTGGGGGTGATATTTTGAAAGTTAAAACCAAGAAAAGGAGTATTATTAGATAAGCAACCCTAATTCTGATGGGAATCATTTACTTTTTAGCTGATTATCAGCACATAATGTCTTCTCCTGGGCTGGTCTGTTTTTCTCCCCCTTTTTCCTAGCCGAGTCAGGTGACCCACTGTGGGAGACAAGGAAGTCCCTGTGCTCTAGGGGATCCTGGAGTGCTGAACACACAGGGTAACACACAGGTCAAAGGTAGAGATGCATAACCTGTTACCTACCCTGAAGGCTTCTGGGAGCTGACGCGGTTAATCGCCTGGTGACCTTTGTGCTGTCTGTATGGCCAGACACAGACACTAGATCCAGGCATCCACACCAGATCCTCTCCCAAGACCCTAATCATGAGTTTGACAATCTATAGAACCTGTCTTTATAAAAGGTGTCACATGCACTCAGTCTATAGACTGCATCACTATGGAGGTGTCACGTGTACTTTACAGAGGCGCGATCCTGAGTCTGATCTTTGCTTAGTTTACTTTGTGATTTTTTTTTTTTTTTTTTTTTTTTTTTTTTGTGCACAGGGGATTGACATAATTATCACCAGGAAGGTTTTCTCTAAGTTGTGCCGTGCTTAAATGTGTTTAAAATAAACTACTCAACTTAACCAACACTGGGTACTTAGTAGAACTGAACTGCCTTCTTGCTTCGCTCAGAGCGGAACGGTACTCAGCTGGCCGGTAATGGTCTCAGAGGTCTCTCACAGCCTGCCCGCCTCACCCAGGACACATACTCTGGAGGAATTTTCAAGCAAACATGATTGGATCTGGAGCAGGCAGGCCAAATTCTAACTCCAGAGCCAGCTTTTTCACTAGAGTAGGACAGCATACGCATGAGAGATAGTTTCTCAGTATTTCTCACTTTGCCTCCTTGCCCCCCAAAAGACATTTGTAAGACTGAACCCAGTGGTCTACATACCCGTTACCTGTGTGTGTGTGGGTGTTTGTGTGTGTGTGTGTGTGTGTGTGTGTGTGTGTGAGAGAGAGAGAGAGAGAGAGAGAATGGGAAAGACCATCTGAATGCTTTTCCCTCTTAATTGTTACAGATACAAGGAGGATTTTCCAGGTTTGGAGAGGTAGAAACACAGCAAGCCGAAAGCATAGGGAAGAAGAATTCTACAGTAGGCCGAAAGCATAAGGCTCTATGCTCTCAGGAATAGGTACAAGCTTAGAAAGCCCAGCAGGAATGGTGGTGCAAATTCCAGCTCTGAGGAGGGAAGCAAGTCAGAGCCACGAAGAAATTGTAAATGAATTGTGTTATGTGGAGGAGGAGCTCAGACCATGCCATCATCCCATCTGCTGGCGTTACCTAAATCTTTGTTTGCTTGTTTTGTTTTTTGAGACAGGGTTTCTCTGTGTAGCCCTGGCTATCCCTGGAACTCACTCTGTACACCAGGCTGTCCTTGAACTCAGAAGTCCGCCTGCCTCTAACTCCCATGCTCCACCACTGCCCGTACCTAAATCTTTTTAGATAGTAGAAATTGAACCAGAAGATGGTAGTTTATGTCTTTAATCCCAGCACTGGGGAGGCAGAGGCAGGAGGATCTCATGTGAGTTCGAGGCCAGCCTCATCTACAGAGATAGTTTCAGAACAGCCAGGGTCACACACACACACACACACACACACACACACACACACACACACACACAAAAACTGTCTCCTGTCTCAAGCTTAAGAAAGAGGAAAGAGGAGGAAGGAGGACGAAGGGAGAGGCAGAGGAGGAAGAAGGAGAAGGAAGAGCAAAATAAAAACAGGTTAATATCCAGCCACTTAGATTGTCTTCTAAGTCTCAAAATAAACGAATGTGTCTGGAAGTTGAGGGGCACCCCAACCTCTACAGTTCCAGGGTTAGGAAACCACAGGGCCAGCGGAAGTTTCTCAGAGTTCTCCACTGATTGAGTGGTAGGTCAGTGGAGAAGGAAAGGCATTTCAGAATGTCTTTCCCATTTTCACACGCACACACACACACACACACACACACACACACACACACACACACACACAGGTTATGAATATGTAGAACGCCCGGGTTCTGTCTTACAGAGATTCCGATGTCTTTTAGGTAAACTATTGAAAAAACTGTTTCCTGTTTCTCTTCCCTCCTTCCATCCCCTGCGTTCTAGGAATTGAACTCCCATCATCAGACTTGATGGCTGATGCCTTTACAGACTGAGCTATCTTGATGGCATTTGGGGGGTGGGGAAGAGTGGCACGTGAATGGAGAGGTCAAAGGGCAACCTGTCGGTTCCCAGGCTTCACCCACTGGGCCATTTAAGGGGCTCTTGTGTTTCTTTTTTAATGTTAATCTTTCATTCCCATTTTAGCCTGAGCAGACCCCCAGGAGCGGCTTAATAAAAGGGAGATTAGCTCCTGCGGGAAGAATGCTGGCATTGACAAAACCTTGGCTTTCTGTTGCTTGTTACTATGTCTCAGGTAGAGGAGAGGATAATGGGCTGGCTGCGTTTCTAAAGAGAGCCTGGCCAAAGCCACTTTCTCTAACAAACTCTGTAGCCCTCAGGGGCTCCACCCTGCCTGACATACTCCATGCACGAACCTGGCTCTCTCTGTTGCCTGCTGGATCTTGCCTGCAAGGATGACAAATTATCCATTTGTGAAGCTCAGCCTTGCAGACAGGCTGAACGGGAGAGCTTTCAGCTGGAGGGACTGCTCTGGGATGGTGCATGGTAGCCCACACCCACAGTCCCATGCTTCAGAAGGAGGAAAAGGAAAGCTAAGAGTTGGCCTAGCCCAGAGGAGAGACTATGTGGACCCACAAGCACACATACATACATACACACACACACACACACACACACACACACACACACACACTTGGGGGTGGGGAATAGCTTTCCAGAATCGGCTGGCAGGACTTTTGGGTTACACCTTGGCTCTAAAACTCCAAATACCCCTCACTTCCCAGCAGCCATCTAACACAGACAAAGACTTATTAACTGGACATGGGCTCCGTTGTAATCATAAAAAGAGAAAGAAATATAAGAATATGTTCTATGGGAGTCGGGGGGTATGGGGGAAAGGAGTGCCTCACTGGCCCATGACAAGGCATCCTTTCCCCTGAGGGACCAGCCACAAGATGATACAGTATAGAATAGTTTATTCAGGGCATGGGGAGGGGACATAAGAGGGTAGTAGAGGCAGAGAAAGGCAGAGAGAAGGAGAGAGTAGAGAAGTAGAGGCCGGCCATGACCAGGTGGAGAGAGGGGGAAGGGAATGATGAGAGGGGGAGCAAGGGGGGCAAGAGGCAAGAAAGCAAGAGTAAGAGAGAGAGAAGAGGCAAGCAACCCCTTTTATAGTAGACCAGGCCTACCTGGATGTTGCCAGGTAACTGAGGGAGTGGAGTCCAGACAGAATACCAAGGGACTCAGAGCCATGGAGAAAACAGATAACTTGCTTGTCCCAATGTGTATTTCATTTAAAACATGTATGTAAGCGTGTCTGTGCCACATGTGTGCAGGCACCTACAAGATCCAGAAGAGGACATCAGATCCACTAGAGACTGGTGTTCCAGGTATCATTCTGTGCTTGACATGGGTGCTAGGATCCAAAATCCAGCCCTCCAAGAGAGCACTGAGGGCTTTTAAAACCTCAGGGCCACCTCATCAGCTCCTCACTTACACGTTTAGATATAAAAAAAGATGGCTCACTCGTCTAATCCTAGAGCCCAGGAAACTAAATCAGAAGCTTCGTCCCAAGTTTCAGGCCAATCTGGGCTACAGTGTGAGCTCCTGTCTCAAGCAGATACAATTTACAAGCAAAAGCAGGCAATGGCAGGTCCCTCCGTCCCCAGCATTCAGGAGGGACACAGAGGGCTTTATTAGCCCGCAACCCAGAGCAGGCTCTTCCCTTGGCACTGAAGCACAGGAGTAGAACATTTAAAAGGCGGAAGCCACAATGGGATTGTTGTTAGCTGGGTGTTAGGGGAACCTAGTGACATTTGGCTATGCATTCAGTAGATCTTTCAGTTATGCATTCAAGCCATGGTCGGGCACAGCAAGTCCAGCATGTATCGCCAAGGCAGACCTGACTGTTCAGGGACTAGGGGCTAAAAAAACACCTGAATAGGGCTGGAGAGATGGCCCAGCGGTTAAGAGCACTGACTGCTCTTCCGAAGGTCCTGAAGGTCCTGAGTTCAAATCCCAGCAACCACATGGTGGCTCACAACCATCCTTAATGAGATCTGACGCTGCCCTCTTCTGGTGTGTCTGAAGACAGCTACAGTGTACTTACATATAATAATAAATAAATCTGCCAGGGCAAGCAGAGGTCCTGATTTCAATTCCTAGCAACCACATGATGACTCACAACCATTTGTACAGTACAGTGTATTCATATACATAAAATAAATAAATAAATCTTAAAAAACAATAACCACAACACCGGAACAGACATAAGATGCAGTCAGGATAAGAGCAGAACTAGGTGGGGTGGCTTCACTAACTTCAGGGGAATCTATAGCGTCTCTGATCTACACAGAGAGCCCCAGGCCCTCTAGGAACGCATAATAAAACCCTGTCTCAAACACAAAACTGAATAATAATAGAATAATAGTGAATTAAAACAAAAAACCTCATAGGTAAAATAACTGCATTTGCTCCTTTGTCTTTTTGTGACGGGTTACCCTGGACTCACTCTGTATGATCCTCTGGGCTATGACCCCCCTGGTTCTTGGATTACCCGTGTGCACCATCATGCCTGGCTAATTGCCTTATTGTGTCTAATGATCTAAGTCCAGGGTGGTGACACAGGAATGTGAAGTTAGTCATTTTGAGTAGAAACAGAAAGATCAGGAGTTCAAGGTCATGGTCTGCCTGAGTTTGAATCTGAGGTCAGGAGTTCAAGGTCATGGTCATGTGTGAACTCCGTGGACCTGTGTTTGTTGCACTTCTGTGCAAAGCTGCTGTCTGAGTCTGTTGCACTGTCCTGTGAATGACTTTATGGCTGGTCTCTAGGGTCTGCTCTAGGGTCTTATGTTTGTCCATAAGATTCAAACAGAGGCAAATCTTCTTCCATCCTTCCCTCCCCTGCTCTGCCTTGTCATTCCAAATGATGCTGAAAATCCTGGGGTACTTAAGAAGGCTGTGTGGACAGGGCCTGCGCAGCACTCCCCGAAAACTCTCTCCACTGACAGAACAGGAGACTCCCGCCACCTTCCTCCTTGGTGCCCTGCCCTACCTTACAGGTGAGCCTGACAAACTTTCCATGAACGGAGACTGCTGGTCTCCCCCTCAGAAGCCCAGTCTGAACGAAGGGACCTCAAGCTTGTCAGGGCTTCTGAGCCCCTGCTGCCTGTTAGGCCACAGATCTCTTCCCTAGCCAACCTTATCCATAATGCAGTGGCTTCCGCTCTGAGGAGAGCAGGATTGACTCCCCGCCACCCCCTTTCAAAGCAATCGTGAGGACGAAGCAATTACACTTAATGACACAGAGGAGAGAAAACCTTTCTGTTTGCATCCCAGCCCCACCTCAAGAAGATTGTGTGGCATTTGCGTCATTCTGAGGAATTTTGTGACAGGGGTTTCCTAGGCGTTTTTGTGTCCTAATTGAATCATCCTGTCCAAACAGCTCACAGCTTCGGAAGCCAAACGTGTTCTTAAGTAATCGAATAGGAGGCTTCACAGAAGGGCACACAGACAATGCTGTGGTGGAACTTAACCATGGGCTCATCTTACAGTCAGGAACAGCGGGGCCAGCAAGAGGGCTCAGTGGAACAGGAGCTTGCTGCCAAGCCTGATGACTGAGTTTGATCCTAGGGATCCACAGAGAAGGAGGGGAGTGACTCCCACAGTGTCCTCTGCCCTCCCTCCATATGAATGTTGTACACACAGACACACACAGTGCATAAATAATGTAATTTTAAAAATGAACTATGGGCCAGAGAGGTGGCATAGCACTGAGGAACACTTGTTGCTTTTGCTGACGACCGGGTTTAAGTTTCCAGTACGCACAAGGTGGCTCACAAAAGCTTGCAAACTCCAGCTCCAGGGGAGTTGGCATCCTCTTCTGACCCTACTCAGGCACTTCCTGTACATACACATCATTTTAAAATTAGGTCAGGGTGATGTGCTAGGCCTATAGTTCTAGCACGCAGGAGGCAGAGGCAGGAGGATCTCTGAGTTCGAGGCCAGCCTGGTCTACAAAGTGAGTTCCAGGACAGCCAGAGCTACACAGAGAAACTCTGTCTCGAAAAACAAAACAAAAACAAAAAAACAAAACAAAAAAAAAACCCTGGTGTCAGCATTTTGTCTAGGCTCTGCCCCACAGTTACCTGGCAACAGCCAGGTGTGCCTGACTCACTATAAAAGGGGCTAAATCGCCTCCCCTCCTCGCTCTCTTGCTTTCTTGCTCCTGCTCTGCTGTCCTCTTGCCCCTTTCCCCCTCTCTCCATATGCTTATGGCTGGCCTCCCCTCTTCCCCCTCCTCCTCCTCCTCCTCCTCCTCTTCCTCCTTCTCCTCGTCCTCCTTCTCCTCCTTCTTTCTTCTCCTCATCCTCCTTCTTCCTCTCTCTCTCTCTCTCTCTCTCTCTCTCTCTTCCTCCCTTCCTCTCTCTCTCTCCCTCCCTCCCTCTCTCTCTCTCTCTCCCTCCCCTCCGTATGCCGTAAACAATCTCTATTTTATAGTATACCAGGATGCCTCAGCATGGGCCCGCAGAGACACTCCCTTCCCCAACACCTGACTACACCTCCACCACACATACTCCTTCTCTCCTTATCTTTTTATAAAACACAACACCTAGAGCCTTTTCCGTGTCATACAAACCCTGGAGCACTAACCTACAGCCCCAGCCCTTTCCTCTGTATTTCTGAGACAGGCTCTGGCTAAGTGGTCTGAATGAGGTCCAGCTGAGGTTATACCTCAGCCTCCAGCCTACAATGACTGGCCTGAGACTTCCTTACCATTATGCATGTAACATGGCCGCAGGTATACAAGCCTCCAATTCTCTATGCAGCCTTGACGTACTCCATCTTCTAAGAACTGGATTACAGTACTGTGCGTCGAGCTCAGTTATCCATTGCTAAAGACTGAACTCAGATCCTCGAGCATGCTAAATGAGCACTCTGCCAACTGAGCATCCCCAGTTCATGCCATTTGCTTTAATCAGCATTGATTGGTGAAATGTGTTTTGTTTTTGAGACAGTCTATATATAGTCCCGGTTGTCCTGGAACTCTCTGTGTATGCCAGGTTGACCTCACACTCACAAGAGATCCTCCTGCCTCTGCCTCTCAGTTGCTGAGATTAAAGGCATGCACCAAACACGCCTGGCTGCCCTGACTAACTTCCTGACTTAGAGTTGCACAACCCGGAACTCCAGAAGGTGATGAATCGCAGGTGTAGGCCCCTACATCAAGCCTGAGTGTGTGAGCTCATGTAGCTACCCTGTGGTCCCAGGGCCAGGCCCACATACATGTTAGGCATGTGCAGTATGACACTACATCAGCTTAGCCTTTACTAAGCCCATTTTACATAGGAGGAACATTAAGGAATGGGCCCAAAGCCACAGAGCAGTCCTAAACTACTGACATGTCAAAGCCCACCCACTTGTTTTTCTTCTGATGACTGGGTGTCGGTCACTAGCTAGCTTTGAACTCACTATGTAGCTCAGGATGACCTTTGACCGCCTTATCCTTCTGTCTCTACCTTCCCAGAACTGGAGATTGCAGATGTGTGTCACCACACCCAGTTTTACCCCTTGCTAAAGAATGAGCCTAGGGCTTCGCACTTCCAAGGCGAGCACAGAACTCACTGGGCCATCGATCTGCCTGGCCTTGAACCAACAGTTTTAAGCTGAGCAGCCAACCTTTTGTGTAGATACAAAAATTTTAATTTAACAAATAAGTATATGTACCTATTTAAATTCCGTAGACTGTCTCAGACAGAATTACCCTTCCCAAACAAGAGCAAAACAAACTAAACGTATTAGTTTTCTTGAGAACCTGGGAAGTGAGGAGCAAGGGATGGAGGCTGTGTGGTTTATCTCAATTTAGACCAATGGGAGCGCTTTGCTAAGTGGGGAAAGAAAGGAAACTCTACAGTTTGTTGTTGTTGTTGTTGTTGTTGCTGTTGTTTTGTTTTGTTTTTCGAGACAGGGTTTCTCTGTGTAGCTCTGCTATCCTGGAACTCACTTTTTGTTTTGTTTGTTTGTTTGTTTGTTTGTTTGTTTGTTTTGAACTCTACAGTTTTTGAAATGAAATTTTAAAACAAAACTTGGTGGTCTGTGTGCATCTCTCATCCACAACATACATTTAAACCCCTGTAGGCAGCTGAGTATGCACGTGTCTCTTCTAACTGGAACAGGAGTAAAGGGATATTGCCCAAGATAAACTAAACACTATTACAGGGAGCTCATCAGAGGTGACCACTCAGACACAGTTTATGGCCAGTTGAAAACCTTTATTCCCGCCAGCTGGGACTATACCCAAGTATTTAGGGACCCAGGTATATCCCCAATGTCCAGAGAACAATGTTTCTGAGGGCAGAAACCAGGCCCTGGCATCTTGCTCAGCATCTAGGTAAGGAAGGGAACTTCATGTAAGCAGGCCATCTGACAGAAGCTAAAATAAGCAGAAGGAGGTTCCTCATGGTTTAACGGAAGCTAAGCTATCTAGGACAGCCTGACCTGGCTTCCTAGAATGGAGCTGGGTAATTTTCTATGGGATTCTCAATCAAGGAGATCAAATTCTAGTTAAACCCGAAAATGGCCTTAGTAAGAATACAAGATGGCGAAACCTCTGAACTCTCTTGCTCTGCTATATCACCCTAACCCTAAGCTAAACATTCCTCAACTAGTGATTTCTAATTGTTTTTTAATTTTGCAAAAACAAAACTGCCCCATATTACTTAATCCACCTGCACTGGTATTTCCCCGATAGGTATCTGGAAAATCTTATTAGTTCTATTACTGAGCTTCAGATTATATCGGGCACAACCATTTCCCTTGAGTCCCAATTAAATAAGGCTGAAATCAACTTCCTGCCAACAGTGTTTGTGCTAAAAGAAGAGAAAAAAAATCACCGTTCCATTATTTTATACACTCTTAGAAAATAGAGAAGTTTTTTTTTTTAGATTTTTTTTTCCATTTTCGTTTTCACTTTATGTGTATGACTGACTGTTCTGCCTGCACATATATTTATGTGCCACATTTACGCGTGGTTCCTGTAGAGGTTATCAGAGGGTATCGGATCCCCTGGAACTGGAGTTATGCAAGGTTGTGAATCTCAGGGTAGACTTCACTAGAGTCTTCTACACAGGAAACAAACACACTTAATCACTGACATATCTCTCAGGCACCATAAAAAATTATTTTTATTAATTATGTGTATGTGTGCCTCCTGGGGATGGGTGCCTGTGGAGGCCAGAAGGTGGCTTTCTGGAGCTGGAGTTATAGACCATTATGAGACACTGACATAGAAGCCAGGAAATAAACTAGTTCTGTCCATGAGCAGAACACATTGCTGAGCTGTTATCTCTTCAGTCCAAATAGTTTCTCTCTCCTTCCTTCCTTCCTTCCTTCCTTCCTTCCTTCCTTCCTTCCTTCCTTCCTTCCTTCCTTCCTTCCTTCCTTCCTCCCTCCCTCCCTCCCTCCCTCCCTCCCTCCCTCCATCTCTTTCTCCCTTTCTTTCTCTTTCTTTCTTGATTTGTTTTGTTTTTTGTGATAGGGTTTCTCTGTGTAGCCCTGGCTGTCCTGGAACTCACTCTGTAGACCAGGCTGGCCTCGAACTCAGAAATCTGCCTGCCTCTGCCTCCTAAGTGCTGGGAGTAAAGGCGTGAGCCACCACTGCCCAGCTTCTCTCTCTCTCTCTCTCTCTCTCTCTCTCTCTCTCTCTCTCTCTCTCTCTCTCTCTCTCTAAAGATCTGTTTATTTATTATATGTAAGTACACTGTAGCTGTCTTCAGACACTTTTTCTTCTCTCTCCATGTCCCACCCCCTCACTCCAGCCCTGTTCGCTCCAGCCCAAAGATTTATTTATTATTTTATGTAAGTACACTGTTGCTGACTTCAGACCCTCCAGAAGATGGCATCAGATCTCATTACAGATGGTTGTGAGCCACCATGTGGTTGCTGGGATTGAACTCAGGACTTCTGGGAGAATGACCAGTGCTCTTAACCGCTGAGCCATCTCTCCAGCCCAAATAGCTTCTTTCTTAAAGAGTTAAAACCTCAAAAATACTTTTTTTTTTTTGACTCCTTCCTTGGAAAAAGGCTCCTGAATTCCAAAGGGTGAGGAAGGAAACTATGAAATCATTTTGACTGAATTTGTTCAGCAGGGGAAGAGCTGGTTTTTATTTTCCACGTGAGCTGCCAAGTTCACCAGCCGTGGGTGGGGGGACCTCAGTCTTATTTTTTTAACTTCATGCGCTATTCTTAAACTACAGGCTTGGGGAAACAAAAAATCCCATTAGAAGATCAGATTCTTCAGGTGGATCTAATTTATGTACCATTTGACCAAGTCAGTCAGACCAGGCTGAGGGCCCAGGCTTTTTGCACTATCCTACTGCAGGGCGCTGTGTAAGGAGCAATGAGTGTTCTTCTGGGTGATAGCTGCGCTGTATTTCCTAAAGAACAGAGTCCAAACCTTTGTCCAAAGTAAGCTTCTAAAATCTAGCGTTGGCTCAGATTCGTTGGTGAAACGGCCCAGGGACCTGCTCCTGGAGACTAGCTGTCATGCCCTGCCTTCATAACCACAAGAGCAGAGATGAGCAATCCAGGAGCAGGGAAAGACAGAGAGCTCTCTAGAAATGCCTTCTCTCCTTCTAAAATACAGCCAGCACCTCCACTTCCATTGCCGACTTTCTCTTTCCTCAACCAACACTAATTCCTGGTTAGCATAAGTGAAAGGGCTCACGGTCAGACAGAGCGGAAACCTGTCACGTTACAGGACACGAACCATCGCACGCTGGTACACAGTGCTTGCTTGACTGTATTCTCTGCTTTGAAGGGAAGTTGGAGCAAGCACACCTCAGGCTATTGCATTATGTCTGTCCCTTTAGTAAATCCACAGAGAGCTGGGACTTCCCGACAGCCAAGTGGCCCTGATGGAAGAGATCCAACTGTTCCTAGACAGACCTCACATTGTGTGTCTTCCTTTATAGGTGTTTGTTCTGGCGTTCGGAGCCGATTTACATGGCCCCTCTCCCAAAGCTTCCCTGTACCTCTGGAATTCCGTGTTCCCATTAGCTCAGTCGACCCCTCCCCACCCCCAACCAAAGCTTTCTGAGCTCTGCACCCTATCTCAGCATAGAGAAGGTGGGGTGGTTGGTTGTATTGATTTATAGATGGATTAACTCATTCATTTTAGTAGTGTCTCACTATCTCATGATGTAGCCCTGGCTAGCCTGGACTTTGCTAGTAGACTAGGCTGGCTTGGAAGTCACGAGATCCTCATGTCTCTCTACCTTGAAAGTGCTGGGATTAGAGGTGCATACTACCACGCCCAGGTAATATTTTTTTAAAGAACGTATTCTCTTTGATTAGTTTATTTTATGTCTGAGTACTTCGCTGTATATATGTATATACCTATGTTATGTGAGTATGTATGTGCACCCCCATGAGTGCCTGTGCCTACACACACATTGGCAGAGGAAGAGGCTATTGGAGCCCCTAGAACTGAAGTTACAGATAGCTGTGAGCTGTCCAGCATGGGGGCTAGGAACTGACCTCTGGTCCTCTGTAAGAGTGGTAAGTATTCTTAGCCACTAAGCCATTCTCCAGCCTCAAGTGTTCAGTGACTACTTTTGGAGTCAATACAAATGCCAGCAATGGTCACAGTTGACCAGCTGTCCAGGTGACCGTGAGATCAGGACGCATTCTGACTGTGTGTATCTGTGGCTCTGAATTGTGGTGTAGGGTCCTTATCCCCTAACAGGCGAGTCAGGAGTTTAAGAACATCCTCAGCTACACACTGAATTCTTGGCCAGCTTGGGCTACTTAAGATCTTGTCTAAAACCAAACCAAACCAAAAGAATTCCAAGCAGGGCTTGCTTTTAATCCCAGCACTCAGGGAGTCAGAGGCAGGAGGGTCTCTGTTAGTTTGAGGCCAGCCTGGTCTACATAGTGAGTTCCAGGATAGCCAAGGCTACACAGAGAAACCCTGTCTCACCCCCCCCCCCCAAAAAAAAAGGACTGGAGAGATGGCTTAGTGGTTAAGAGCACTGACTACCCTCCCAGAGGTCCTGAGTTCAATTCCCAGCAACCACATGGTGGCTAACAACCATCTGTAATGGGATCTGATGCTCTCTTCTGACATACAGATCTACATACAGATAAAATACTCATATACATAAAATAATTACATTAATCATTAAAAAAAAAGAAATCATTCAGAGAGAAGCTACAAAGTGTGAAAGTCTGCATCAGAAGCCAGCAGGGAGGGAGTCTTGTTCTACCTAACAAGTTCTAAAATAGAGAATTTGTTTTGTGTAAATTAACATTTGTTAGTTAAAACCTCAGTTAGCTAGTGATGATGAAGTTCACAGTTACCTCAAAGCGACACCCATTTTAGGAAGGGATGAACTATTGAACAGGAGGAGCGGTGAACACATCCTGCCAGGTTAGTCCGTGGAGCTATGGGTGGTTGCAAAGGTCTGCAATCCTGGCTGTGGGGAAGCAGAACTGGCAGTTCAAAGCCAGCTGGAGCTATATATGGAGTTCCACAGCTTGTCTCAGTTCTAGGGAAATGTTTTACCCTACACTGGACACCATTCGCAGACCAAACAAGTGGTCCCTACAAGTCTATCTTGGTAAACCTATGAGTTTATTGTGGTAACTTATAGGGCCATGCATGACTCAGACATGCATCACTGGAAAATCCACACCAGCATAAGGGTGAGAACACAGGAGCTCTGCAGCCAAGGAAATCCCTGCAGATCTTGCAGGCAGCTCCCCAGGAGAGTCCCTTGGGGTAAGCTTATGTGACCTTGGGGGAGGGGCTTTGGGAGGCTTTTCAGTTACCGCTTTTGGGGGAAATCTTGCAAATTGCATGAACTTCTCCCTCCTGCAGCGGATGTTTAAATTAGGAGATGACCACACAACAATTCAAGTTTGAGGTTTTTATTTATTTATTTTTTCTCCTGAGGCAGGGTTTCTCTGTGTAGTCCTGGCTGTCCTGGAACTAACTCTGTAGACCAGACTGGTCTGGAACTCACAAAGATCTTCCAGCTGCTGCTTCCAGTGCTGGGATTAAAAGTGTGCACCTGCTGGGTGTGGTAGTGCACGCCTTTAATCCCAGCATTTGGGAGGCAGAGGCAGGTGGATTTCTGAGTTCCAGGCCAGCCTGGTCTACATACAGAGTGAGTTCCAGGACAGCCAGGGCTACACAGAGAAACCCTGTCTCAAAAAACCAAAAAAAAAAAAAAAAAGTGTGCACCCCACTGCCCTGAGATTTTAGTTCTTACTCTGTATTGAGCCAAAAGACTTCTAGAACTCTCTAGGCAGGGACTTTCTGTACTTCAAATGGGTACTCTACTAATCCTTACCTCACAGAGTCCAGAGATTCCACCAGCTAATCCAGCCTAGGACCTTCAAGGAGTTGTTAACACAGATGAAGATTTTTGCAAGCGGTTGTCAGGGGCTGTCATCGCTGTTCTGATCTCACGCCCCGGCGGCAGCTTGGAGACTCCAGCACCGCTGGACCTATCTCCAGAAGGAAGCTAGTCATTTATTAAGCCCTGCTAAGGAAGCAAGAACATAATGAACACCGACTATCCTGCATGAAGCCCTGCATGCTAGCTCACTTCCTCCTCACAAAAGCTCTACAAGTGCTGTAAGGGAGGGGACAGTAGATCACATAAAGCTCTTGAGGTGACACCTCATGTTCTCTGGCAAAAGGCTGGCTTGATTGCAAAGGTGTATGTATGACTCATTCTAACTCTACTGTTCATTTCATACCACCCACGTAAACAGGATGAACACGCACGCACGCACGCGCACACACACAGATAAATAAAAATTTGAAAAAGATTTAATTCCTGGTTAAAACAAAACTCAGGCTGGACATGACTCATAAACCTATAGGCCAATTGCTTGGGAGAGAAATTGAAAAAGCAGGATTTCTGGAAGTCCGAGGCTATCCTGGACCTGTCTAAATCCCAACACAGAAGGATGAAGAAACTGCTCTGTGATCAAGAGTGTGTGTGTATTGTTCTTCCAGAGGGCGGAGATCATTCTAGCGCATATGCCAGGTGTCTCACAACCTCCTGCAACCTCAGCTCCAAGCTCTTTT